>NW_026782097.1:2400000-3050000 GCF_031769215.1 Ylistrum balloti | reverse complement strand
TTATTGTATACGTATCACAAGGCTAGACCGACTCCGGGGACTGTCTGTACATATATGCTAGTGCCGGCAGTGACAGAGAACAATACTGAACCATACTACCAGAAAAGAAGAAGTTTCTTATTTTCCGTTGTCGTATTCATTTTAAAGTCATTTTTGCAAGCTAACCGATAATACGTATTTATATATATTAATTTATTTCAATGCATAAAATTATGCGTGTTAGATTGAATTAAAACTTCTAGCTTCTAGGATACAGATAAAGTGTCATTGGTATGCATACAAATTCAAATGAATTAATTTCATTTAATGTTTCCGCAATTACTTGCTTTTGGTTTTAGATTCTATGTTTTCGTTATACCATTAACAATCTATATTTTTGGCAAAATCGAGAGCCATGACGCGGTTCCTTGTTTAAAACGTCAAGGCTACGGCACCGTGGATTTGTCGACAACTTACTCAACAGTATATAAGCATCTAGACCATAAATAATCCGGTATGTAGGTTGTAGTACAGTAGTACCCTGTTTGATAGAGCGAGAGACAAAAGTATTGTTGAAATACATCACTTAGTAGAGAAATCTGATGCTCCCAACAGGCAAGGAGTTATAATTCCTGTTTATTCAGCTATCAATATTCTTCTACACGGGTCCGTGCATAGTGAATTTCCTCGTAGCACGGTATGTAAATGTCTCGAGTTTGGTTTGCCACGAGGGTTGGCACACGGTTGCTAGCAGGAACCATAGGTTAGAAATTTATCATTAGAGGAACTTGAGAAAGGCGAGGTGTTTGGTCTCTTCAGTGAGACACCTTTTAATAAAGGTCCGGTAGGGATCTTATGCCTGACTTCAGTGCGCAAGACAGGCACTGATGAGAGATCATTTTTAGACCTATAAGCTTTCCCCCAATGTCCTATGTGAGAGATATGGTTCCCAGGGATTCTTATATGAGTGGGGAGTCTTTGTTTCATCTACCCAATTGTTGATGATTTAGTAAAGGTCACAGGGGTGTAGGCTATCTAATTTTAAGAGGGATCTCTGGAGAGCTTATCGTTCGAGGTGGAGGGGCAATATTTCTTTGTCAGTTTTCTCGATGGGATTAAGTTCGGCAACTCCGGTATATCAAAGAGTGACTACAGCTAAAGCCTTTATCTTTAGCCATAAGAGTTTTCCTCTCATTAATTACTTAGATGATTTGACAGGGGGTGGGGGTGACGCTGAACACGCCTTTTATGCTTAGGTAAACTACCGCGTGGGCGTGACTCATGACGCTCTCATTACCGGAGGAGAGGGCCAAGGAACACTGGAGTTGGTGAAGAAACAGTTGCAGTGCCAATGAGGCAACATTTATTTATCATTGTCCCCGTCCTGGATATTTTTTGTGTGTCAAGGCTCCTGACCTTGCGTAGAGCCTATCCAAATCAGGTATCTGACTCTATGTCGTAGCTTGTTAAACAATATCTACTATGGTAGTCCAAGATCCTAGTTAGTATAATAGGGTACCCCCTCCCCTCCCCAGCATCATCAAAGAGGGTTTGTACATGAATGCCCTAGAACTTCCTGCTATGGTAATGCCTGTTAAAATCTGAGGAGCTTTCCTTCCAAAGAAGAGGTTGCTGATCGCTTGTGACAATGCAACGCTACCTGAAAGAAATTCTGTTCAGTGCAGCCACTGGATGATGGGGTTTAACCGTAACGAATGATTTGTGTATTCGAGGATGTGACACTGAATCACGGAATTTAGTTTGAAACTCGCGTTCGGCTGACCTAAGCTGATTCCAGCACCCTTCATCAATTCATATGATGTCCATATCACGGAATCATCCGACATGTTACGATATCGTTATACGACCGACAGTTGTACCACTCACGGAATCATCCGACATGTTACGATATCGTTATACGACCGACAGTTGTACCACTCACGGAATCAGCCGACATGTTACGATATCGTTATACGACCGACAGTTGTACCACTCACGGAATCAGCCGACATGTTACGATATCGTTATACGACCGACAGTTGTACCACTCGTCATATTGACTGGTATACCAGAAACTCGTGTTATCTCGATTTGCATCAAGATATTACGAGATTCAATGCTCTATAGTTCGGTAACAATAATGATACCATAATTCAATGTATTCCAAAATAGCACTTCATGCATATACATCATTTTGTACATAGAAAAGTATACAATAGATACGAAAACATGGTTTAAAAATAATTCGATGTATTAAAATAGTACGAGGCATTCACAACATTTACGAATTTAAACAAATACAAATTAACCGTATTTTGTGTTTTTTTGTTTGTTTTGTTTTGATTTAATTTTTATTTAATTTTTATTTTTGTTTATTTTATTATTTGGATCTTTTTCACAAAATAAATTTCCTCTCTGAAAACGCTCGTAAACATGGTTAAAAAACGAATAAACACTTAAATCTGTACAGACTGGCGCAACTTAAACGACATTTCTTCGCCAAATCACTTTCATATACCATAAAATTGATAATGTTATAGTTTTTGTTGCGATATGACCAGCTTGAACGTTAAAGTGTTTACGTATGTGCACAACTCAGAGTGATACACCAGATGGTTGTGCCATATATTATCGCGTGATTGTGTCGTAAAAATTCGTATCCTGCACATTCTCGCGTTATTTTGTACATGTTTTGCGCATTACGACAGAAAAACTTCATTTACTCTCATTAAATGCATCCGCTGCTTCATACTATAGCTCCTTAACTTCGTATTTTTGCCTTATAATACACTTGGTGGTCTCTATTACTAGGGTTATTTTTGTAAGAATGAACGTAAACCGTCATTCATGTTCCAAAATAGGAAATATCGTGTTCATTTTCTGTTTCGATGTACATGCATATCAGATAATTAATAGTCACATAACTGCCCTGTTCTCTTGTTCTGCCATTTAACTGGGTCAAAATTGAAATAGAAAATTTTGCATGTCTAAAACCAGTCGTTTTCATGAGTAAAATGCAAAAGTTTGTAACGAGTTTCAAAAATCATTTCTGTTTATCACTAAACTTTTTGCAACATTCGAAAAAATGGCATTTTAGTTTTTTTGTAGACTGATACAAAGTCAAAATTGTCGATACTGTCCTTTCTTTGCTGACGTCACAGTCTATATGACGCCATGACGTCACATTGGCTAAAAGTCACTAGGTCATATTCATAACAACAATTAATGCAATGGGTGTTATTTCACTGATAACAGGTTAGTTAATTGTATACGATAACATAGCAACAGGTCTCTCCAGACTTCCTTAAAATAATTAAAAAGATAAATTTGAAAACTTATTGATAGGACAATTAATGGATTTCTGAGTAGAATTTTAGTTTAATTTCCGGCTATATTCGGAAATCACCCCACTGATTTCCGAAAAACAGCCGGAAATTTCACCGAGTTGTAATTGACAGAAGTCGGTCCGCCATAGTGGGGAATACTATATATAATTACTTAGAGTTGGCCTTACCCGCTGCCAGACGACGGTATAATACGATTGACGATTTACTCCAGAGGTGCGACACGATAACACGGGTATTTAAATCAACATCTCCGGCTTTTCTTTTCACGTAAATGACATTTACAACCTTATATCTATGAGAAATGGGTGTCGAATTTTACACTTATATATACATACATACGTGTGTGCGTGTGCAATAAACGCAATGCTGGAGTCGTTCATGACTTTCATACAAATATTAACGAATTTCTTATCCATCAACAACAATTTGCGAACATTGTGACCCATCTGTTGTAGTTAATCATTATTTTATTGCAGTGTAAATTCATGTGAATATTTCAAGAATGTTGAAGTCAATTAGATACGGATATATTGCGTAAATTAAAATGTTTTCCTCTAAATCTGAGAGTGTTTGATACGAGATAAAAATTAATTCTAAGCTTTCGTCAACGTAGGCAAATCTTAAAATTTCATCACATGTACCAGTCGTGAATGTGTTATCGAAAACAAATTCAAAATCAGATTTAGATATCTTATAAGATAAGATAAGATTTTCTTTGGAAAGGAATTATCATAACATATATACACCACACAGTGTAGGTACTTTAGCCCCAAGGCAGTCTAATAAGATAAGTCGTATTAACCGCAAGGCAATGCCACTGACCTTTTGTCAGATTATCCTTAAAGTCTTCTTAACCTTTCTATACTTAAAACCTACCTGACTGCTACCTAGGATGGCCGCTTGGTCATTACAGGCGAACAGACGGAAGACTATCATTGACCACAGAGAAATACCATTTACCATATACAGGTAATATCGCCCACAAACAGATCTCGTGGACCACACGGAGATAATGACTACACACAAATTCTATTGACAACACACAGATACCATTTAACACACATATATATATATCAATAACACCACCTGGAAATACCATTGACCACAGGGAGAACCTACTGACCTCACATATAAAATTGATTACAAAGTGATACCACAGACCAAACAGAGATACCACTGACAGCAATTAAATACCAGAATAAAAAAAGAAACATACGTCATATCAAGGTTCTATTGACCACACAGAGATAATTGACAAGAGATATGATATCAAACCACATAAAAATACCATTGAATACACATTGATACCACTGCCAACACACTGATACCAATGACCACATAGAGATACCACTGACCACCCACACTGATACCAATGACCACATAGAAATACCACTGACCACCGACACTGATACCAATGACCACATACAGATACCACTGACCACCCACTGATACCACTGATCACATAGAGATAACACTGACCACCCACACTGATACCAATGACCACACACAGATACCACTGACCACCCATTGATACCACTGACCACAAAGAGATACCACTGACCACCCACTGATACCACTGACCACATAGAGATAACACTGACTACACAGAAATACCACTGACCACCAACTAATACCACTGACCACCCACTGATACCACTGGCCACCCACTGATATCACTGACCACATAGAAATACCATTGACCACCCACTGTTACCAATGACCACACACTGATACCAGTGACCACATAGAAATACCATTGAGGTCACAGAAAAAAAATTGACCACCCACTGAAACCAATGACCACCCACTGATACCATTGACTACATTGAGATACCACTGACCACACACTGATACCACTGACCACCCACTGTTACCAAGGACACCCACTGTTACCAATGACCACCCACTGATACCAATGACCACATAGAGATGGCACTGACCACTCACTGATACCACTGACCACCCACTGTTACCACTGACCACCCACTGATACCACTGCCCACCCACTGATACCAATGACCAAATAGAGATAATACTGACCACCCACTGATACCACTGACCACCCACTGATACCACTGGCCACCCACTGTTACCACTGACCACCCACTGATACCACTGACCACCCACTGTTACCACTGACCATATAGAGATACCACTGACCACCCACTGATACCACTGACCACATACAGATACCACTGACCACCCACTCATACCACTGTCCAGCCATTGATACCAATGACCACATAGAAATACCATTGACCATCCACTGATACCAATGACCACATAGAAATACCACTGACCACCCTAACTGATACCAATGACCACATACGGATACCACTGACCACCCACACTGATACCAAAGACCACATACAGATACCACTGACCACCCACTGATACCACTGACCACACAGAGATACCACTGACCACCCACACTGATACCAATGACCACATAGAAATAACAATGACCACATAGAACTACCACTGACCACCCACACTGATACCAGTGACCACATAGAGATAACACTGACCACTCCCTGATACTACTGACCACCCATTGTTACCACTGACCACCCACTGATACCACTGACCACCCATTGATACCACTGACCACATAGAGATACTATTGACTACACAGAAATACCACTGATACCTCTGACCACACACTGATAGCAATGACTATCCACTGATACCAATGACCACATAGAGATACCACTGACCACCCACACTGATACTACTGACCATATAGAGATACCATTGACTAAACAGAAATACCACTGACCACCCACTGATACCAATGACCACATAGCGATACCATTGACTGCAGTGATACCTTTGTCTACATATAAATTCCATGACAACACAGAAACCATTGAAAACACAGAAACCATTGACAACAAAGAGGTATCATTGACAACACAGATTAACACATGTTAATTTCATGGGGATGATATTTTCGCTACTTCGTGGTACATTAATGTGATCGCGAAAAATTCATCCGTGAGATATGGGACATTCGATCATTTTGTAACAAAATCGCAAAAATTCTGACTGTACGGTATGAACAGCGAGATAGATGTCTCCCAATGTTATAAAACCACTCCAGGAATAACGTCTTTCAAAACAGATGAGGTGTACAAACCCAAATCTCTTAATTTCAAACCTTGTAATTACTTGGTGTTTCTACATGTTACAGTGCGTGGTTGTGGAGTAAATATCGATATAGTTTCAAATGTCCACAGTTTGTAGACTAAAATAGCTATACTGGTTTCGTCTGTATATAGATTTACAGATTTGATAAATGGTTCATAGATAAGTGTTTCCCAAGATAAGTAAATGTTGATATGTCAAGAAGAAAGTTTAATTGATCGGCTAGACGACTTTCATATACAAAAGCATACATTCTGGAAGTATGTCTTCCGAGCTTGTATTTGTTCTCATTATCACACAATAATTCAGCACGCGCCAAATCTCCACGGATGTTAGACGCCGGCTACCGGTGAGATTGGAAAGTACTTGAACAGGGTAGAGAATTCAGTGGCTAGAGAAAATAATTAATTCTTTGCACACGTTATATCCTGTTTACTTTAACAAGATGGTATCGGAAATACTCGGTCCGATACATCAAAGCCATCGACATCCTCGCGTACATATCACTCATACAAAGTCATGTAAATCATTTCTCAGATTCGTTGAAAAAGAAAAGTTAAAAGATATTTGAATATTGTGTGATTCATCGATGACTAATGTAGAAATATTTGCAACTGTAGCAATTTCGATAGCCAAAAAAAGTGACAAAAAGGGAAGGAAAACTCCCAAGTATAAAAAGCCGTTAAATTGTTTTGAGGAAAAAGACGTTTTCCTCCTATTACACAGGAAGAGTGTTATATTAGTGTACATCTGTTGCTGACAGTCTGATGGGAACCTCCACATATCCCACAAAGCACGCTCTTAAAGCGACGAAAAACTCCACCTAATGTTTACACAAGATTCATAGTATATGCCTGTTTCACGAGGGGGCGTAACCCCAAGGTTTCACTCTATTGCATGGGATGCCGAGAAAATGTGCACATGCATCTTTATCCCAGCTTACAATTGCATCCATTTCTCAAAATAGAAACACTCCATGAAACAGCTTGATGCATATTAGATTTTGAGTACCACTTCTATCTTCAGTTGAACACTGTATTTACTGGGGGGGATCAATTTTTTTTTCTCTTCGTATTCATATAAAAACGGTTCGTATTGCTTGAAATAGAATTATTTCATCTGATAAATAGCGTTTACCCATGATACGGTAAGAGAACGAAGAACAGCATGGTGTTTGTTATCTATGGTGGAGAAGAATCCTTTATTATATTTAGCACTATTCATATAGAGTGATTGGTTTTAAATGGGAATCAAACTTTTCGTAAAGCACCACAATGTCTTTAACCATGACATCATAACTCGGTCAATTACCGGTACGTGCTGAATGAGATTTATTGGTCAGTTCTACAGTTTACTTGTTTACTTATTTCTTTATTGGGTTCGATCGCCCCGTTAATAGCCATGGTCATTGTGAGATGAGTTCATATTAACTGGTGGTTGGTTCACTGAACATAATAAGGAAGGCCCGTCTCATGCCATGTAGAGCAATTAGGACACAGCAACAACAAACGTCGAGTCTTCGTCTAAGGTATTTTTTTCTTACAAAACGTCAATTTTAGTACCTGAAATTGATACATACGAATATTTACACACAAGAGTAGCAAATGCATATTGAAATTTATATGCATTTATTGATACATATACGAATGTCAAATCACATTCCACATACATTTGAAACTCACATTCAAGCTCAAAACCACACACTTCACTCAAAAAATCACAGTGATATTTGAAGTCAGACACATCTGTACATGGAATAAAGGAACGTTTTATCGCCCACGCTATCGTGGCCCTTTTTACAGAGATGGAAGTCTTCAGCTGATTGGCTGATTGAAGATTTTTTATTTAAACATATTTTATTGCACATAAGTAGCAATATGATTGGGCACAAGTTCTACAACTTATATACAGCCCCTTCCAAAGATATTAATACACACACATTATATTTACAAGGTGGCAGCATGATATGATAACAAACAATTATAAACAAGTTAAGAGAGAGAGAGCGAGAGAGACAGAGAGAGAGAGAGAGAGGATAAGGGGGTGGGGGGAGGAGGTGTATAACACATAACACATACTTTGTATGTTGAGAATACTTTGTATATCTGTATATTATGCATGCCTATACCCACATTTTGTCAATATCCATCACTTCCCTTGATTTAAAACTTTCTCTCTCTCTCTCTCAGAAAATAGATAATCCCAAATATAGCCTCCACTTGAAATGATGATAAGATTCAGCCGTTGTTAAGACATTCCATTTTCATCTCTGCCATAATAGTTATTGAAAAATAAATGCTGAAGAGTTTTTCAACAGTTTAAATATTTCATCGTACGCGAAATTATGCGAAAATGCATACGTATCAGTCTCAATTGCAGCATCTATATTAAATTCATCGATCATCGTATAATTTGATTTTCGAACAGATTCAATCCCAATATATCGGTGAAATTTCCGGCAATCTTCGGATTTTTGTTTTTAGTTCGATGATTTCCGGTGATTTCGATATCGAGTTGTTCTAAAGTAATATTTTCTAATCATGTAGAGGATTCATATCGTAAGTATGCATCAGCCGAAATCAGGTGTCCTCTTTCACGCCGGAACGACAGAAGATACTCCGACAGAAGTGTTGATTTTATATATTTGTGTTTGGAATAATAAATTTTGCTTTTTTGACATTTATTTCTTCGGGTCTTGATAAAAGTAATACACAGGTGTCTTAAGTACAATTCATAATTCAGGAATCACTTGATATTGAAGTCTTTTATGTTTAAATGCCTGCTTATTTTCCGCAATCTTTCTTTCGCAATTAAATTGAAACAAATAAGAATTATCAATAAATATGTATTATCATCGTAACAAATGACTGTTGTTTATTTTTTTCTGCCTTGTGCTTAATCACTGTAAAATTGTATCAGTTTCGTATTAAGGTGGACATGGTACGCAGCTGTATAATCCCCCAGTACTCTGTGTGTAGCTGAGGAGTTATGACATTTCAGTCGTTCTAACATGCTTACATACAGAACTGTGAGAACTTCTTAATCACAGAACACATTTTGTACTTGATTTATTGTTAAATGATGTTTGAATATAAAGACTTAAATTCCAATTCATAAATCCGCATAGACCAGTACGTGATGATAAGGGAACCCGACCTTTAAATTAAGCCGACCACAGCCAGGTGGGAGAATAACAATGTTTGGCGTATTACCAATTGCTGGTTTTGCTTGATATGCTTCTCTTTTGTAACACCTGTATTTCACCTGTGTGCCTATTCAGCTGCTTTGTCTGTGTGGTTAATTTCAATCATCTATCTACTATCTACCATCACCGACCCCCTCCATAGAAATAGTAATCATCATGCACAGCGAAGGTTTTCGCTAAGTGTATTTGGCATTTACAGATTCACGTCAATACACACGAGTTAGTCACATCTAGTCTTTAAAATTTATAATTCGACATAACATCTTGGATACAAAGGTGCGAAGTTAGGTAGTGAAACATAGAATTGAAACCCAAGGTTCTAGACCGTATCTTGTCAGTGTGTAAAACTTATAAAATAAATGCTTAATCTAATTATCAAATACTTTAAACAGACACCTTCATACTGGAGAATCCTGTGTCGCCTACTCCGAGATAACGTGAAGAATATCAATGATTATAAACATACTTCACATATTTCTTGGTACACCATACACTACTTAATTGTCTGAAACCGAATTTCACACCCTGACCTGATACAACAACTTTGAGATAAAACAAATGTCTCCATTAATGAAACCCATGTCCCCATCATTTGGCAGGAGGGTAACGATATGACCCCCACATGTGCGCTGTGAATTCCTGAGTTGACGGCGCAGGTGCTATACCCTGGCTAAGAGCAGGCTGGCGGTGAAACGGGGATCACGGCGTATTGGTGTGTATTTTACAGTTTAATACGCGCTCCTTCATTTGGAGGTTTTCTACATACATAAGAGACACTTGTAGTTACTCTCCGATATACACAGTAGGGTTAGATCATAACCCACGGGACTTTATACAAACACTGCGGACTTAAACATGATCTGAATTTTATATATATACAAGGATCCCTATGTCACCTGGTACACACAGTAGGGTACGCTGACCGGGAGCCCGGAAAACCTATGTCGGACGGTTCTTTAGGGCATGCGGCAAGTGATTGCACCTCCCCTGTATAATAGACCCGCTAAGGAACAGTGCAGATTTTGTCTGGTTGAAAGGAATTGAATGCGCCAACATTTGGAGTCCCATTGCCTGAAGCAGGTGCTCGAGTTTTTAATGAGTAATGAGTTGTGATTGTGTTAAATAGTGTTTTTATTAAGTATTGCACCTTCCAGTGTTATTTCTGAATTGTAAACATAATGGATGTTAGAACAAACGTGATGAAGGTATTAACTGTTCTGTTGGTGGTGTTTGTGATGGACATTAAGGCACAGGACAGAATGCGACAAAGACATGCTTGGCAGCAGGACAGGAGTAGACGGCCGCAGCTCAGAGGGTGAGTAAAGACCCTTCAAGGGGCGAAACAGTCACAATTAACTGAACGGAAACATGTGTCGACCTAGTAGGTTATATAGTCTGTGTTAGACTTCAGGTAAGTGTCAACACAATAGGATACAAGGTTAGGCGTCTTTTCACCGTGCAAAAGCATGGGCAGGCGTCAATACAGGAGGTTAAAGGCAAATCGTCAACGCAGTTTATGTTAAAACTGAAACAGGCACCATGCGTCAACGCAGTTGGTTAGAAACGCGACATTCAACTCAACGAGTAAAGTGACAATAATCAACAAAAATATCAATAGCAACAGACGTCAACTCCTGGCGCAATAATGACAAACTTCACCTCATTGTGTCACAATGACAGAAGTCGATTAACAGTGTATAGAGACAGATGTCAACTTTCGGTGAAATCGTGTCAAGCGTACACCCATTGTGTCAATAGCGATAGACGTCTACTAGAGATTTATACAGACAGGTTTAATAACAATATCAATCGACACACATCATCTCTAGGTGCAGTAGAGACTTGCGTCAACTCCAATAAAAGAGAAATACTGGCACACAGCTCTTAGTAGAGGTTTTCAACAGAGACAAATGTCAGATAGGTGTCAAGAAAGAAAGATATGTCAAATCAGTTTATAAATATAATCGTCAGCTTCGTGTATCAGTATACAGTAGAAGTCGTCAACTTAGCGTCAGTAGCGACAAGCTTCGTCTCAAAGTTTTGACAGAACCTGGTGTCGAATCGGTACCTTAACACCTAAGACATGCGTCAACTCGATCAAGGCATAGTTAGAATAGGCGTTAATTCATTGTGTCAACAGGAACAAGTTTCATGTTAGTATGTTAACAGAGAAGGTCAAGTCCAGCTGATAATTTCAATTTAATATTTTTCGGTACCGTAGAGACATAGACGCGTTTTGGTATGGGAGGGTTGGACGTTCGGTCTGGGTACACGTGATTCCACTAGTAAATGAAACAGACTGTATACTTGTTTATATATACATTTATATATTATGAATAACGACTGACAGTTGTGTCCAGCTCGTCGACATGCTTTATTTACTGTGTACCATATTTACCTTGGATGGCAACTTCCATCGGTCCAGTTCGTTACATAAGACGTATAGGGCTGCAAGGTAGTGTAAGCTGTGTAAAGGTGTAGCAGGATAATATAGACTATGAAAAGAGGTAGGGTATCGTAAATGTTGTACAGCGACTGTTTCGCACAGACTGAAAACGTGTAGGGTGTTGTAGATGTTTTACAGCGACTGTGTCGTACAGACTGAAAACGTGTAGGGTGTTGTAGATGTTGTACAGCGACTGTTTCGTACAGACTGAAAACGTGCAATGTGTTGTAGATGTTGTACAGCGACTGTGTCGTACAGACTGAAAACGTGTAGTGTGTTGTAGATGTTGTACAGCGACTGTTTCGTACAGACTGCAAACGTAAAGGGTGTTGTAGATGTTGTACGGCGACTGTGTCGTACAGACTGAAAACGTGTAGTGTGTTGTAGATGTTGTACAGCGACTGTTTCGTACAGACTGAAAACGTGTAGGGTGTTGTAGATGTTGTACAGCGACTGTGTCGCACAGACTGAAAACGTGTAGGGTGTTGTAGATGTTGTACAGCGACTGTGTCGCATTGACTGAAAACGTGTAGGGTGTTGTAGATGTTGTACAGCGACTGTTTCGTACAGACTGAAAACGTGTAGGGTGTTGTAGATGTTGTACAGCGACTGTTTGGTACAGACTGAAAACGTGTAGGGTGTTGTAGATGTTGTACAGCGACTGTTTGGTACAGACTGAAAACGTGTAGTGTGTTGTAGATGTTGTACAGCGACTGTTTCGTACAGACTGAAAACGTGTAGGGTGTTGTAGATGTTGTACAGCGACTGTTTCGTACAGACTGAAAACGTGTAGTGTGTTGTAGATGTTGTACAGCGACTGTTTCGTACAGACTGAAAACGTGTAGGGTGTTGTAGATGTTGTACAGCGACTGTTTCGTACAGACTGAAAACGTGTAGTGTGTTGTAGATGTTGTACAGCGACTGTTTCGTACAGACTGAAAACGTGTAGGGTGTTGTAGATGTTGTACAACGACTGTGTCGTACAGACTGAAAACGTGTTGGGTGTTGTAGATGTTTTACAGCGACTGTGTCGTACAGACTGAAAACGTGTAGGGTGTTGTAGATGTTGTACAGCGACTGTTTGGTACAGACTGAAAACGTGTAGGGTGTTGTAGATGTTGTACAGCGACTGTTTGGTACAGACTGAAAACGTGTAGGGTGTTGTAGATGTTGTAAAGCGACTGTTTCGTACAGACTGAAAACGTGTAGGGTGTTGTAGATGTTGTACAGCGACTGTTTCGTACAGACAAAAAAACGTGTAGTGTGTTGTAGATGTTGTACAGCGACTGTGTCGTACAGACTGAAAACGTGTAGTGTGTTGTAGATGTTGTACAGCGACTGTTTGGTACAGACTGAAAACGTGTAGTGTGTTGTAGATGTTGTACAGCGACTGTTTCGTACAGACTGAAAACGTGTAGGGTGATGTAGATGTTGTACAGCGACTGTGTCGTACAGACTGAAAACGTGTAGGGTGTTGTAGATGTTGTAAAGCGACTAGGGTGTTGTAGATGTTGTACAGCGACTGTTTGGTACAGACTGAAAACGTGTAGGGTGTTGTAGATGTTGTAAAGCGACTGTTTCGTACAGACTGAAAACGTGTAGGGTGTTGTAGATGTTGTACAGCGACTGTGTCGTACAGACTGAAAACGTGTAGGGTGTTGTAGATGTTGTACAGCGACTGTGTCGTACAGACTGAAAACGTGTAGGGTGTTGTAGATGTTGTACAGCGACTGTGTCGTACAGACTGAAAACGTGTAGGGTGCTGTAGATGTTGTACAGCGACTGTGTCGTACAGACTGAAAACGTGTAGGGTGTTGTAGATGTTGTACAGCGACTGTGTCGTACAGACTGAAAACGTGTAGGGTGTTGTAGATGTTGTACAGCGACTGTGTCGTACAGACTGAAAACGTGTAGGGTGTTGTAGATGTTGTACAGCGACTGTGTCGTACAGACTGAAAACGTGTAGGGTGTTGTAGATGTTGTACAGCGACTGTGTCGTACAGACTGAAAACGTGTAGGGTGTTGTAGGCAGTGTGAATGTATGAGATAATGTAGATTGTAAAGGTGTAGGATAGTGTAGACTGTTTGTAGATGTTAGATTGTAAAGGTGTAGGATAGTGTAGACTGTTTGTAGATGTTAGATTGTAAAGGTGTAGGATAGTGTAGACTGTTTGTAGATGTTAGATTGTAAAGTTGTAGGATAGTGTAGACTGTAGATGTTAGATAATGTAGATTGTAAAGGTGTAGGATAGTGTAGACTGTTTGTAGATGTTAGATTGTAAAGGTGGAGGATAGTGTAGACTGTTTGTAGATGTTAGATTGTAAAGGTGTAGGATAGTGTAGACTGTTTGTAGATGTTAGATAATGTAGATTGTAAAAGTGTAGGATAGTGTAGACTGTTTGTAGATGTTAGATTGTAAAGGTGTAGGATAGTGTAGACTGTTTGTAGATGTTAGATTGTAAAGGTGTAGGATAGTGTAGACTGTTTGTAGATGTTAGATAATGTAGATTGTAAAAGTGTAGGATAGTGTAGACTGTTTGTAGATGTTAGATTGCAAAGGTGTAGGATAGTGTAGACTGTAGATGTTAGATAATGTAGATTGTAAAGGTGTAGGATAGTGTAGACTGTTTGTAGATGTTAGATTGTAAAGGTGTAGGATAGTGTAGACTGTTTGTAGATGTTAGATAATGTAGATTGTAAAGGTGTAGGATAGTGTAGACTGTAGATGTTAGATAATGTAGATTGTAAAGGTGTAGGATAGTGTAGACTGTAGATGTTAGATAATGTAGATTGTAAAGGTGTAGGATAGTGTAGACTGTAGATGTTAGATAATGTAGATTGTAAAGGTGTAGGATAGTGTAGACTGTAGATGTTAGATAATGTAGATTGTAAAGGTGTAGGATAGTGTAGACTGTAGATGTTAGATAATGTAGATTGTAAAGGTGTAGGATAGTGTAGACTGTTTGTAGATGTTAGATTGTAAAGGTGGAGGATAGTGTAGACTGTTTGTAGATGTTAGATTGTAAAGGTGTAGGATAGTGTAGACTGTTTGTAGATGTTAGATAATGTAGATTGTAAAGGTTTAGGATAGTGTAGACTGTAGATGTTAGATTGTAAAGGTGTAGGATAGTGTAGACTGTTTGTAGATGTTAGATTGTAAAGGTGTAGGATAGTGTAGACTGTTTGTAGATGTTAGATTGTAAAGGTGTAGGATAGTGTAGATGTAGGATAGTGTAGACTGTTTGTAGATGTTAGATTGTAAAGGTGTAGGATAGTGTAGATGTAGATGTTAGATTGTAAAGGTGTAGGATAGTGTAGACTGTAGATGTTAGAATGTAGATTGTAAAGGTGTAGGATAGTGTAGACTGTTTGTAGATGTTAGATTGTAAAGGTGTAGGATAGTGTAGACTGTTTGTAGATGTTAGATAATGTAGATTGTAAAGGTGTAGGATAGTGTAGACTGTTTGTAGATGTTAGATTGTAAAGGTGTAGGATAGTGTAGACTGTTTGTAGATGCTAGATAATGTAGATTGTAAAGGTGTAGGATAGTGTAGACTGTTTGTAGATGTTAGATTTTAAAGGTAGAGGATAGTGTAGACTGCTTGTAGATGTTAGATAATGTAGATTGTAAAGGTGTAGGATAGTGTAGACTGTTTGTAGATGTTAGATAATGTAGATTGTAAAGGTGTAGGATAGTGTAGACTGTTTGTAGATGTTAGATTGTAAAGGTGTAGGATAGTGTAGACTGTTTGTAGATGTTAGATTGTAAAGGTAGAGGATAGTGTAGACTGTTTGTAGATGTTAGATAATGTAGATTGTAAAGGTGTAGGATAGTGTAGACTGTAGATGTTAGATTGTAAAGGTGTAGGATAGTGTAGACTGTAGATGTTAGATTGTAAAGGTGTAGGATAGTGTAGACTGCTTGTAGATGTTAGATTGTAAAGGTGTAGGATAGTGTAGATGTAGGATAGTGTAGACTGTTTGTAGATGTTAGATTGTAAAGGTGTAGGATAGTGTAGACTGTAGATGTTAGATTGTAAAGGTGTAGGATAGTGTAGACTGTAGATGTTAGATAATGTAGATGGTAAAGGTGTAGGATAGTGTAGACTGTTTGTAGATGTTAGATTGTAAAGTTGTAGGATAGTGTAGACTGTTTGTAGATGTTAGATAATGTAGATTGTAAAGGTGTAGGATAGTGTAGACTGTTTGTAGATGTTAGATTGTAAAGGTGTAGGATAGTGTAGACTGTTTGTAGATGTTAGATTGTAAAGGTGTAGGATAGTGTAGACTGTAGATGTTAGATAATGTAGATTGTAAAGGTGTAGGATAGTGTAGACTGTTTGTAGATGTTAGATAATGTAGATTGTAAAGTTGTAGGATAGTGAAGACTGTTTGTAGATGTTAGATAATGTAGATTGTAAAGTTGTAGGATAGTGTAGACTGTAGATGTTAGATAATGTAGATTGTAAAGGTGTAGGATAGTGTAGACTGTTTGTAGATGTTAGATTGTAAAGTTGTAGGATAGTGTAGACTGTAGATGTTAGATAATGTAGATTGTAAAGGTGTAGGATAGTGTAGACTGTTTGTAGATGTTAGATTGTAAAGGTGGAGGATAGTGTAGACTGTTTGTAGATGTTAGATTGTAAAGGTGTAGGATAGTGTAGACTGTTTGTAGATGTTAGATAATGTAGATTGTAAAGGTGTAGGATAGTGTAGACTGTTTGTAGATGTTAGATTGTAAAGGTGTAGGATAGTGTAGACTGTTTGTAGATGTTAGATTGTAAAGGTGTAGGATAGTGTAGACTGTTTGTAGATGTTAGATTGCAAAGGTGTAGGATAGTGTAGACTGTTTGTAGATGTTAGATTGCAAAGGTGTAGGATAGTGTAGACTGTTTGTAGATGTTAGATTGTAAAGGTGTAGGATAGTGTAGACTGTAGATGTTAGATAATGTAGATTGTAAAGGTGTAGGATAGTGTAGACTGTAGATGTTAGATAATGTAGATTGTAAAGGTGTAGGATAGTGTAGACTGTAGATGTTAGATAATGTAGATTGTAAAGGTGTAGGATAGTGTAGACTGTAGATGTTAGATAATGTAGATTGTAAAGGTGTAGGATAGTGTAGACTGTAGATGTTAGATAATGTAGATTGTAAAGGTGTAGGATAGTGTAAACTGTAGATGTTAGATAATGTAGATTGTAAAGGTGTAGGATAGTGTAGACTGTAGATGTTAGATAGACATAGGAAACAATTTATGTGTTCGATGTTTCCCGACTGTATACATTGGTTGCTAGGAATTAAGATTGCGTAATATAAAAGATGGTTTCTGATTCTTAAAATAGTTTCCTGTTTTGAAATAGTCGAAATGTTCTTGAAATTATTCGCGGTCGTGTTCGAAGTTAATTCTGAGCCTAAGATCTTTCTGTACTAACATAAAAATATGCTTCAGTTTTAAATATAGTGATATCTAGTCTTTGATTTTTTCCCAAGACTTTGAAGTAGATTTTTTTGGGTTCAAATTTTCAGTATTAAAAAACACGGATTGCGAAATTTATTAGATTTAGGGGGTTAGTGTGCTTTCTTATCTAGATTTTAACATAAGTTTGATCAATTTTGATATCCCTCAGTCGCCTCCTAGGTAGAACTTCAGGGTGTAGTTTAAGTAATGAATTCGTATTGAAATATGATATTAACGCGAGGTCTTTTAAACAATCTCCATTTTTCAAGGTATTCACAAAGAAAAATAATTTATTTTTTGAAAGTGATGTTTAGAAACGCGTGTTGTATTTTTAGTAATTTCAATGAATAGTGATTTCAGTCTGTGTTTCAAAATATCACGCTTTTAGTGTATCAAACATTTTTCAGTATTAAGAAAGGTTGAGTTAAGGTGTAATTAGAACCCGCCAATAAAACTCTGTAGGTCTGTCTGTGAGACATAGCTCTAGTCTTCACATTGACCACTTGATAATAGTGGGTAACCTAAATTTCTCGAGTATATATATATACTACAATATGTAACGGATGTGCCCTGCTATTGTAGAGATATTTGATTTATTGAAGTTAGATATAAACCCGATGTCCTTATTTTGTATGTTGTATACATTGGTCTAGACACTGGTAAACTATCACGTTATCTTAGTGGAGTGAAATACGGCTACAGAACAGGTCACCTTCAACTTCCACGTCCAATTTTGCGCCTCTGCATCTTGTCCCCCTTATAAACTCGTTTTTCTAGTCTTATCAAATACAGACAGATCGTGTATATTTAAAGTGCTTGTTTGCTCATTTTGTTGAATTTCACACAGGTATTTCTTTGTCGTCAATTATCGATCGATTTTCTTAACGTCTAGTATGATCAACCCACTTTTCATTCTAACTCAGTTGTCTTTCATCCTCGTTAAAAATGAGCTTGTTCATTTGAGCTGAACTTGCATTCTTTTTTATCAATGTCTTTCTCGATGAACAGATGAGCTTGAAATGCCTTCCTGACCAAATAAGTGATAAAACCTTCATGACCAAATAAATGATAAAACAGCGATTCAAATAAATACGAATAAGTATAATATTTCGTCACCAACAAATTTCCCAAATTAATGCAAGTTCCCCATTATCTAAATTTAGTCATGTTTAGTTTAGTTATTAAAGAACCGAAACTGCATGCAAACACTGTGAGCCATTTTCCATTCCAAATTACACAATACAGTAATCGGCGTGAAATCTTGCGGTAAAACAGTCCTGCAGTACGATATTTCGTTAACGATTAAGTCAACACTAACACGAAACAAAAGAGAAATTGCTATAGAATAATTACTTATTCGTGGAAACTCGATTTCGTGCATTTTGCTACTTCCGCTGACTATAGTGACCAACTGGATTTTAAACATCTGTTTTTAAGACTTTACTTGATTTACGTTTTTTTTCTTCTGAAGTTAAATATTTGGGTGTTGTTAAATTGTTTGTTTTCCTTTACTTACCATATTTAATGGAAACAAAATCACATTCATGTCCTCAGGTACATGTAGGACAGTGCCATATTTGGTGAAGTAACGCTTAAGAGTCAACCACTCTTTGGCTAGCTCGAGCGACCCCGTAACCATGGACACTTGTTTTCGTCGAGCTTTAAGCATGATTTAAATGATATATATGAACTTTGTCAAGGTTACTGAACTTATTTATACACCTTCTTTAATCAAACACAATTTACACAAATACGGATTAATGGCGGCAATTTGAAGTCTATACCCAGCCATGGAGATAAAAAGACTTTAGTGAGTGCGTTATACTAAATTTCATAACATATGTTTTACAGTTAGTGAAAGTTAAGTGCAGATAAACATACTAACTAAGGGTTGCGCGACAGGAACTGTCTCGGATGTGAAGCATATGGCTGTTATTTACGTCAATCTCAACGAATCGTTTAGAATATGATGCAGACGTTTATAGAGATAAAGCTATAAACTCGGCCAATGGTTGCCTGAGGTGGCCATGTAAAAGGTTGCCGGAAGTATCAGGTGATTACGTTCAATGCACGCCAGGTGGGGTTGGTATCGCAAAGACAACGTAAAATTGTACAACTTTATCTGCATTTCAATCAGAAGTACTTTTATCAAGTTGTTGATCACATTTCTATATATGTCATGATTTACTGGCACACTTTTTTTTCGACGTCTATCAAGGGTGTGCTTTTCTCGCAGGTGAATATTAGATAAACAGATCAGAGCGTTTTAGCAGAGACAAGCACGCGGGAAGCGTTCTTACTAACCATGACGTTATAAAGGCATGTAATAGAAAAAACTAACCGTGAAATACTTGTCAACATCTCATTCTATGTACCAAGTTATCGCAAGGTCTTGGTAGCAAAACTATGAGACGGATTTTAGTTATAATGATATATAAGCGCATAAATTACTTCATATTTTCTTGTGTGATAGTTACCTGTATAAATAGATCTATATATATATTTATTTTATTCTTATCTACATTGTTGAAAAACGTATTCCAAATATCAATCGGGCTGTACCTGTTCAGCAATGTTATCTAGCTTGGAGATGTCGCTATGCGCTTTGTCAGATACTGTAACTCAATTCATTTCCGTGTTTGTTTATGTTCGCGGTCTTACCTCTTACACTTCAGATCTTCATTTCGAAAACTGAAAACAAAATCGTAAACATGCTACCGATTTTTTTTTTATTTATTTCAATAGGATTGAAAATTCCCGTGTGCACCACTTCTGACTTTTTATGATTAAATAAGAGTTTGATTTAAAGTTTTTCTCTTGGTATAAGCGATGCTGAATAGCATTATTTGCTGTGTGTTGGACACTATTTAGGATTCTGGTCACTGACCGATGTGAGCGATGACCATGACGAGGTAACGGGTCTCCTCTTGGGGCTTTATATATGCTTAAGTAGGCGTTTCAGCAACCCTGATCAAATATCACATATATATAGAGAACACATGTGTATGTACGCTAGTACACAATACTTTGAATAATTATTCAATTGGTCACTTTTTAGTGACGATCGAAATTTTCTCCACAGCGTTCACGGAATGACCTCTGTATGGTGGATAACTTTTGCCCTATAGTTTCACTCTAATTGCAGTGTTTGTGTATTAAACACGAAAACCATATCGTGTTATTGTCGTGACATGATGAGATCTTGGGAAATCGGGGGTGTTTTTTCTTCGACAATCGCCGCCATATATGTATGTGCAAACCCAATAACGCAACGCACAACCCGATAGCTTTGCATAGTTAAAAATTGCGTTGGAGATTTCAATTTTTTTTTTTTTTAAAAGGTATGTTGTTGAAATAATTACAAGTCGCCGGCATACCACATAATGTTGTGGTGATCAGTGAAATGATGGACCATTAAAACACAGGGAGCGAAATACCGGTGAGATATCACTCTCAGGTATATAATAATCGAGGCGTCAGGAAGACGGAGATTTGAACAAAGTAGATACGACACGAAACAAACTATTTCACAACAGTCTCTTAACAAGTCGTTTCAAGAGTTATTGTGATTTACTGATAATAGTGTTTTCTTTAACTAAGATAATGTATGACGATATTTATCTGTACACATGCTAAGATACTGATATGTTAACGGAATAAGTTTGAAACTGTGTGGTCCTTCCAAAATTTGCTCAATTTATGTCTGAAGGAATTAATATGTCTTATCTTCATGTAGACTATTTCAACTTTCAAGTTCCTTGTAGTCCAGCCTTTGTCCGCGTGGTACTCAGTAGACTATTCTAGCTTTCAAGGCCCTTATAGTCCAGTTTCCAGCCTCAGCCCTCGTGCTACCAGTAGACTACTTCGGCTTTCAAGGCCCTTATAGTCCAGTCTCAAGCCTTAGCCTTCGTGCTTCTAGTAGACTATTTCAGCTTTCAAGGCCCTTATAGTCCAGTCTCCAGCCTTAGCCTTCGTGCTTCTAGTAGACTATTTCAGCTTTCAAGGCCCTTATGATCCAGTCTCCAGCCTTAGCCCTCGTGCTACCAGTAGACTATTTCGGCTTTCAAGGCCCTTATAGTCCAGTCTCCAGCCTTAGCCCTCGTGCTACCAGTAGACTATTTCGGCTTTCAAGGCCCTTATAGTCCAGTCTCCAGCCTTAGCCCTCGTGCTACCAGTAGACTATTTCGGCTTTCAGGGCCCTTGTAGTCCAGTCTCCAGCCTCAGCCCTCGTGCTACCAGTAGACTATTTCAGCTTTCAAGTACCTTGAAGTCAAGGTTGGTACTTAGTTTCCATATGTGACCACGAGGTAGGCTGACCACCAGTCCCTGCTTTTTGAAAAAAATGTCCGATTAAATTTAGAGAGACCAATTTTTTGATATTCTCGAGACAGGGCTACACACGCAAAGAACAACTCGCTTTGAACATAACTACTGGCGCAGAGAAAATTGGCACAGAGAAGGATGGTAGTAAAATATTCTTACTTTGAGATTTAGACCATTCCCTTACACATGCATGTGCATATGGACGTGAAATGCGAAAACAGGTGACGTCTGTACAATCATTAAACCAAACAGTAGGTGACTGTTTGAAATTTGAAAGCTAAGAATGAAATTCCTTACGAAATATTTCAATATAAGGCTCTTAAAATTGTAGAAACCATTGAGTGCCATTCAATGAATAGCATTCCTGAAATGTCTTATGTGATCGACGATGAATTTTGTGTATAAATAACCTGTCTAGTATGATACGAGGGAATAAAGTATGATTTTCATCAGGAGAGTTTCGTATTTCTTCGTCCGCTATATAAAGATTTTTAAGTGATTTGATAGCCGCTTACTGATTCATATAACATGTATGTGATGCCGTTTTCCCCGCCGTACTTCACAGTCACGTCCACTGTGACACGACTTTGCCCGTACATCATTTATCTAATTTGACAGGATTTGAGCCCCTGTACTTATCTTAAGTACCTTGTGGCTATGTTTACACAGAGCCATTGGTTTCAGATGCTGGCCTTCGAAGCATAGTCTAAACTATGGCTGAGTCATAACGATCCGTCCAGTCAATCGTGGTTTTACGTTAAACTTGACATGAAAATGTCCTAGTATTTCGAGGTTCTAAAAGCAGCTGTGTTTACAGCAGCAGGGATTATCAGAATTTTGATAGAAAGTTTCATGATGTTGTAACAATTTCAACTTGAGGAAACTTTCTGGTGGAACAAAATTCATTCCCAACAAAATGTAACATAACCAAAATTCACGGATCAGTTTGATTTAACCCACAAAAACATCTCGGAAACGCACTCGCTTTTCACCTACACTCGTCCGGGGTTCGATTAACGGTTCGCACGTGGAAAGGTCAGGGGTCACCTGTCGGATCATGTGGGTTTTCGCCAGGTGATCGGGTTCCTCCTACAAGAATATAAATAAATTTATTTGATATATCATGGACAATTCCTAGTTTCTTATAAAAGTAGTAAGATACAGTGCACCAGTAAAGTTACAAAATCGCTGTGGACGCCAGTTCGTTGTTGAGTGTGTGACGTAGACAGCGCACCTCCCATTCAATGGCTACATTCCTCACCTATCGGCCTCCATCATACTAACGCTATTCACTTTTAATATCAATCAAAAAATAAATAAAAGTTTGAACGAAGCACCTGAGCACCATGCCTTACTGATAACCTTTGTGATATCAAACCTTCGCTTCAGACACTTACAATTTGTCCTGTTATTAATTACAGTCCGAGCACCTGATTGATAGGTTATTTAGTCCATAACGCGCCACTCTCCGACGAAAGCTTGTTGAGCATTTAGAACGTCTAAGAATAACTTGTATAAGGTTCCTGGTGTTTTCTTGTTCAACCTTTTCTTTAACGACCGAGAGGTTCGTAAAAAGTACGTCAGCTGATAGAGTTGTTTGCAAAGTCATATTTTAAAAGTATGAAAATAAGACCATCACTAAAATATTTGTGTTTGCAGTAACCTGATCTAAATCTCTCGTTCAGAAATGAAGGTCACTATCATGCAGAAGTTATGCACTTTCCAACATCATCGGGTATAGGCGGTACCACGGTCGCAGGGGAATCGCTTGGTGGTGGTGGGTGGGGGTGGGGAGGGGGTTCGATTTTTACGTTGGGGGTCTCTTTCCAGAGAGTGATGCACAGTGTGTCAGTAAGATTTGATATTTATGTTAAGGTTGCCATGTAATATAACCAAAGCATGTACACAATGGAATATCAGAATTATCCATTTTATCAATTCTTGCAAATCTTTCATGTTGAAGTTCTGCAATTTATCACTCAAGTCTGGAAACGTTTTGTCACTACGTGAAGTTCAAAGTGTTGTCGCGTTAAAATCAACATTATTTACAAACATAGGTGAATCGACTTGTATTTGTTTCTTTTCAACACCCTGCACCATCATGGAAAGAGATCCCCCTCCGCACCCCTCCCCCACCCCCACATACACACAGCGAATAGCGATTCCCTCGTGGTACCGCCTAAACCTGGAGCATCATCCTTGAAGATGCCGTTGAATATGCATCCCAAGATTACCAAGATATATAAACCAGACTAACAACATCCCTCGTCTCGTGTGAAATGTGCTTATCAATCGTGGATCTTTGGTACAATCTTCAACGTATCCAAACGTGAACGTTTCGCATCAAGGTCTGACGGAAGTTTCAATACCGTAGGACGGAAGTTTCAATACCGTAGGAAAACGTGAACATTTCGCATCAAGGTCTGACGGAAGTTTCAATACCGTAGGAAAACGTGATTGGAGTTAAAGAATAAGTTGAGAACACATTCTCCATTAATTTCTATACTACGTTCGTAAATAAGGAACCCTCCAATTGTAGGGCCCGCTACCGTCCAGGTGTCTTTTGTCAATATTGGTATGGCGTCAACATTAACCTTGTAATGTGAATCTGTGAAATGGTTAAGATCAACAAAAGAGTCAACATCCAAGCGTGTCTACAGACGGAAACGGATTAAAAAATCTGTTTCTCATATTGCACCACAACCCTCCCGCCATAGGGAGTGGAGGCCATCTTTATACAGAATGGATTCCAGGAGGAGTACGATTTTAATGAGCTAAATTTTCCCTTTTTGCCCCCGCCCCTCGATCCCCTTGGGGCCGATAACCAATATTTAAACGAACTCTACTTCCATTTTCCTAAGGACACTTTTTATGAAATTGGTCAAAATATGTCCCTTCCTTCATGAAAAGATTTTTTGGTAAATAGTTGACAGACGACGGACGCCGTATCCGGTATATGCTCACCTGCCTCTCGGACAATAGGAGGACGATAAGGACGGAAACGTGTCTTCTGCTTTATCAATGACATCGACAACATTTGTCATGTAGATCTTGGTCAATTCAAACAAGTAATGCCATGTTCTCAAACAAGAACAATGTCAACAACATCAGAACAACCAATCACACTAACGAGCATAAAAAAGCCCGGTGCCATATTTCCCAATGAGAGCTCAAAACTTCCCCAGAGTCTTCCTCAATCTATTTCTCGAAATTCTGCTGAATCAACAGCGATATTTAAACACTTAATAATCGGAAAATGGGTTCACAATATCAAACAGAATAGGGGAAAGTGAAAAAGTTGATTCCATCTCTTCGTTTTTATTGTCTGAATTCAAGTAAGTTGATAACGTGTAATTCATCTAGGTTGTCAACTTCCGGGGCTTTGCGTCATTGGATACAAACGTTGTAGTGATATGTAACACATGCCCAGCCCTTCACTCTGGCTTTACTCTGGAATACATAGGTCTGCTTATCGTTTCCCTCTTGTTAATCATTAAAATGAAAGTGTCACTTGATAAAATGGCTGCATGCATAATCTCATCTGCCACTGTGTTTAATTTAACTTTCTACAAGCGGTTTGCTGCAAGCAGGCAAACATTCTGGAAGTGCAGTTAATACTTATCAGCGGGACCTGTCGGACATCGGCATGGCTGATGAATGGAGCTCACATCCTAATTATAATAAATTTAAGGCTTATACTTGTATATATCATGAGGTATTACTTGTTTTACACATTTTAAAATGTTTCGGCAAACATTTTTATGTTATGATATATGAGCGAAGTATTCAATCTGGTCTTTTTACAATTTTTTGACATCCTCCATGACTCGTGGTAGAGATTTTTAAAAATCATATTTATTATTCATATTTTTATACAAATTTCACTTGCGCCAGTCTATTAGACCCACATACCATTCAGACTTTTGATTTTAAACAACTTTTAAGGAATCGTGTTATAAGTTCACAACCATATATACTTGTACCACTGTTTACCGTTTGAAAGGGAATCACTCGTCATATCGCGCGCTACCGACTACTGAAGCTATAACGAGACAATTCAGCACTTATAATTACTGATAGTATGGTATGAACTAAGGTAAGGCCTTCTCAAGAGTTCGAGCCGTAAAATGGAACAGCAGTTTTGACGACCTGATGTATTGTATCTTGATCACACAAACTTCTTTCCCTTGTTATTTCGTATCTCGGTATTATCATAGAAATATCGCTTTAATACCCTAATGGGTTTTGTAGCCAAAAAATCGAAGCGATATT
This sequence comes from Ylistrum balloti, assembly GCF_031769215.1. Taxonomy (NCBI): domain Eukaryota; kingdom Metazoa; phylum Mollusca; class Bivalvia; order Pectinida; family Pectinidae; genus Ylistrum; species Ylistrum balloti. Next base: position 3,023,823 of record NW_026782097.1, on the reverse strand, counting down.
GAATACTACAGTACCTGGAATATAAAGGTACGCGTTTCTCGGAGTAACCACTTCTTTCCCACGGAAATAAAACAAAAACAACAAAAAGACAATACCGATATGTTAACAAATTCTTAATTCAGACACGTTTGCAATGAAATTATGGCAAAACGTGAACAAACGATTTCCATGGAGACTTAAGAAAAAGGTAGAGAATAAGACCAGGTTTTCCGGAAGGTAAGCGTCTTCTTCTCCATCGACGACATCCGCTATGTAAATCTTGGTCAGTGTAAGAAAAGTAAGATCACGTTCCCAAATGAGAAGAAGGTATACAACAACGGAAACACCAGGCAAACTAACCAGCATCGAACATGTCCTGATTGACCTTAAAGTTGGTCTAAGCCCCCAAATAGGGCCGCGATATCTCGGTTGGTAAAATGTTGGTCTAGGCATCGGAAGTGCGTGGCTTGAAGCTTCCAACACGTGACAGTTTGTTTCTTATGAAACAAAGAAACAAGTGGGCCTGCGTTGTCATGGCTGTGTCCTTTGACAAGATACTATATTTGTTCATGACATGCGACGAGCCTCCCGTATGTTATTCAGCGAGGTAGCCACCAGCAACAAAAAAGGAGACATCGCTCAAATTGCCTCCGATTGTTTCCATGGCGATGTACCTAGCAAACAAACAAACAAACAAACAAGCGATCAAACAAATAAACAAAACCTCGAACAGGATATATAACTCCTACACCATGCAATAGATCCGCAGGCTGTTTACAATTTAACGCTAAAGACACCGCGTATAGAAATACACTAGGCATACCACACAATACCTTTATCGGAAGTCTTAAGTTATTTGTCACCTTGTCAGCATCGGTGCGTGTTTTAATGTCGGTGCATTTTTGCCCTCTCCGGGGAGTCCGGTAGTCTTTCCTTTGATGGCGATGTCGTTAACGACTCTAATCCTGCAGGGAGTCTACATAGCTACACCTTGTAAATGTCATTGAACTTTGGTAAAAAGAGACATTACATATCTCTCTGGAGCTACCATACTACTGGCATGTTTGCTTTCGTCACAAAGAAAACACATCTTTTTTGAAGTCGGATCAAATCGTAATCTCGATTCGAGCGGCAATAAAGGTTGGGAATGAAAACGATTTATATCGGGATTGAATACACATCAAAACGTCCGCATAGTTATATGGGTTAGTGAACACAATGGAAAGGTCTGAAAGAATGTTGCGTAAGGTAATATTTGTGAAATGTTCCGTAAAAATCCGCTGACATATAAAAGTCTACACGATTTACCTGTATTCCATTGTCAGAATCCAATGGTTAGACTCGCGATATACCTTATCAGCATAACTTTATAGTCAGAATAAAAAAAAAGAAAAAACACTATATTGAATAATTGAAAAGGAGACAGGTCGAATAAGGCACAAGATACCGTAGGGACGGTGGTTTAATGTATTTTGTGTTTAGATTACTTGAAGAGTAAAAAATCTTACTCAACTCCTATCCGATATACGTCTAAATTTCTTCAAATATTTGCTCAGTTCTCAAGCCATTTATATACACAAATCACCTTGGTGGTATGCCTTTGTTGGCGTCACTGATCTCTTTTTCAAAATACAAATCATGATATCTTGTAGAGATGTGTAAGTTTTTCATACTTGTCAACATCAATTATGAGTTAGCGTTCTGTCGAGGTTTGTTACCTCGATGGTATAGATGTCGCGCTGCTTCGATAACACTCTTAACATAATGCCGATTGCACCACTGCAACTCTTTGACGAGTATACTAGGTCATTGTTATATAGTCATAGACGAACAAAAATAACGTCAGTGACGATGATAAATCAATTAGTATTTGATTTGAATATTCGAATCCTAGCGAAAGCATTGGTTTATATTGCAACTTAATTAGAAATTATGCACCAAAATTTACGAAACGATAGGATATAGATATAATATGATATTAGTTGTTTCATTTATGTACAGAACTTTTCTGATGGACTAGAGTAAAATTGTATTCTGTTTAAAACGTTGCGCTCAGCCTGACACTTCCTTACATACTGGAAAATAAAAATGCATTTGTGTTCTTACTGTCATAGTTGAGATGTTGTTGCCCTTCTTCGCAGCAAATTTTGTTGATGTTTGTAATATTCCTTCCTGAGGTTTTTTTTAATCATTTCAAATACTATCCATTGTTACCTTACTGTTTATGCATGCTAATTTTATTGCGATGGGGTGGAGATGTGGTAGGGTGGGAGATTGGATTACTTAATTCATTGAGTTATTGGGGGAGTGCACCTTCCTGACTAGATATTGGCATTTTTGATGACTTCCTTCAGTCGCCTTATAGGTTTCAAAAATTAGACCCCTAGCATTAACAGCTATATTATGCCGTTTTATTCCTTATATGGCTTTGCTGTATATAATTCTAAATTCCAAAAAGGTTCTACTCTCTTGTATGTTGTTTGTACAATCATTGAAAACCTTTCAATCAATTTGGCTCATATTTACAAACCGTAGTTCTACGCCTAATCAAATTTGGGTTTGCATATGTACTAGCAAAAACAAATTTCTCCATATTAATACCTATGTTATGGTGTCAGGAATTTCAGGAATAAACGTATGTTCTTTATTGTAAATCTTCATCATAATTTGTTTGTTTATTAACATACATTAATGGATATAATGTCTTACCATTGTTACGCCGTAAATGAGACATTCAAAATGCATTTATCATCCTTTCCATAGCAAGTTGCAAGCCCCTACTTAACTTTTATTTATATTAGTGACGTATTTAATAATCTGTCAATCTGTTAAATAAATATATGTTGCTATGATTCTTACGATATGTCATAATGTCTGATATATAATAAATGTAAAATGTTAAACAATGACGGTTTAAGTTTGTTTAAATAATCACGACCTGCTTGTATTTCTCATTTTTAAAAAGCAAACTGGAATGTTGTTGTGATATGTAACCTGGTATTTCAGGCCAAACGTGTGTGGTACGACCCGCCAGTATTGCTGCAGAGGCTGGACCAGACCCGCCAACACCATCCGGTGTATCATACGTAAGTGTCCTCTACTCTCACCATCGGCCATATACTGTAAAAGTTGTTCTTTTCAAGGATTTTTGTTTTCTCGCTATTTTCTAAGATAAAATCCAGTTTTAAAAATAACATCCTCAATACTCCAGGGGTTACTTATCCCTTTAGCATGATCCAGGGGTGCAGAGAGCGAAAGTGATCATAACCCCAGGAGTATCGGGGATGTAAAAATAAATACATGAAAGATGTTTTTATGGAAAAATTTGTACTCAGTTCCATGATTTCTGTGAAGAAGACATTCTCTTTGGTGAAAACGTTTGGTAAAACTGCTAAAATAACTAGGATTAGACTCAATTCATATTTTCTCGTGTTAATAGTTAAAATAAATAAGCGACGTATTTTTTGTTGTAGCGATCTGTGTACGAAACTGTGATGGAGGGATCTGCATGCGTCCCAACCAGTGTCTGTGTCCAACCGGGAATATATCCCCGTCCTGTAGAACCACACGTAAGTGTTGCACAACCCTCCTGTAGAGCCACATGTAACTATAGCAAAGCCCCTCCGTAGAACCACACGTAAGTATTGCACAACCCTCCTGTAGAGCCACTGTAACTATAGCAAAACCCCTCCGTAGAACCATACGTAAGTATAACACAAGCCCCCTGTAGACCCATACGTAAGTATAGCTAATCCCTCCTACAGAACCCCACGTAAGTAAGAAAAAAGACTACTGTAGAACCATGCATACAATAAAAAGAAATCCTCCTTGAACCACACATAAAATCCCTCAAAAAAACCTGTCGACCCACCTGTACATGCCACTAGTAAGAAAAGAAAACGTTGTCGAACCATGTATGTGCAAGGAAAACACGTAAGTAAGGAAACACCTCTGTAGAACAATATGTAAGTAAAAACACGACTGTCGAATCACATACAAATTGGTACTATTTGTCGAACCATACACTATTTCTTGTCAGATTATACGTTTAAAAAATAAACTACGCATACTGTAACAGTGTACCATGGCATGTTGTCCCTTCGTAGAAAGGCTGCAAATTCTCCATCATACCTTGAGCAAAATTTAAAAATATCAGAAGTTTGATCGTCGAAGGCAACGGTGATGCACAGCTAAAAATAATAACACAGAACAATCCTAAAAATGTGCAGGTGCTTGGAACGTAGATAATGGTATAAAAAGAAATCATAAGTCATTGTAAACGATACTTCATGACCATGGCAATCAGAGGAAACTGTATGTTACCCTTTCACTGGCGAATAGACATGCAAAAGACTTGTAGTAAGACAGATCGATCTGCATTCTACATGGTGGAAATGTTCATGAAATTATACCCAGTATAAATAAAAGCAATAGGTACAGCTGAAACGAAAACCCTTCTCAACAATGCAGTCCATTTTTATTATGCAAAGAGCATTTTCAATGCTCTTCAACATGCTGATGTCGCCCCTGAGTATCAGTACTTCGTTTTCATTGGTTCATAAATCGAACGTTTACTCCTATTCCATCTGCCGGACATTACCGTAATCATTGGATTATCGCCCCTACAAGTTGCTGATGCTAGTCATTAAATGAAACAACCTTATCGACATTTTCTTCATTACTTGTTGAGCATTACATTGGTATAACACACATTTCAGACCGCTTAAGTAGGTGGAACATTTTATTAACTGATATAAACGTTGCCTTATTCTGTGTGAAATAAGTCGACGGGTTTTGATGAATATGTCTGGTGGTTCTGTTATCGATAACTGTTCCCGTTTCGGAACGAGAAATTATTTCCTTGTACTGACCAAGATTCATATGGGTGTCATCGATGAAGCAGAAGACACATGTCCGTTGAAACATCTTATTCTACCTGTATTTTTTCTGTGGTCTCCGTGTAAATCTTTCGTTTGTGTCATATTTCATCAAATTTGATTTTGAATTAAGATTCTTGAGATAAGTCGGTTAGTATTTTTCCCTAATGGTGACACGTAACGATCGTTGCATAGTTGTAAGTTTGAAAATTTCTCCCAATACCTCTCAAGAATTTGCGATATCAAACCTCATCAGTGAAAAATCAAGATGGTCGCCTACCGGTCCTTTTGATTCACTGATCGGACCTACATACGTGAATGAAGTTGAGAAATATCCCTCGAGTACTTCTCAAGAAATAGGGACATCAAGGGTTAGGGTTGATTACGGACGGACGACGGATAGACGATGGACTGAAGACGATTTCAACAACCCACCATCTGTTGATAACGGGCTAAACTTGCCTTCCGCATGAGCAGTAACAAAACGTAACTTTGAGATACCTGACCATAAACAGCATTTGGCAAGAGTGGCCCTTATCTTAAAAAATACTGCTAAGTCTGTACAGACAGTGTTATATATAACATATGTCAGTGTTAAAGTACATGTGCAGTGTACAATCTGTGCTTGATTGCATTTTGCTAGCAATACGTACGTGTCATCACAGACATGTAACACTTGTGTTTACCTCTCTACAGTCTGAGTGCAAATTATGTTTATTACGCTTTGTGGGATGCTTTACCTCTTTAAACACCATATACCTGTATTGTTGTCCTTCGAACTTTTCATGAATCACCGCGACTTTCTGTTCAAGTCTTTATTTTATTCATAGTTTGTCCTTGTTTCATCGAATTTTAGTTTGTCAGGTATTTCTGTACGGATATTCTGTTTACTTATTTTACTGAGGTAAGAGGCTTTGTTAAAGGCAAATGTGGTTAATCTTACTAATCTTGGCTGAGCAGAGTATTGTATGGTATGAAGAGGTCAAATTGAGAAATGGGCATCGGTTACATCAATTCCAGCCTTTCTACTTCATTGATAATTTCCATGGTTTGATATTACATTTTGACGTTATTATATGGGTATCATTTAGAAAATGTATACAAAATTTATGCCCTCGGATCGAAAAATAAGGGTCATGTTGTTTTTGTGTTGTCCGTTTGTCTGTCCGGATCGAAAAATCGGGGTCATATTGTTTTTGTGTTGTCTGTTTGTCTGTCATCAACTTTAACCTTGCCCATAATTGTTGCGCCGTAAAAGGTAGGGTTTTCAATTTGTATATGAGTACATAGGCTTAGCTTACACAAGATGAATGGGCATGCGCAGATGCCATTGGTAATGTATGATAACATTTCTCGATATTTCAAAGACCTATATGAAAGCTGCTAAACTTATGAACATGGAATAACAAGAATATTTAGGATTTTTTGGATGGTTGGGTCACATGTTGTCCATGAAACTTAAATGTTTGACAAGGCAAACTTTTCTTGACATAGAAATACTCATCAGCGTCTGAAAAATGTTTCAAATCCATGCGCCAGTCGAAGCATTCTGTTGATTGTGATTGACAGACGAAAAGTCCAGTTGCAGACGAGATTTGCATTTTGGTATCATTACATTTATGTTCTTTACAAAATTGGAAACATTGTTATCATGTTTGTTGAGGCATGTCGGATTGATATATTTGGAGTCTTCGTTTTTTCAGTTAACATTCAGTGACAGCAGTTTGATTTTTTCACTAATTATTGGTTAACACTTAACTTTTGACGAAGTAGGGCCATACTGTAGTTCTTGAAGATGAACAGTCTCCTCTTGTACTAGTCAAGTGGGGGATACCCACCATAGATCGCGAACAAAAAGCTTAATACTTGGGAGTGAACATTAACAAAATCTCATAAGGAACATTCAATATCATGTACGGTACATTTAGTATTCCGAGATGATCAAGATGTTACTTGGTTTACTGAAATATTCGTCTTTTGTAATGACTTCAACATAATATTAGGACATATGAAGTTTCTTCACAAAAGCAAGGATATCTTAATAAGAATGGTGAATCACCAAAAGTGACATGCTTTTGAAAATGGGATTCCTTGAAATATAATTGCAAGTGCAGGTAAGGGAAAGAATGTCATTTCCTGTATTGTAGTACTGTATCTTGTTCTCTCTATCTTTAAAACATTATCACAGTTTAAACTTAACTGAATAGGTCAATTCATATTTCATGAAATTCATGCCAACATTTTATGCTTTTTTTACTGGGAAGTATATAATTGCTACTTTGTCTTTCCATCTGTCCTTTTGTGACCAGAGCATGATTTTGCACACAGCTAAGCAAGGACCATGAAACTTTGTGTATGTACATTGGTCATACAACCACAATATTAAGTGTATATTACCAAATTTAGGGACCTCAACCACATAATAACAGAATTATTGCATCTTTATTATACTTTTGTGTCCTGATAACAACTTTACTTTCATTTATACTAGGACAATGAAACTTGGTGTAGACTTTGGTCATACTAAAAGGATGTACAGTGTACCAAATTCAGAGCGCAAATCCCTTAATTACAGAGTTATTGCCCTTTTTTATAATTTGATTTCCAATAAAGTTGTTTTCTGGACATTTATCAGTTTCACCGATTCTCTTGTTTACGTCTTCTTTTAGCTACCTGTACTCAAGCTTGTATGAATGGAGGTCGATGCATTGGAAATGACCGCTGTTCCTGTAACTATGGATTTTCAGGACGTAGATGTGAACATGGTAAGAGCAAGTTATGAGAAAGTAGCAAATTTCCTTCATGTACATGTAAAAGGGGTAATAATTTTTAATGCCTCTAGGATTTGAACACAGGACCTCTGCATTAGTCTTGCACTCAACTGATCCACCTAAAGGGCTCTCACTATCTGAGCAGTGTATTACAGCTTGTATTTATCAAAGGTTACATGCTCCCTCTCCAAGAAAGAACGTGTCCACAAGTTTCCAAGGGTAACAGTAATGCTTTATGAGGCATGCCTTAGTATCATTTCTAAGTCCTTAGGGTTATATATGCAGCCTTTTTCATCTGTACCAAGACTGCTACCGTACTTGAAGGTAGAGGGGATAGAAGAGAAAAGTATCACGTTTCAACAAAAGGTTATGAATTTAAAGAAAAGGTAAGCCAATGTTACTTGTTCTTATTTTATAGAAATGGGACCAATATATTGAGTGAGGTTATGTATGACCTGGCATTTAGAGTTTGATCCAGTGATTCTTAGCTCATTTGACCCAGGATTACCTCTAGTCATCATCTTGCTTCCATGATTGATAACCATATGCTAACTGCCATGTGTGAACTTTACATATTTTAACTTTCCTCTCAAGTTCTATAAGTAGGATTTAGCTCAAACTTGCCTGGAATGATCATGAAATGGTCCTGACCAAATGTTGTTGTTTTTGAGTCATTCAGAAATCCAATAAGGCATCCATCTTAAAAAATGCTTTTTTAATTTCTTCTCCAGTTCCTTTTCTCCAACTGAGCTGAAAATGGCTGAGGATGTTATAGAAAGAAGCAGACAAATTGTTGCTTGTTTTCTTTGTGTCAGAATTTTTAAATGGTACCAATAACAGCCATTTCGTAACATAATTGTCTATTCATGGTTGTCGTCAACAACACCAAAAGTAGTTACAATTTTTCCAAACAGCACTTATTTTAATTTTTCAAGTGCTACCAGTGGAATTCAACTCAGAATTGCCTGAAAGTATCTTGAGATAGTCCTGACCAAGAATTGTTAGGTATTTGTTTGATTCAAAATTTTTCCAGTTCTGTGGTAACATTGAGACTTTGTTGAATCTTAAATTTTCAGCTGATAAAGTAAACTGTGGATTGGTAGATAAGTTCTGGTCTTTTCAGTTTGATCAAGATTATTCATGCAATTAGATTACAGAACTGGGCCTTGTTTTACACAAATCTCGGACAACATGTGCCGTGGTCAGCTGACTGGAGTGGTGTGTACCAAGGCCTTATGCTGTGCTACAATAGGCAAGGCCTGGGGAAAGCCCTGTGAACAGTGTCCTGTACATTCTCAGCCTTGTCGTAGGGGATACATTCCTAATCTGCAAGCTCAGAATTGTCAAGGTAAAGAAACTTCAACAAAACATAATTTTTTCACCAAATTTTTATTTAATTAATACCTAAGTGTAAAAACACAGAATAGGTTAGGATTGTCTTGAATGATTTCTGAAAAAAAAAGACTTTGTGTTGTATATCTTGAAAGATAATCACCAGGTTTTGGAATATTTATGTGTATTGATTTATTAGTTATTGATAAGGAAAAAAGACTTCAAAATACAAGTTAGGTAATGCCCTCACTGATTTATAAACACTTCAAAAATTTAAAGAACAGATGAAATTATTTGATTTTACTTACTTGGTGTTGTTTGTTACTGTAAGAACAAAAGTCCCAACAAAAGGTGATTAAGTGATGAGAGGAAAAAGATAATCTTATGTGATCAGAAATGAGAGAAGGGAGGGAAGATGTCAACTCATTTACATTGATCCTTATTTATAGATGTTGATGAGTGTGCTGCTATACCTGGGCTGTGTGTGGGAGGAAGGTGCATAAATACTCTTGGCTCCTACAGATGTGAATGTAAGGATGGACAAAGTCAGAATCCCATCACACAGGTCTGTGAGGGTAAGTAGAACTATCACTGATGTTTGTCAGGTGTGACAAGGACAGTCATCATCGATAACATCATGGCTTTATATTTGATAATGTACATAAACAGTGATTTGTTACCCTTGTCTGTCTTGTTGCAAAGCAATGTCAACCCTTTGGTTAGTCAGCAACTTCATTTCCTAAAGGATCTTGATAAGACTACATGTCAACAATGACAATGAATTTGTATTTCATGGTCATGTTTAAGGTAACACTTTCTATTTATGCTAATTTGTCAAATATTGTTACTGATATGAAATAATTTTTGTAGGATTTTCTCCTGCAAGTTTTCAAAATTGTTTTCAAGTCCCTTTAATATAATGGGTTCTCAAATTTTGCGTAAAACCAATGAATCCAAGACTTAAATACCTGAGATCCAGAAATCACAGAATTATGCATTGGAGAATGGATATTATCTTCCAGACATTTTTTCATGCTCTCAGAAATTGTCCCCGCTTGTCTTTGTTTTAATGCACATTATAAAAATCTATTGGATAAAAATCAGTTACTGTCATAGACCAACTGTACTGGACTTGCTTTGAAGGACTCTCTCAGTTTTTCCCTTGAATGAGAATTGTTCTTATCCTCTTCAGATATAAACGAGTGTGAAACCATTCCAAACACATGTGAAAATGGAAAATGTACTAACACAGAGGGCAGCTATTTCTGTGTGTGTGATCCAGGGTATGAAACCAACGCTGACAAAACGCAGTGTGTAGGTAAGAAAAGTTAATTCTGACATTTATACTCCTTCAATACTGTTTATGGAATAAAAATCAATACTGTACTTTAAAAGTAAAATTTACTGTGGAAATCAAAATTCATAATTTCAGTGAGAAATTTTTGGTAAACTCACAAAAATTTGAACTGTCTTAAAAAACAACAACCATTACAGAATAGTATCATAATAGTGTAACAGAGGTCATCATTTATCTCAATGCCTCTGCAAGGAATCGTACCCAGGACCCCTGGCTTACTAGTCTGAGGCTCGACCAATTGAGTCAAAGCGATGTTCATTGCAGCTAGTATTTTACCAGGGTTACATACCCCTCCTCCAGGAAATTACGAGTCCTCGAGTTTCCAGGGTTACAGCGATGCTGGTAGGGCATGGCTAAGTACTATTCCTTGTGTAGTATGGTAAAGTGAAGCCCATGGTAAAGTGAACCGGGTATCATTTCACCATTATGGTGAAATGAATTCCCCCTATGGTAAAGTGAAGCTATATTGTATTTTGTTTTCAATTGCCGTTTCACTTAACTTTTTATCAGTTTACTTAATCATGTTCCTCAGTTCATAATAAAACAAACAAAAACAACAGGGTGGGGAAATTTAGGATGGGGCAGGGGGAGTTCACTTCACCATGGCCATGGTAAAGTGGAACATTACACTATTTTCTTACCAATTAATTTTTTTCCACTAATTGCTTTGCAATTTACCCTGATTCAATTATATAAGCACATCAATAACAAAAAATAGTCTGGGATGGGGAAATTTAGGGTGGGGCAGGGGGTTAACTTCACCATGGCCAATTGTTTTGCTAATCACCCTGCCCCACCCTAAATTTCCCCACCCCAGACCTATTTTTTTGTTATTTAGAAGTGTTACTTTGTATACTTATGGAATCCTTTGGAAAAAATGAGGTTTCTGCTTAATTTACTATAGGCAAATGGGTTGGGGTTTTTAAGTAACATTTTATCTGGGGGAGGGGGGAGGACAGAGACAATAAAATTGCTTATTAGGGAAATTTCTCATTCTTTTTTATCTTAAGTGTTACAGCACCTACATGTATGAACACCAGGCAGTTGATGGGTAGGACGTGGTGCTGGTTTTATTACAGGTTTAGCTATATGCTAGGCATTTATCTCCAATCCTCACTGATGTATTGGTTGTTATATCAAGTTTTATGACATTATCAACAATCTGTAGTTACACCTCAACTACATACTTAAACATGTAATCTTAAACTTAGACAGTAATTTTATTCTGCCTGTAGATTTTCGATTTAATTACATTTTGGACAAATTTGATGGGATCAGGACTGCAGTGTTTGGACCTCTTGCTGAGGTTTTAAATAAACTCTGAAGATTTTGTTACCTCGGGAATCTGATATGTAAAATTGAAGTGATAAGTGATGTGCTATTACTGTGTAGTGTTTGTATTTCTCATACCAAAGTGATGTAAACAACACCATAATTGTATTTAAGTTGTCTAGACAGGGTTAATTATACAGATGCATTTGTAGCATTTGAAAAACACAAATTTCAAGACATTCATGTATAGCTTAAGAGTTCATGTTATAATTATGAAAAAAATGCTAACTGATATATTGTCTGAATTAGCTCCCTGAAAAAGATGAAGTTTTATTAACTTTTGTAATACATTCTGTTTACACACAGTGAACTTTTAGCATGTGACTTGTCATTTTCATTAATCTTGGTTATTAGTCAAAATCGCAAAACATCGAAAATCAAATGCACCCAAATGCATCTCAGTCATTTTAAAGTTTTAGCTTAGACATTTTAATGGACATTTTTACAAAAAGTGTAACCTTATCTGGATATTGTGGATTTTATGAAGATGTCTGAAATTTTTAGCTTGCCTATTAGAAGAACACAGGCTAAAGCAGTCACCCCAGCACCGGCGATGTCCCAGCTGAAATATTAATATGTTTTTAACAAGTTTTTTAAAGCAGTACTGGTATTTCCTGACAAGTGATGTGCTATAGATTGTTTAGATAATGCAGATGAGAAGCAGATAAATTATTGGCTTAATATATAGTTTAAAGTTTGTTGTTATATATGTTTATTTGATGTCAGGAGTAAATGATTAATACATTTTCAAATGAATCGATTTACAAACAAAAGGTGATATGTTTTAAACATTTATCAGCTGTTAAACCAGGTCACTGTGTGTGTAATAAATCATAATGTTTAATCTAGGCTTACAATCTCTATAAATTCACTAATGATTATGGCTTCAGTGGTGAAGAGGAAAACATGCTTCAGTCGTATCTCCCAGGGAACCTGTGCTGAACCCATGGGAATCCTTTTGTCTCTGCGTGACTGTTGCTGTGAGATGGGAAAAGGCTGGGGAAATTCCTCCATTTGTCAGCTGTGTCCTGAGAAAAACTCAGGTCAGTTCTATCAAAATGTTACAAAGATATGTAGTAAAGCATCAGTTTGTTTTTTCATACAATTAAGCAATGCTTTTGTCATCAGCCCTGACTTACCTAACATCAACAAATTCATAAAAAACTTCCTATCAGTTTCGACTCATTGTGTTTCAATAATTCTTTTTTTGGTCTGTATGAGAAATTTTAATATTTATATCGGCTTTTTACAAGATGAAATTCTGTATATTCAGATGCTCACAGAGAGTTATGTGAAGTCTCTGATTTGAAAAGGAATGAGTGTGGCCTGTTTCCCACTCTGTGTACCAATGCTCGATGTATTAACACATTACAAGCATACCGTTGTGACTGCTATGCAGGATTCAAACCTACAAGTGACCCAGATGTCTGTATTGGTAAGAAGCAAAATAATATGAAGATCTAAATTTTAATGGATTTGCTATCTGTAGAAAAGGAACCACTCTCCAAGTACTTTTAAAACTGTTTTGATAATTTGTAGTTTAATGTACAAAATGTCTGAGAAGTAATTTTGGCTTGACCTTACTTCACGAGCCAATGTAATCTAAGTCAATGCTCTATCAATTACATGTGACATGCAAGTCTTTGACTGTGGCAATCTGATATCCATTTCTTTCACATTTTGTTTTAAACGACTTTGCTAATAGAACAGCAAAAATTTTACTTCTAGTGTTGAAAGCAAGAATTCCCAAAAGAATTTTTTCATTTGAGTACAAACTCTACATTACCAAATCTAAATTATGTTGATGAAGGTAAAGGAGACATCTTTTTTGTCTTACTATGGTATATCATCTGTAGATAGATTACATTATCTATCAATGGACAGAAGTTTGAAAAATAGGCTTAAACATAGTATACTATGAATTACAGATATAAACGAATGTCAAGAGGACCGTAGGCTGTGTTTAAATGGACTTTGCGTGAACACAGAAGGAAGCTTCAAGTGTGAATGCAATGTGGGATACACTTTGTCTACTGATGGTCGTTATTGCACAGGTAAGTACTTACAGATTCCTCCCTACAGGTGTGAACAGGTAGATATTAAAAGCCACTTCAGAAATGATGATTTAATGGTAGCCATTGAACACGCAAGTAAGAATTGGAGTTACATGAAGGCTGATCAACTGTGATCAAGTGACAGATGTCTTAAAATCTGCTTAATTACCAGCAAATAACATATGAATGGAAAGACACATTTTATTTAAACCATTGAGTAGGACAGATCTATCATGATTATACAAGCAGAAAAGGGGTAAACCAGTCGTTATGGACACTGACAAATATGAGAATCAAGTTGCAGCTATGCTCAAAGACAACAAAACATTAGAAAAACTTTAAAGTTCAAAAGTGCCGATAGCTTCCTTATCAAAACCAGAGAAGAAAACGAGATCACTGAAACAGAATATAGACACCTGTATTCCACTACAAAGAACACTCCTAGAATGTTCTGTCATCCAAGACCCACAAAGAAGGGAACCCATTACTGCCCATAGTAGACTTTACTGGTTCAATTGGTTATAATGACTAGCAGACCTTCTAGGACTGCTGGTGGGGAAATCAGAAAGACCTTGTTGAAGGTATGTCTATTGTACAGAAACAATCAGGAATTCATTTTACACGATGTAGATCTCTTTCGACAAAGCATTTGGTATCATTTGAAGCCACTTACAGCAAGACTGGTCATGGCAAAAGAACACCAATCTCCATATCCATGACATCATGAATCTACTAGAATTTGTGCTTTCAACATACTTTCCTTTCCGAGATACCATCTATCAGCAAGGACTTGGCTCAGCCATGGGCAGCCCAGTGTCTCTGATTGTGGCCAACTCACTTGTAGAGCACTTGGAGAAAGAAGCTATAGCCATGACCTCCTCAGAATGCAATTCTAGTCGGTGGAAATGATATGTTGATAACATTGGATACTATTTAACAGCTTACATGTGAAACTGTATTCCAGTACCAAGATATTTTTGATGGCTTTTTCCATTTGATAATTAATCATATGAGGAAGATTTGCCTTATAAATAGATTGATAGGTGGTAATAAAAGTTTAATCCATTTCCCATATCAAATAAGTTTCAATATCCAGGGGGTTGTGAGACCCTGAAAAAATGTTCTCAAACAGCTCTAACTAATGTTGATATGTTGATGTGTGATCTTTAAAACTAGATGTTTTGTTAAAATTGAAGTGACTGTTCCACTTTTCTCACAGATATGAACGAGTGTCAGACCAGTGGAATGTGTCCCCACGGACGATGCGTTAACATGAATGGCAGTTATAAATGTGAATGTGACACTGGTTACAGACAGTCTTCCAACCAACAGATCTGCTATGGTATGTATGTTACACTGGTGACAGTCTTCTAACCAACAGATCTGCTATGGTATGTATGTTACACTGGTGACAGTCTTGTAACCAGCAGATCTGATATGGTAAGTATGTTACACTGGTGTGTGTTCTAACCAACAGATCTGCTATGGTATGTATGTTACACTGGTGACAGTCTTGTAACCAGCAGATCTGATATGGTAAGTATGTTACACTGGTGTGTGTTCTAACCAACAGATCTGCTATGGTATATATGTTACACTGGTGAGTATTCTAACCAACAGATCATGCTATGGTATGTATGTTACACTGGTGACAGTCTTCTAACCAACAGATCTGATATGGTAAGTATGTTACACTGGTGAGTCTTCTAACCAACAGATCTGATATGGTAAGTATGTTACACTGGTGTGTGTTCTAACCAACAGATCTGATATGGTATGTATGTTATACTGGTGTGTGTTCTAACCAACAGATCTGATATGGTATGTATGTTACACTGGTGACAGTCTTCTAACCAACAGATCTGCTATGGTATGTATGTAACACTGGTGAGTCTTCTAACCAACAGATCTGCTATGGTATGTTTGTTACACTGGTGACAGTTTTCTAACCAGCAGATCTGCTATGGTAAGTATGTTACACTGGTGACAGTCTTGTAACCAATAGATCTGCTATGGTATGTATGTTACACTGGTGACAGTCTTCTAACCAGCAGATCTGATATGGTATGTATGTTACACTGGTGACAGTCTTGTAACCAACAGATCTGATATGGTATGTTTGTTACACTGGTGACAGTTTTCTAACCAGCAGATCTGCTATGGTAAGTATGTTACACTGGTGACAGTATTGTAACCAACAGATCTGCTATGGTATGTATGTTACACTGGTGACAGTTTTCTAACCAGCAGATCTGATATGGTATGTATGTTACACTGGTGACAGTTTTCTAACCAGCAGATCTGCTATGGTATGTATGTTACACTGGTGACAGTCTTGTAACCAACAGATCTGCTATGGTATGTATGTTACACTGGTGAGTGTTTTAACCAACAGATCTGCTATGGTATGTATGTTACACTGGTGTGTGTTCTAACCAACAGATCTGCTATGGTATGTATGTTACACTGGTGACAGTTTTCTAACCAGCAGATCTGATATGGTATGTATGTTACACTGGTGACAGTCTTGTAACCAACAGATCTGATATGGTAAGTATGTTACACTGGTGACAGTCTTGTAACCAACAGATCTGCTATGGTATATATGTTACACTGGTGAGTATTCTAACCAACAGATCATGCTATGGTATGTATGTTACACTGGTGACAGTCTTCTAACCAACAGATCTGATATGGTAAGTATGTTACACTGGTGAGTCTTCTAACCAACAGATCTGATATGGTAAGTATGTTACACTGGTGAGTCTTCTAACCAACAGATCTGATATGGTATGTATGTTACACTGGTGTGTGTTCTAACCAACAGATCTGATATGGTATGTATGTTACACTGGTGACAGTCTTCTAACCAACAGATCTGCTATGGTATGTATGTAACACTGGTGAGTCTTCTAACCAACAGATCTGCTATGGTATGTTTGTTACACTGGTGACAGTTTTCTAACCAGCAGATCTGCTATGGTAAGTATGTTACACTGGTGACAGTCTTGTAACCAATAGATCTGCTATGGTATGTATGTTACACTGGTGACAGTCTTCTAACCAGCAGATCTGATATGGTATGTATGTTACACTGGTGACAGTCTTGTAACCAACAGATCTGATATGGTATGTTTGTTACACTGGTGACAGTTTTCTAACCAGCAGATCTGCTATGGTAAGTATGTTACACTGGTGACAGTCTTGTAACCAACAGATCTGCTATGGTATGTATGTTACACTGGTGACAGTTTTCTAACCAGCAGATCTGATACGGTATGTATGTTACACTGGTGACAGTTTTCTAACCAGCAGATCTGCTATGGTATGTATGTTACACTGGTGACAGTCTTGTAACCAACAGATCTGCTATGGTATGTATGTTACACTGGTGAGTGTTTTAACCAACAGATCTGCTATGGTATGTATGTTACACTGGTGTGTGTTCTAACCAACAGATCTGCTATGGTATGTATGTTACACTGGTGACAGTTTTCTAACCAGCAGATCTGATATGGTATGTATGTTACACTGGTGACAGTCTTGTAACCAACAGATCTGATATGGTAAGTATGTTACACTGGTGACAGTCTTGTAACCAACAGATCTGCTATGGTATGTATGTTACACTGGTGAGTGTTCTAACCAACAGATCTACTATGGTATGTATATTACACTGGTGAGTGTTCTAACAAACAGATCTGCTATGGTATGTATGTTACACTGGTGACAGTCTTCACTAACAGATCTGCTATGGTATGTATGTTACACTGGTGACAGTCTTATGGTATGTATGTTACTAGATCTGCTATGGTATGTATGTTACACTGGTGAGTGTTTTAACCAACAGATCTGCTATGGTATGTATGTTACACTGGTGTGTGTTCTAACCAACAGATCTGCTATGGTATGTATGTTACACTGGTGACAGTATTCTAACCAGCAGATCTGCTATGGTATGTATGTTACACTGGTGACAGTCTTGTAACCAACAGATCTGCTATGGTATGTATGTTACACTGGTGAGTGTTTTAACCAACAGATCTGCTATGGTATGTATGTTACACTGGTGTGTGTTCTAACCAACAGATCTGCTATGGTATGTATGTTACACTGGTGACAGTTTTCTAACCAGCAGATCTGATATGGTATGTATGTTACACTGGTGACAGTCTTGTAACCAACAGATCTGATATGGTATGTATGTTACACTGGTGAGTGTTCTAACCAGCAGATCTGATATGGTATGTATGTTACACTGGTGACAGTTTTCTAACCAGCAGATCTGCTATGGTATGTATGTTACACTGGTGACAGTCCTGTAACAAACAGATCTGCTATGGTATGTATGTTACACTGGTGACAGTTTTCTAACCAACAGATCTGCTGTGGTATGTATGTTACACTGGTGACAGTTTTCTAACCAACAGATCTGATATGGTATGTATGTTACACTGGTGACAGTCTTGTAACCAACAGATCTGCTATGGTATGTATGTTACACTGGTGAGTGTTTTAACCAACAGATCTGCTATGGTATGTATGTTACACTGGTGTGTGTTCTAACCAACAGATCTGCTATGGTATGTATGTTACACTGGTGACAGTTTTCTAACCAGCAGATCTGATATGGTATGTATGTTACACTGGTGACAGTCTTGTAACCAACAGATCTGCTGGTGACACTTGTAACCAACAGATCTGCTATGGTATATATGTTACACTGGTGAGTATTCTAACCAACAGATCTGCTATGGTATGTATGTTAGACTGGTGACAGTAATGTAACCAACAGATCTGATATGGTATGTATGTTACACTGGTGAGTGTTTCTAACCAACAGATCTGCTATGTTTTAACCAACAGATCTGGTATGTATGTTACACTGGTGTGTGTTCTAACCAACAGATCTGCTATGGTATGTATGTTACACTGGTGACAGTTTTCTAACCAGCAGATCTGATATGGTATGTATGTTACACTGGTGACAGTCTTGTAACCAACAGATCTGATATGGTAAGTATGTTACACTGGTGACAGTCTTGTAACCAACAGATCTGCTATGGTATATATGTACACTGGTGAGTACTAACATGTATGTTACACTGGTGACAACAGATCTGCACTATGGTATGGTATGTATGTTACACTGGTGTATGTCTTGTGTGTTCTAACCAACAGATCTGATATGGTATGTATGTTACACTGGTGTGTTTCTAACCAGTCTGTATGGTATGTATGTTACACTGGTGACAGTCCAGATCAGATCTGGTGATATGGTATGTATGTTACACTGGTGAGTGTTCTAACCAACAGATGTATCTGACACTGCTATGGTATGTATGTTACACTGGTGTGTGTTATGGTATGTATGTTACACTGGTGTGTGTTCTAACCAACAGATCTGCTATGGTATGTATGTTACACTGGTGAGTCTTCCAACCAACAGATCTGATATGGTATGTATGTTACACTGGTGACAGTCTTGTAACCAACAGATCTGCTATGGTATGTATGTTACACTGGTGAGTCTTCCAACCAACAGATCTGCTATGGTATGTATGTTACACTGGTGACAGTCTTGTATGTATGTTACACTGGTGACAGTCTTCTAACCAACAGATCTGCTATGGTATGTATGTTACACTGGTGAGTGTTTTAACCAACAGATCTGCTATGGTATGTATGTTACACTGGTGTGTGTTCTAACCAACAGATCTGCTATGGTATGTATGTTACACTGGTGACAGTATTCTAACCAGCAGATCTGCTATGGTATGTATGTTACACTGGTGACAGTCTTGTAACCAACAGATCTGCTATGGTATGTATGTTACACTGGTGAGTGTTTTAACCAACAGATCTGCTATGGTATGTATGTTACACTGGTGACAGTGTTTTAACCAACAGATCTGCTATGGTATGTATGTTACACTGGTTTTAACCAACAGTGTGCTATGGTATGTATGTTACACTGGTGTGTGTTCAGAACAGATCTGCTATGGTATGTATGTTACACTGGTGACAGTTTTCTAACCAGCAGATCTGATATGGTATGTATGTTACACTGGTGACAGTCTTGTAACCAACAGATCTGATATGGTAAGTATGTTACACTGGTGAGTCTTCTAACCAACAGATCTGATATGGTATGTATGTTACACTGGTGTGTGTTCTAACCAACAGATCTGGGTATGTATGTTACACTGGTGACAGTCTTCTAACCAGCAGATCTGATATGGTATGTATGTTACACTGGTGACAGTCTTGTAACCAACAGATCTGATATGGTAAGTATGTTACACTGGTGAAACCACAGATCTGCTATGGTATGTATGTTACACTGGTGAGTCTGCTATGGTATGTATGTTACACTAACCAACAGATCTGCTATGGTATGTATGTTACACTGGTGAGTGTTCTAACCAACAGATCTGATATGGTATGTATGTTACACTGGTGAGTCTTCTAACCAACAGATCTGCTGTGGTATGTACGTGACACTGGTGACAGTTTTCAAACCAGCAAAGCTGATATGGTAAGTATGTTACACTGGTGACAGTCTTCTAACCAACAGATCTGCTATGGTATGTATGTTACACTGGTGACAGTCTTCTAACCAACAGATCTGCTATGGTATGTATGTTACACTGGTGACAGTATTCTAACCAGCAGATCTGCTATGGTATGTATGTTACACTGGTGACAGTCTTGTAACCAACAGATCTGCTATGGTATGTATGTTACACTGGTGAGTGTTTTAACCAACAGATCTGCTATGGTATGTATGTTACACTGGTGACAGTCTTGTAACCAACAGATCTGCTATGGTATGTATGTTACACTGGTGAGTGTTTTAACCAACAGATCTGCTATGGTATGTA
The DNA here is from genome assembly GCF_031769215.1 of Ylistrum balloti. Lineage (NCBI taxonomy): Eukaryota > Metazoa > Mollusca > Bivalvia > Pectinida > Pectinidae > Ylistrum > Ylistrum balloti. The sequence continues at coordinate 3,003,237 of NW_026782097.1, read as the reverse complement.
TGTTACACTGGTGTGTGTTCTAACCAACAGATCTGCTATGGTATGTATGTTACACTGGTGACAGTTTTCTAACCAGCAGATCTGATATGGTATGTATGTTACACTGGTGACAGTCTTGTAACCAACAGATCTGATATGGTAAGTATGTTACACTGGTGACAGTCTTGTAACCAACAGATCTGCTATGGTATGTATGTTACACTGGTGAGTGTTCTAACCAACAGATCTACTATGGTATGTATATTACACTGGTGAGTGTTCTAACCAACAGATCTGCTATGGTATGTATGTTACACTGGTGACAGTCTTCTAACCAACAGATCTGCTATGGTATGTATGTTACACTGGTGACAGTCTTCTAACCAACAGATCTGCTATGGTATGTATGTTACACTGGTGAGTGTTTTAACCAACAGATCTGCTATGGTATGTATGTTACACTGGTGTGTGTTCTAACCAACAGATCTGCTATGGTATGTATGTTACACTGGTGACAGTATTCTAACCAGCAGATCTGCTATGGTATGTATGTTACACTGGTGACAGTCTTGTAACCAACAGATCTGCTATGGTATGTATGTTACACTGGTGAGTGTTTTAACCAACAGATCTGCTATGGTATGTATGTTACACTGGTGTGTGTTCTAACCAACAGATCTGCTATGGTATGTATGTTACACTGGTGACAGTTTTCTAACCAGCAGATCTGATATGGTATGTATGTTACACTGGTGACAGTCTTGTAACCAACAGATCTGATATGGTATGTATGTTACACTGGTGAGTGTTCTAACCAGCAGATCTGATATGGTATGTATGTTACACTGGTGACAGTCTTGTAACCAACAGATCTGATATGGTAAGTATGTTACACTGGTGACAGTCTTTTAACCAACAGATCTGCTATGGTATGTATGTTACACTGGTGTGTGTTCTAACCAACAGATCTGCTGTGGTATGTAGGTTACACTGGTGAGTGTTCTAACCAACAGATCTGCTATGGTATGTATGTTACACTGGTGACAGTTTTCTAACCAGCAGATCTGCTATGGTATGTATGTTACACTGGTGACAGTCTTGTAACCAACAGATCTGCTATGGTATGTATGTTACACTGGTGAGTGTTTTAACCAACAGATCTGCTATGGTATGTATGTTACACTGGTGTGTGTTCTAACCAACAGATCTGCTATGGTATGTATGTTACACTGGTGACAGTTTTCTAACCAGCAGATCTGATATGGTATGTATGTTACACTGGTGACAGTCTTGTAACCAACAGATCTGATATGGTAAGTATGTTACACTGGTGACAGTCTTGTAACCAACAGATCTGCTATGGTATATATGTTACACTGGTGAGTATTCTAACCAACAGATCATGCTATGGTATGTATGTTACACTGGTGACAGTCTTGTAACCAACAGATCTGATATGGTAAGTATGTTACACTGGTGAGTCTTCTAACCAACAGATCTGATATGGTAAGTATGTTACACTGGTGAGTCTTCTAACCAACAGATCTGATAGGGTATGTATGTTACACTGGTGTGTGTTCTAACCAACAGATCTGATATGGTATGTATGTTACACTGGTGACAGTTTTCTAACCAGCAGATCTGATATGGTATGTATGTTACACTGGTGACAGTCTTGTAACCAACAGATCTGATATGGTAAGTATGTTACACTGGTGACAGTCTTGTAACCAACAGATCTGCTATGGTATGTATGTTACACTGGTGAGTGTTCTAACCAACAGATCTGCTATGGTATGTATGTTACACTGGTGACAGTCTTCTAACAGATCTGCTATGGTATGTATGTTACACTGGTGACAGTCTTCTAACCAACAGATCTGCTATGGTATGTATGTTACACTGGTGAGTGTTTTAACCAACAGATCTGCTATGGTATGTATGTTACACTGGTGTGTGTTCTAACCAACAGATCTGCTATGGTATGTATGTTACACTGGTGACAGTATTCTAACCAGCAGATCTGCTATGGTATGTATGTTACACTGGTGACAGTCTTGTAACCAACAGATCTGCTATGGTATGTATGTTACACTGGTGAGTGTTTTAACCAACAGATCTGCTATGGTATGTATGTTACACTGGTGTGTGTTCTAACCAACAGATCTGCTATGGTATGTATGTTACACTGGTGACAGTTTTCTAACCAGCAGATCTGATATGGTATGTATGTTACACTGGTGACAGTCTTGTAACCAACAGATCTGATATGGTATGTATGTTACACTGGTGAGTGTTCTAACCAGCAGATCTGATATGGTATGTATGTTACACTGGTGACAGTCTTGTAACCAACAGATCTGATATGGTAAGTATGTTACACTGGTGACAGTCTTTTAACCAACAGATCTGCTATGGTATGTATGTTACACTGGTGTGTGTTCTAACCAACAGATCTGCTGTGGTATGTAGGTTACACTGGTGAGTGTTCTAACCAACAGATCTGCTATGGTATGTATGTTACACTGTTGAGTGTTCTAACCAACAGATCTGCTGTGGTATGCATGTAAAACTGGTGAGTGTTCTAGCCAACAGATCTGCTATGGTATGTATGTTACACTGTTGAGTGTTCTAACCAACAGATCTGCTATGGTATGTATGTTACACTGGTGAGTGTTCTAACCAACAGATTTGCTGTGGTATGTATGTTACACTGTTGAGTGTTCTAACCAACAGATTTGCTGTGGTATCTTTTCTAAGCTATAGTTTGTTGATGGGTTTTGTAAATTTTATGATTAAGGCTTATAGAAACAGCTACTTTATGTGTTGGAAACTGATTTATCACAGGTGAAGGCTGACATTCTGTAACAGAATCTTATTTGAGGTGAAACTTAGGATGAGATGTTACAGAAAGTCAGCCCAAGACTGAAGTAAATCAATCTTGGAACATATTCAGGTAATTTATTCTATTTTCAGGAAAATTAATGTGTCAAAATCATATTAAAAGGTTATGAATTATTTCCATCTCCAAGTTGTTTGTTACCATTGGATTTCCTCCTGTTTTGCTTATCTTTATGGTAATTTAAGCAATTTTTTTGATTAACTAAATGAGAAAGATATTTGCTTGAAGATTATTTGTATGTGTTAAGATAGGTACTTCTGTTTGCAGACATCAATGAATGCACAGAAAATGGGAAGCTTTGTACCAATGGCATGTGTGAGAACAGTGAAGGGTCATTCAGATGTGTTTGTAACCCAGGTTATCAACTGTCACCAGATGGAGCCTATTGTCTAGGTAATTTACTGATTCCTTTAATCCTTGACTATTTCAACACATTTCAGCAATATATTCATTGTCAAATTTTTGTTGTAATGATGTTGCACCAGCTGCAGCTGTTGTATTTATTTCTTGAACAGATATTGTAGGAGTACCCTTTAATCTGCTAAAATTTTATGGTGTTCTAAGATCTTAGTTAAATTTTCACTTAATTAACTAGTTTGATACATTATAATTTACTAGTCATAATCATAATGTAGTGTAAAATAACTTTTGCAGATTACAATGAGTGTGCTACCACTAGGATGTGTACTCATGGTCGCTGCATCAATATGAATGGTGGTTACAAATGTATCTGTAATATTGGATTCATGTCTACTCCTGACAACAGAGCTTGTATAGGTGAGATTTTCTTGTTTACCCTTGTACCAGCTTCTAATAACAAACATCAGTTTTAGATGTGATTTTTATATCCCTGCCTTTTTTTATGGCATCAAAATTTGATTATCAAAATTTAATTTGAGAAAGAAAAATATCAAATGTGTTGACCCTATCTAGGGATATCTGGGGTAAAAATTACTTACAATAACCATAGTTTGTTTCTTTTGGCTGTTTATTTATTCAGATATCAATGAGTGTAAGGCCAGACAGTCGCCATGTATTAATGGAATATGCATCAACAACCAGGGCAGCTTCAGATGTGAGTGTCCTCCAAATTTCCGTATGGGACCAGAGGGAAGAACATGCATAGGTAAGCCTCAGTTTTATGTATCTCTAAAGCTATACAATGCTTGATTGTGAAGTTTTTTGGTAGTTTTATGGAGAACAATAACATATCATCAGAAAGAATTGATAATGAATGATGAAATCACTCTTTTCCTTAAACAGTATTTGATGTAAAATCATTTATGTGCATGTGTTATATAGAATTTGTATGCCAGATATCTTGTGAACTCCTGGTCAGATTTATTCCATGTTCTTTCCATGACATCACACCATGAAAGTCTTCTCCTGTTTAGATTTTGGTGATAATCAATTACCCAGTAAGATCACTCTGAACCACAGCATGTTACAAGATATTTCATGAGTCTTTTAACAGTTAAATTTATACTTAAACCATAATATCACAAGTTCTACACTTGAGATTTTAGTGGTCATCAATCAAGGTTAATGGTCAAACAACATCAATGACCTCTTTTCAAATGAAAAGTTTTTGTTCTTGAAAACTAAGAAAGAAGGAAAGTGTGACAGTGTTATGAATTTATTACTGAACATCTGAGTCAGAATGTCAAGGGTTAATTTCATAAGATTGAATTGAACATGAATTATCTTACAGAATGGGATTGAAAGCCATTAGTTCGAAAACTTTGGTTTCACAATTAAAATTTGATATTTTTAATATAAATCTGTTAAATGTTCATAATTATATTGAGATTTTCCTGTTTTTGTGAGCAAGATTTTCCACATCAGGTGCTAAAGAAAATGCATATTATTGTAAAACCACAGAGCTCAACAAAAATATCTTATTTTACAATTTACAGTGTGTACATTTTTAAAAAGTACAGTGTATTTGAAATGTTTTTATTGCTGTTTTATTGTAAACAGATAGTAGGCGTGGCCAGTGTTACAGAGAGTACAGAAGTGGGCGTTGTTCCAGTGCTCTAGCTACCCTCATGTCTAAGGCCATGTGTTGTTGTATGGATACTGGTGGGGTCAATATCCTCAAAGGTTGGGGCCAGAGATGTGAACCCTGCCCCACCCCAGGGGATAGGGGCTACAGAGACTTATGTAGTGACATAGGAAGGACACCAGAGGGTGGTAAGTATTAAACACTTAGGTAACTGCAAACAATGAAATTTATACATTCTGTAAGATCGCATTAGGCTTTAAATATTAGTTGAAATGATTAATTTTGTGAAGCATTGAAATATAATTTACAATTGTACATTGATGATTGAAATTGCATATCAACATTGCTTGCCAGATAGTCAAACTGAACTGATGACTGAGTTGAATGGACTCAAAAAAGCTTGTCAGATAGTCAAACTGAACCAATAGCTAAGTTAAGGGGATTCAACAAAGCTTGTCAATTAGTGAAACTAAACTGATGGCTGAGTTGTGTGGATTTGGTAATTGTTTAAGACTATGACTTATTGTATTTCAGACATAAATGAGTGCCAGTTGAATCCTTATATATGTGTGAATGGAGCATGTGAGAACAGGGATGGCAGCTACAGATGCTTATGTAATCCAGGATTTGAATCTGATCCAACTGGAAAGTTATGCATTGGTAAATATACCAAAGGATCAAATAGTTCTAATAAATGTTTTTAAACAGATATTACAGTTCTTACAGGAGTTTTTATTTCATATGAGATCTATCACTCATAAATCAGATATGAAATGGAAACTAATTTAAGATTCTGTTTATTATAAATAACATTGACATTTTTGCAAACATTCATGTAAATAACTGTTTTAAACTGATAGTAAATCTTGTATGATGAGATTCTCACATAGTATAATTATCATTCTTTAGTGATGCTAAAATACATATGATACTACAAAGTTATGACATCACAAACATAATTGAAACAATGTTAATATTCAGCCAATCACAGCTCTGCAAGTTGCTGTTGTCTATGTGGTCAAACCACACTATATGATTTAGTGGTACTGTATTAATAACATGATCATTATTGATAAATTTCAAAGATTCTTCAAATATTAACTGCTTGTTTTAAAGATTATTTCACTTGCTAATTTAAAGGAAAGCAATTCTAAAGAAGTGGCAAGATATGTTCATTATTTTTTGAATTAAACAAAAAATTTGGATATTCATTAAGTTCAATTATGTATGATTTTTTTCACACCATGCAGAAGTGATATCTGGCAGAAAGCACTGTATCATTTAGAATGCTGTCTTGATTTTAATAGTTCAAAAGGTGATGACATAAATGTAAATGATAGGTTGATGGTAAATCATGGTTTATGTTGTCTTCATCAGATTTTATTACCTATTGTAGATATTGATGAGTGTGTGAAGTACCCTAGCTATTGTGATGGAGGACAATGTCGAAATACATTGGGAAGCTACCACTGTACATGTCCAGCTGGATATCGGTTTAAACAACAAACCTCCAGCTGTGAAGGTAAGAAAACATCCTTATATTATGTAATAACACTAGATACATATCACTTACTAGCTGTAGTACTGTATTGTGATTTCCTAACCATTTTGGTTCTTGTGCCACACTGTCAGGAAAACATTAATTTTCCTTTGTGAGGGTATACAGTAGTTACAGTTCCCCTCTCAGAGACTGTATATCATAAACTTAGATGGTTATAAATACTCTCGTTATTTGGGATTTTTTACGCTCATTTGGGAAAGATAATTGGTCAGTTGGAAAGAAATTTGAAGATGTCAAGTATATATTCTGTGACTTTGATCAAGTTATGAAATAAATCCAGTTGGGAATGATTGGTCCCAAAGAACCCAAAGAAAAAGCCCTGGTTATTGTCTGTGTATTTTGCTAAACATGTTGGCATTTTTATTACCAAAGTGAAAATACCATATTTATCCTGCAAGAAACCTTGGAGGACAGCGAAAAACATTTCTTAAATTAGGGGATGAGCTATTTACAGGACAATTTCATTGATTTATTGGCAGATTCTGTATAATTTTTGATACACAATGAATCACACTTGCTATGTTTATTCCTGAAAGGAATACAATATTTAAAATTTCATTAACAAAGATATTTTATCCCAGAAGAATCCTAATTTGTACTAATTTTAAAGTTTTATTATAATTCCAATGCTTTCATACCTAAATTGAACTCTTTTCTCAAAGCTTCATAACCAGCCAAAGATCTTCATTCAAATCTTAAAAATGATGTATATTCCCTTGTAGACGAGAATGAATGTGAAAGCAACCCATGCACCGATGCAGATTGCAAGAATACTCCTGGCAGCTTCCGTTGTATTTGTCGAGAGCCAGGTGCCTCCCTTGACTCTACAGGCAGGATCTGTGTTGGTAAGTAAATAGAATGTCTTACTGCTTTGTAAATAGAGTGAAGTCAGTTGTCTTGTTGTTTAAAAATTGAGATTCAGTTTATCTATCCAGTTGTCTAAATTAGAGTCCAGTTTCAGCTAATCTGTCCTATTGTCATACTTGGAATTTGAAATCCTTTTTTCTGTCCAGTTATTTAAGTCAAAGTCTGGTCCATTTGACTTAATTAGAGTTTAAACTTCATTCATCTGTCCAGTTGCATAAGTGCGAGTCCAAACTCTTCTTGTCTCTCCAGTTGTCTTAGAGTGTGGACTCCACTTGTCTCTCCAGCTTTCTTAGTTAGAGTTTGGACTCTGCTTGTTGGTCTAGTTGTCTGAGATAGAGTGTCGGTACTGTCTTGACTCTGCTTGTCTGTCCACTTATCTTAGGGTCTGGACTCCAATTGTCTGTCCATTTGTGGAAGTTGGAGTCAGGACTTAGCATGTCTGTCTAGTTGTCTAAGTTCTAGTTTGTACTCAACTTGTCTGACCAGTTGTCTCAGAGTGTAGACTCCATTTGTCTGTTCAGTTGAATAAATCAAAGTCTAATATCAGTATTCTAAGTTAGAATTTGGAATCAGCTTGTCTATCAACTTGTTTGAGAGTCTGGACTCAGTTTGTCTCTCCATTTGTATGAATATAATGAGGAATGGTACAAAAATGTAAACCAGTATTAAAAAATTTCTAGAATTCCAACGGAAATTCTCACATTATTTTGGTGATTTGCAGAATTTTACTAAAGCAACAATCATAATTTTATGTTTTGATTATTAGACAACAGAAAGGGAGCATGTTGGCTGGAGATCCGTAATGGAATGTGTGAAAACAATATGAGGGCACTGGTTACCAAGGGCGAGTGTTGTGGAAGTATTGGCAAAGCTTGGGGCAGCCCTTGTGAGATATGTCCACCAGCATGTAAGTGACTTCTGTATCAGACTTCCTAACTATCCACCACTTTCATACTGTGTATAGTATGAGATATGTCACACTTTAAGCAACAAGAGTTAAATTGCCTGATTGTCATCATTTAAACCATCTGTGTTATGTTGCTTAAAGTCAACATTCAAAACGTCTGTGTCATACTGCCTGACTTCATCTCCTATTCCAAGCCTTACTTTGTCACATTTTAAACCACTTCTGTGTTGTACTGACGATCTACATTTCCATTTAAAACATTGCTGTGTCATATTTCTTAACTATCTATCTCCATTTAAAACATCTGTGTAATACTGCCTAACTATGTCACCGTTTAAGCAACAAGAGTTAAATTGCCTGATTGTCATCATTTAAACCACGTCTGTGTTATGTTGCTTAAAGTCAACATTCAAAACGTCTGTGTCATACTGCCTGACTTCATCTCCTATTCCAAGAACATAAGGATCAAGGAATTGTACCTTGATGAAAAGTGTCATGAGGTGAAGGAAATAAGGACTTTCTTTTGTAACAAGATTTATTAGGTCACTGAGTCTTCACAGTTTGTGATTTGTGATTTGCAACTGTGGTAAATATAATCATCTATTTTATTTAAACATATTGTTATCTTTTTCAGCACAATTAAAATGCCCCCCTGGCTATGCACCAAAAAGTGGAGTTTGTATTGGTGAGTTATTCTGTAATTTTGAAACATGTGACAATCCTCTGGACTGGTTGACTCAACTCCCCAAAAAAATACCAGGGTTTTATTATGGTAAAACTTGACCCATCTTGATCAAATTAAATTTTTTTTGTAAGAAACCTTGTGCTATTTTTTGTTGTTGGCACACTTTTTTAATTTTTGATAGTTTGATATACTGGTTATAACTATCATCAGCTCTGAGTGAACATGTGTTTTGTTTTCATTTCAGACATCAATGAGTGTGAGCTGTACTCAAACCTGTGTCAGGGGGGAGGTGAATGTGTGAACACACCAGGATCATTCACATGTAATTGCCCACCAGGCCTAAGTCTTGATTCCACAGGACGCACTTGTATTGGTATGTGAAAATTAAAAAGATACAAAAAGATGGAAAAACTTTTTTTGTCAAATGATTAATTCATCGATTTTGAAATACACTTACAAAATTTCAGTCAGGAGCAGACCTGCAAATGATAATATACTAGATGTATAAGTATTTTCTTGGTGCACAACAGATAAGAACAACCTCTTTTTTCTGTCTGTGAACAAATACATGTTGTCCAACCTTTGTTATTAACTAAATTTGAAAATATATTTTTTGTCTGATTGTTTCAGATATGAGAGAGTCTACCTGTTACCTGGGCTTCTCTAGAGGCATCTGCACCAAACCTCTTTCAGGTCTGTATCTGAAAGCTGACTGTTGTTGCTCACTGGGTAGAGGCTGGGGAACCGTTTGTGCTGCCTGTCCAGCTCGTGACTCAGGTAAAATGTTCATACTTGACTCAGCCTTTTATAGATACAGTGTTTTTCGTCGACTATTGAAAGTGGATTTTTTGTGAATATTTCAGATGTTCAATACTATCCTAAAGAATAATACCAAACAGGTATCTAAAGAAAAAGCAAATAATTACAAGGCATTTTGCTGGATTGAATCATTAGAATACAGATATACTGGTGTTTTAAAAAGATTATTAATTGTTGTTGCCTGATATGTTACAGTGGAGTACCAGGCTCTGTGTACCAATGGAGGTGGCAGACCAAAAGGTAAAATATTAAAATCTACATATCAACCTCATTTCAGACTTGTTCCAATAATTTTTCAGTCTGCAGGGGTCAGAAATATTCCTGAAATTTAAAAACATCCTTCATTAAGTTTGTCCATACAAAAGTGTACATTTTAATCTCAGAAGAAATATTTAAGGGAATTTCTCTTTAATTATTTTGTGTAAAAAAAGATATTGCCAAAAGTTTGAGAAACAACTAGTGCCATTACGATGTCTTTTTGGATATATAGGGGACATATACTTTTGAAAAGTCCTTGAATTTGGCTTTGTGGCCTTGAATCCTGATCTGTGGCTTAACTGAAGACGTTCTTGATTATGTGATTCACTGGTCAATATATAAGTACATAATTATACACAAATATGAATATGGGGAAATGTACTTTCAATCCAATTTGAAAGATGACTCTTTGTTTAAACTCCTAGTCTGTCAATTCTACATACTGGGTCTGTCAATTCAAAGGCAGATTGATTTTTTTGTCTCAATCTGTTAGACCTCAAGAAAATTGGTGAATTAGCATTGAAATAATGAATGAAAAAGTCTGAAGCAAAATTGTAAATGTGAAATTGAATGAAATCCTTGAATAATCCTTGACCTTGATCACATCTTTAAGCACCCTGACATACAGTTACCTGATTGAAGCTTTGTTTATATTGACATTTCAGACATCAATGAGTGTATGCTCTATCCAGGAATCTGCAGTAACGGCATGTGTCAAAATACATTTGGCAGTTTTGTATGTACCTGTAACCAAGGATTTGCTCTAGACAACACTGGCTTCAACTGTACAGGTATAATATTTGAGTAGACAATCAAGAAAGATTAGTTATCTATCCTTGACCAACTACTTTAAAAGTTGATTTATACAATGTTCAATTTTTTGTGGTTTAATGAAAAACTTGTTGCGAAAAAGAAGCATGGTAAGGAAATATATAGTAGTCACTTTGTGCCTTTGTGTATGAGTGGGTGCATCTGTGTATGTTGTGTACAAGATATCTTGTGAACACAATTAACTTCATTCATTGGGAACCTTGATAGTCAATCGGAAAAGCATTAGCCTGCATCACCTCAAGTGAAGGTCTGAGGTGTGAGGTTCCATAATATTTACCCATAACTGTTATAGTTTCTCATAAAGCTGAGAAACAGACCAGTCCCTACTGTCTTGGTTGTGTCCTTTGGCAAGAATTTTTACCCTAACTGTTCTGATGACATGCTACTGGCCTCCTGTTTGTTGTTCATTCAAGATAATCACAAACTATTTCATGGGAGTCCTTGCTTCAAAATTACTGTTGCTGATGACAAGGTGATAAACGAAGCAATCATTAAATGACCAAGATATTTCTGTTATATTGTTGCAACCAAATGTTTTTATTTTTTTTTTTTTGTTAAAAACACTGTATATGGACTTGACAAAATAATTCAATTCATAATCTGATTTGCTTACACAGCTGGTAAGGGAAAACCTGATTAAGATGAAAAATTTCCTCTGATGATGGAAAAGCTGAATATGTTGTTTCTACTTGTAGACATTGATGAGTGTCGTATCTCATTTGGAGTATGTGGTAATGGAACTTGTCAGAATACACCTGGAATGTTCCGTTGTGTCTGTAACAAGGGCTTCAAGGGCATCATGATGGATCAAATGTGTGTCGGTAAGTGTATCCACCACACCTTGGTAAGTGTATCCACCACACCTTTGTCTAAGTGTGAGAATATGTATGATAACAAGGAATTAAAAGTAAATTCTAGATCAGTTCTATTGTTTTACTTCTAATTATTCATCAGTACCTTTTCATGAACAGTAATCTTTCATTGAAAACTGTTTAGTTCCATTACTATTTGCCATGCTGTTAAATATTTTTTTATAACACATCAATAACCGATAATTTAGTGTAAAAGTGGGTTAATATGATAGAGACTTATACGTTTGTAGATATTGATGAGTGTGATGAGCAGCCAGGCCTTTGTAGAGGGGGCTCCTGTGTCAATACCGTTGGTGGTTATTTTTGTGAGTGTCCAGATGGTCATGTCCTTTCACCTGATGGTCAGTCCTGTACTGGTAAGTATTAACTTTATATAATGTTTACATGTAAAGGCATATTAGACAAAAGTAAACATTTGAACTTAGTAATAAGTAGTTTAAATGAAGTGATAAAAAACATTCAAACCTGACTTCTCGAAAAAAAGATACAAAAATATTTACAACATAGGTGTGCAGACAAAGATCACTTGTAAAGAGCATACCCAATGATTGATGAAAATGTTTAGATTATTAATTAACACATTAATTAATTTGTTTACTTTATTGTACAACAGTATTTACTCTACCCATTCACCTATGTACATATATGTCCTTACATTCTTTCAATAACATGGTCCTACTGATATTATCATAAGTGGAGCTTGAAGCCTTTGAGAGTTGTTGTAATTAGTGATAATCCTCTTAAAAGACATCCCTTTTAGAGGATAGAAAAAGCATTTAATCTTTCTTAATAATATTTTTGACCCACCATCTGGCATGTTCAAATTACTCCTTGTTCATGATCTGCCATCCATCCGGCATTATACCATTATTGTAATTGCTGTTTCTTTTTAAGTACTGGATGGATGATTTCAGATTTCATATGTAGGTTTCCTTTGGTCACTTGTAGTACCTTTCAATTTAGGAGAAGCACTCAAGAGTAGATTTGTATATAGATTCCCCTTGGTACTTAGTAGAGCCCATTTAAATCTGAGACTGATCTGCAAAACAAACTTGGAAACAGGCAGTCATCTTGGATTTTAGCTACATAAGGCTTTTTTATCAGTGATAATGAAAAAGCATTCAATGAATCATTCTCAAAATTCAGATATCAGTTGTCCCTGGTCTCTTTGCAGCCATTTAAAATTTTCTTAAATGTTTTCTTAAAGTTCAGTTCTCTCCTTTGTTGTGAACTCGATGGTTTATTTGTAAACTGCATATATAAGTTAAAGTTAGAGTAAGTTTTATTTTGAAATTTCAAATATGAAAAAAGGAAACAAATGGAAACTGCATATGCAGAAGAAAACCAATGAGTAACTCAAGGTTTCTCTTCAAAGATACTTAAACCATAGGCTAGAGTTTATTTGTGATAACAATCTGTCTTGCTAGTTACTGTTTCTGTACATGACAGTAATGGAATAACAGGGTGACTTATTTATACTTTGTTTATGGGAAGGAAATTGAGTCTCCCTCTTTACTTTTCTAGATGTGGATGAGTGCTCAGAGAGCCAGAGTATCTGCAATAATGGAATATGTGAGAACTTCCTGGGTGGTTATCATTGTCGTTGTTTTGATGGCTATATCGCCACCCGAGATCACACTACCTGTGTAGGTAAGTATAACCCACTCATTTCAGCCTACTTTGGCAATGCCTTATGTAGGTCAACATTGTGATTTCATTATGTTGAACCAAATGGAGTGTTATTTGAAATAGATATAGGGATAATATTGCCTGTGGTTGTTTTCGCCCATGAATAAGATTTTTCATTTTCCCTAGTGTAAATTTCACCCTACAATACTTAAATGTATACATTTTTTATATTTTAAGAAACAAGACCACTTTTTTTATTTCTCTCTTTGTGAAGGGGTGAAACAGCTAAAGTTAAAATGGAATGAATGAGTTTCTCATATGTAGTATCTATAGCTGGTGTATTCCATGTTCTACAGATGATAATGAGTGCGCGGAAAGAAATGGTGGATGTGCGTCATTGTGTGTTAACACTCCCGGGTCATTTGTATGTGGCTGTGACCCAGGCTTTGTACTGCTCCCTGACCAGAGGTCATGTGGTGGTAAGAACTATTGTAATCTGACTTATTCTTACAACAGGATAAATAAAGTGAATGTTTATCAATGATGTTGATGTAATATTTGTATTGGAATATTATAGATTTTTTTTATGCAACTACCTTTGATTGCACTTGTGCTGTTCAGTGAGTTTTCTTTTTGTCTTGTAAATGGGAGCTTGAAGCTTCAACAGTGAAGTAAGAACTTCTTATGACAGTCTTCAGTCTTGTTACAAAATGATGGAAAAGAATGACGAAGATCAAGGTCACAACATTGTTAATAAACTTATAACAGGCATGTCCTAAACCACCTTTCTTGAGTTTTAATTACTTCAAACATGTACTTTGCTTTTCAGATGTAAATGAATGTAAAGAGGAGACGGACATTTGTCAGGGTGGAAAATGTACAAATCTACCTGGGAGTTATAAATGTACCTGTACTGATGGCCTGATTCCTTCTGTTGATGGGAAAATGTGTTTAGGTAAGGATACAGGACAATAATCTGGCTGCAGGTGGCAGATATTTTGAAACAGTACTGTTTGAGGTAAAATATCTATAACCTGTGTGTGTTTGAGATAAATTCTACACTTTTAGTGGTGTAAGATTTCCTTGTTCACCTTAGGGTTGAGTCAGAGGGAAATCTCCTTTCATAATTATAAAGTCACGTCCACAATGCAAAGCATGGGGACAGCAATGGCATATTCATAAGGAGGACTGCAGGCTTAGAGAAAAAGGATCATTCATATCCTTGTTAGGGGGACTTGAGATGGGGGACCTCAACATTTTGGGGAATATTAATAAGTTATAACATAAACATTCTCCCAAGGTTGAGATCCCCGTCTCTTACTGCAAATGGGGTAAAAGATTCTATTAATCTTAGATATTGCAAATTTTTGAAATGTTATTCTTGGCTTGACTTTAATAAAAGTTCTTGACTGAGATTAAGAAAATGCAGGTACCATATTAATTTGTAGAGAAATTTCCTTTAATTCTATTTTGGATATACAGTACACATTATGTGTTGTGGTACCTAAACACCAGCACAGTGTTGGTTCTCAATATCTGTCACTGATGGACTTAGTTGAAACGCGGTTGAAACATCGGCTCATCCGTTCACATTAGCTTAACACCTGAGTATCACCTGTATACTGACAACAACTCAACTCCTTGTAGATGGGTGTCAGTTTGTGTTGTTTATAGCAATGCCATATCTGGTAGTGGGATGTTGAGTTGCACCCCTTGATTATGGCGTATGATATCGCAAACGAAAGTGGTCAGTACATGAATTTGATCAATAAATTGTATTTATCCATAGATAACATGGCATAAAACTACATGTTAGGAAATGAGAGAAAGGTAATTTACATGAGATTACATCAAATATCTATATAATGTGAGACAGGTACAGTTTTTTTCATTATTTGCATTTATAGAAAGTGGATCGTATGAACGGATCTTAATAGTTTTTGAAACAGAGAAATAAATGACCCCAGAATCTTTGAAACTGCTTTGCTGCCAACCAGAATATACTGACAGGCGTATCAGCAGTCAATTATGAATCTGATGACTTTGAGCTCTTGAGTAAACTTGAAAGATTGATGTTAAAAACATTCAGTCTGTTACATTATGTGGCAACTTTGTCTTATTATGATTGAATTTTAATTTTAGTACACATTTAAAGTTTGATGTGGCTATGCTTTTGTATTAGTGATGTACGCAAGAGTAACGCAACACTTTACGCATGGTGTTTTATCTATTGATTGGAAACAGGGATTTTACAGGTATACTACATTTATAAGGTAATTCTACACACAAAGCATCATTTTCATGAAACCTTAGAATGTATTTATATATTTTTCTTTTGCCTATCCTGTAGATGTTGACGAATGCTTGGCTAACAGGAACCTGTGTCTGAATGGACAGTGTCAAAATAACTACGGATCATATGTTTGCATCTGTGAAACAGGATTCTCTGTCAAGATGGAGACAAGGAATCCAGGGTGTACAGGTACTGTAGGATATCCATCTAATGGTCGTTATAATTTGAAAGGGTTTGTTAGATAGCTGTGACACATGATTTGAGTCATATGGTTTCTTACTTATTAGTAACTCTGTAAAAACGTTTCTGATATGAATGTCAACAATCTGGTAAATGTTTACACGATGAGTTTGTAAAGCCTTAAACTGTTTTGTCAGTTTGATTTTGGTCAGATCTGAAAAACAGTCATGTATGGATTGAGATTTGAGCAGTTTGATGTAGACATATTTATGGAAGATGTTTATCTTTAATATAAACAAAGACTGAAATATGCATTTTATGAGTTTTATGTACTCTTTGCTGGGTGAAGACAACAGGTATTTTCGAAAGCTCACAAAGACGTTTTTCAATTGATTTATTTGTTAAAGATAAACATCTTCTCAAAACATAGTCCTGTACATTGTACTTCAGGATTACTTTATATTTTTTTATACCCATTTACAGCATCAAATGACAAAATGAAAAAAATATGTATGTTATGTTAAATGATACACAGATGAAAAATATCAGGTTTTGTGATTGCAGATGACAATGAGTGTGAATTGGGTACAGGTGGGTGTGATTCCCATGCAGTGTGTATCAACACCATCGGCTCCTACAAGTGTGACTGTAAACCAGGCTACACAGGCGATGGATTTACATGTAGAGGTAGCTATGAGATAAAGACTTGCTCCATCTGTCAGATTACCAGAAAAGAAAAACTGATGCTGCAGTCTATATATGTATTCTTTAGATATGCTGTATCTTTGTCTGTTATTAAATTTACTTTGTATTGAAATATTTACAATATTTGAATTCATTGTTGATAAGAACATTTCAATCATTTTCACTTGACAAGACTATGTTTGAAGGAATTTCAGCATTTTCCGAAAGCATTATGTTTCTCCACGTTTGAAGGAATTTCAGCATTTTCCGAAATCATTATGTTTCTCCACTACTAATTATTATCCTTTATCAAGCAGAAGTATAACACTGGCCTAGATCCCAAAAATTTTCAGGTCACCTGAGACAAAGTCTCATTATTGCCTATTTCGATCACCTTTTGTCAGGCATTGTGTGTCTGTAAACTTTTGATATTTTCCACTTCTCAAAACTCGAGAATAGATTTCGGTGAAATTTTTCAGAAACCCTAAGGGCCTGAGGGGCAGGGCCAAAAGCAGTCAAATTCAATCAAATTTTGAACATCTTCTTTTCAACACCCAAGTATGGTAGAATCAAATGTTCATGGATAGGAGTGATTTTTGCCTCTGGGGAGGGGGTCAAGGTTACTATAGTTTATATAGGATAAGTACATTTTTTAACGTATTTTGTTTAATTTCCATTTGAAATATTTCAAACTTTGTTGAAATTATGAGAAAAGAACGATGCTCGATGGTATGCACAAATTGTTCCTGGCTGACCCCCAACTGCTGATGCGTAAGGACCAAAAGGGATGAAATTGACTCAAATTTCAAAAATCTTATTCTCAACAGTGGTAGTATCTTCATGGTTGAACACTTGAAAGCTTCTTACCCTATCACATTTCTATTCAATATTGCTTACCTCAGGTGACCGTCAAGGGCAATAGGCCCCTTCAATTCAACTACATACTGTTTGTGAAAAGATTTCATAATAAAAATTATCGTACATAATGTGTATTATTAACTGAAAACTGATTTCTACTCCATTGTAATATTTAAATGTACTGATACAATTAAAACTTTACCACAGACAGTAACGAATGTACACGTGACAATGGAGGCTGTGATCTTGATGCTACCTGTATCAATGTTCCTGGCAGCTTCAAATGTGTCTGTGATGATGGCTTTTCTGGTGATGGTTTCCAATGCAGAGGTAATTACTGAACATTCCACTTAATATAACATCACTTAAAGTCATTTCACTCATTATCACTTTTAAGTTAATGTCATGGTGTCTTTAAGAATAGTCCAGTCTTCTAGAAAACAATGCAATGAAACTTCAGTTGATGTTGGAGGTTGTGATGTTTTCTACTCTTGATATCACTGTAAGAAAATGATGCATTAGTGAACAATGTCACCAAGTGAAACAAAAGATTTTTTCCTGATATTTGAAGCAATTAATTCACAAAGTTCAGAAAAGGGGAGAGGAGCCAACACCTTGCTTCTGGGTGGCAATGTGTCAGGTTTGTCATCTACCTGGTAATTCACAAAGTTGCATCAAAGCTGTGTTTAGATAAAGAAAACTCTGTTCCTACTTCAAGGTTGTTCAAATGTATTTAGAGCAGAATGTAACTTATGATTGATATGATAAGAAGCACAGACATTTATGTCTTTATGAAATATTTAAATCCTTGCTTGTGTTTGTTGTTGTAGATGTGGACGAGTGCACACTCGATTCAACACTGTGTAGGAATGGTCAGTGCCTCAACTTCCCTGGTGGATTCCGATGTGACTGTGACATGGGGTTCGCCCCTACAGTAGATGAGAAGGCATGTGTAGGTTGGTAAGAGTTCATGTTAGAGTTACGAATTATGTAGCTCACAATAACCCTGATCATAAAAAAGTCCCTTGAAGTGATATTAAATCAATAATTGATACACTTCAACACTACAAGTATGTGATATTCAGCTAATGCCATCTTCTAATATCAACTGTTTATTTACAATAAGTAAAGAAATACTGAGCAGACTTTTAATAAAAATTGTGAAGAGATAGATATCTGCACACATGACATCTTTACAAATGTGTGAATGACACAGAGTTTATATTTATACTGCTGTGTTTCTGACTCCATTTTACTTGACACTGGTGAAAGAGTATTGTAGCAGGGAGGGGTGCACTATAACAGGAACGGATATCATATAACAGGAAGGGGTGCTGAACTCCAATGTTAAAGTATTGTAACTAGAAGGATGACACATTTGTATTTCTGTAGTCTTTTCATTTGAGGTCTCTACATTCACAGCAGATATATCAATTTCTAAACATTTAACTTTAAATTGAGAAATTTATTACTGTGCAAAATTTGTTATGTTTTGCACAATAATTTACATTTAATTGTTGAATTTGCTTCAGAAATTCAAACAAACTTGATTAATATGTGTTTTTGTGTTTTACAGACATAAATGAGTGTGACACCTTTCACAACCTATGTGTCAATGGCGAGTGTGAAAACCTGGTAGGTTTGTTCAGGTGCAACTGTAACCAAGGCTTTAGACTGGACCAGTCAGGTGGCAATTGTACAGGTAAAGTTTGTGCTACTCAGCATTTGTGATCCTTAATAATGAATAATTTTCTGATCAGTAGAAAATGATGTAAAGATTTACTTTGCATGAAAAAATGTTCTTATACAGGAAAGTGTTTAGCTTATCACATATGTTTATTCTATTCTATACATATAAAATATATCTGCTGAATGCTAATTTCAGATGGTTTTTCACTTCAAGAGGACAGAGTAGGTTCTAAGTATACTGTAAAATCATAGATACTTGTAGGGCTCAATTTTTCACGATTTTTCAAAAATCACGATTTCATGGACACTTGATTTTGTGGATGAATATAGCTGTATTAATCTCCTTATCCTTATTTTATAAAGGGTACCCACACAACCGTTGAACATGAATTCCCCCACCAAAATTAATGATTTTGCAGTAACTGATCAATGTTATTTTACTTGACAGATATAAATGAGTGTACCAATCCTGACAACTGTTTGTATGGGACATGTGTAAACACTGAGGGAGGCTATATCTGTCAATGTCCTGCTGGCTATGAAACCAACCCCACAGGAACAGGCTGCATAGGTAATCACAGAAAAACATACCCTGGCACTGAGAAACAATCACAGGATCAAAATGATACAAGTTTTTATGGGTTTTTTTGTATTTTCAATGTTAAATTCTGAAACAGATACTTCTCAAATTTCTCTGGAAATCGCTGTATGATGAGAATACTGAGTTAAGTGAATGAAAGCTTTTTTTTATATGATGGTTCAGATTTTGTGATTTTTCCGAAAGCTTCATGTGAAAAAGGTCGTATATTTCACAAAAGTGTTGTAATGGGGTTTTTTTTTTGTTCTTTATTGGCAATGGGTTTTGTTTTTGTTCTTTATTGGCAATGTTATTTCATTCTGTCTTTACAGTTTTTTCCATACTCGAAAAAAGCTTTCACAGTATTAAATATGATTTCCTTAAGAAATTTGTTAATTCCTCATCATTAACTGAATTACTTGAAAGGGAAGTACATTCAAGGTAATGCTGAGGTATGTAATGTACACTATGAATACATTGTAGATAAACGACTGGGCACCTGTTACATGACAGTTCCTGAGAATCGACCGTATGGAATATGTACCGATGTGATAACCCTGGACACATACCGCGCCACTTGTTGTTGTAGTATTGGAAAAGGATGGGGAGAGGATCCTGGCTACTGTGAAAAGTGCCCTGTCAATGGTACAAGTAGGTATATATATAGCTACCAGGTGTACTGTTAATAGAACACTTTAAGTTTGTCAGTGAGACAATGGCTATCAACAGGAAGTGTCACAAAGACAAAAAAATCCTTAAGTAACAAACTGTTAAAAGCTACAAGTATAACAGTGGGTAGTGTGACATCATCATTAAATGGAAAATTTATCAAGTGTAGATCAATAGGTCCATAATCATACTTGACTAAATTAAACAATGACATCTTTTCTAAATGTAATTATAAACAATTGCAAGTGATCTACTAATGGCAATTCCCCTGAAAACTGCCTCACACAATTATATCCTCTATTAATACATTCAGAAAATACTTAATTATTCATATTAACAAAACCAACAATATCTTAGGTAACATCAGTTAAAGATATCTGATCATTTGGAGCACAAAAACCAACTCATTTTATATGATTGAGTAAATCCAGTTATAGAAAAACCGAAACATGAAACAGCCATGAACATCAGCATCACAACATATAGAACAGGACCAGTTACATTTATGGTCTCATGATTACATTAACTGTCAGACACTGTGAAATGGAATCTCAGCAAACACATGTGAATTGTATAGATGTACTAAGCCATGTTATAAAAGGTGGATCTGCTATTAGATAAACAAGGTGTATTATTTTTCTTTTTGATAGGTGAATATAAGACATTATGTCCAGGTGGGCCTGGCTTTAAGCCCTCAATTGACCTCATCCTGGAAGGTAAGTGTAAAGTCATTGCTAAAATGCAAAGAATATTTAGTGATAATGCACTGATATTCAGTTACACAAAATTCAGTACATTGAATTTCACACTGCTGTAGTGCATTGAAAAAAGACCAGAATAATCTTTTTGTTCTTCCTGTGTAAATGCAGATATCGATGAATGTGAGGAGCTACAGAACATATGCCAGGGTGGTGAATGTCAAAACACATTTGGCAGCTTCATCTGTGTATGTCCGACCGGCTACAGGTTATATAATCACCAGTGTATTGGTAAGTAGCTACACATTACACAATCATGTACAGGATGTAATTTTTGCAAGATCAGTTATTCACGATCCTCTGATTAATAACAGCAGGACATTGTGGTGATTGACTTCAATATTTTAATGCAATGCAGATGGATATATAAGTATCATAACAGATATACTTAGCTTAGCAACGCTGTTAGTATAACCCTTATCACTCATGTCAGAGTCAGCTGGTTTTTTTACGTTAGTGTTTTTTGTATATATTTTCAACAATTTGTTAAGTACAGGGTTAATGTATAATTAGGTTATAAATCTGTGTCTGATGATATAATTCATGATTTCAATTATCCTATTGTATATAAAACTTTTTCTGCAATACTTGTCTTTGTGTCATGCTCTGCAAACTGCAAAAAAAATCAGTAGATCCGATTCCAGAATTATTTAGGTACTAATAACTACTGGCATTTTGACCTATGACCTTGACTACTTGCTTGACTGAAACCTACAGCCTCTACAACTGCGATATTATCTAAAATATCAGCATTCATACTACATATTAACCATTGTTCCAAATATCTTTTTTTAGAGGTTTTTGATAGATTATCCAATTGCCAATTTGATTCACAAAGTATTATCATAAGAATTTACACAAAAGTGAAAACTTATAATTAGAAAGATAACTTTAGTACTAGTATAATGACAGTGACGTTTTTCTGCTTGCAGATATTAATGAGTGTGTTGAAGACAGCAGCCTTTGTGGGGAGGGAACTTGTATGAACACTGAGGGCAGCTACAGGTGTGTGTGTCCAAATGGCTACATACCCATGGAGGGTGACATTGATTGTATGGGTAAGTACAGGAGATCTCTCAATGGAGGGTGTAATTGACTGAATGGGTAATTTTAATAATGGTTATGGCAGCTATCTGAAAGAAGCTTTTAATGCAATGCATTTTACAGAACAATTACATGTTTTTCTGCCCCTGCCTTTTCATGTTTACTGCTTTTCTCTTATTCTGTCTTAATTTTGTTTTCGTTTCTGTCTATTTACTTTCTTATGGATGCAGATATGGAACTACAACATTGTTTGTAGTTGTATTATAAAAAGCAGGTCAATTTCTGATTTTGTTTTGATCAATTATTTTTATGGCATTCAGCTTTGAGAATTGAAATTGAATTTTCATAGAAACGTAAGACTAATATAGGAGAGCCCTGACTAACTCCATTAGGAATTTAATAGGATGTAATGGGAAAAAAATCTGCAGGTCTTCAATTTATTTAAGATTTTTTACCATTAATGCTGCAGATAGTATTTTAATTTGTTTCATGAGTCATGAATACACTGCTTAACAAAGCCAAGCCAATAACACTATAGACTTAGCTTCTCCAATGACACTGTTGAAGAAATAATCATTTTAGATAACTGGTGTTTCATTCTTTACCTTTGAACTCAAAATTACATTTTCTCAAGTCTTTTTGTTTGTTATAGATATGAGAAAGGGTGATTGTTTCCCCACCTACTACACCACAACCCAGCCTCCCTTTACCCTGGTTTGCGAGAATCCCATCGCTTACAACATCACCAGGGTTGACTGCTGCTGTTCTATTATTGGACAAGCCTGGGGGCAGCCTTGTGAGACTTGTCCTGAAAAACGCACCGGTAAATATAACAGGTTAATAGTGTTGAAAGGATGATATCAGACTTTGGGGTGAGTAAAGAACTGATAGAAAGTGTATCACAACAACTTTTCTAAGAATCATTTATGGGTGATATTTTAAGGAACATCTTTGGTACTACTTCACCTATCAATAAGCTTATGATAAAGAGCAAATATGAGGAAAGATGAGAGAAAATTCCAACTTATGAAGAACTAAAAGTATGCCTGTGATCCTATGATGGTGGTTGCAAAGATTCTCTCTTTTTAGTGACACTACTGGTAGTGGCTGAATTATAAACTACGTAGTGCGTACCTCACTATTTTTGCTCAATACTAATAATTACAAGAAATAAAATGGTGCTGCTACATGACAAAAGGATGTGTTTGATTAAAATTCTGTTTCATTTTTAGCTGCGTATGCAGACCTTTGTGAGCCTGAAAGGATAGGAGAAGGTAGGTTACATATAAAGTAAATAGTATTGTATATTATATAACCTTTTGAGATAGAGGATGTGTTGCCTTTTAAGAGTGAAGCAGGTATATAACCTTCTTTAAGACAGGATAAGAAAGGTAACACAAACTCAGGAGTAGACCTTAGAGAAAAAGTGAAGGTAATATGTAAAATTGATGTTTACATCAGTTTAAGAATCCAAGGGAGATATGTTAGCCATATGTAACTTACATGGAATTATCTTATGTTAATTATTCAGCTTTCTTAAATTACAAATATTTGTTTTCCAATTTTTTCATCAAGGTGTGCAATACTATTTTCTTTAGGTATCAATGAATGTGAGAAATTCCAAGGGATCTGTGAAAATGGTCGCTGTATTGATACAGTGCAGAGCTTCAGATGTGAATGTAATGATGGCTTTGAGTATAATCCAACATCCTACAAGTGTGAAGGTGGGTTTATACTACATCACTCATGTCTATTGATAAGAAAACTGGAAACTATAAAAGGAATCTCAACTTGTCTATAATGTTTACGAAACTTCATGAAAGGGAACTAAAACTCAGAATTTAGAATTGTGATAATTTTTTATAGATTTGATTCTCTGTTCAAAATATTTTTGTAAATTCTGTAGTTAATAAAACGAAATGAAATATCATTATGATACGATTAACAATAATTTACTGTCACTAACATAAACTTATCTGCTCTTATTATCTGGTATTTCAGACATTGATGAATGCCGTTTGACAGGAGAATCACCTTGTAGAGGTTATGCTCAGTGTAAAAATACTCCAGGCAGCTTTAAATGCCAGTGTCCACCTGGGTATAAGCTCTCATCTGGGGGACGGCGCTGTCTTGGTATGTATCGTAGCACTGAACATGAAGACTGACCTAAGATGTTTGAAGCTATATGAAATGATAAGCTATTTAGGGCTTTAAATAGAGGTACTTGAATGCAATGATAAAACATATTCCATAGTAGATTTTTTAATTTCTCCACCTTGCACAAAGCAAATGGTGCCCAGTCCATCCCACTTTCAGGCGCATACCTTCTATGCTTAATGAGTGGACAGCCTTTTATTTAATGTACATAGCAAGAATGTGCTGATTTCTGTATTTTAAGTAGGTCATTTTGTCATAAAATACAGCTTAACCTTCAAATAATGTTGAATCATATCAGTAGGATATACCTGACAATCAATAACAAAAAGCAGAAATGTTGATATTTTGTAGTCGACACTTGACCAAAAACTATCTCTGCTATTACATTTTTAGTTTTTTATGGCCACTGTGCTTTGTCCTTCATCTTCTGCCGTGCATAAACTTCTGACATTTTAAAATTCTTCTAAAGTTTCACCAGTGAAATTGAGCTCAAACTTGGAAGTAATGATCCTGAGATGGTCCTGACCAAGTGTTGTTATTTTTCGAGTATGTATGAAAGTCAAGATAGCAGCCATGGCTGCCATCATGAAAAACATACTTCAAACTTCTTCTGCAGTTTCACTGATGCCACTGAGCTAAAAATTGGTGGGAATGTTAAGGAAAGGTAGAAATAGCAGTCAGGAAGGCTATTTTGTAACATGACTGTGCAATCATGGTTTTTCTGTGCGACACCTATTTCCAACTTCTTCTCAAGATTTACCAGTTGGATTGTTCTCCAATTTTACTGTCAAGAAATAGGTAATACTTGTTACAGTTACCTACTCCTCACCAAAACTACCATCTGCATCATGAAAAACAGCTTCTTCTTAAGATTTTATTAAAAGTAGAAAAAATAGCCCTTCTGCCTGCTGAACATTTTTGTAGTCAGATGACGGTTAAGGTCTGTGGGCCTTTTTGTATTGGAGTGTGAATTGTTGCTTAAGAATAACAAAGTTCCTAAATATAGGAGTGCAGTTTTTTTGCACCATATTTAATCTAGAGGATAAAGGTTGTGTTGTGCTCTCAAATACCCAGACTATAAAAGATACAGTAAAAGGTTGAACATGAAAGAAATGGATAGATGGATGTTCCACTGACAACAATTTTGTTACATGAAGATAGCTGATAACTGGATCAGGTGTCATGATAGATGGTGAATCTGTAAATTTGTAGAGCAGTTGACTTCAATTTCTTGCTGATTTACTACAATTTTCAAATGTTTCCTTGAAATAGATGTGAATGAGTGTGAGGAGCTGGCTGGTGTGTGTATCAATGGAGAATGTGATAACCTCGATGGCAGCTTCAGATGTACCTGTTTGCCAGGATTCCGACTCAACACTAACAGAGATGCCTGTATTGGTATGTTCTAAAGCCAACATATCGAGTTCTAGCACTAGAATGATGATAAACAACAGATAAGATCAACGTCTTATATTACAGGAACAAAACAAGCTTATCAGACTAAAATTGCACTGACTGCTATCAGCTACAATAATGTATTATCTTTTTAATAGGTTTAGTCATCATCAGTTTGCCTGCTGTTCATTTCCTCATTCACCTTAAGATATTGTTGTTGATGCTACATTGCCCAGTTCTTTTGGATTTTTCTCCAATTTCATCTACCGAGACTGATGAGAGGAACAAAAGTTGGACAGTTGCAGTTTGTTGAAATAATGATCATGTGGTAAAATTTGATAATGCCAAATGAAGTACATTTGCAGTATTTCTACAGAGGTATTGGGTGGCAGATTCTAGAAGGTTTTAGCTGTAAATTAAAAGATGAAAAAAACCCTGAAGGTTTGTTTTTGTTTGATTACAGCATTCATGTAAGCTTTTCAGATGACAGAAATTATTTCATAATCTGTTGACTGTATTTTCAGATAGAAATGAATGTACCGCAAGACCAGGGCGCTGTAGGAATGGAACTTGTGAAAATCTCATTGGAGGATTCCGTTGTCATTGTTCTCCTGGGTTCATTGTATCTGAAAACCAAGACTGTCAAGGTTTGTATTCATAAAATTAAGTTCTGCATAGCAGTTTCAAAAGTGACACAATAGAAAGTT
This sequence comes from Ylistrum balloti, assembly GCF_031769215.1. NCBI lineage: Eukaryota > Metazoa > Mollusca > Bivalvia > Pectinida > Pectinidae > Ylistrum > Ylistrum balloti. Next base: position 2,976,911 of record NW_026782097.1, on the reverse strand, counting down.
AATCTGTGTGAAACAATTTGCTTATAATTAAGTCTTTCTTTGGAATAACACTCTGTCATTAAAAAGAAATAAAACCGCATATGAAAGCAAACTGGATTTTGAGTTTAATGAGTCAGTTTGTAACAGGTTCCAGAGTATTTTGACTTTCCTAGCTCAGATTCTGGATTTTAAATGTTTATACTCCATTTATTTTGCAATCAATTAAGCTTGTTTAAAAGCATTCATCAGTTTTTCCCAGTATACTCACAATATGTGAAGAAAATTTGCACTCTGTCAGCAATTATGCCCCTTGCTATCACAGAAATGGTAATGAATATTCAGGTGGAAAATTTTGTATCCCCTCTCTGTCATAATTTGTCTTTTTAAGTCTAATTTTTCATGGATGGAGATGCATTTATTGAACTGAAATTAGACCATGCAAGTCTAGTTTATGCTTTGTTTAGGACATATGTTTGGTTTAGGACATATGTTTGGTTTAGGACATATCATTTTTCCCAGATATTAGTTCTGGTTGTTAAGAATTTCACACTTTGTGACTGTTTTTGGAAGTTGATCTATACATATGAATATCAATAAATTAACAAAACACATCATATACTGTTGATTCAAAGGTTCCAGGTTGGAATTACCTGTTGTATTTGTACCCAAGTTTGCTAAGTATAGTTGTGTTGCTCTTATGAAAAAAAAACCAGGGGTCTGTTAATCAACTTCAGTGCTGAAGAGAGGTCAACTTACAACTGACATAGTCTGAAAAGTTGTGTCTAAATCTCTCAAAAGCCAATGTCTAAATGCTCAATACTTCATTGGTCATCAACAGGAATCAGTGTTACATTAATACATCAAATGAACAAATTGGAGTATTCTCCTGAAGACAAAGATAAAGCAGCGAAAAATACTTGTTATAGGAAAGAGTTACTTCCATTTTGAGAATTTATTTGTTCATTTTGACAATAGTGATGCAGTTAAAGAAGAACTGACAGTATAAAGGTGCCGAATTCAATCCTGTTTACTAATATTGATGACAGTTTTGTACACTTCTTGTTCACTTTAGATGTCAATGAATGTCTGGATCAGATCGGTTTGTGTCAGAATGGCCGCTGTGTTAACACATTGGGCAGCTTCACTTGTGCATGTCCACAGGGTTACCAGATAACTAGAGATGGCATGGATTGTCGAGGTGAGTCATCCTGATAGTTCGATCAAAATACTAGGGACAACATGGAAAGTCAAGGTAGGTCACCCAGACAGGTAGAATAACTTAGTATGACATGGAGTGGAAAAGAGTCATCCCAATAGTTAGAAATGAAATACTTAAGGCAACAGTGACAATCAAGGTCAGTCATCACGATATTTAGAATTGAAATATTAGGAACAACACTTACTGTCAAGTTGTGTCAACCTGGAAGGCAGATTCTTAATACTGGAGATGTCGTGTACATTGTCATAAATATAGCAATTCAGAATGCTGGAGTCAAGATACTAAAATTAACATGGGCTTCAAAATAAGTTTTCATGTTACACAAACAGTGAACAAACAACCAAAGAAGTGTGATGTAATTTCTTAAAAGGCAAAAAAAAAAATGTTTGTTTGGAGCTTTGTATAAAAAAAATATATATATATATATATAATGCTAAAATGAATATGGATATTGGTATTCTCTTTGGATTAATTCATGCTCTATTTGGTAATGTGACATTAAATGTCTATTTTTATTGCAGATATTGATGAATGTGTGGAGAAAGATAACATTTGTCTGGCAGGAAGCTGTGTAAACAGTGAGGGATCATACAGATGTATCTGTAATGAAGGCTACATGCTTCAACAGTTAGACAACAACCAGTTCTGTATTGGTATGTATGATCTACACCCTACAACATATAGAGAACAACCAGGGGGCTATTACAGCTCAGTTGGTAGTGTCAGCCTATGTAACTTCAGGTGAAGATCCAAAGTGTTTGGTTCAAAGAACCTTACCTGAGGGGGTTTGTGATTATCAGGAAGATGAGATATAGACCAACCTGTGCTGTTGTGATTGTGTCCTTGGGCAAAGCAAAACACTTAACATTGATTGCTCTGGATGGCCAAAAAAATTGTATTTTTCTTTCGTTTCTGATTTTGGCTTTTGTGGAAGACTGTGAAAAAATTGTGGAAAATAGCGTGCAATAGAAATTTTGTTCACACTAAGACAATTAAAAAGTGTACATGGTGAATTTACAGAAGGAATATGTGAGATTTTTTTGGTGGCAGTTAAATGTCATAATTGTTCTATTTTTGATGTTCCCCTAAATTTTTGGTGGAGCATATAGTATAAATTTCATGTCAGGAATATAACTTTACTTTTATACTAGGATAATGAAATTTGATAAATACATTGTTTATACTAAGATGATGTGCAGTGTACTCAATTCAGGGCCCACAACCCCTTAATTACAGAGTTACAGCCCTTTGTAAAAATTTTGTATTCAGAACATAATTTTGCTGTAGTTAAGCAAGGATCATAAAACTTGGTGTATACATGGATCATTCAAAGGCGATGTGCATTGTACGAAATTTAGGGCCCTCAACCCCTCAATTACAGAGTTATAGCCCTATGTTAAACTTTCCTGTCCAGAGCATAACTTATCTTGCATTAACTATGATAATGAAACTTAGTATATGACTTAGTCATACTAAGGTGATCTGCATTGTACCAATTTCAGGGCCATTACCCCTTAATTACAGAGTCATTGCCTTTTGTTAAAATTCTATATCTGTCGCATAACGTTGATTTCATTTAAACTAGGTTAAGGAAACTTGGTATATGCCTTAGTAATACTAAGGTGATGTGCAGTGTACCAATTTCAGGGATTTTAATCCCTTAATTACACAGTCCTTGCCCTTTGTTAAAATTTTGTGTCTAATAAAGTTGTTTTTGAGAGCATGCATCTGTTACATTAATACTCTTGTTTCAATTTTCACTTGCACATTATATCGTTTCCTTTTTCAGATGTGAATGAGTGTGAGACTATCGCAGGTGTATGTGCTAATGGTCAATGTGAGAACATTGATGGAGGATATCGCTGTCAATGTCCCCCTGACACCATTCTTACTGACGATGGCATGATGTGTCTAGGTATGTTGAAACATTTTCACCATGCGCTAAGTGAAAGTTCAGAGCTCTTCCAAGGATCATCACTGTTCAGTTATAGAAGTCAAGAGTACACAGGTTACAAGTCTCAAATAGTCAAGCAGTAGAGTGTTTGGGTTGAGTTTGAGAGGTTGCCATATATATTTCTGGCCACATCAGGGACAGAATACATTTCTTTTTATAAAGATGGATTAACAGTGTCTAATATGTCTTTTTGATTTCTTTTTAAGTAAATGTTGAAATATGAATCAGAATTAGTATTAAGTACTGATTTTACGAGGAATTCTTTGCTTTTGGTGGAATTTCATCTGTAATTGAGACCCCAGGACTGTTTGAAATAAACTGAAAGTAATTCTTACTATGGGGCATTGCCATTGACAACCCATGGAATTGTTCATGTCGGTAATAACTTTTAGTTTAATTTAGTTTAAGATAACATAATTGAATAAACAACTATGACTAAAGAGGCTTACAGCCTAGAAATACATTGCCTTTCAATTTCAGTTGATGTAGATCACTTACTGAAAACATGGATCTTTGACTCCAAGTGTTGGAGACCTTTACTGAAAGTTTGACCTTTGACTTCATGATGATGGAATCCTTTTATTAAACGTGAACTCTAGATGTTTGAGGCCTTTATGGAAACTTTGACCTTTGACTTCAGATATTGAAGATTGTAAAGTTAAACATTCATGTTTGGCATGGAGTGATGAACATTTTTTACTTTGATCTAACGCTTTGATCTTTGACTTTAGATGTTTGAGATTTTGAAATATTGAAGTTTGGTTTCAGATGTAAGAGAAGGAAACTGCTTTGGAAGATTTGAAGGTGGTCTTTGCCTAAATGCCTTCACTAGGAACATGACAAAAGCGATGTGCTGTTGTACAGTTGGACAAGCATGGGGAAACACCAACCAGTGTGAGGTGTGTCCTCAGCGAGGTGAAGGTAAGGTCAGATGTCAAACAGATCTTCAAGCCTGTCACAAAATCACCCTGTTTGAATTAGATGTTTTCTGCAAGGAAAATGTTCATTTTTTATTTATTATTTGTCAAATAGCATATCATCTCAATTTCAGTTTCATCCCTGGGTCCATCATACTGTCCAAGTTAGAATTGGGGAAAAAAATGGTGGTTTATGGAGAGAAATGCATTTTAAGTTAATGACTGTAATTTGCAGTCTTTATGACATGATCATATTTACTATATATTATGTACTGTATTTTCAGCCAGTTTTAAAGCATTGTGTACAGATGACGAAGGAGTCATCATCAGCCCGGATGGAGGAACAATGGGTTAGTTTGTTTTCTGTTGCTTTAATTTTTTTATTTATATACTAAATGTCCTTAAAATCTTGATTATCAGTCCTTCATGATTTTGATGAAATCGTAATTAACATATAATTTCTTTTAAAAATGCTTGACCTTTTGCTGTAGATGTCAACGAGTGCATGATGTTCCCTGGCCTCTGTGAGAATGGACTGTGTGTCAACACAGATGGGTCATTCCGGTGCGAGTGTGGTCAAGGTTACAAACTGGATGACACAGGTCGCAGATGTATTGGTCAGTATACACTGTTTATTAACAGAGTTTGAATTTCTGATTCTTATGCTTCCCGAAGGGAGAACATATAGCCGTTGCTTTGCCCGACCAACAATCATAATTTTGTCTGTAAGAGGTATCAACATAAAACTTCATAGGTAGATAGATCACAGCAAGGAGAAGTGCAGTGCACAAGAACCATAACTCTATTGTATAATTTAGGAGTTATTGCCCTTAGTTATTTTTTGATACTTGAATTTTGTCCCAATCAGGGAGCATAACCCATCTCTGATGGCCCTTGTATATTCCTGTTATTTAAAGAAACTATCAATAGGACCTTTATTTTGTGTTACAAGAACTGCAAAACAATTTAATTTCTCATTTGTGAGAATGTGACACAACTTCATTACATTGATCAAATTGTACATTATACATGTTGTCAATAAAACAGAAGATTGCTATACTTCTGGAACTCCTGGTCTCATTCTCCTTTTAAATTTTCAGTGGTCTCTCTATAATTTCCTGTTAGTCATGTTTTGCTTCCATTTCATCAATATTGCCTTTGGATCATGATTTTGTTATTGTATCAGTATTTTCTTGTTGTCTTAGATGATAATGAATGTTTGGTTGGTAACATCTGTGGGAATGGAACATGTACCAATGTTGACGGAGGATTTCAGTGTAACTGTGCTGATGGATTTTTACCGGGCATGGACAATACCTGTGAAGGTAATTGATAATAATTATTTACATATAGTCACAATCTTCCCTGACACAAATGGCTTGCTTGATAAAATGCACCTGTCCTTAATGACAGTGAACCCTTATAAACTGTTTTACTTTATAGGAGGATGATAGTTTGCTTTCTTACATAGCTCTGAAACCACTAATTTAGTCTTCTCCTCTGTTGAAAGCATTCTAGTGAGTAGTGTGTTTTTCATGAAAAAGAGCACATTTTTAAAAAGAGAAAGAGCTGAAGTATTTGGGGGAGTTGAAGGTGGGGATGGGTTTGGTGATGGCAGTAGTGTGTTCCTTGAATAAACTTTGAAAAAAGAGGGAAAAGACAAGAAGAAGGAAAAAATCTATTTCCACTACGAACCAGATGATTTCAATTCTTTCAAGTACATATTACAAAGTTTCCTATTATACTGTTCATGACTCCCTAAATGGAAGCACAGTACTGGAAAAAAAAAGAATCTATTAATTTTCAGGTCGCTGCTTTATCATTGGGAGAATGTACAAGGATGAAGTCACTGTCTTAAAATATGTCTTGTTTATTTGACAAGTTCATGGTCAGAATTCTGTGATAAGGGTCAAGGTCACCATTTATCTTTCATATGAAGGACAAAGTCTAGGATGGCTTTTACATTTAACCTGATATTTGACGATACTGCACTTTTCCTTTAGATGTCAATGAATGCCTTACTGACCAGAACAACTGTGCCTTCCGCTGCGTTAACATTCCTGGCTCCTTCAGATGTATCTGTCCTAAAGGGTACAACCTGGCACCCGATGGCATTCACTGTCAAGGTCAGTCTCCAAGGATTCAATTATCATTAACATTGTTAAGTATATGATGAAACATACACACTTCCGAGATACTTTATGCAAAAGCATGATTATGAAAAACTGGCTTGTTTCAAGTGTTCTGTAAATACAGTTTAAAAGATTAAACCTGTAGCTGACTAATGAATGAGTTTGGCTAAAGTTTTTTATATCCATTTAAACTTCATTTAAGACTCAAAGGGTATTGTAGGATTAATGATTATGCTGCTAAAATACTTTGCTCTTAATGGATACAATTATAAAATCAAATTTTACAAGATATTTACTGTATTTTCCATACTTTACGTGAGCAGTGCAGCTTATATGTAAATAAATAAATCAACTGGATGTATAAAACACAAAACAAAACAGGAAGCATACCAGTACACCTGTACGAGACAGTACTGAGTTTTTTGACGAATAGCTGCCCATCATGTGTTTGAGAGTGAAACATTGTTTAGAACAGTCATTTGCAATTGTGTCCAGGATTATTTTAAGATTGAAATAAAAATAACATTATCGTGGATTTAATTAATCAAACCTTTGAATATTGATTACAATAATATCTTTTGGATTTTGTTGTTACTTCGAAGTCATAGCGGAATTTTACAATAGTCTGTTGCATCCTGGGATTGATAGGTCATTGGATTATAGGTCAAAGGTCGAATTCTAAAGTGACTGCCATTCATGCTTACAATATGAATGGTTTCGTGTAACTTACATGAAGAAATAATATTGGACTCTAAGAATTTAGTAAGCATGCAAGGACCGACGTTCATGTTTAATAGTACAGACGCTGATGGAGAGATTGTTTAGTAAACTGTACCTAACATCAAGTCTATATCTGTGTGTACACAATCTGTGAAGGCACCCAAGCCAAACAAGTTTGATATTCCCTATTTGTTTTTTGAAATACATCAATAAAACAAAGGATTATCTGTGTATATCTAATTTACAAATAAATATTTCACTGGCAATCTTGATAAATTGCCCTCCGCTGTCTGTCATATCAAAAAACTTTGGTCAATGTAACAGTTACCACTTCATAAGAATTGGTGTGGCTTATGTTCCGGTGCTGCTGAAATGTGGATCAAATAAGTAAAACTTTGTAAAAATTAACTCTACAGCTTATATACCAGTGCGGCTTAAAACCTGGAAAATTATATTTATGAAAGTTGTTTGCCAAAAATGTGGTCATATAGATTGGTGTGTTAAATATTGAGTGTTTTTGATGGACAGATGTGGATGAGTGTCAGAACGGAGACCACCAGTGTCGATACGCCTGTAAGAATCTTGTTGGTACATTCATGTGTGTCTGTCCTGAAGGCTACAGGGAAGTTGGACACAATGATTGTAGAGGTAAGACTAGAAACGATAGCCTGGCTTGAATTTAAGTACAGTGTTAAGTCACAGTCAGGAGCCCTTTCAATGTACAAGCATCTTTCCTCCTCAGCCATATCTTGTTGGTAATAAGATAAAATGCTGTCCAGATTAAATTATGCAAGACAAATGGACACAAAGTTAATATAGCATTACATGTAGTAAACTGACTTTTACCTTCAATCAAACAATTTCTAAATAACCAAGAGGCCAGAATTTATCATATTTTTCTGGTAGTACTGATACATCCTTGGTTGAAGCTTGACAAGGTTTGCAAAAAAAAAAATTACTTTGACACTTATTCAAGGTTACAAAGTTCAGATATGTAAAAACACTTAAATGACATTTTCTGATTAACCAAAAGGCCTAATATCATGACATATACCTAGCCAATATTAAAGGGCTCAGGGATCAAACACTTGGATGGCTTCACTTCATAACTAAAGTCAGTTCTGGACAAATATTGTATATTGTTTATCTCTCAATGTAAACAAACTGGTTTCACAGCTTGTTCAAGTAAATTTGGTATACATGTAAATCCAGTTTAATTGTCAGTGATATATGATGTTTAATTAGAGGAGCTGTGCAGGCAGGTTTGGAAATAGTAATCAATTCATGAATCAGTTTAGGAAATATCTTTCTGTTACTACAGACATTGATGAGTGTGCCACACTTCGGGATGTCTGTAGGAATGGCCGCTGTATCAACACTATTGGAGGCTACAGATGTCGTTGTCAGCCTGGCTTCTCTACTAGTCTGGATGGCAGGGAATGTCGAGGTAAGGTGTTTCTTGAGAAAAACGGGGAAAAATGGAGTTTTGTTAACTTACTGGTAATGAGTTACTGTGTACTGATGCTGTTCCCTTGAGGTTCACATCGGTATTGGCTCCTATCTCGTACACATCTCACACCCACACTCTCCTATCTCGTACACATCCCACACCCACACTCTCCTATCTCGTACACATCCCACACCCACACTCTCCTATCTTGTACACATCCCACACCCACACTCTCCTATCTCGTACACATCCCACACTCACACTCTCCTATCTCGTACACATCCCACACCCACACTCTCCTATCTCGTACACATCCCACACCCACAACTTCACATCCCACACCCACACTTATAATCTCCACATCCCACACCCACACTCCTATCTCCACATCCCACACCCACATCCCACATCCCACACCCACAACTTCCTATCTCGTACACATCCCACACCCACACTCTCCTATCTCGTACACATCCCACACCCACACTCTCCTATCTCGTACACATCCCACACCCACACTCTCCTATCTCGTACACATCCCACACCCACACTCTCCTATGGCACTTAAAGTTGATTTTGCATCAAATATTTAAACACCCACAATTTATCTTGTAGGTACACATCCCACACCCACACCCTCCTATCTCATACACATCCCACACCCACAACCTCCTTTCTCATACACATCCAATACCCACAACCTCCTATATTGTTTATTATCTCTCCTATCTCGTATCAATTCTCCTAACACATCCCACACACATACCACACCCACACCCACAACTCCTATCTCCCACACCCACAACCTCCTATACACATCCCACACCCACAACCCACAACACTCTCCTATCTCGTACACATCCCACACCCACACTCTCCTATCTCGTACACATCCCACACCCACACTCTCCTATCTCGTACACATCCCACACCCACAACCTCCTATCTCGTACACATCCCACACCCACAACCTCCTATCTCATACACATCCCACACCCACAACCTCCTATCTCGTACACATCCCACACCCACAACCTCCTATCTCGTACACATCCCACACCCACACCCCTCTCGTATCCCACACCCACACCCTCCTATCTCATACACATCCCACACCCACAACCTCCTTTCTCATACACATCCAATACCCACAACCTCCTATATTGTACAAATCCCACACCCACAACCTCCTATCTCGTACACATATCCCACACCCACAACCTCCTATCTCGTACACATCATTAAATGTTTTATGACTTTTTACCATTAACACATTGCAAAGGTTTTGATGTAATAGGTTCATTGGAACCTTTTCTCCATCAAAATTGCCTCAAACTTTTTGGTGAAAATTTTAGAGACTTCTGTTGGGATGGAGGATATTTCTTCATTATTGATATAGCACACTTGCATGATTGTGACATGTAGTTTCGATTTAGCTGACTTTATTTCACGTCAAACTACACTAGAATTTGATCATTTTACTGTGACTGCTGCTGAGCTATACAATCATTGACCGGTCTTGATGTAAACCTGAAGGCTGACTATTGTAATGTGTTGGTATTTAGATACGAGGGAAGACTATTGTTTCTTCGATTTGGTTGGTGGCCGCTGTAGAATTGTGCCATCCATAAGGAGAACCACACAGGTCGAGTGTTGCTGTACAGGAGCTGCTGCCTGGGGCCGAGGCTGTGACAGGTGTCCTCTTGTCAATTCAAGTAAGTAGGATGTAACAGTTCAAAAAGGGGTTCCTATATAACATTAACACAACATCTGCAAATATGACTGTCAGTCTTAGAATTGAAACACAAGCACCATGTTAAAATGTAGACCTTTTTCTGTTGCTCTTTAATTTACACAACTCTATTTTGATTTTGATTTCCTTATCAACCACCACTATGTCAGCAAATTAAAAGAACTTGTAAGAAAAAAATGGAAGCAATTGAATGTTGTCAATATCAACAGAGGGCAAAACCATCTGTTAGCTTTGTGATAGATGTAGAACATATTCCATTGTAGAGCAACATCAAGGAATTGGAAATTGGATAATCCAAAATGGCCACCACATATTCTAATTGGCTGAGACTTTTTAAAAATTTTTGAAAATTAAAAATTCAAGAATGGATGGTGTTACGGATTTCTAACTTATTATAGCTTATAGGGAGGGCCCTGCCTTGACATTGGTTAAGCTCAGTGACATTATTTCCTGAAGGAAGTGTACCTTGATTCATGGTGGTATTATTATCTCAGGATTTGAAATGTGTGTTTTGCATAGTTATTCTTCAGACATGTGTTAGTAAAATACTCAAGATATTAATGTATTTTATTTTACTTCCTGAGTTAATCTATACTAATTTAATGTGGCCCTTTCTTAGGACAACTGTTGGTCATCTTCCTATATTTTTATATCTAATGCTGTGGTAACATGTTTAAAATGGGGATACAAATGAGAATGACTTCTTGGATTGTTTTCAGGACAATTTAGAAAGCTGTGTCCAGATGGAATTGGCAAGAGACCTGGAGGAGAAGGTGGGCAATTTCTTACTTTTAGTCTTACTACCAAAATCAGACCTTCATCTTTTTTGTTTAAATAGATAGCAATTACATTTAGTTTTCTGTATTTATCTAGTATACCCTTCATGACTTAACAACCAATAAGCCATTGACATGAAAGAAGTGACTGTCAGTGAGAGCATGACTTCCTGTATTACAGATATCAATGAATGTCTGCTGTTCCCTGGGAGATGTAAGAACGGCCAGTGTATCAACAAGCCAGGATCTTACGGCTGTGTGTGTGACCGTGGCTACAAGACTGATCAGACAGGCACCAGGTGTATTGGTCAGTATAAGTGTTGTGCAGTATTTGAGAAAAGAAAATTTATGCTATACTGTTTTTTTTATGGAAAATGAAGTAACCCTTGATAATCTAAATTGCGTCAAAGTTAACAGAGGTTAATGTTTTACCTGTATCTTATATATTCAGCAATAAGCCATGCTTGGGAAAAAGCACATCAATATGTTACATCAAAATGTGATGCTGTTTCATTGTCCTGTAATAAGCCTACCCCTGACTCTGAATCAGATGTAATATGTTGCCCCCACCCCTGCCTGGCAGCATTACACGAACAGTTATTTAATTCTGGTACACAGATGTAAATGAGTGTGAAGACCAGCGTTCACCATGCGAGTTCACATGCCTGAATCTAGTCGGGAGTTACAAGTGTACCTGTCCACCAGGATATGTTCTTAATATGGATGGCAAAACCTGCCGAGGTAAGATGTGTATATATACCAGGAAGTAGTACTGTCCTTTTTATTTCAAAAGGTTTGATAAAAACTAAGAAATTCTTGCAAAGAAAAAAAGCACAGGTCAGACTTCATTATTTACTGTAAAGTTTGTTATTTTTAGGGAGTTTCATTTTTTTAGCTCACCTGGTCAGAAGGACCACAAACTTATGTCATGGCACATTGTCCATTGTCCTTCTGGTATCCGACTGAACAGCTTTTGACCAAATTTGGTCAGAAGCATCCATGGGGGAAGAGAAAACAAGTTTATTTAAATAATGACCTCAGAGGCCTGAGGGGCAGGACTGAAATTGGGAAATTTCTTTAAAGTCCTTCTTTTCCAGTAGGAATTAATGGATATTGCTTAAATTTGGTCTGGAACATTCTTGGGTGAAGAGGAATTCTCTAGTATAAACATTAGGTCCTGGTCATTTGTTAAATGTCTGAACAGCTGAATTAGCCAGATGAGCAATTCAGGCCACTTTTTTGAGAACAAATGAAAATTGCAATATTAAAAACAGAAAAGAGATACCTTGGAAATGTCATTAATAAAGAGATGCATTTTATGATATCCATGAAAAATACATCCTTTTTACTTCCGCCTTTCTGTAAAACTTCAAAAATTTGAATGTTTGGACTTTTACCCTATGCAGAAGTTATAGTACAAAAATTGGGGCAGGTGAAATATTTATTTATGCATGGCAAACACACCTGTGAGCTAAATCATAACTTGTAGATGAACAAGTTAAAGCAACTTTGCAATTTTTCCATTCATATCTGATGCTAATATATGATTCTTTGAAATTCTTGTGTTTAGTTATAAATGTTTTTTGTCAGATCTGGATGAGTGTGCCACTATGCAGCATAACTGTCAACACCAATGTATCAACACAGTAGGCAGCTTTGAGTGTGGCTGTGCTACAGGATTCCGCCGTGGCATGGGAAACAGATGTGTTGGCAAGTACACTTTTTGTACCATACTTCCACAACTATTTCGTTATCAAAATTAAAAGTCATTTTGAGATATTGTGAATTGAAAATTAAATGTTGGTACTTTAATCTAATAAAAGAGGACTTTGTTGCCCATGTTCCTTGGAGTCTATACTTGATGTGATGTTTATATATATGCATTACTTTTTTTTTTTAATAATTTATTAAACCTTGACTGGAGTTGTCTCCCCTCCCGTTTTTTTGTTTGCCATTCTAGATTTGAGGACACCCTTTTGCATGCCGTTCTAGATTGGAATTGTCTCCCTTCCACCCTGTTGTACAGATTGTTACAACTGCAGATTTTAGTAGGGTCATTTTCGCCTCACCAGGTTAAAATGGTTCAGGTGGTCTGGAATTATTTCTCTATACATGTACCAGATATCGCAACTGATATATGTAAATCTCAGTTTTGGAATTTCCTGTCAAGCTTAAAACAATTCACTAGAAAAAAGATACCCTCCATTTCCCTCATACTTAATAGCATTGCAGAAATATGTGAGTATACCAACTCTACTTTATACTGAAATTCTGAAAACTAATGATATTCAGTATGTTAGTTTCAGACAGGTACGACTGGACCACTCAGTCTGCACATGCCAAATATTCCGCAATCTAGTAATGGTTCCATCTGTACCTGGCATTTTTCTTGCAGGTTCAACCTTCCAACACTTTCAACTATCTCACAGAGTGTTCCCTTATAGCCATTAACATTAACATACAAAAAGTCTATATTCTCAATTAAAAGATGATAGTTGTTATTTTTTGTAAAACTTTACCATTTTACATGTGAATTACAATTAAGAATATCTAGACCCATTGTAACTGGTATAGGTTTCACTACTACACATATACACAATTGAAACCTGTATGATAGTCATTGTGTACTAGAAAACTAGATCTGAATGTTTTCTGATGTAATCTCTATACTTGCAGATATACACAATTGAAACCTGTATGATAGTCATTGTGTACTAGAAAACTAGATCTGAATGTTTTCTGATGTAATCTCTGTACTTACAGATATCAATGAGTGTGAGGAGCAGCCACAATTGTGTGGATCCAAGGGTACCTGTAAAAATACACCAGGCAGTTTCAGATGTGTATGTCTTAGAGGATACACTGTGGACGAATCTGGGACAAATTGTGTAGGTAAGTGTATATGGGTTGTAAAACTGGAAATCCTCGTCAAAAAAATTCATTAGGTGAGTTGATAGAAGCTTTTAAACTGGACATCACAATTGGCTGATAACGCTTTCGAAAACAAGGGGAATAACTCTGTCAGCTCTTGTGTATCTCTCTTTCATTTGTAAAATTTCATTCTCTCCATGAAAATATGGTCTCTGTATGGAAAAACATGATAACAAAATTTATTTTGCAACTTGAATTATCCTTTTCACCATATTGATTAAGTACATGGTATGATTTGGGACATCATTTAATTACTATTTGGACATATAGTTTATGTGATATGGGCTTTCTCTTTGGCAGTTTATTACAGTAATGAAAATGTGATGCTCTTTGTTTTGGTGATCAGATATTGATGAATGTGCTAATGGGAAGTGTACAGATGGCTGTGAGAACACTATTGGTGCTTACCGATGTCAGTGTCCGCCTGGCTACACTCTCCATCCTTCTGTTGACCAGTGTATTGGTAAGTCACTTCACTCAGTACGACCTAGGACCAGTTATATGCAATGTGTTTTTTAAGTTTTAAGACCTCATTCTTTTAATCACCCATGACCTGATCTGATGGTTAAAAAAAAATGGGAAAAATATTTGAACTTCCTGTGACTTGTTATTAACTTGCCTAACCTAACAGATCAACGTAATTGAGGTATTATCTTTTACACAGCTAATCGTGTCACTGCTATGGCTGATGGTCCTATTTTCTATAGTTTTTGCCACACAGATAAAAAAAAAACAGGATTGTGTTTGATTTTTTTTCCCATTAATCCCCACAAAAAAGAAAATTTAATTGTTCAGGACCTAGCATCAGTGACTGTCTTGTGGTAATCATAATATATGTTTTTTCTGTCATTTCAACCACTTTCTTTTGTGGAGATAACGGATAAGTTAAGTCTTAAAATTTTACATTCTTGCACACTTTACATTTACATTGTTGTTCTTAAGATAGGACTAATAGAATCTTCCCCTACCTTAAGGGTGTGACAGAGACATCTCCAACCCGAGGGGTGATATTCTGGGTTGTCTAACCCGAGGCTATGCCAAGAATATCACCCCGAGGGTTGGAGATTTCTCTATTACACCCTCAAGGTAGGGGATGATTATTTTTCTCCCATCATACTTTTTCTCAGAGGGCCTTAGCTTCGGTGATAATCAACTTGTAAACAAACAGGTAAAAATACTGTTCATATGCTTCAATGCTATTTGTCCAAATTTGTATTGAAATCGAACAAAATTGAAAGTGTGAACTGTAGAAGATTTAAAAGAAATTACAGAATTAAGGCTCAGATTTGGTTTCCATCTACATGTATATTTGTATACATACATGTAGCAGATGACGTGTGTAGAAGTAGTTCCTGTTAATTTCAGGTGCACATGCTATCTGTCATACCCTAGGGGTTGACAGAGAAATCTTGAACAAGGAAAACGGGTGACAAGCCTATGAATGATGGGAGAAAACCATATGAAATATAAAAAAAAGTAGGATATATGTGTAAATACACCATGGAATTGAACTAGCTTGTGAGTGGTTCTAATCTGCGATGAGAGGATAAGGAATATTGTTGTAATAAATACAGATATCCCATTATATACTTGTTATAGAAAACTCATTTGTGAATCATTTCTTGTCAGGTTAGTGAGTTTATATAGAATAGTTCCAAGTATTACAACCTGTGAGAATTCCATACCACCTTGTACACCGTTTACCTCAGCACAAACACGCTTCACACTGTGAATTTGTCTGATGAAGGTGAAAGACTAATCATCAAAACATCACACATAAAACACTTACTAGAACTTCAGTTCTGTACTTACAATTTCAATGATGAACTGCTCACTAAGTTATTCTTTCAACAGTAAATAGAAGATTGCCAGGTTGAACTTGAATATTTTCCGTTACAGATGACAATGAGTGTAATAATCAAGGAATGTGTGGAACTGCAGAGTGTAGTAATGAAGAAGGAAGTTACACCTGTTTCTGTCCACCAGGACTTGAGTTTGACCCAAACCTTATGGCTTGTGTTGGTAAGTTTTGTTCTGTACAACAAAAATCACTGACACCATGAATTTGTTACTCTAGCAAATATGCAACTTTTCACACATGAAGAAGAAAAGATGTATTCTAACTTTACCAATTTTTCATGAATATTTTTACTTCTTGAAGATTTCAAATGAAATCATATAAAATGTCAGATTCAAGAATAACAGGTATTATGACAAATTACTTATAGTATCTGTGACATCAATAATAATAATAATAATAATAATAATGAAAGGCTTTATTTAAGGTTGATAACACTTTGATTTTACAATTCTCTTCTTACAAGTGGTTGACATCAGAAAAGTACAATATTTACCATCAGTAAAATTGAAACATCACAGACAAATGTAAATATCACAGTGAGATACATATAGGAAAACGTACCTTATGTTTACATAAGGTAATTAAATATGTTATGGTCACGATGACTGTGGTTTCCTCATTATCAATGGATCAAACCACAACTGTTTCATCGCGGTACCAGTAATCAATTAACTGTAAAAAATCTTTTTTTTTTGTTTTTTTTTTTTAATCTGACCCCAAAAAAGTACCTGCACACTATACCCGAGTGTGCACTATACCCGCAAATTTACAGTATGTATAAAATAAGTTATAATAAAAGATGCATTATTAATGTATAAAACATGTGACACACACAGTAGGGATTAAGAGTTACATAGAATACAATATTGAAATACAGTTACGATGATAAGATCTTCTAAATCTTCCAGACAGTGGAATGTTATGTTTAAAAGTTGAGTGTATATTTTGTGTATTCAAATATAAAACTATTCAGGTTTTGGCAGTACCTAACACTGTCTGGGATACCATTCCAAAATGCTGGTCCATTAAATAAAAATTAATTTATAAACTTTTCTGTTTTATGTTTTGGGATGACATATTTCCCTCTTGTAGATGACCCGGTCTGTCTATAGTGAACACAATACATGGTTTATATTAGTTTAGAAGCAAAATGCTAACACCTGTAATTGACTCTCCTTGCACTTTTTTTGAGGGTCTTTGTGTAAATTTTTTGTTTGTTCATATTTTTCACTCATTTCACCATATAGGATTTTTAATTAAGATTCTGTCGATATGTCAGTACTTTTTTTCTTTTCTTATTTTAGACCTTAATGTGTGCAACAGCTATCCCTGTCTGTTTGGCTGCTTACCCAATGGGATCACCATATAGGATTTTTAATTAAGATTCTGTCGATATGTCAGTACTTTTTTTCTTTTCTTATTTTAGACCTTAATGTGTGCAACAGCCATCCCTGTCTGTTTGGCTGCTTACCCAATGGGATCACCTTTGTCTGTGGATGTCCAACAGGCTACCAGAGTATTGGACAAGGGTAAATATCATTATTGTACAGTATCAAAATGTCAAACTTAAATCTTCTTGTGTTATAAAAACTTCTATTCTATTGAAATTACCAACCTGAAGAACATTTTCTGAAAAAGTTGATAAAGTACTGTACAGTGAAAATACAAGCTCTGTAAAGTGAATATGACTGTATAGTAAATACAAGAAATAGACAGGATTAGAAGTGAATTTACATTCAAATAAATTTCAGAAGTGTTTTTCACTTCATTAGTAATGAAAAGGAAATATAGGTGTTATTGTATGGATGAAGTCCAGTAAAGAAATATGTATTTTCACAGGGCACATATTGTGTTTGTCGTTTTAGAAAGTACCACATGTATCTTGTGGACATTTAATTCTGTGAATTATCAGTATCCAGCAAACAAAATGCCATACACATTGTTGTACATGATTATGTAAGTTTGTTTTTGTAGCTTTGAGTAAATAAAAATGGTATATTTTAGGCATTGTGTGTCTACTATCACACCACCAGAAGGTGACCTGAATGAACTGTACCCCAACGGTAATATCCCTCATGTTAAAGCACCAACAGATGGGTCATTACCACATGGGGAGGGGTGCTATGAGTGTGATGTTGAAGACCAGGACCTACCCCTCACCAAACGCAGTAAGAGGGCTACTGGACATCAAAACCACAAGGTAAGAAGACATGGTCCACAATGTCGCTGATTTTGTCAGGGCTGATTGGTATTTACCATTTCCTGACCAGATTGAATGGTGTTTAATGCTAGAATCATGTGAAATTTCTTAACTCCTGATCAGTATTTGAAAATTTCAAAATCAAATTTTGGTTCTTGTATAGTCAAAATAGTGTTCAAACAACAATCATCATCTTCTAAATGTAATAACTATGCAATGGAGTTGATCACAAGTTCTTTTTTTCTTGGAGAACTTTTAAAACACTCTTGTCATTCTTGATTTCTGATTTAGAAGGGCAATGATTGTCATTCTTGATTTTGAAGGGCAATGATTGTCATTCTTGATTTTGAAGGGCAATGATTTGTCATTCTTGATTTTGAAGGGCAATGATTGTAATTCTTTATTTTGAAGGGCAACGATTGTCATTCGTGATTTTGAAGGGAAATGATTGTCATTCGTGATTTTGAAGGGCAATGATTGTCATTCGTGATTTTGAAGGGCAATGATTGTCATTCGTGATTTTGAAGGGCAACAATTGTCATTCTTGATTTTGAAGGGCAACGATTGTCATTCTTGATTTTGAAGGGCAACAATTTTCATTCTTGATTTTGAAGGGCAACGATTGTCATTCTTGATTTTGAAGGGCAACGATTGTCATTCGTGATTTTGAAGGGCAACGATTGTCATTCTTGATTTTGAAAGGCAATGATTGTAATTCTTGATTTTGAAGGGCAGCGATTGTCATTCTTGATTTTGAAGGGCAACGATTGTCATTCGTGATTTTGAAGGGCAACGATTGTCATTCTTGATTTTGAAAGGCAATGATTGTAATTCTTGATTTTGAAGGGCAACGATTGTCATTCTTGATTTTGAAGGGCAACGATTGTCATTCTTGATTTTGAAGGGCAACGATTGACATTCGTGATTTTGAAAGGCAATGATTGTCATTCGTGATTTTGAAAGGCAATGATTGTAATTCTTTATTTTGAAGGGCAATGATTGTCATTCGTGATTTTGAAGGGCAACGATTGTCATTCTTGATTTTGAAGGGCAACGATTGTCATTCGTGATTTTGAAGGGCAACGATTGTCATTCGTGATTTTGAAGGGCAATGATTGTCATTCGTGATTTTGAAGGGCAATGATTATCATTCTTGATTTTTAAGGGCAATGACCAGATAATTGATAGTTTCTGGTTTATGTGAAAATGTAACAGAAATGAGAAAAAAGATGATATTTTTCAAACACAATCTTATAAAATAGGTATCCAGAAGAAATTTAGGATGTCTATATGACATACCATTAAGTCATTCTGGTATATGTTGTCGTTTTTTGTTTTAGGTACAAGACAATGGTAAGAAGAGAAACCATGCTAATCAGATGTCAAGCAATGCCTCAAGGTCAAATCAGAGTGTCCTTGACCCAGATAAGCCAATCGTGCTGTATCTGAACAGGTCCACTATCCGACGGAAAACAAAAGTGATGAAGGTGCTCCCAGCTCTGGCAGCACTCAAGAACAATATCAGATACTCTATTGCACGTGGCAATGAGCGACAAATTTTCACCATGCATGAACGGAAAGGCATTAGTTCTTTACGGTTCAGGAGGAAACTTCACAAACCTAAGATGTATCGCCTTCGTATCACAGGTCGGCCTATTAAGAAGAAAACAGAAATTGCTGGTAAAAATGTAAACCTTAAGAAAGTAGCAATTCGACTAGATATTCACCTGGTATGAGGCTGTAGAAGTTGATGTTTAAGTGGAGAATATACTGATATTAAAATTGTAGAATGATACTCTTTTGTTGGCCGTTTATAATGCAGCACAGACCTGAGGCAAGGAAGATAAGTCTGTAACAATTTGGATATTATGCATGCATGGCCAAGGATTTCCTTATATAGTACATGTAGTTTATAATACAGACATAAAGGGATTGCCCTTCAGTACACAGGGGGCTACCTAGCACTTCCCCACAGGTAGAAAGCAATCTGTATTTAAGAAATGTATATCATAATGTGGTGCTACATGTATGGTTTTGTATGATGAGTTTTATTATTAAGGTACGTTGTATGGTAAGGTTAATCAATAGCTATTTGAGAGCAAGTTCAGTGTCTGTTTGTTGCATGCTTTCTGAATCAAATTGATTCTATGTCAAAGTTGTAGGAACTTCTCTGTGAAGTTGTGGGTTAATTTTATCAACTCAAAGCATTAATTCTGTTTCAAATTTGGAAAAAAACTACACAAAGCATTAATCCTTGACTTCCTTTATTCAAAAACTTAACCTCAAGATTTCTTTAAAATACCGATGAAACATTTGAAACTACAAATAGTTTTCTACAGAAGATTTTGAGTATTGTTAAAACTAAAACTTTTCCTAACATTCCTATAAGTGAAATGGCATTTTGTTTTCAATTTTTATTACTCATACTGTTTACAAAATTCAATTTTATAGAGTGTAGACATTATACACTTGTCATGATCAGGACAAATGGAAGAGTACCATAACTGAACCCTTGCAGTATTATACAGATTATGTTTGTAGGACAAGTGGCAACAGAGATTTTCTTTCCTTTTGGGCAGTCTTACCCAATATATAAGGTTACATGGTATGTTTGCAGTTGTCTTTCAAGCTAAACTGTATATTACAACATTTAAGTCAATGTGATCAGTTCAGGCCCCATGGACCTTTTGTATTTAATTTTCATAGAATCAGCTATCTGTCATTCGTTCAATTCATCTTGCAATATATGTTATTTTATACCAATCTTTCGATAATGAGAACACACAGAGACCAGCGCTATTACATGCTTAATCTTATGTAATGATATAGGTTTATCAAGCACCTGCATGTTAGATTAACTGTTAGAATCCATATAAGTAGTGTATGTGAAGTGACACAGTAGATAATGTAAAATCTCATTCACATTGTTTTACATTAAATGTTTACTGAGATGTATTAGGTAGACTATATTTATGTGCAGCTAGAAGTACCCATCCTATTTTAACCATGTATAGATTATATATAGTGCTAATATATGTGATATAACTATGGTAAGAGTGCTGGTGTGAGAGATCCTACTCCAGTGTATTCTGTCTGTTGTTTGAATGTGAACAAATGGGATACACTTCAACACAGTAATAAAAAATCCATGGATACAAAAAAAATGGAGCACCAGAATAATCTGGGATATGATGAAAGTTATATCCTAAAACTGTCACATCAAGTACTTAAAATACATTTGGTAGTTTCTTGTTTTTCGAGAAAACTGAGGGTTAAATGCAACCAAGAGAGAAATACAGCAGAACAATGTCAGAGAACATTTAAATTTAATTCAGGTGTTTTTTATTAATTAAAGAAGTAAAGGACATACATACATTTATACAAGAATCTGAAACATTGAAACAAATTTTTAAAGTGACATCAGGATCGACAAACATAGAGGATACTTACAGAAGTGGTGAACAGCTACTTGCAAATGTCTACACAAATGTGCCTTGAGACTTCCACCATGGAGGGGAAACTTTTTGTAAACTTATACAGAGTTTTAACTAATAAATGTGATACTGGACATCCATTTCTGTTTTTATATTTTATTTATTATTATTTTTTTTTAGTCTTTCATTTAACTTTATTCAGCTAAGTCCTGCTTTGAATTGTTCAGGACATGGACATAAACACACACATTTAAAGCTAGCCAAGTGAAGTTAAAAACTCTGGTCAATCATCAGTTGTTTTGCCTTTTCCATTTTGTCATGGCGTTTTCTAAACGATGAACATTTAAACTGTCTTCCTAAAAGTGACTTTATATTAAAATGCGATGTTACAGCACAACAGTCGTTATTAATTACAAATTGTTAATTTGTAGAAATTGATATATTGCTGTCAAGCTTTGTCTATTTCAAATTCACACATGCTTCACAGCTTATATCGTAGTTATGAATGGAAAAAAGATTCAGAGAACTTTGGAATATATTACAAATCCTTTGATTGTTCTGTGAGACTGTAGACATGTAGGTAATCACGGTCCTATCTAAATTCTGTTGTATAGATTTTGGTGTGGTTACGTTGAGTAGATTACAGAAACCTTTGTTATATCAAGATCTAAACAAAAAACATAACATAATGGAAAAGAATAGAAATTAAAACATACCCAGTGTATATTTACAAAAATGTAGCAGTTTTGAAAATGAGAGAGATTGATCTCTAGTACGTTTTTGTTGTATATACTCCCAGGAAAGTAATTTGAATGTTAGTGATTTCAAACTTGACACCGGATATCATTGAGATTCTGTAAAGAAAAAAATCATACAATTATGATTGGTATAAGCAAAAACTTTTATTACAATAATCTGTTTTTGGATTTCTCTTGACATTTAGCAGAATGTTTAGTGAGGAATGTAATACAAGTCGTGTAACTTTACGTCACGTGGAAGGAGATTAAAAATTAAAAAACAAAAACAAAAAAAAAACAAACAAACAAAATTATTGCCCGCATACACTATCGTTTGGAATGCCGGGTAAACAGTCGTGGTTTAAAGTCTTGTGGCTGTAAACCTACCAAAAAGTAACGTCTCGTGAGATTGATGGGAACAGTAGATTTACAACCACAAGTCTGGAGATTCCACATTCCGTTGTTAATATTGTAAAGTAAATAAAGCATTTCCTGACTCCCGACCATAGCAGGGGTAGATAGAATATGGCGTTTTTATATACTCCAGGGAAAACGAAACGCAGAGTCAACTTCGACGATGATTCCAGGCAAGACGTCGAGTACATTGTTCGATATTTTAAAGTAAGAATGAAGATTAATCCTTACAGAACAAACTGCAGATTTAGGAGTAATTGAAGGGTATTGAAAGAGAAATCTGAAATCGAAATGGACTGATGATGGGAGCTGGCTAGTCAATACCGGGTACGTCCCCCCATTCGCTCTCTCCACAACCCTGCCTCAATAGCAATATCCTTGGGTGCATGTGCCGCCACCCAAAACATATGACGCTGGCGACGAGCAGCTGTAAGGGGCAGACCTACAAACGGGTGACGTGATCGCAGACCAACTTCCCGCCATAGTTTCCTTACAATTTTTACATGGATAGGACGGTTATGAGTACCTATGGTATGAAGGGCAGATTCAGTGGCAGTAAGGTGCCGATTACGCAAATGCACGAGACAATAAACATATCCTGACTTTGTGACGTCACGCACGGACGCCCAGACATAGGTCTGTCAGCAACCCGCCTAGTTTCCCTTATACGTCTAACAAGACGTTCTGTAGTGCAAATATGGACACCGAAATGTCTGGCAACCTATATTTGCCTTTGACAATGCATAATCATCGCAATGGTCTGATCCATCTGAACTTATGTCAGCCTTGCCATTGTTTAATGCTATCAGAAATTAATCAAAATATCGGAAAATAATGTGTCTCTATGAAGACTGCCTAATGGTATGACGAGCAGTGCAACTCAATGTCACAACACTGCTGTGCTCGAGATTTTCCCGTTTCGTGGTTTCCCCGGAAGACATCGTCACGCAATACAATAATGCAACATTCGATACAGGACCACGTGCACTGTAGTCTAGAGATTTGCTTGACCGATTTTCATTGTTTTTAAACAACGCGTTCGCAAGATATTGCAAATAATGTCACCTTTCTTTATCCCTCGAGTATAGATAGGAATTCCGGCTATCGTCCACAGCCAAGCTAGACACAAAATCGGAGATGGATATCAGAACGCTTCGGACAAATCAATATTGAGCGTTTATCAGAAAAAGAGGTGTACAAATTCTTGAATCATCATGACCGTAAGTTCGGTTTCACGACTGCGGTGATCACAGATAACTATTTAAGTGTGTTTGTGGTTACTCTACCTTAAAACATACTCGAGTTGCCACTAAATAATCCTATTACGGATGCTAGTTCGCCTTTCTCATTAATCAGTTATAGCGACACATTACCTACGTTAGAATAGTCGTGTTTGACAATGTCACCTAAAGCGACAACGTTCTCAACCTGAGAACCAAATATATAAAACCATTTTAATTGGCCACACTATCGATTGCTCCGACATCAGACTCGCGGCAATGGTATACTTCCTGTTAAATGATAAAGAATGCTAGTTTTGGCTTTCAGTATCTATATCTTAATTAAAATTCGACGTTTGTTTTGCAACAACACTTGATGTAGCAAAGCGACGATAGCCCATACCCAAATTCAAAATACCAATTTTAAATAGTACAACGCCTGCAGTCGTTTTATCTCTAATTGCCTGCAATTATGAAGCATGGAACAATTCACCTGCAGAAGTCATTTTTGGAATAACAAACAGTTTTGAACACGAACATCCGGAACCGTTAATTTTCCATTATTATCGATTTGTTTAGTGTTCGATTTCATAGATTTGTGCCTCAATTGAAAGCGACTATTTATAGAACATATATCGATCGCCACCCAACTTCTCCACGTCACACGGGTATCGATTGGTTCACACGACGGCGGCTCTCGCGCGTCAGTAGGGCGTGCTGCTCCATAGACATTGGTTAACATTGATTATTTCCACGCCATTATACTCAAGCGATACCTCATTGGAATCGCTGTAGTCATGGCAACCGTTTTGCGTCAATCTCTCGTTCTGAGTCTGCGATAGGGATGGCAACGTTGAGGCAGCTGAACTTGAACGTTATTGACCGCGAATCGTAATGGATGTAGTGCTTCTGTAGGACGTGACATTAAGAACGTGAATTTTTTATCGATGACCTTAGACCCGAGAGAGTCTACGTGCTGACGTACACTTGAAGTGTTATCGCCAACCTACTATATATTACTGGACAACGAGACAAGGACTCTCGATACATAAGGAACACAAAGGTATGTACATACTTCAACACAGTTTATATATATACGATGTAATTTTGTCCACATGGCGAACAGGCTGTTTCGGAATGTGATGATGGTGGCCACTGTTTTCTAACTGTCATTTGTAAAACCTAATTTGTTGTCCCCGTGTAAGGTATGTCAACACCATAACTATGTAACATTTTTCAGTCTCATGTAAATATTAGTACTGGCAAGGATTTCAGCAATAGCTTTAATCAATTACCTAATCGCTGCAATCAATTTGTGTTGCCAATCACGCCAGAGTTTATGTTCTTATAACTATCACTGAAAACGCTTGAATTGGTTTTGGATTTTATGCCTGAATTAGATTTGTTTCCTGGCGATAAGACAGCGTGGGGCGAACTTTCGACTGTCTTATCTCTATTGTAACAGAACGATCTGACGAAACGTTCAATAATACATATGAAACAGAAATGTGTACACGCCCACTCCCACGTACATAACATGTAGGGTTAAACCACGTACTCCCGTCGTATGTGCTGCATTCTAGGTGTCAAATTTTATTGCAACATTAATTTTGCGCAAATTCCATATGAAATATTTTCTTTTTTTCATTACTAACCACTTTTAATTAGGATGTAACTCTTTCCAGGCAATCTGCTGCATCTATAGATCGTATTACTATCGTATTTCCACTTATTCTGTTTATTGTACACACGAATTCTACTTAAAACGATCCCATATATTCCCCTACCGGGAGACATTACACTATAACTTGTGACGAGGTTAATTCACTACAAGATATATACAGATTGTTTATACCAGTTTCACTAAGCCTTCCCCTCAGCATCTAGTAGATTTGAAATCGCTGGGGTCGTGGGCATATCATCACTCCTTTTGAAAATTTACAAAATTGATAACAAAATTAATTTCTTAGTATAAGTTCCAATTCTTTATCAACCTTTTTGTCTATTGACTTATCTGTTAATAAACAGTGTCAGTTTAACAGTATTTCCAATGTAGGCATATATATACATAATAAATTATGTCACAAAATATTGAATACACCGGATAGCGCAACCAATCATATTAATTGGTTTCTCAAAACATTAGCTGCCTTGATGTATTTGTCAATGTTCCCATTTCTTCGTATGCGAATTGTAACGGATGGCTATCATGATAGTTAAATGTGCAGGGGTTCATGACACGAATTCCCAACTCACGTTCTATATATATATATATTATAGTAATCACTAGGACACATTAAGTCAAACCTCTCTGTAGAGGACACTTAAATGAGCAGAAAAAAGGTAATCTTTAAACACAGATGGCTTTAATGCAAATTTTCAATTGCTTTTAATTGCATTAAATAATGGTCTTTATAGACAGGTGGCCTTTTTACAGAGGTATAAATGTCGCTTTTAAGAGATCTGTGACTGAATTAATACACCATGTGTTGGGAATTCGTGCCAAATCCTTAAAAGGGCCCCCTAAATTGTGTAAATAAGCAATATTCCACTGAAAAACCAATTAATCACTTTGTACGTGTCACAAAGATATGAATATATCATATTCTTATATACATATATATCACATACTTATATACATCTATATCACATACTTATATACATGTATATCACATCCTTATATACATCTATATCACATCCTTATATATATCCATATCACATACTTATATACATCTATATCACATCCTCATATACATCTATATCACATCTATATCACATCCTTATATACATCTATATCATCTATATCACATCCTTATATACATCCATATCACATACATATATATATCTATATCACATCCTTATATACATCTATATCACATACTTATATACATCTATATTACATCCTTATATACATCTAAATCACATCCTTATATACATCTATAACACATACTTATATACATCTATACCACATACTTATATACATGTATATCACATATATACATCTATATCACTTATATACATCTATATTACATCCTTATATACATCTATAATCACATCCTTATTTACATCTATACCACATACTTATATACATCTATATACATCTATATCACATCCTTATATACATCCATATCACATACTTATATACATGTATATCACATCCTTATATACATCTGTATCACATCTATATCACATCCTTATATACATCTATATCACATCCTTATATACATCTATATACACATCTATATCACATCCTTATCTACATCTATACTTATATACATCTTTATCACTCTATATACATCCTTATATACATCTATATCACATCTATATCACATCCTTATATACATCTATATCACATCCTTATATACATCTATATTACATCCTGATATACATGTATATCACAAAGATCAACAGACTACGTATATACAACGTCTTGGGAAGGCGTCAGAATATCACTAAATACATTGATGCAATTCATTACAGATAAACCATTTCGGACAGCTATGATACACAATATAAAACAGTCTTCACGATGTACAATTATTGTCAGTACAGGTAATCAAATGTTGTGTATTTGTGAACATACCATAACCCCGAGGGCTAAACATATCGTCAATCCATCACTGTCATCGGATTGTGCACAGGTAGTACTATTCAGGTACAGGTCTCTTCAAATCCTAACATCCGGCTTACTCTTGAGAATCTAGCTATCGCACATGATCTGTACTGACTGATAAAAGTTCGAGTTAGTTCCATATTCCAGTTTGAGAAAGACTTACCTGTATTACAGTACTGCTGTCTCCTGTACAGGTATGTCGTGTTAAGGTTGTTTAAGTCTAATCTTTGATAGTTGTTGATCCGATATACAAACGTACACGTGATCCCTGATTATATCACATATAGAATTATTAACTGATATTATGGGATATCAACATATCTAATATTGTTTATTTGTTTTCAATCATGTATTGAAACATCTTCTTCATGTTGGTAATATATATTGAATAAATGTCCTTATATCACAACAAATCAGAAATTTTATGTCGGATATGATATCTGTTCTGTAGCCTTCATCAGTGTAAAGCGTATTTGCACCGAGGGAAACATATATATCTGTTCAATGTTTCTCATATTTCAAATTTTGTTTAGGCCTACCGCTTTTTGCTGGTATATTTTCCCAACAGATTCATCTAGGCAAACAGACCACGATTTGCCCGTTGTATCGTAGTTACAGCTGTTACAATCGACCAAGATTATAAGGACCATTCATTGAAGACTTACAGTATTATGTTTTTTATGTAATGTTCATTGAAGCCATATATAGCGTTAAGTATATCATCTCCAACAAGACAATTACAACCATTCGTGCTAGAAAGGCGTCATAGACAGTGTTACTTTGTATTTTGATTGATCTACTTACCAGCTGTCTGACACATGTGTAACTGTGTTTCGTCTCAGCGTTCCAAACACCATATATTCACAAGTACATTTAGAATAGGGTCATTTTTAAACCTCCCCCCCTCCGCCCCCCTCTTCCCTCTCCTCCACCTCCGAATCGAAAGATAAAGGACATGTTTTTGTGCTGTCTGTTTGTCTGTTGTCAACCTTAACTTGCCCATATCTATTGCACCGTAAGAGGTAGGGTTTTCACATTTAGCATGTGTTTTCCTTATGAAAAGACCCTTGAACTATATTCGGAAGTAAATAAAAATCAATACCACAGTGAAGACCTAAGTTTTCACAAAGTGTACATGTAAATAACACATGCCTTACACAGTACAGTTGCAACCGCGGGCATAGTGTTTCAAAAACAAATTTTGTTTTCTTTTTTTTCTAGGGTCCGTCTTTACTTTTTAATTTCATTTGTTGATTTTAATCATATATGACTATGTTTGAGTTAATTTTTCGTGTAGTGAAGTCAGCTTTTCAGTCATTTAAATCTTTAACAATCAAATTGGTCATGTTCTGTTTTTCTTATCGCCATCTTTGTTAATCTAAAGATTGTGAAATACTATAAGATTATGATAGCTAGATTACCTATCTTCAAAAAGCTGGATTACCTATCTAACTTTTACCTATCTATAAAACTGAAATACTTGCGGGCACACTTACCACATGTTATCTAATGTACACATATCAGAAAGCGGAAGCTATGTAGAGTTTTCTTCCTATATCAAATTATATCAAAACATTCACAGCAATGATATCAGGTCCTTCTCTCTGTATACCGACTTGATACAATGGTGTCGCACACTCGTTGGGTTACTGCTAAATGTATTCAAAACATGAAGTCATGTTGCATTGTCACTAAACTAATAGAATACTGAAGCTAATTTTCTGTGCTGTTCTCCCTCCAAAACACGATTATTTACGCTGCAGAATTAACGGTTCCTTGCCTAATTCAATTATATTGTAGTCCCCAAGGCACATCCGTTCAATACGGATCCAGCAGCTGGATTTGAGATTTCCCGCTTTTTTTTATGACGTACGTGACTTGTGGCACGTCCCCGACATCCAGCCCCTGAAGGGGCGTTTCGTCACGGCAGTATAATTATTAAAAGGATGTTCAATTACATCGCCTCCATTAAGAACTATTATCAGAACAATCACATCGAATTTAATTCCTAATTATAAACAAAATAATATCTGAATCTCTTTGGTAAATATCCATTTAAATAAAAATGCATTATTTTAAAGATGGGACAGATATATATTCACTAGTGGTTTATCTTCTAATTAGTTTAAACAGGAGACAATTTTCAACATTTGAGAATCCGTGCGAGATATTCAACAGATACCTACATTATCAGTCGTTTCTTTTATACACGCGTCCTTGAAATATTTTAGTAACATTCAGTTGAAGTAGGAATTCTTTCCAGACGTTTCCTGAGTCAAATACCGTAAAGATGTAGTTAGTTCTTATGTTGTATTCCACAAGAAAAACTACAGTCCCTGACAAAAAAACTTAGACTGTAAATTCATGCTTATGTTTACAATTTAGTTTCATCATTTTAAAACTTGAATGCGAATTAAAAGGAACGTTTCTTAATTTCAGAGATCTCCCACAAAATGAAGGCCATTTTGGCTTTCCTTGTCGCTGTTGTTTGTTGTGTCTACGGCTCCCCTGTCAAACGGGATTCAAAGACAGAAAATGTCGACCTTCTCATGCCGACCGTTCAACCTAAAGTGGTGAGTATAATTGACGTATGGTTTCCAGACTGGATTACCTCCAGTAGTACTACTATTCTCCGCTAGACTGCGCTGGTCGTAGTCTCTAACCGAAGTCAATAAGGATTAGCGAAACTACGACAAACAATCAAGTCTGCTTGTGTTTTACTTTTGTCAAGATTCGCGATACTTTACTAAATAACGCATGACTGTAAACAGCATTGCTGGTTTTTGTAGTGCAGTGTTGATAATAAAACTCCATTCAAATATCTGCGGACATTAACAAGATACTATCTCAAAATTTGAAATTTGTAATGAACGCATCAGGCTTACCCATATTTGTGATAGTAAGACTTAGATTACTCGATATCGCTCTGTTGTGTTTTCGATGCATTCCCTTTTGATTTGGTGAAACACAGTGTAATCTACAAGTACTATTGCCCTTGGAGAGAGAGCAACACTATTTAAATGTAAGCTGTGCATTAAAAATCCTTTTGAGATGCATCCAGTAGTGGGCGGGGTTACGATGGCGGTAATTTGGGCGTTAATGTTGTAAGGGTTAATGAAACCATCGACTTTTACTTACAATAAATTTCAAAACATCACATAAGACCTGTAAAATTGTACAAAAAACACACAAGTGATACTCATCTTTTTACAGAAATTTATAGTTGGGTAGAGTAGAGCCAAACAATGGATTAAACTTCACCATACAGCTTCTTCTTCTAAATTTATGTCACGATGGTATCTCAATGCTCATAGTTCATCTCAAATGTCAAGTTTTCGACTTGGATTGGTAATTATTTGGTTTAGTTCTGTACAAATTCTGACCTCATTTCCCCCAAAAGGTCCTGTACCACATCTGCCAATACATGATTTGGGGGAAGAGAACAAATACTTGACCTTGCTGTCGTTTTTATTATTAAGTCTAATGACTACAACTGACAATGTTTTCAGCTAGGATTGATGTTAACCCACGCAGTTTACAATGTTTATATCGTTTATCGGTATTAGGTACCACCCATCTCTATAGATAAGTGATAGATCATACACATCAGCTTACCAACCGGACGTACACTTCCTATAAACAAAGATTATATATTA
This sequence comes from Ylistrum balloti, assembly GCF_031769215.1. Taxonomy (NCBI): domain Eukaryota; kingdom Metazoa; phylum Mollusca; class Bivalvia; order Pectinida; family Pectinidae; genus Ylistrum; species Ylistrum balloti. Next base: position 2,945,945 of record NW_026782097.1, on the reverse strand, counting down.
CTTAACATCTTTCAAAATGCATCTAATGCATTTACATCTCAGACACGGGTCGATTTTGTTATAAGGTCGTGCTTAAGTTTAATGTTTACCTATAAACCTATTTTTAAATCCAGTGAAAGAGCTTCCAAGACTGAAAAATACCTCCCGTTAATTTTCCGTGTGTTCATTTTTCTCCACATCTGTCACACAATCCCCAAAGTTGGTAGCATACAAGGCGTATTTGGTTTCTAATCCGAATTTGAATAAACATTAAATTTAAAGGAGAAACAATACTTGATATAGGTCATTGATGATATTTCCATGTTTTCGGAACAATATGTTGTTGGATCATTTCTTACATTGTGATTATATATTTGTTACAGAAAGACACATATCTCTGTTACGGTATGAAAATGAACGAAACTCCTACCTACATAGGTAAGTAGTGATATTGAGAAATCTAATTGTATTTAATGTTTGTTTAGAGTTTTGTCTTCCTCTGTATCTCACATAAACTGGGTCTGTTTATATGGTGTTTTGGAACATTTTCTTCAGCTTATATAAAACTTCATATAAAACAACTATTAGAAGATTAGAGTGTGAAGTTTCGATAACTACACTGTCACTTTCAGCAGACAAATGATCAATGTGAAGGTTACTAACACTGACGTACGTAGCTGAGAACGAGATGGTAACGAATCGACCATTTATTTCGGCTATTATCACAGCTCCAGTAACTGGTATAGTCAATTAAGGTCACGACAAGCCCTCTCAGCCCAGATACTGTATCCTCTCTTCACCCCTGGAACATGTCATGGCAAATTTGAAGGCACACGCGAAGTAATTTAATTGGTCAAGATTTGGTTTCATGAGAAAAGATGTCGCACATGGAACCTTCGATTTTGCAATGACATTCTTCAGCAGAGCATAGAGCGATAATGAACGTCACCTTTGGGGTATCGAGGATGCAGATACTGGGGCATAGACTAAATTATGTACACCATCTGTATCGGCCCAACCCGTCTGAGTAAGGTGACCAGGGTGACACGTGGTTTGACCTGATCTGGGGCCTCCAACATCAATATTGTTCTATTTTTGACAGAACAAAAATTGTTGGAAACCTGGCTTTATGTTGTCATATTGCAAGAGTAAAAATATGCACATTGCAAGTAATTTGAATATCAGGAAAGAAAAGTGTACGACTGCACTAACAAAGAAAGATACTTACTTTGCCATCTACATAAAAAAAAATTGTATATAAAATGTAAACATGCTCTCTAAACTGGATAAAAATATTCTTATATCATATGTACTTTGTATCAGCGATTCACTTTTTGACAATTTGTATTGTCATTTCTGAAGTATGCGTCTAGGCACACATATTTTTGTCTGTTTAGTGGTAAAAGAAAACAAAATCAAACTTGATGAACATTTTTCAGACCAGGTAAAATAAATCAAAAGCCAAAATGATGATTTGATGTTTGCTTAATATGAAGGTTATAAAGCTATTTTAAGATGGACCATAGGAACATTTCAAATAGATTAAATTGATATCAACTTTAACTGCTAGCTTTCCTGTTAAGCTGAAGTATATAGTGAAAAATAGGAAATACTACATATTCGCTAAATAGGCCAGACTTTGTCACAGTCATACATCATTGTATTGTATAAATCTGGTACAGACATAGCCTATCCCTCCTTAAAGCTGGCGATTTGATTAAGATACCATAAACTCATGTATTTTTACACTGCAATGTAGCGGCATTCGCTAATTACGTCCTGACATATGTATTCGAGATTCTCTTGGCGTCTATACTGCATCATTATTCTCCATCACCGCACGTGATTTATTGATACACTAGATTCTTGCATCAAATGTTTCATCAATGTCACAGCACCACGGTTCCGACACTCTCCTGATGACTTTTAGTAACGTATATAGAGTAGTCATTCTTCAGTGTACAGTTTCAAGCGTTGGATTAGAGATAGCCTCAACACGATTTCGCATTTTGCAGTTTTGTAATACAGTCGTCATGGAGATAAACAGTAGGCTCTGGGCATATTATCACTCACTGTAATGTTTAATAATTCAGGTTGTCGCTTGCCGAGTCTTCCGTCTGACGTAAAATTCTGGGATGGTTTTACATAACGATATAGATTTTACATTATACACTATTGTGAATGATTCGTCAGTGTTATTTCTCCAAGGTATGACATCCTTATGTAGGAAATGAGAACATCATTCTCATAAACATATCGCACATAGCTATTAGGATTGTTCACAACACACAAGTTAATAAACCCTTTCGAGACAAAAACAAGAAAAGACCAACTTGTCAACAGGATCATAATCGAAACTCAAATTCAATAAACCTAGGGGAAAATATGAACAAAAGAAAGATTTAAACGGATACTCCGGAAAATACAAGAATAATAAGACCAGGCGTTCCGGAAGATTACTCGTCTTCTGCTCCATCTGCGACGCCAGGTATGCAAATTTCGAATGAGAACAAGGTATACAACAAGGTATACAACAGGCAAACAAACGAGCATTAAACACGTCCGGCTTCATATGCATCATTTAGAATTAGATAGAGTTGAGCCGGAAGGTGAATGAAATTAGTTATGTGTAAAGAACCACTGGTATTTAATGATGTTATGTTATTCAACCGTTTCTGATGAAGAACACGACGCATAAACAATATTGAAAACATAATCACACCCAAATTCATGTTTATCGAGTCTAGCGGCGCGAAAACAAGTCAGATTAATTAGTGTCTATATCATTCATCAGTTGATCGATAGTTTACTTCAGGAATAATACGATGGAACGTTTTGAAATAACACTGCAAGTTGACGTTTTCATTTCTAGTACTCTGTAAATTAAATTTGATTGGGCTTATTAAATTCCCAAACACTGTACTCTTATAGGGGAAACTTCATCACTCAACTCTCTTCGAAAAGTATCAGATTGATGAAAATTATAAAATGTATGTGGCCTACATCACCCCATCTAGATTCAGACATGTCTTCCGATCACTCTTATTTTCCTGGATGCTCATTTTTTCTGTTCTCGCAGGCGGAATGAAAAATAGATACAGTGTCTTGAAAATAAAATTTATACAAAGAATATAGCCCGTTTTATGACTTTATGAAATAAACACTCATTTTTGCTTCAAGTATATCCACTAAAAATAAAGCATTGAAAAAAAACCTGTATCTTTTCCTATATTGATAAGAGTCTGACATTCATATTATGACAGGATATAGCATAAGTTAAATCCTTCACCTTAAAAAGAGGATAAATCGATAATGTAATAAATGAATAGTTTCATACGTCTTGAGGTTGCTAGGCTGTCATTACAGGAATTACAATTCAAGTTAAGTAGTCTGTCAGAAAATTACAGAATCTCTGCTCTAACTAATACCCAGTATTGCCATCTGATCCGATTACATGTAGAAAATCCTCAGATTGGAGTCATGGTATGAGAAGAGTTTCTTACCTGATGGAAGTAACATTTAATTAAAACCTAACCTTACTGTAGCAACGAGTTTGAAATGTATAGTTCTAGTCATAATGCTCGCTCAAAATGTCTCATTCATAAAAATATTCAAGTAATGATCAATCTAGATTTACGTCAGCTAGGACATGGAGATATTAATTATCCGAATCAAATTATCAGGAAATGTCGTGTATGCCTTCTTGTTTCCTTGCTGTGGCCAAACATCAACAGCCTGACACGATCTAAATCATAAGATAAAGTACATGACTCTGGGAACGTGTGGTATTGCAGTTAATAAACCAAGAACTTCATTATATTTTCCCCTCAAGTCGACAAGCAATCAGGTCATATATTTTTTTAATTTTCACATGCATCATCAATAGATTCATTATGTTTACCAGTTAATCATCAATCGTTGTTTCATCAAAATGTCTTTCGTCTGGTTTAGATGAAGCTCGGATTCGTCTATGACATTATCAACCAATAATTGGTAGTCGTGGCATCTCTAGCTGCAACTGGCACTTAGGTAGACTAATTCTTTTTTGTGATAATTGATTTGGTTTCAAAACACGCAAACGTCGCTGTAATTTATTTCCCGAAAGGTTTTGTAAAAAAGATAATAGAAATTTAACAAAAACCATGACTGTTGGAAACTCAAAGCTATACTTGAACTGATGTTTATCACCTAACAGAACGGAAAGTCACTCCATTTGAAACGATGTAGATGTGAAACCAGCTCGATAGTGTATTACAACAGTCCTTGTATAATTTATAGCTTGCAAGTAACTCAGTAAAGCTTACACATCACACCAACTGTCATTAATAATATGAAATAGATTCATGTATCACTGAAATATTTTCATACAAGACAGAACATAGCACATGAGTATTCTAGCTGCCATAGAAAATCTTCGGTATTTCAACAAACAAATTTTAATAGTCTTTAGTAGTAATACTTTAAAGAGAATGGATGTAGTCCAGGAAACCTGTTTTAGCAAGAACTCTTTTGGTGATTTATTATTGAGCACTTAAAGATGACGATAATGATTTGTAACCACATGATAAAAACAGACTACTTTTAATACTTACTTTTGCGATTTAGATCCATTAGAATTTTTTCTCAGCATTTGCGAAATAGACTATTCTATGTTATATATACAGGTTATATCATTGTATGTCATTCCTGTCCTTGTTCCCAGAGATGAACCTTTTATACGTGGTTACGTTCGCGAAATTTAGGATGATAAAAATAGCACGCGAGAGGAAGTTGGCTTACAGTTCTTGGTAAGGAAAGTAAATTGCTGATATATGGTAACCCCTTATTACAAATTCAGCAACAAACTGGTAGAATAATAGAATATATTATATTTTTCATCTGGTATACGATTTAAACTCCTTATCATACTTACTATTATTTTACAGTTGGATTCCGCCCTCATGCCAACAAAGAAATTGCCCATCACATGCTCCTCTACGGATGCAAGGAGCCAGGCGTCAGGGATAAAAACGCCATCTGGTGAGTATTCATTATAGATTTAAGTATGCGATCGTCAAGGGGGAAACGCCAACATGGGAGTTTTTTTTATTAGAAAAATATTTACATATTGGATGTGATCGATCACGTGTTGATCTTTCTTTTGTTCAAATTGTGCCCTTGTTTGACTCCAGTCCCGCAAATATTTTCGATTTTCCTTCTCATTTTACTAAGGAGACTTGATTTGATTACATCAAAACATTTTCATGCCACTGGTAAGTATTTTTTTAAGAATATGAATGTTCAGGATAAGGTTAAAAATGAGTTTGAAATTGTCCAATGAAAAAGATATAATCCTATTTTCATTGGTTACAGGAACTGTGGCGAGATGGCCCACACTACTTCTTCTTATTCCACAGCAGGGGTTTGTGGCGAAGGTCAACAAATTGTTTATGCATGGGCAATGGATGCCCCAGCTCTGCAGCTCCCTGAAGGTAAGACACTCAGATCATTGAAAAAATGTGAAGACACAAGTGAATAGCAGCTTTTAATACAAATTTAGAATAAGATTCACTAGAGCCAGGAAATAGATATGAAAAGCATCATCTATCCGTTTCGTCCTTCTTGGACTCGTCATTGATGGTAAGGGCCTGAAGTTTTGAAGACTAAAAGGTTTCTCTGTAAAATCTTTATCCAAATTGGTGGAAATTCATGTCAGAAACCAGTCAGGAAAGAGCATTAACTTCCAGCATTGTCAATAAAGACGCAGAAAACCGGTCGATACTCCTCTGCAACAAGTTTCAGTTCCAACTTGTCAAAGGCGTAACAACGAAACAACTAATGGAAGGAAAATACGCCATTATGTCATTTCGAGATTGAACACTAATAACAATCAGCAGTGATAACAGATGTTTAACACATAACAAACAGGAAGACATTTGGAATCAATTTGAAACCGTAAACAAAAACATGGCTTAATAGAAATGAAACCGACCACATGGAACATGTTGGTTTAGTTTGACAGTGCTATTAAATCCACTGTTTAGAAACAAAATGATCTCTTCTTTTGTGGCAAACATTTCCACATATTGATTAGATCAAAGGGTTACCGTTTATGTTGGCTGTGCGCTGCTTTTCATTGACATAAATCCCATCTCTGAAGTTCCAATGATGATGTTTGAAGAATCCGTCCCATCCCTCATTATTGTGTATTGATCGCGTCATTGTACACACTGTTGGTATTCAATGTTTGCAGAAACCCTCATATTTTGAGCTGCCTTATACAAAGGGAACGGCTTTAATCATATTTGAAGAAGGTATCTAGGTGCTATTTTGCAGAAAATCAACATGGTGATTGTGATAATGAATGCAGTATTTGAAACACGTTACTGTTAACATATAGAATTTGCTAAGTATAGCATATATTGAATTAGTCTATATATAAAAGTAGAGGTTTGTTTGGAGAGATTACTTTCTACATCAACAATTGTAGTTCTGGTAAACACTTCTAGATAAAATTATAATATCGTACACTTTAAATGTCGTGTCGTTGAGACATCACCAAAAACACAGCTCTATGCATATTGGTTATATTCTTTAACGTATCATGAAATGAAAGCCAAACACTGATAACATTTGCGCCCAACGCGTCATATCAAATAGGCAATTGTTTTTTTTAACATTTAACATTGGACTAGTAAAATTTCGCGATTACACTTTGTAATTATATATTCTAAAATAGCAATAGATTTGGTTATAGTTTCATAGCTTCATACATCAAAGAATTTAAGCATTCACGTGCCCACACATTGAAAGTATCGCTACGGTTAATTCAAATATATTTTTAACAATCTTCCCGAGAACGCTCAAACACGTTTTGCAAATGAGCAGCCAGATCTCTTGACAAACGTAACCGCAACAGAAAACATTTTCTATCGTATAATTCATGTTTGGCAATAGTGACCACAAAAGGAGGGTAAGCAAGACTCTTAAATCAATATTGAAATCCGGACAATTACATGTTTTTCAGAGTTTAAATTTCTCACGCTAAAGCAGCCAAAATAAACGTATTTGGTAATTTATTCTCTATCATGTATTCACCGGATAAAGTGACGAGCAACAAGTTTTGTCTATTTTCTGTCTAGTTTTCCTATCACGTAATTTAAAAACGATTTCCCCCAGCGGTACAACCGTTTCATGACTAGATTATTTATCGCCACTGCAGAAAGTAATCCTTAATGCATTATTCATTTTAAGACAAAATGAGAGATACAAAAAATGACCAGTACGGCATTGAACTTCCTTTTTAACAATTTCTAATGGTTGTATCTTTGTTTGGAATGCCAACAGTCACAATTGCTCAACAACACGCAAACGTCTGTGTGTGCTGATCGTAAACCCTGGGGTATTAAATGAAGGAGCTAATATTGAATTATCTGTTCGCCCACACATACGCCTATCGATTTTACCTGCGATGTAGAATACGGTTGTTTGTCCCTAGTGTTTTTGTGTGCCTGGCACTATAGTAAATGTCCATTCCAATAAACAACAGCCCGCGACAGTAACGAGACAAGGGCTGCAGTCTGGTTACATCGATACCGTAACACTTTGTATTTCCTTATCCCGTCTAAGTAAGCTTTTGAAAATATTTTGTATGAAATTTTAAATGAATTAGTATTGATTTTCTAGTGACTGAAGAGGGCGATTGCTGTTCTTTCTGTATTGTTCATACTATTTTAACCTCTTTTTTTAAATATTTATTTTATTTTTCAAAGCATTTTAAACATACAGATAAACAACCTTGCACACCTCACACATCATAGCAATTTTAACGTCTTACTAAACTTTAGGTCTAGGGATATTTATGCTGTAATGTAACTCTTTATTCAATACAATGACATGCTGTAATATATATATAAACAAACCTCGTTGGAAAAAATACACGAACCTATCAAAGCAGACTTAAAACTTTTTGTAGCATTTGCTATCAGTCTACGTGAAAGTGCGCGATGGGTCTTATTAGGGGAGTAAAAACAAACAAACAAACCGGAGTAACTGGGGAAAATCTCCTGGTCGGTCATATGACTCCAATACCTTTTCATCTTGATGAAAGGAGAGTGTGTTACCATTACATCAGCCGACCAACAGTGTTTCAGACTGCCTCTGTCTAGGTTGAACATATTACATTAAAGTTGAACATACATGTATTTTGTAATGAAAACACTTTTGTAAAGAGTTCAGGGCCGTATAATAGATTGTCTATTTTTATTTGATTATGTATGAAATACATAGATCTCTATCAATTACATATATAGTGTAATTATTTTTTTCAATGACTCAGATTTTCGCGGCAGTACGGAAATCTCGGAGCGAGGACTATCGTTTCATACTCAATGTGTCTATTTTTCGAGATCGCTGGTCACGAGTTTCTTATATCTCTCGTCTTCACATTTTGGGGTGAAGCACAATATCATCAAATGATGTCACAATTTCAAGGGATAAAGAAACCTTACATTGTGTAACCAAGGCAAGGAAATATATTTAACACAGTGACAATTTGCGTCAAATAACACTGGTTTCACTGGAATCGAGTAAGTATATGTTGACCGTCTACGATGTTCCTGCTCTTTGTTGGGAAATTGACATGATCGCCCAAGCATTTTTACCTTCAGGCAATTTCATTGTCTGGAGGTATTGAACCTTTTAACTAAAGTTTTAAGATATAGATATAAACGATTTCCTATGAATTAAAATTACAATGGTAATATTAGAGACGTGATTTACTAAAAACACGTTGTGGAGTGGATTATGAGCCAAATCGTTAAAGACTAAAAATCTACAGTGTATATATTTTTATCTACGCTGTAAGAACCCAGAATGTCATATTAAATTCATAACAGCACTATCTTATCTACGATCAACAACCTATATAATCACCACACTCTTCCATTATCTAGTCAGGATGTTTATAGATCCCATTTACTGAGTACATATCCATCACGTATAAAAAACCCACTCTTGGTTAAGTAGTAAATATTTAATAACCAATAACCAACCAACCGACCAACCAACCAACCAACCAACCAATGAACTAGCGTCCCTGCTTGTTAATCAAACGTAACCATACCCATAGATATTTTAATCTCAAAAGCAAAAGTAAATCTTCAAAGGAAAATTATAAGCAAGTCTATGAAGATGGTTTGCAATGTTGCAATTGTGCAATGTCAAGGGTTTGCTAATTAGCTGTCACCATGGATTCGCATTTATTTGACCCTAGCGGAAGGAGCATAGCGAAATTTACTCCTAAACAGGATCGTTTCTCATCACGGTAACAATCACTAGCGATAGCCTGAGGTAAAACAAGGCGGTCGTGATTTTTTTGTCCCTTGACGAGTAAAAGTAATTTATTTTTGTTGTTATAAGACTCTTTTACTTGTAGTTTTTGTTCTTCATATCATTATTAGTTGACATCATCAGATGGCTAATTGCACGTATCTGGAGTCTTTTCTAAAGGACTATTGATAAAGTACAGAAGTTTGCGTCTTGTTCAGGTATCCCCATTATTTCTCAATGGAACCTACGAGTATGATAATGTATCATACTATTTTTTAATGTCGATTGCCCTTATACCCACATCGTCTTAGGGCAGGTTATTAAAACAGCGCTGATAAACTTGAAATAAAAATGTACGCATATAACTTTTACAATAAAGAATGATACGCACCGCTATAAATGATATCAAAGGGTAATGTGTGCCGCTATGAATGTATGAAAGTAGAAGATGCGCGTCTATGAATTATTATAAAGTAGAAAATGTGCGGCTCTGAATTACAATAAAGTAGATGTGCGGCTAGGAATTTCAATAAAGTAGACGATATGCAGCTATGAATTATTATAAAGTAGAATATGTGCGGCTATGTATGTCATTCACAGGATATCTTTATAAATTACATATCTATCGAAAGATAGAATTACCGTTGAATATGCTAGCATTAGGTTATAGTTTCATTATCTTAAGGTATAAAAGTATAAAAGTTGAAGTGTCAAAAATTTCGTTTAAGGGTCAACAATAAAAATCTTTAGATTAATTCATTGGATTGTTATATTTACTATTGCCTTTTTTTTCCATGATACCTCACTTTAAAGGTTGTGAGATATAACTTCATCCTTTTTAATTTAACGTTTTATCGGTTAGGAACACTCTACAGTCGGGTTTACGTCGAATAAACAGCGGGCATTATCAGGAACATCGTCTAAGTAGTCTTCTTGGTACAAACATAGAATTGAAAGGTATTACATGGTGAGGGTCTGAAACTCACCATGTGCTACTGCTATTCCATCTCAAGAACTGCACTTGTTTTAAACACCTTAAGTTTTAACAAATATTTTGATATGTTTCCGATTATTAGACCTTTAAAAGATACACGAATGCACCAGTTTGCAATTGGTGTTTATATACACTCACGTCGAGTAAAAACACTGGAAATGTATTCGTTGTTTGCTTCTTTGTGTATCTTTATTCGAAACCAATGTGGATTCGTTGCCTGTCGACAGTGGTATCAACGATAGCTAAAAGGTGTGAATGAGACATTGTGTTTGCAGTTTTGGCATTATACTTCATGGATTAATGATACAAATGATGATGAGCAATTAGTGTTTGTCATTTAACAATACATTTTATAGGTTTAGGATAAGACATGATTATTGATCCATCGCTGTCATCGGCACTTACGGTGAATAAACCACGCCCATTTAATATTTTATTTGATATATATGTTCTGCATTAAGAGCTAAACCAATCATCTTTTTGTGATGACGAATTCTTTTATTTTATGTGATGCAACATTGTATACAATATATGTGAGATACTTAGCACATATCATACTGACTCCTTAAATTAATGACATGATTGAGCAATGGAACGCTTATTTCAGAATTAAACTCAAACTTAGCAAGAGAAGAATAAATATCCCTTATAAAACTTTCTTTATACACAAAAGGAAACATTTTTAGATAAAGGTAACTGGTCATCAATAGGCTGTAACTGACCTCTTACTTTTCCAGTATTCAAATTATGCGTAATTTACTGTTTATATCAATCTAAATCAGTTTTATCATACTTTTCTTTTTGTATTCTTAGGTATTTAACCGATTCTTTCTAAATTAGAAATATCAAAACAATTATTGAGGCAAATATTTAATCTTCGATGTTCACTAACAATATGATTAAACCTTATTTTGAGTTTATAAAACAATGCCAGAGTATGTATAAGAGACTATTTGGTACGATATTAGCTTGGATTGTTATAGGTTCAGCATTTGAGTCATATTGGAATATCAATGGTTTTTAAACCAACGTAAGCAATATTCTTTTACTGTAGTTTCAGACCTCTTCTCTATGATCATTAGGGAACTCATTTTTGTATATGCTTTAGAGTATTTCCACTGCATTAAGTGTGTCTTGTGTATGCCATATCATTTGATTAAAAAAGTGCATCAATAGAATATTATTGTCTATTAATTACACATAATTTGTGTTTCTTATTCATACTATGACAAATAACTCTCCGGCACCTTCTGGTATATTTGAAAAGGTAATTAGTCAATACATACAAATATAGCAAATGCTCACTGAGTTGCATTTAATTAACATTCATTAAAGTTTAATTAAGCGACACATTCACAACTTTCATTAATGGATGTGCAGTCCATGTACAGGCGCTGCCCAATAATGTTTTGTCATGTTGTCTGAAAGGCGGTAATACTTAATTGAATTTTATTCTCAAAAAAAATGGATCCCTTTGACGGTTTATTACGTTTTTTATTTTGCAGGCGTTGGTTTTAAAGTTGGAGGGAATACAAATATTGACTACCTCGTCCTACAGGTTCACTACAAAGATGTTTCTCCGTTTTTAGGTAAGGGCAAACCATGTTATCGTTACTGCAATGGCATTAGCATTATGATGTGATTTTTTAAATAATAGATTTTCAATATTTAACTAAATGTCAAGATAAAAACCTAAACAGTAATGACTACGAGACTGCGTTTCATTATTTAATGTATACTTATTAGAAAATTAGAAAATGAAGTATTGCAACCAATTTGTCCAGCCTTGATGCTTATACGCCGCTACTTGTACAAACAAATAATTAATCATGTTCATTTCACAGCTGGGGAAACTGACAGTTCTGGCATTACCTTGGTAACGACAGATCAACAGTAAGTAGTGACCAGTATATAGTGTTTTGAGAATTATAAAAAAAATTACACAACAGAATTGTTGCTATTATTTATAGTTGTAAGAAATTTGGGACATTATATAATTCAACATTGATGCTAGCATTACCATGCTGTGAACAGCGGTTTCATATTCAGAAGAGGGAAATTAATTATATTATCCGTGCTGTTACCATAATAAGGGTTATTTACTTTACAGAATGCCGAAGCGAGCTGGCGTTTATCTTCTAGCCACAGGTGGACGAATACCAGCTCATTCCGTCGGTAAGGCAAACTGAAATTATTTTTAAAAAAAAGGAAAAGCTACAGTATATAAACCACAGTATTCCGCGCTTTTTATAGAACTTTATGAATTTGTGAAATAAAATCTCGAACAGTTATAAGAGAAGAGAACAAACCTTTGTTCCAACTGTCCTTGCCAGTTTATACAACTGTCTTCCAAAGGGAAAGCTTCGAGTTTTTAATACTTACTTTTATGAGTGCAATAAACTTACTTTAATACAAACATGTACATAGTAAGAACCATAAAATGCAGAGTTTTGACATTGGTAATTTTATAGGGAATGAAGAATTCAAAATTCAAATTCAAAATTCATATTCTTTCATTGAACTTCAGATCATACATACATGACATATGAGGATGTCCATATGAAAACATGGCGTAGTCAGAGTTAGCATGGTATACAATAAATAGTTGTACAATTAAAATGAGATGTTAAACATTTTAATGTTTTGTAGTTTATGTGTTTATCCAAAACTTCAATTCACCAGATATGTAAAGATATACAAATGTAAGAGATATGATGCTTAACGATCATGATCACTTTACAGAATACTTGGAAAGTGCTTGTCCACTACGAACCGACCTCACCTTACATCCCTTCGCATTTAGAACCCACACGCACACACTCGGTAAGACCCTTTATACTATTGATTACATGGTGACACTGGTATGGAGGTAACTTTTTATGTTTTTTTTAAATGGTCATTGAACCTTTGTTGATTACTAATATTGGTGTTTTATAAATAACATTTAAAAACTGTATTGATAAAATTTGGATTATTTATATGTGAAGGGATACTTCTATAACAGCCGGTGAATTGCAAAAAGTGATTGACAAAATATGTTAAGGATCTTCCTCCGGTTAGTAGATATATAAAATGTAGATATTTGTTTGAGACTTTGTTGGCTACACATTTCAACAGAAAATTGATCAATGTTAAGTGTTGACAATGTTTTACGAGTTAATGAATCGACAGACTTTTTTCCAAGTATAACAGTGAGACGCTCTAATGCGTAGTTAGACTTCAGATATACCTTCACGTCTGTAATTGTAACTCATGACCAAAAGTATTACTCAACGTAACATTTGTTTAAACCAATCATGCACACCATGACAATATGAAGTCCATTGTAACAGGGAAAGTAGTGTCGGGATACAGAGTCCGAGACGCTAAATGGGAGGAAATTGGGCGGAAGAGCCCACAGGAACCCCAGGTAAAAATATTTATTCTTTAAGTTATATATAGTGGAAACAATGAGTTGTTCGTATATATTTTGAAAAAAATTGTAGAAAATTGATATTAAGTATACCTCGGTATTTCTGTATCAGATATTATTAATTAGAAGTTCTGTAAAATCAGTCATTTTCATTGATTTCACGAGTACCTTTAATTCACAAATGTATATGTACACGAACTGTTGAAATTAGTACAAGTAGATATATTGAGCCGTATTTCACGAAATCAAGTGTTAAATATATTATCTTCAGGGTTAATAAAATTATCCCTTTCCCATCCGTAACTATTCTATATCTATTCATTGTTTTAGTTTGAAAGTAAGAGGGTCACATTTTAGTAAAACTTTTTCTTGTAGTGTAATTGAAAGGAATTAAATTGATTTTATCCCACTATAACACTCATTTTTATTTCATGTATACAGTGAGTCTAATTTAACTTGGAGTCTCACGTGATGTAGTCGTATCAATGCTAAAGAACATCATACTTAGAAGGGCAGTGCTACAGGTATCCGGTCCCCGTTAAAGGAAACTACTCCTTGAACAAATATTGAATACCTATAAAAAGTTAATCAATTGACTTCGGGTAGTGTGACGTCATCATTTACCTACAAGACATTGTGTATATTGGGTTTGTGCCTTCGGGGATTGTGAAACAGAGCTGAAACTTTTACTATTCATGAGACACCTTCGTACAAAGTACACGGTCATTATGTTTGCGTGTATGAACATTGAAAGTCACGATACTATTAATATTTAATGACATTGCATGCATGCCCCTATCTCCTAGTACACAACTAGCTTTAAAGATAAAAAGCAATACATCGCTCTACGTCTTCGATAATATCTACTGTGTGCTTGTTGGTCATGATGAACTCCACTTAATACGAATTAATTTGTGATACTAAACTCAAATAGATTGTTTTCTTGAACTCGTAATGATTAGCTTCTGAAATAACGAAACAAGATATATTGCTTTCATTTTTGTAGCAATATATTTTTTTTCTGGAATTCATCTCGAATTGAAAAATACTTCTTTGTTATTTCAGATGTTTTATAACGCTACAAGCCCAGGAATGGAAATAAGGAACAACGATATCTTGGTGCGTTGGTGTTGAAAACTGTTGATATTACCGCTTTTAAATTTTTCAAAAACTTGTTCAGCCTAGAAAAAACAGCGCGAATTTCTTCAGAGTTCAATACTTGTTGTGATTTTTTTCTTTTCCTCTGTCTATTTTTCCTTCTTCTTTTTTTCTTCTTCTTCTTCATCTTCTTCTTCTTCTTTGTACAAGTATATACCTGTTTTCTACCTACATTACTTACTGAAGTACTTATATCCACTGTGTGGAAATACCTCTGTTTAATACCTCAACTCTACAAATAAGTAATTCATTGTATATGCTTTACTACAATTTACAGTAGATTGGCCATGTTCTTTGTTTATAATATGAAATTAATCTTATTTTTCGATCGGTTCATTAAAGCTTATATCTTTAATCAAACATTCTTATTGGTCTGAATTGAAGCGTTCGAATTGTCTTGCAGTGGAAGGGAATTGGAGAAATTCATGAAATCCCGTGGGGAAAAATAATCAATGTCAATCAGTTATGTAAATTAAATTTTCTGTCAGAATGCATTGCTCAGTGTAATCAATTTCAATTATGTATTTTAAATTTCTCACGTAGGCTGCCCGTTGCACAATGGAGAACAATTTGGACAGAACTGTATATATAGGGTAAGACACTTTCAACCAATTATTCAATCACCTTTGTGCTGTGTTTATGTTAGACCAAATGTATGAACTTAAATAAATTGTTAAAAAATTAGTGAATTTTTGCTTGTCTATTTATAAGTCAATTATAATATATTGAACTGTTAGGCTAAATACCTCATAAAGATTTTGTCATTCAGCGAATAGTTTGTTTTCTCTGTCGCCTTCTAGGTTATAATTTAGGCCCTTGGCATCACTGATGCAGCCTTCAAGGACGATTGTAAGATAGAAATATAAGTAAAGTAGTCGTAAGGACTATACTTTAGTGCATTGAAATAACTTAATCGTATTTGTAAGGATTTCAAATATTGATCATTATATAGTCATTTCTCTTATACTCACTTGATTTTAAAAATAGTTTATGCACTGCAGAATATTTGTGGACGTTGATTTCGTTGTAAATCTTAATTACACCAATGTAAATGTCCTCGGGAAAGACAGATTGATACTAATTTTAGTACTTATGGGTTTCGTGATATCAACCCACAAAATCAAGTGCCAGCAAAATGTACATTTGTATTCCACCGATGATATCAGATGTTACAGTGGTTGACGTGATGAGGAAATATCAAAACATTTTTCTTTGATGAAGGCATATTTTAAAAAAATATTATATAGCCTTAGTCAATTTGATTGTGTAAATTCTAAACGCGTTTCGGTTTTAAATCGCTCATTTTAGTCTTTATATATCTTATATTGAAATTTGAAAGACCTTTCTATAATTTTTACAGTGCCACCCAAAATGACGAGATGTGCAATTTCTATATGATGTACTATGTGAACGGTGACAGGATCGCCGACCAGAACTCCTGTTTTTCCTCTGGTGCGCCTTATTACACTTGGGAAAGCTCCCCATACGCTGGAAACATGAACCTGAAGGAACAGCCACAGACAGTAAGCTTAGTGCCAGGGGAGAAAACTCCAAAGAGAAAGGGCCCTGTAGCAAAACTCGAGCGTGCCGAGAACCCAGAAAGGCGACAACAACGACCACGGGGACACGCAGTCAACCGTAACGATTTTGCGCGCTTACTTCAGGCTCTCAACACTGCATACGATTCTGACTACAAGATGTATGACAATGTTCTCTAAAAATGACGTTGTTAAAGTCTCAAGTTGTTTGTTGTCTTTCTTGTTTAAATTAATGAAGTCTATATAATATATTGTTAATCTTTGTTTTGTTTTGTTTTCTCTCAGATGATGAATTATCCTTGTATATATATATGTATATATTACAGATATTGTAAAAATATTTCTCAAAATTCATATATATTTTTCAAACAAACCAAATTTTTGTCATGTTATATATTGGTGCAATGAAGGATCATTTCCTTATTAGGACTTTTGCTTATCTTTTTGTGTCTTGACATCGATGCATATTAATACAATTTCCGCTTAGAATAATGTCGATCATCGGTCGGATCGCCCGATTTAAGTCTTTATGTACTTTTTCAGGTCTCCCCGTATATGCTTTTTATATCAAATCTATATAAAGTATGTTTCTATTAAAGATTTTGTGCTGGTCTCTTGCAATAGAATCTAGGATGAAAAGTCTTCGCAGCAAGCCAGTTATTGTATCGTGCTTAATGCAACAGACAGCATATGAGATCAGCTATAGAAATCTGGCCTGCTGGAACTCTTTCGTTGAACGGAATCTGAACGCCCGATCGATGGTCAAACATATCCTGACCTAAACAAGTCAAACATCCATGTTGAATTAAAAATATACTAAAAGGAAATAAAGAAAATAAAAAAATATAAATTTAACAAACATATTCATTAATAATTTGAACACCATACTACCAAAAACCAATGATGCATTTCATTCCCTGTTGTCTTATTTTCGGTGTGAAGAGTTTGCTAACATAAAAAATTGAACTAAGACGAGGCATCCAGTCCACATATAGAACAATCATTATTAGCCCCAGTGAGCATCACCAGGTGTGTTCTGCATTCCATGTAACGTCATATTGACAAATAAATGACGTATCGACATAGAATTTGTTTTTTCACTCACGATGTCTTCAGTTTGAGGAAATATAAAACTTAAACTATGTTGATGACAAATACCTAAAACAAACTATGTTTATGACAAATACCTTATGTTTACAAATACCTAAAACAAACTATGTTTATGACAAATACCTAAATACCTAAAACAAACTATGTTTATGACATAACAAACTATGTTTATGACTTAAATACCTAAAACAAACTATGTTTATGACAAATACCTAAAACAAATTATGTTTATGACAAACTATGTTTATGACAAATACCTAAAACAAACTATGTTTATGACTTAAATACCTAAACAAACTATGTTTATGACAAATACCTAAAACAAACTATGTTTATGACAAATACCTTAAACAAAGTATGTTTATGACTTAAATACCTAAAACAAACTATGTTTATGACAAATACCTAAAACAAACTGTTTATGACAAATACCTAAAACAAACTATGTTTATGACAAATACCTAAAACAAACTATGTTTATGACAAATACCTAAAACAAACTATGTTTATGACTTAAATACCTAAAACAAACTATGTTTATGACAAATACCTAAAACAAACTATGTTTATGACAAATACCTAAAACAAACTATGTTTATGACAAATACCTTAAACAAAGTATGTTTATGACTTAAATACCTAAAACAAACTATGTTTATGACTTAAATACCTAAAACAAACTATGTTTATGACAAATACCTAAAACAAACTATGTTGATGACTTAAATACCTAAAACAAACTATGTTTATGAAAAATACCTAAAACAAACTATGTTTATGACAAATACCTTAAACAAAGTATGTTTATGACTTAAATACCTAAAACAAACTATGTTTATGACAAATACCAGGGCCCGTATTCATGAAACCGCTCTGATGCTGAAGCATGAATTTTGTGCTAAAGCCTTATGTCTTGTTTAAGTTAAAAATTGATAAATAAGGCTGATTTTACCAAAGATTTATAAACAATTTTGAAAGGACTTCAAGTCAAAGTTATATTCCATGTTTATATTTGACATTTGTATTATTTAATATGATTTAGGTGAATTATAAAAAAAAGTTTGCTTGAGCACAAAATCTATGCTTGAGCATGAGAATGGTTTCGTGAATACGGGCCACGCGTATGTTTTTAGAGATCTACCTAGGTATTGAAATGTAAACCACGTGATACCATCATCACTGAAATTGTCATAACATAAATGTCACTATTCAACAAGCCTCTCCAATTTCAAAACGAAACTAATCTTTGGAACAAAATCTGAAATGAATCAAGAATATAGCCATGTGATTTAGAAGGTTCTCTTATTTAGTTTTTCATGGTTTGAACTGCATACAAGTCATTGATCAATAAATATTCGTGCAACATTAGCATGGAGAGCAACGATACATACATTTTAATTGAACGTGTTTATACCATACGTTTTCCCATTTTCTTGTGCTTTATTTAAAATTATCATTACAAGATAACCGACATTTATTATTAATATACTGAAAGAATAAAGAAACGCAGGGAAATATTTATTCCGATATTTTAAAAACGCGTTCTCCAAATAAAGTGAAACTTTGTGGATTGAGTAATTAGGTCATATTACACATTGTCATGTATCGAAAATTTAGTCACGGTACAGTAAGCAGCTCTGGTAAATGGAGGAAGGAAAAACCAAGAATCTCGTGTACCGTGTTGTTCTGGTCTCATGCAGCGTTGGTCAAGTCACTCTTCGTTAGTCTTTATACAGACCAACTGCTTCCCTAAAATTAATTGAGAACTGATTCGTTTTAAGAATGGCACAACTCACAGACGTTCAGAGGGGTCAGGCCATTCAGATGCTGATGCAAGGACAGCTGCAAAATCAGGTTGCTAGGCACTTTGGTGTTAATATTTCCACCATAGAATGTCTTGTAAGACGTCTTCGGGAAACTGGGCGATCAACCTAGGTCAGGACGTCGTCTCTCATGTGCGTAATCGGCGCCTTACTGCCGTTGAGAGTGCACTTAATGTTCGTGGAAATCATGGGCGTCCTATAAGTTCAAAAACTGTAAGGAATCGATTACGAGAAGTTGGTGCAAGAGCACGTCGCCCCTACGTAGGTCCACACCTTACCCCTGCTCGACGTCAGCGTCGTATGGCCTGGGTCGCTGCACATGCTCCACGACGGTTTCCACTGAGGTAGTGGAGACAAGTTTTCTTTACGGATGAGTCTCGATTCTGTCTTTATCGATCTGACGGCCCTCAACGTGTCTACCGACGTCGTGGCGAACGTTTTACGGACGCTTGCGTTGTAGAGAGGGATAGAATTGGGGGCGGTTCAGTAATGGTGTGGGGAGGAATCTCACACGGGTTAAAATCACAATTGGTTGTTATTGATGGCAATTTAACAGCAGCTAAGTATAGAGATGAGATCCTCCGACCCCATGTTATCCCTTTCTTAGAGCAGTATAATCTAACCCTCCAGCAGGATAATGCTAGGCCCCACGTAGCAAGGATTTGCCAAGTCTTTTTGGCCAACAACAACATTCAACCACTAGATTGGCCGCCATATAGCCCTGATTTGTCCCCGATCGAGCATCTTTCGGACCAGTTGGATAGACAGGTTCGAAAGCGCCAGCCATCCCCTGCTACTCGAAAGCAATTGACCAGAGCTCTCATTGAAGAGTGGGATAAAATCCCCATAAGACGGATTAACGCTCTCATGAACTCTATGACCAGAAGAATAACGGCCGTGACCACAGCAAACGGCAGACACACAAGATATTGATGACTTTAATTTCAAAATCCTATGGGTCCATTCAATTTAATCGTTAGTACCTCTAAACCAATTGTCAGATGCAAAATACAGACTTTGGAAATTTTTAAGATTTAATTTATCTGTAAGTATACAAAATTTCGTTTTAAATGAAGCCCGATATCATATTTAATTTCTGGTTTAAAGTTCACCCTGCGTTTCTCTATCCTTTTAGTATATATTGATGCTTTATTGTGTAATGCGTGGAATCTGAAGTTTTTGAATGAATTGGTAGGGGGTGGTGGTTAATGACGTCACCAACAATCGTCACATAAACCTTTAAGTGTGTGGAACGCCTGCTAGCGACATATCCTACAGGTACAAGTAAGGCCACAGTCAGGTAAGAAATCTAATCAAATTCATGATTTCCAGATTTACGGAGACAGGTTTTGTTGCTAACACGTTACCATAAGTTTTAAAATCAATTTAGATTACAGGAATATAAAAAGGGGGATGCATGAAAGGATTTGTTGTTACTCGTTATTCAAGGTTGTCTGTTTTGGGGCATTTATGGTAACTGTTTTGAAATATACACACATAGATATATAAATTATATATTTGATACTTGATATGTTATACACAACTGGGATGACGTCATCAAATTAAGATGATAATGTCTTTATGAAATCTTCATAGGACGTGTTTATGGAGAAATACAGATTTATCCATTTACCAATTGAGTCCAATCTTGGTGTTATTTGTAGAACTCCGAAAGTTCAAGTCTGCAGGGGTCTTCGTCACACGTTTACTGAACGCCCCAAAAATTTAATAAAAGTATGTTAAACTTATGTTTAAGCATTACAGTATACGTGAAATGCCAATCACATGAATGAAAATATGTATTTATAAACTTTAAAAGCACACTCCATATATATTTGAAGTACTGAACTTGTCCGCAAAATCGAAAACTGGTAAAATTGTTATTGTGACATCAGATCGAAACAGAACCAAAATGAGAAAAATGGAAGTCTTCATTTTTCTCTTTGAAAAGGAGAAATGCTGTATACATTCATTATTTGCAAACATGTGATGTTAAGATAACGGAAAACGAAGGAAAGTAAATCTGGTAGATAAAACGGTAAAGTTAAACGAAGGGAAGTAACTCTGATAGAACAGGACAGATATATCAGTTCTGACACATCCAGAGATGAAGGCTTGGAGTCAAAATGACATTTGGCAAATTGCGATGGAAGTTTTTGGTGATAAATAAGTGTTATAAGTGTTTCTTTATCTTTCTGTAAAATTGGACAGTGTTTCATCATTGTTTCATATCAGGTTGTATTGTGATGATCTTGAGACACTAACTGAAAATTCAAACTATCGAAACTTTGTTTCTATACCTAACAGTTTGTTTGGTGTATTCAGTCCTTGTTTACCTGACGTAGAAATTACGCTGAGCTATCGAGGTATTTTTAACCAAGGGTTCTTGCTTTAAATGTCACTATTGTGCCAGGTACAGCTCATACAGCCGAAAAAAACCATGACACCTAATTTCGAATTGTTGAAGCCTTGACTAAACGACAACGAAAATGTTTCCATTGAATGCAGGGTTAGGGATGCATTTGACGTCCTGGCAGAACTGGAGCACAAAATGTCTTCCTTTTCAAAACAAGGAAATCCTATAAACATGCATTTCATGCATATCAAGACTGACGATGCACAAAACTCGTTGGGTTTACAGTCGTACATGTACCATAGACATTATATGAAAACTACAATAAAAATTTAAGAAGTGTATTAGCCTTAATACAAAGCTGGTAACCATGTGCGAAACTAAGGCATACTATTTATACATTGACAAAAAGACTTAATCCAGTAATTTAATTTTCAATGATTGTGAAAGAAACCGATTCATATACACGTCATCTATTACTGTATTGTTTATCGAATCACCGATCGTATCATATACCGTTAATTAATCGATCACTTCTTTTAATAACTTGTTCCTCACATGCATATCTTACATCCGTACGTGTTCAGTAGGAACATAGATCACTGGGATCGTCAGTAATTTTGTAATCATCAAAGTTTGCTTTCTAAAATGTACCAGAAAGAGGTCCAGCTGAAGCTATTTGTTCGTCACAAAAATAACATCATAAAAACGGTATAAAAGTTTATTTAAATCGTTATATCGTATACATTTTTAAACGTCATATTTCCATCATGAAAACTAGAAATCTAATATGGCACTCATCAGAAATGAACAGCACATTTAAACAACTCTCATTTTATCGTGTTTCATTTGTATTCACAGACAGCAATCATATCGTTTTGATCGAAAAAAGATTTAATTTTACAAAGATATTGAAAATAAAAAAGAATCGAACCAGACATCAATATTTAATTTCTGCCGGTCGAAAACCTGAGTTAATACCATTTATAAATAATCATGCTTAGTTAAGGTAGCAGGAAACAGTAAATATGCATTTTTCCTGAAATCATTGGTCATGTTTGAGATATACAGGCATAGCAGTTTGGTTATGAAAAATACATCATATATATATATTTATACATTACATTAATAGTAGAGAGATAAAATTTGTGTAAATCAAAACTTTCCTCTGATTTCTGACATGTGACTGTCGTGGTTACCAATTGAAAAATGCTAAAAATGCAAAAATACTCCTTTTTCAAACCTAACATTACAACTTTATAGAAGAAAATTATTTCTGAACACCTGTCTTAAAATCAACAACAATGTCAAGGTAATAAACTATTAACATTTCAGCAAATTCCAACTCGGAAATCCTTCACAACATAACCACGTGTAAACACTATGAAAATTTCATTTCCTGTAAAGCTAGTTTTTGGTGCGTAGACACAGATTCGAGACTTCCCACATAGTAATCTCCAACACAAAGCTAAAATATTATTCTGAAAATGATGAAATCCCACATTGTCCACTTCAACATGACAAGACCAATTTTAGCAAGGATTTATATTTTAAGATTAACAAGTTAAAACTATAATGGGGTAATCCAATGAACAAAAATACCAGCCATGGTCACACCGAGAAACTGTGTACTGCTACCTAACCTTAATCGTACAAAAACTTCTACAGCTGATTCTAAATAATCACATTCATTTTGTCCAAGAATTGCTGTACTGTTTGGCTACTTCTTAAAGTAATATGGATTCCCATTGTTCTGTTTACGTTCCCCGTGACAAATAAAAGCAAATTAGAAAGGTCAGTCTGACACATTATAATCAGTTCTCTTTTGAAAAAAGTTGCAAGGGTGAAATATTTTCGGGTTTACGAGAAACTCGAACCAAAAAAGAGGAAAGAGGCACATTTGATTAAAGTCATGGTTTTCAATATTATTCTATCAGCAGCAAAATTATAACCATTCCAAATAACTTTCAAAATTGCGACAACTGAGTTGTATGTAAATGAAATAAATTACATCATAATTTGGATATCAAACTAGTTAATTACAGGCCGATATAATGCAGATATAGACAACATGAAATGGACGGTAGGCGACCCAAACCAGAGGGGCAAAATATCGGAGACAAACTTGAAGGGACATCCGAAATGAATTGAGCTTAAACATACAACTGTTTCACAACCATTCATAATTACTACGTCCTTAAGTGCTAGTTCGAGCACTGTAAAAAAATATTAGATCCCACTGAGAGCAAACCAATGTATCAATCAGAAAAGCATAAGGCACTGCTTCAGGTACCTTTACATCAGATATCAATGATAATTTGACAGCGATAACCATTTTCAAAAAAGTATACATATATGAAAGGTAAGTATCAACACCTTCAACAAATCCCCGCTATTAAGTCAATCAAAATATATTTAAATATATATTTCATTTAATGACACCGTATGCGAAAAGAGAAAACGGAATGACAAATGTCTATGTACATCGATGTTCTGTTTTTATAAGTAACAGAAGTCGTCATAGGAAAATACTATAACCCTACTATCCCTCGTGGCTATTAATGTTCGCGTTTTCGCCAAATCAAGTTGGTAGCAACTGATAATTTCGCGGTTTACTGGGTTCATATACTTGAACTTATTGCTTCCCAGAATAGGAATTTATTTTGCAGATATTAATTAATTTCAGCTTATTTAATGTTTCAGTGAATATCATCTAAGTTAGTAACATTTACAGATTGACAGTACTAATGGATAGTCTGATATAATAAAAAAAATCACAAGGAGATGCGTCCATTTGTGATAGATATGCATACGTCCTTCGTCATGGGGCGATACTTTTCAGTTTCGATGTCTAGGTAATAAATTGGTTCATCAATATGAACAACATCAAATCCCTCTTTTTGAAGGTTTGATTTTCTTTGTTTAAATGTTGACGTTATTTCGAACTCCTTTTGCAAACGCAGGAACCGTGGTCTGGCATATGTTGGAAGTAGTTCCTTGCATTGATTCAAAATTACCATGAGTTCATCATCGGAGAGAGCAGATCGTTCCGAGTCTTTGTGACAGACAGCTACCATGCCCGCCCGCCCTTCATTTCCTACGAAAAAAAGGAGTCACAATATCATCAGCATATCTTATTTTCACACTACCGTAATATTTATATAACAACAGCATCAATAACTTAGTCGTAACATAGTCAAACATAGTAACCGCCAAAATGTTAAGCATATTGTATATCTATTGAATATGTCGAGACCTTATTTTAGCGCATTGTCGCCATTCGCAAACTAGCGCAAAGGTGAATTTTGGCATCTGCAATGATCATATATCAACATTATGTTGCAATAAACAGGTTTTAGCACGATAGTACAGCGCGAGAAGAGCTAGAATATTACTACCGCCAAACTACCTAGACAGCAGGTAATTTTATCTATCTTAATACTATTTACAACTTAGCTTGTACAAAATTTATACAACTTTTCGGACATGTCAACTTTCAGAACAAAATATGATATATCATTTGTTAATACATTATTTACAAATGTCCCAGTTTGCCTTGATTTTATAGAATAAAGTCTCGCATTATGCATAGAATCTGCTCTGTTTACATTTTTAAGTAACATATATAAGTATTGAAAATTATTTGAAATTGTTGGAGAACTTGAAGTTATGTATTGCTTGACTGAATTTTTTACCTGTATATTTTTGCAGAAATTTATTGGTGAAATTATTATTGCGGTAATTGAATAATTTACCCTTCCGAACGTTATTTAAAATACTACCAATCAATTCTGGACTCATAGTGAACTGTCTGCCAAATACTGAAACTTCCGCAAATAAGTTAAGAATTTCAACCAAATGAGGTCACCTCAATCCAGACAAGCAATACATTATCTTGTTAAGTGATAATTGACTCAAATTAATTGACAAAAAATATTACACAAAATATTTAGATATTTTTTTTTACAGAAATCTTATTTCATTTCGAATGTTTTATACATACATAATATTTTTGATAACAGACTCGAGGGAAATGACATGTTATTGATGTCACTTCAGGAAATTGGTTTGGTGGAAGAAAACAAGAAACTTGCTATACCTTTCAAGACCATGCTTTATCCGTCTAATTCCATTGATATAAATCCACATTCTTCTTTTATATAGAACAATTAAAGCACATTAACAGTCTTCACACGACTGACTATACCTACCTGGTATCAATACCCCGTAACAACAAGCATCACACAGAAAATCCACACTCGACACGACATTTGATACCTCTGTTGTAGAAACGTTCTCGCCTTTCCACCTAAAACAAAAAATCCAGTCATCATACATTAACGACAACATAATGATAGAAATCCTACGAAAAGAACACGAGCTATCGATGATAAAGCCCAACCTATATATGGGAAATATTCTATATGTGTATATCATGGTCAAAATTGTAAAGACACAGATGAATATCACCATTCAATACCATTTACAATACAACGTGTTAAAATAAAGAAAATTGTTCAATGGCTTCCATGAAACTACTTTCTTTGTCTATAAGTAGCGTTTCTTTGTTTCTCCGATCGTATACATGAACAAGGATGTTGATAACATATCGATATTCCCCCATGTTTTTGATAAACTAGTATTCTGTCATCTGATCAACATTTCATTAATACACACGATAAACTTTAGCTTTCTTTTCAACATTTTATTTTGTTGACTCCTTGGGTTACCCTATCATGGAATTTGAGAGTTTTATCTAGAAAATCAGTTTCGAATGAAACAGTGTTTATCACACTGCGATACTTGAGTTTGTTGATTTGGGTATTTTATACTTACCTAAATGTGTCACCCACTCTATCGTGGAAATAAGTAAAATATTCCTTGTCAACATAGAGAAGATCTCCAGCATTAACGTAGATGTCGCCTTGCTTGAAAACGTTTTTGAGAAGCTTCTTTTCATTCGCTGCTTTCTGATTTTTGTAACCCTCAAATGTTACATCTTTGCCCAGCGGAATCACCAAAAGGCCAACTTCATCTGTTTATGACAAAATTGTACAAACTATACACCAGTGAGTTGCAAATTTTAATACCACTTTAAATGAGATAGAAAAGAGCTAAATAATTAATTGAATTGATCATACAGCCGTTGCGTCCTTTTAGGTGTCGTCAATGATGTTAAGGACCTAAACTGTTATAACCACGGAAGACGACTAAGGAAAATACAAATTAGTTGATGTAAATATCAGAAGTCAGATGGAGAGGCACAGCAGCCCCAAAATTCAATAAGAAATGTTCATTATTGAATAATTTCAAAAGATAGTGAAGTCAATGTGTATATCATGCACAGAGCCAGTATACGAAAGAATTAAAACGCGGGAGACAAGTTACATCAAACCTCGGGAACTAAAAGCCCACAATTAACATATTGAATCTTTGATCTGTTGACAAGTAGGACTTTATATTATGTCATGTCTCTCATTAAAAACTACAACAAATGTTTTTTTAAAGAGAATATTTCATTCTGAATAGTATTAAGATTTGTAATTACAAAAATCACGTGATAACTATATGACATCATTATAGACTACGTTATGTCAACGCTTTTAACGTTTCCTCACAGATATGTTAAGACGGTTCTTTTATAGAGAAACCCTATCAGTAAATGAACGAAAATAACACCAACAAACAAACAAAACAAAATAAAAACAACGAAGAAAACATCAATTTGTCAACAGCATCTTAATTCAAACTGAGATTTCGATAAATCTAGGGTGAAATATGAACAAAAGAAAACATTACATGGTTTAAAGAGGAAACATCTTTGATCAGAAAAATTTTAATTTTTCATTGGCTACTCGAATGATTTAATAGTGACAATATGATTTATCTTATTATTATGCAGTGTAAAGTTCAAAAGAATATTCTCCTTTATAACTACTCGTTGTTCTACTTACAGTAGAAATCACGATAAAGTTAATTAATGTATTATGTTTGTACCTTGCTCCAAAGTATATATGGCACGTGTTGTATCATAAAACTATCCTTAGTATGCAAGAATGTGATTTTCTCGTCATTCGAGCAAAACCATATATACACAATGCAGCACAGCACTCTCACGATAGTAGCTATAAGTACAATACACAAATAATCTATCAATATCATGTCAGTAAGTACAGGTCCAGTCAGTATACTGTAAAGTCATACATTTTTGTGGGGCTGAAATTTTGTGGTTTCTCTATAAAAATACTGTTTACAAGGATAACTGTAAAGTCATACATTTTTGTGGGGCTGAAATTTTGTGGTTTCTCTATAAAAATATGTTACTCGTACTTACACTTCATGTCAATTTCAAACCGCTTATAATTTCGTGATAGAGAATATCCATGCATAATCAAACAAGTCAGACATACCTGCCCCACATGGTATACACAGCCCATCATCTCCACGATTCGGTTCATCCTTGTGAACATCATACTTTACAAAAGTACAAGGCACAATTTTTCTCTGAATATGGAATTGAAAAGAGAAATGAATTGGCAACAAAGAAAATATGTCATCTGTGAGCAAACGGCACTGAATTAAAACGCCGTTTCCCAGGCTGTTTTTTGCAAACAATGATATTTTTAAAATATAGAAATGTTTATTTTTGACAAACGTGAAACATTTTGACCTTTCATTAGAATGAATGAAATCGGACTCCAGAAATATCAACAATCTAAAAAAATGAAACAATTTAATGAAATTTAGTGCATCCAGTGGTGAGAAAATTAACGTTAGGGCAAGGCAGATTTGGCCAAACAAACTTTGATCACTCAAGACGGAGAATAGTGCTGTCATATGCAGAGTACTTTATATTTTCATAAGTGCTTTTAACTGAGGCTTCACTTTTTTCAAGAGAGGCTAGTATATATAAATAGTATAGCTCCGAATGACCTCAATTATTCCTTTTTCCTGATGTTTAAGTGTTAGATGCACAGGCAATTATTATAAAGGAACAAAATTGTTGTAGTGTTAGAGATATTATTAGACCTCAATTATTCCTTTTTCCTGATGTTTATTCCTGTAGTGTTTATTATATATATAATACGATCACATTTCCTGGCATCCATGTAAAAATGGCCAAGACAATTATTATAAAATCTGGGTTTTGCTGCTTTTCCACCAAAAATTGTTGTAGTTTTAACGTCTTATCAGCGTTAAGTGCCAGGCGTTTTTTTTCCTTGTCTGCAGCTGTCGTCTGCCCGAACCGCCCAGCCATTTTTGATCCGAGTCAAATAGGCGCTTCGTGTAGGGGAAACAACTCGTACTAGATAATAGCAACTTCTAGGATTCACTCTAGCCAATATTCCGACACGGAACAGAATGTGAATATCGCCAATCTGTGATTTGAAATTACGAAGTGACGCCTTTCAGAGATAATGGATCGAAGTACAAATTGTGTGCACTGTCCATCAATATGTTATTTTGTGTTACAAATTGTGTGCACTGTCCATCAATATGTTATTTTGTGTTATGTGTATGCACAAGTATGTACATATATATATATAGTATACTGTATGTATGTATGGGTGTATGATGGTGTGTACGTGAGGGTGTATATAGATACATCATGAGAATGGGTATTTAAGTTTTTGTATGTCAGTAATTGAATTTTAACAATTATATAAATAAATCTTGCTAAAAATAATTATGTTATAAGAAGTGAAAGTGATGAATGTAGAATGAGAGCCCTCTTGTGTGATGGCAATATTTTGTAAAGGAGGTTGAACCCAGAGCTCTTCAACTCTGGCAGCCCCTAATAATGATTGCTGAGCTGAGGGATTAAAAAAAATAAATAAATAGTACAGCTCTGCTTTTAGAGGCATCACTTGAGGTAAGCAAGATAATAGTGTATGCTTATATCCATGCAGTCTTGTTTATCTGCCCTTATTTCGTTGACATACAAAACCGTTAAGAATTGATGGTTTTGTGGAATGAATGGTTTTGACCAATCAGACGTTACGGTAATCATGACAAAAATCTGGAAATGAGAGCAGATGTCCAAACAGTATGCACTTTCAATGTTCATTCACGTATTAGCTAGGACGAACAATGTCTGGAAGTGATTTTACTTGCATGAATTTCATTCAGAAACAATGAAGAATTTAGGAGTGTATCATATTAGCAAGTCGGATCTCGATTTTGGCTCAGATAATGCTAAAATGGTACGCACGTATATTAAAGGATAAATTCAAATTATGACTTCAAGAGAATTTACACAAATGAACAAACACCATGATAAACGCAAATCTTGTCAGGTACTATGTCGGAATACTTGCTGGTGATGTCATTGTGGTTTACCAACCTACTTTCAAACATTTCAGAATGAAAATATGTCATATGAAACAAGTGATTCAAGAAACAATATCATTAGAGAGAATCTAACATTCTTTGGTCATCTAAAAGGACTTTTACATATCCTACCAGCAATGGTGAACTCCTTCCACAGGCGCCGAATTTGTTAAAAAGGTTGATGAAACCGACAGGCATTTCAGTGGCGGCGTAAAATTCCACCATGTTGGGCACAGCGAATCGGCGCTGAAATTCCGCCCATACATCACGTCGAAGACCGTTACCAATAGCATGCTTCACACAGTGTTTCTTATCGTCAGCAGACTGTAAGAAGATGCAAAAACAAAAGACTTGTTGCTTTTTCGCACAAAATCATTCAAAATTTAATATATTTTTCCCCAATCAATTACTTTATATACATCGTACGATAGCTTCTCCAAATAGGCAAGAACAGAAAAAAAATATACTAGTCACTCATTTTCCCTCTTAGGAAGTCAGACACAAATAATATGATATTGCCATTAATTCTCGGAATTCCATATTTTACATTGAACGACTAAAAAGCATTATATGTTTATTCTGTAGTTATATTTTTATATACAAATGCTTTATAAAATATGGTTCGTATTTGCAATTATTATAGGTTTGGCTCTGACAGAAGAATTTTAATGGGACAGAAGCGAGTGAAAAAAAATAAAGAAAATACCAACATGTCAACACAATCATAATCCAAACTCTGACTCCATAAGACTTGGGTTTAATATGGACAAAAGAAGGGTGTTTCGGAAGATTTAGCGTCTTCTGCTTCATCATATTTCAGATTATTATCGATGGCGTATTTGGTCAGCTGGTACTAATATAAACCAGTGTAATAAAATTTCCTACCCTATAGATTTTCAATTGATTATCAAACTTAAATACAAAAAACATTTCTCATTAAAATGCTAGCGTCCATAACGATTCAAAACGTTTTCTCTGATTAAAGACATGACAGTCACCTGATTTGTTTCAATTTTTAGGCATCAAACGAACATTCTTCACGACCACAGACAGTAAATGACACTTATGCTTGAAAACACGTTGTCCTATCCTTGAAAATAACACAATACAAACCACTAGTTAAATTAGAATCAGGATTTTCTTTAAATAATCACTACACTATTTTGCAAAACGTGCCGCCACCAGTAACGAGTTGACGAAATGATATTGCTGAAACACGGTCATCTTGAAAACCATAGCTGGTCGACACCCAAGGTCAACGATATTCAACAAGCTTGTTTCGAGCAACCTGGCGATGTCTTATATTTCATGAAATCTCGACCATTCAAACGGACCATACAAGTCGTCACCAGGATAATTATTTATCACAAATAGACATCATTTATAGTATAAATCCTTGGTATTATACCGAAATCACTCCTAACTCAGGGCTCTCACACCCCATTTTGGGACTGGGGCCCGGGGCCCTTAGAATTGGGAAAAATAGCGGCGTTTTCCTTATAATTGGGAAAACTTGGGGTCTAAATAGGTAAAAAAGATACTATTTTGCATATTCGGCCCAAATCTGTCAGATCGAGAGCCCTGTTAAATAAACTAGCATACCTCTGGCGTGTTTACCAGGTAACGCAATAATTCTCCAACATAGTGAATGATGGTCACGTTGTGTTTCCGACAGTCGTCCCAGAAACGTGTGGCTGAAAACCTCTCTCTCAATACAACCGTTGCGCCTGTAAAAATAACACGACTCCTGAATATTTGAGTCAGAGATTTTTTCTATGTAAAATTTCATTTTAAATATATGTTGGTAATAATCCTCCAATTTCAGCAGAAGAACACGCCAATATTTCTCTATTTACAATATGAAGGATAATTGATGGACTGTGTTTAACCGATGTGTTTCTTATTAACGGTAATGCTTTTCGTTTAGTCCGTTTTATGAAAAAAATATCCTTTTTGCTTCAATCTTTTGGTCAAGCTGCCAAAACATATTTTTGATCGGAAAATTTAATGTTTTACATACCTTTTGTTATGACTGTGCCGATGCCCATTAGAAGTCCAGCGGAGTGGTACATCGGTAAAGGCTCATAAAGAATATCGTCGCTACTTATGTCAAACATCCACATGACGTAGGCACCCCTCAGGGTTTTTGCATGTGTGACTATGGCTGGTTTTGGTAGGCCTGAATAGGACAAAATGAACATAACGATCTAACAGGACTCTCACAACGTTACTAGACAATTGCCATATGTGTTAATATGAATGGAGTTTCTTTCAGATACTTCAATATAGGTTATATGACATAAATATATAAACCATCCATTTCGTCCCTTTGTCTATCAATAACACCCTATAAGCAGAGGTAACATGCTACAAACACCTTAGTCTATCTATTTTGTGTTATGCAGGGTGGACTGATCATGTTCAGTGCAAATTTAGCAAAGCGTCGAAGAGATAGACCTTTTGAAAATCGAAATTTTCTACCGACAGAAAACTCCTCAGACCATTTGATTTGTATAGGACCTTTGTTAGAATATGGAGATAGTATATGAGAACATATAACGATAGGCCAAATTTAAAAGTATTCAACTCGAAGCAGTCAGAATTGTAACTATGGTTACTAGACTAACTAGTCGAGAGACGTTATGTATTTAGAAACTGGCTGGGACCATTTTATTGAAAGAAAACATGAAATAATAAAATTTCATAAAGTTTTCAATGATCAGTGTCCCTCCCTATTAACTAAAATACTCCCCACTAATCATTCTGACAATTTTTTTCTTGTGATACTAGAAACGAAAAAAAATATTTGAAATCAATAGAATGTCGAACTATACTCTATAAGGGTTAATTTTACCCTCCTCTGTTTACTTATGGTATGGCCTTGGCGACGTTAAGCTAAATCCATCACCAACTATCTTAATACGTTCTGGATATCAGTTACCGTAATCACCTTGGTATATCCCATATTGCTGTAAAACTATATTTGGCCAACACCATGCACAAGTGAGAATAAACGTTTCTTTGGTTTTCATTTGTTTTTTACGAAATTCAAAGCTCTACCTGTATTTGTAACCAGTATGCTAAAATTACTTATTTCTACCAATTCATATTACAATGGTTTACCTCCATGGTATAATGACAATATGCTGCTACATGAAAATCTCGCTATGCCAGATCAATATAATTTAAACAGTTTGACTGTAACCTACAACTTAAAGGAAGTTGAATCCACTATAATGATATATTTCATTTGTATAATCAGTAGTTTTACTTAAACAGTGTACATCATCGACTATAAAACCAGTTTTGTTTGTGACACATGTCAGTTTTTTCGAGGACAGAGTAAAATCTCGAAAATATATTCCTTCACTCAATACACAAAAAAAAGAATATCAGTTCCATATCTGCAAAAATCGCTTCTTCTCCTCAAAACTTTCGGTTCGTCCCAGAAATTTTAAACCACAGAAAAAAAATTGCTATACCATATATTGCAATTTGCTTTTTTTTTTTCGTTTACAAATGAAGTATACCTGTTGTGCCAGACGTGAAAATGTAACAGTTGACAGAGGAGAGATCCAACTCGGACCTTTCTGATGCGTCAACTTTATTAGTTGACATAGAAGAACAGGCTTCTGTAAACGACTTGAACGTGGCCGGAAGTGACGTGTCGTAAGAGTAAAATGAAATTCCTGCGAGGTCATCTTGAATGTCAACTACAGCATCCAGTAAATCTATCCCTGTCAAAAGAGAATTAAATTAGTCCATACGAAGTCGTGAAGTACAATATCTAAATCATTCCTTAATACCCAGAACTTCCGAAATAAAATGATTATCTAGGGAACTCCATTTTTGCCAAATCTAGCAAGCAGCTACAATTCATCTCCTTCCAATGACTTTTCACCGCGTTTGTATGATATTATATAGTTTGCAATTGGTTTGTTTTCGAATACCTAGTACTTACACATATAAAGAACATTAAATTCTAACACTTAGATTCCTTGAGATTCTTTTCATGTCTAATATGATGATACTCTGGAGTAACTTCAATAAATCATTTCGTATTTATTGTTACTGAAGGATTCACAGTCCCCCACATATATGAACATTTAAAAGGGCTACAGAACCTACCTTGGCCTACTATGAGCACTTTGGGCTCGCACACGTTGATGCAGTGCGCCAAAGATTTTGATCGTAAGTTATGGTTGATGAACGCCTGCTGGACGCCAATCTTTTGAAGGCCTGTAATAACAATATCAAATAGCTTGAGTATAAGGTGTTTCAAACACGGAAGTACGCTTACAACTGACCACTAGGGGTTTTGATAAAAGCGGAAATTGGTTCCATATTCTTATGGATTATGTGCCTGCTTTTTAAACAAGTGAAAGTTGTAACATTCCACCATTCAAGCTGAAAATATTACCATATAATTCCCATCCCCAGTTTGCTGATATTCCTAGTCCGCAGGACTTAAGTAAACCCATTATGTATATCACATCTATATATATATATACCTATGTAAGTCCAGATAAGATCCGGTTGGTTGAACATCATTACGGCCACCACGTCCCCCACTTTAAGCCCCATATCCAGTGCCGCACGTGCTACCTGATTAGCTTTCTCCTCGACCTGTCGGTAAGTGTAGGAATTCTCTTGGAACACTAAGAAGACTTTGTTCGGGTACAAGGCGACGGTTCTGTCAAAGTAATCTGCCAATGTTTTCTTGCTTTTTGCCGCCGATTTGAATTCATTTACGCTCGCCATAGCCTTGCGTAGGTAGAACAAATCGTAACGTAGCCACGGCGCAAAGATTTTTATTCCTAAATATATCGTGCCGGAAAGGGCGGCGAGTATTCCCGTTGCTATCAGAAACATCTTGTCTGCTGAAAGAGGAAAACAGTAATAAGATAAGCAATCAATCATAAGCTTAGAAATGGTATATGATTACATACGTATGAGCATCGGGATATTCTGAAATCGATTGCAATATTTTTGTCCATACAGCACAGTATGCAAGGTTAATCACTTCGGGAATCGTCAGTCATTTTAAGGCGGTGGTCTTCATAAAGTGGCTGGTGACAACTTAATTGGAAAACATGCGGGAGGCCAGTTTCATACTAATGAAAATAATTTTAGTAAATTGTCTTCCCCGATAATGCAACAACACAAGAAGATCCGTGACACCAGCTTTCTGGCAAACACATTTGACTGTCCCGGTTAGACATTGATGAACAAAAACTACTAAGGCGGTATTTTCCACGGATTCTGTCGGAAATTTACAGTCTGTTGCTTCAGCCGGAGTAAATAATATACGAGCAATGGTGAAGCGTGGAAAGTGGTTAAGATACTCTTGTCATACACAGTCACTTTGGTTACTAATATTGACACGTATATCAATTTGAATTCAAATCGCTTTCTTCAATGATATACACTGCTACATTTGGCACGGATTTAAGTCTCTTTGGCGATGGACTCTGTTGACTGTCTTTGATGTCCCTAAAACGTCAGTTTTTCTGGTGGACTGTTTTTCTATTAATCTTTTCACGTGTAATTTCAATTAACCTCAAAAAGGTGTGTATCATTTAACCGTCGAAATTTTGGGTTTATCTGTTTTACCTAATGTCTCCAGTAATTTTTTACAATGCGGAGAAGTCAATGGATCATGTCTACATGTCGTGACTTGGTCCCGACTCAACCTTCATGGATATGTTTGTGTGTCAAAATAGTGGACCAAAAAGGATGTCAGACTGTCGTGTCCAGGTAAAGACATTGCATTATGGCGACCCCTATATGACATTGACTGTAACAAGAATTTTGAAGCCGACAATAACGCCGAAAAAGGCATCAATTTTTGCTGGTTTTCAGAATGTTTGTACGCGTTTTATGCAGTAACATAATCATTCCAAAAAAGGTCGGGATATGTTGTTACAAAACAGGTCGAAATAGTAAGCTGTTATATTGTACCAGTACTTTAATCCGAGACATTTCACGTTTTCCAGAGGTCACAAAACAGTGACGCTACATTTTAAAAGTTATGCGACGAGCATCAAATAGCAACAATGTCTATATCTCTACACACCCAGCGTAACTCAGAACAAATCGTTTTGCTCTGGTGAACCCGTTTCACTGATATCACCACCGAAGTACTCTGTCGGTAGCCATTTCAGCGAGTACCCGGAAACTTAACGAATTGGTTAAGAAGAATGTCTAAATGAGAAACATCAATGATTTATATTCAAAATTCAGATTTCCTAAAATTCTTCATCGTACATTTCACTCTATATTTGTACGAAAAATATCAGCGGATTCATAAAACTACCGGTCATTTTTCTTAAACTGACTAGGCTTTGTGGCTATGTACGTAGCCAACGACCTGGCAGCCGCAGCACATGATTTAACGTGACGGTTGCAATTTCATCGAGTACCTGGAAGCTTGTTGAATCAGTTACGACGATTGTCGAAACACCAATAATTATGCATTGCACATTTCATTTTTTTTTCTGTATGTAAAAATATTACTGGATTAATAACACTACCTTTCACTTGTATCGTAAACTGACTAAGCTTTGTGCCTATGTAACATTGTTTACCGACAGCCGACGACCTGATACCAGCGACATATGAGCGAATGTCACATGTAAATGTGTATAACCCGTTGTCGTCCGCACGCGTGTTATCTCTTATTACATCGCATACGTTTGCATTTTTTTTACATTTTAAAAACCCGTGTAAATGTCACCGGGTAATCCTTTCGAGCGGATGATGTGGTTTTCTGTTTGTATACAGAAGGAAAATGTCGGCAGGAGCACATACACTTGTGCAGGCTGAATGTTTGTGATCATAATGTTCTAGTTCGCTGGCTTGATAATCTACTTACTTGGATTTCGAGGTTATATGGCCTCCTTGCACACAAGTACATATGGTCCTACGACTGTACAGCTGGGTGTCACTTTGGTTCTGTACACTTTGCCTGATTCTACACGTCTTAGGGCGTTTCAAGGCCTCCGGGACTAGCTCTGGCTGATGTTTGTAGTGTATACCTACACAGAGCCTAAAACCAGTGGGGCATGTCGCTAAGCCCATTTCAAATGAACCGGTCGATAGTTTACAAAATAAAACACCTTTTGTCGCGACTACATGAGATAACCTCTTATCGTAAAGCTATATATGTACACCATTAGCTAAGGGTACATAAAGAAATATTTAATTCAATGTTAAACGTTGACATGTGTTGTTTGTTAATCGTTAGCGCGTGACCTGGATAATTTGACGTGGTAAGGTCAAGTTAAGACAAGTAGTAATTACAACTAAGACCGTCCGGGAAGTAACATATTGATACTTTGGTGTAATCAGCTATTTAGGACTATCTGTATTTTTCTTATATAAATTCTTTTACGAGATATCGTTTACGCTCGTGTAGATAAGATTTAAAAAGAAATTTGTTTACGTTTTATAATTAAAGACTTATTTTTTTTAAATTGTGACAACTCTAAAAGAAATAGGGGTATTGTACTTCTATCATGGAATATTAACAGAGAAAAGTAGAAAAACACCAGAAGCTTTATTATGTTCTTATCCTAGGTGATAATTTTGACTTGGTTAGAGTTGAAAATGTTATCCTTTTTTCATTTCAACTAATTTTATTAACATATGGTATGGTCAAATGGTTGAATAACAGACAAAGCCTATATAAACTCTCTCCACGGATGGTTAATGGAGTATAACAATACTAATATATTGATTTAGTAACTTAAGTAAGACATTAGATTAACAAAAAAAAAAAAAAACAAACAAACAAACAAACAAAGAATTGAAAAAATGATTAACAATAAACATAACGATCATCTAACATATGTACACAACACAATCAAGGGAGGTAACTCACAACTTACAACTTCTAACATATAAACACACACCGTCATTCACACTCTTACACACAGACACAGGTATGGACAACATCTACACTATCATTATTGATTACATTTATGATATAGTGTACAATGAATAGGAACAGATAATTGTAGATTTACCAACAGTCCACATCGTGCAATTAATGGACTGGTCACTACTACCACACAACTATTTAAGTCTGACAATATAAGATCAATTAGACATAATGTACACTAAGTGTAAGCATTTTAATAGAAAGGTATATCAGTAGTCAATTTAAAGAGAAAACAAGATCCTTATATATATATATTAGTGCTCAACCAGATTCATATACCAAAGTCGAATAAAAAATAAAGTTTTTTATAACAGTGTTTATAAAAAAAATTTGTAATGTCCTTTCACCAAACCATGGGAAATGAGCCGATCTTGTGTCATGGATGTGTCCTTGGGCAGATTACCTTAATTACTCTGTATGGCATGCTATGGACCTCCCGTATGTTGTTCCGTGATGTAGTCACCATGATACCCTCCACGAATGGAGTATGATTGTTCACGGGGCGATAAACCCAGTAAACAAACTCTGATTCATTACTACGCTATGCCTGTATGCCGCGACCTCCAACAAGATGTCGGGTATACAGATTTTAAATGTTAGACAATGTATTTCTGTTGTGCTTTGCGGTAAGGTGGGTTATGATTATGAAATAGATAACGTTATAAAAAAATCTATTTTGTGCCACAGTCTTTTTATTGAGGATATGACATGTAGTGTAAGCGAAACAATGTCATATATGTGATAAACTCCTAAAATCTTCGTTTTCTCTTTCTCATCGTATAAAGTGATCATCGCCAAGGTTACAAGGTTAAACGTTAAGAACAGACGTTTTCTTTGATAATTTCTACAGACACATCAAACAATGTTACTTATATTTGGGACATTAACGGCAGATGTTTTTTTGTTCTCTCCTTCGTTATAACCTACTCAATCCCACACACTTAATGTACCAAGGTCTGAAATTAAAATTCTGAAAGCAATTACTAGCAACCTGTATCACTTATCATTGTCAAACGTAATATGAAAGAACGAACAGAGAAAAAAACTGACACCAAGTTCCATTTACCACGCATTCACATATCACGTAGAAAATTTAAAGAAGACTTGTTTATTTTCTTGTAAACGTTCTTATATATTGTCGGTGTTTTTTTACTGTGAATTCATTTTCTGTGTCAGTAGGTGCATTTTTAGCAATATTTTTCAAAAACTTTTTTGTGGTCAGTTGTCAATGTTTGTTGGTCAAATTTTATAAATAGCCGCTCCTCCACTAGGCTTGGTAATAAAGATGGAAGAATCCGTTCTGCCAGATCTTGATGGCTCATTTGCATAAAATCTGTCCTTGACCTGCTGGAGAAACTTTTGAACTTGACTGGATGGCACCATTGAAACAACGCATCCTCCCCAACCAGCTCCAGTCAAGCGTGATCCCAGGGCACCGGCGTGCCTGCCAAAATATATATAGTGAATACATTCAGTTTCACAAAGCAATATCTCATCACATTTGTCATTCCTTACATTCATTTCGACCTATATCGACTTCTCAGACATTTCTAAAATTATTGTACACAAAACTGATGCCATGCAGCTTAATAAACGATTATCTTGAGCATGATCGGAGGTGTTTGTGGTTGTAAGGGACGACAACTCTGAGTAGAGATCAGTTTTTATCAGTTGACCAGTGTGATTTTTGTATCAATATTTTCTACTGAATTGCGTCCTGACATATTTGTTTAAATGAATATGATATATAATGCACTGTTATCTAGTGCTGGCAGGTCATACACGGGCTATAAGATATTATTGGAAATACACATTAGTGTGTAGACAGGAAATACACATTAGTGTGGAGACAGGAAATACACATTAGTGTGGAGACTGGAAATACACATTAGTGTGGAGACAGGAAATACACATTAGTGTGGAGACAGGAAAATACACATTAGTGTGGAGACTGGAAATACACATTAGTGTGGAGACAGGAAAATACACATTAGTGTGGAGACTGGAAATACACATTGGTGTGGAGACTGGAAATACACAGTAGTGTTGAGACTGGAAATACACAGTAGTGTTGAGACTGGAAATACACATTAGTGTTGAAATTGGAAAATACACAAAAGTGTGGAGATTGGAAAATACACACATTAGTATGAATACTGGAAATACACATTAGTGTTTAGACTGGAAATACACATTAGTGTGGAGATTGGAAAATACACATTAGTGTGGAGACTGGAAATACACATTGGTGTGAAGACTAGAAATACACATTGGTGTGAAGACTGGAAATACACATTAGTGTGGAGACTGGAAATACACATTAGTTTGGAGACTGGAAATACACAAAAGTGTGGAGACTGGAAATATACATTGGTGTGAAGACTAGAAATACACATTTATGTGGAGACTGGAAATACACATTGGTATGAAGACTGGAAATACACATTAGTGTGGAGACAGGAAATACACATTAGTGTGGAGACTGGAAATACACATTAGTGTTGAGACAGGAAAATACACATTTTGTGTTGAGACTGGAAATACACATTAGTATAGAGACTGGAAATTCACATTAGTGTGGGGACTGGAAATACACATTAGTGTGGAGACTGGAAATACACATTAGTGTTGAGACTGGAAATACACATTAGTGTGGAGACAGGAAAATACACATTAGTGTGGAGACTGGAAATACACATTAGTGTTGAGACTGGAAATACACATTAGTGTGGAGATTGGGAAATACACATTGTTGTGAAGACTGGAAATACACATTAGCGTGGAGACTGGAAATACACATTAGTGTGGAGACTGGAAATACACATTAGTGTGGAGACTGGAAATACACAAAAGTGTGGAGATTGGAAAATACACACATTAGCATGAAGACTGGAAATACACATTTATGTGGAGACTGGAAATACACATTAGTGTGGAGACTGGAAATACACATTAGTGTGGAGACAGGAAATACACATTAGTGTGGAGACTGGAAATACACATTAGTGTGGAGACTGGAAATACACATTAGTGTGGAGATTGGAAATACACATTAGTGTGGAGACTGGAAATACACATTAGTGTGGAGATTGGAAATACACATTAGTGTGGAGATTGGAAATACACATTAGTGTGGAGACAGGAAAATACACATTAGTATGAAGACTGGAAATACACATTAATGTTTAGACTGGAAATATACATTAGTGTGGAGACTGGAAATACACATTAGTATGGAGACTGGAAATACACATTGGTATGGAGACTGGAAATACACATTAGTGTGGAGACTGGAAATACACATTGGTGTGAAGACTAGAAATACACATTAGTGTGGAGACTTGAAATACACATTAGTGTGGAGATTGGAAAATACACATTGGTGTGATGACTGGAAATACACATTAGTGTGGAGACTTGAAATACACATTAGTGTGAAGACTAGAAATACACATTGGTGTGGAGACTGGAAATACACATTAGTGTGGGGACTGGAAATACACAAAAGTGTGGAGACTGGAAATACACATTGGTGTGAAGACTAGAAATACACATTAGTATGAAGACTGGAAATACACATTAATGTGGAGACTAGAAATACACATTGGTGTGAAGACTGGAAATACACATTTATGTGGAGACTGGAAATACACATTAGTATGAAGACTGGAAATACACATTAATGTTTAGACTGGAAATACACATTAGTGTGGAGACTGGAAATACACATTAGTGTGGAGACTGGAAATACACATTGGTGTGAAGACTAGAAATACACATTGGTGTGGAGATTGGAAAATACACATTGGTGTGATGACTGGAAATACACATTAGCGTGGAGACTTGAAATACACATTAGTGTGAAGACTAGAAATACACATTGGTGTGGAGACTGGAAATACACATTAGTGTGGGGACTGGAAATACACAAAAGTGTGGAGACTGGAAATACACATTGGTGTGAAGACTAGAAATACACATTAGTGTGGAGACTGGAAATACACATTAGTGTGGGGACTGGAAATATACATTAGTGTGGAGACTAGAAATACACATTGGTGTGGGGACTGGAAATACACATTAGTATGGAGACTAGAAATACACGAAAGTGTGGAGATTGGAAAATACACACATTAGTGTGGAGATTGGAAATACACATTAGTGTTGAGACTGGAAATACACATTAGTTTCGAGACTGGAAATACATACATATTAGTGTGGAGACTGGAAAAACACATTAGTGTGGAGGTGG
The DNA here is from genome assembly GCF_031769215.1 of Ylistrum balloti. Taxonomy (NCBI): domain Eukaryota; kingdom Metazoa; phylum Mollusca; class Bivalvia; order Pectinida; family Pectinidae; genus Ylistrum; species Ylistrum balloti. The sequence continues at coordinate 2,903,744 of NW_026782097.1, read as the reverse complement.
GAAATAACATTAGTGTGAAACTGGAAACACACATTAGTGTGGAGACTTCAAATACACAGTAGTGTTGAGATTGGAAATACACATTAGTTTGGAGACTGGAAATACACATTAGTGTTGAGACTTGAAATACACATTAGTTTGGAGACTGGAAATACACATTAGTGTGGAGACTGGAAATACACAGTAGTGTGGGAACTGGAAATACACATTAGTGTGGAGACTGGAAATACACATTAGTGTGGAGATTGGAAATACACATTAGTGTGGAGGTGGGAAATAACATTAGTGTGAAACTGGAAACACACATTAGTGTGGAGACTGGAAATACACAGTAGTGTTGAGATTGGAAATACACATTAGTGTGAAGACTAGAAATACATATTAGTATGGAAACTGGAAATACACAAAAGTGTGGAGATTGGAAATACACACTAATGTGGAGACAAAGGTGCTATCCAAAAAGTTCATACGTACATGCATGTTTGGACAAGAGTGTTGAGCTCTTCACTGCTGCAGTCAAATAAATGGTCACAACTCCAGTGACTCGCTGACATTAAATCGCCCATCTGTTGTAGACAATTAGGGTCTTTACTTTCACAGATACGCTGGAACTGGTAGACCCTCTCTGTCTCACTGTACACGTGTACTGCCCGGTCGTGTAGTTGAAAGACGGTCTCTGAAATATTTGTTTATGACATCAATCGTAACCAACTTTCGCCAGGATAAAGGTTATGTTAAGCAGCAAAATTCATCGAACACGTAGCTGAATAGAAAACAGACTGCATTCGAAAATCAAAGCGATGTAACAAGTGCAAAAAAGATGAAGATAGAACGACAGCTACACAAAACATTCTTTGTGCTTTCTACAAGACATGTTCCGCATCTGGTTTGTTGCTATAAGTTCGACTCAGTTTAGTACCAATTCACTAAAAGTCGTTCTTTTATCGTCATATTTCACTCTTTGTGAGATCATTCTCCAAATTGGGAACCCAAAACAACAAAGCCTAAAACTAGAAGGTTGTTCGAACCTTTTTACACAGCATTTCAGAAATGGCACTTTGTCCTTTGCTTTATCAAACCTGTATCAGTTTTAATGGTTTCGTTGAAAACTCTGCTGAAAATATGTACCATTTTCAGTAAAGGCTATCAAGGAAGTTGTGGATAGCTCATCCTCTGTCACTCCTAATACCTCGCAAATTTCAAGCTTTGTGTAAGCCTCTGTATGAAGCATTTCCTTGGCAACGAGTAATATATCCTTGAGGGCAAGGTCAAGTTTCTCTTGTACATCTCGCAGAGTTGTCACGTGACGCCAATCTAAACCTTTTTTCTTGGCAATAACCTGTCATTCAGAATAGGAAATAAACTTATTTAAGTCCTTTAGTATTAAGTGAATATTGATAAAAGACCAATTTTGTAACTGCTTTTTAATATTTCATTGATATATGGAAGTTTGAAAGCACGCAACGTTATAGAGGTACTGGTTCAAATTCTTAGAGACGCAAATGAAGAGCTGTTTTAAAGTCTTTTAATGAAATTCAATCATCCGGAATCATATATTTAGCAAAAAAAAATAGCTTGCCATCCTACTGTTCCATTGGTGTGCATTTAAAACAACCCAAAATAATGTTTACGATGGAGCTAATGTTACGGTAGATACAAAATTTATACCAAATTTTACGCATTAAAAATATCCCAACGTGCCCACCTGTGCAGCAAGGCGACATTCCACCACGCGGATGTTGAAACAGGCCGTTGTTCCCTTGTGAATTTCAGTACAACTATGTGTGATTACGAAGACAACTTCCGGTGGAAGCTCTACTGGTGTAATGCGCAATGGCGAGAACTCAATCAACTGGGCCTACATTGACAAATTTGAAGAAAGCACAGGATCTCAACATATGCCAAGACAAAATATGGAGTTATCTACAACTGATACAAAAGTGTCGCAAAATTGGCATGTTGATGTAGAAAGAACCAAAAGTGAACGTTGAATATCGTACTCCCTTAACAAGTCTAATTAACCAGGTGACGGACGGGATTGGGTGGAGGGACTGAAACTGCATTTACAGACACATGAAGGGACATTCTATACATGTATACGATATATCCAAATATACATTGATATGATATAGATACATACCAATCCCTCCTCAGCCATAAAGGCTATGGCTTGGTCCATATTCCCTCCTTCTGTTGACGTCGCCAAGAAGTTTTCACAATCAGCACTCAAGTCGACCAGAGTCCCCTTAATGATTTCAATAGTGGCAATTAAAAATGTTTTATTTTAATAAAACATTACAGAGTAGACAATACACAGAAACAAACTATTGATAAATGATACCTGATTGCGTTGTTTAAGAATTTTCAAGTGTCATACCGATCTGCTGTTCAGTAAAACTAATTCTACCGAACCCAATATGATTGACTTACTGATATGACGCGCCATGCAAGACGGTATAGAAAACATCAAGAATATACCAATATGACAACACAATCATAATTCAAACTTTAATTACACTAGGGAAAAAAATGAACAAAATAAAGATTTACAAGTAATCTCATGAAAAAGTACAAGAAGAACCAGACCAGGTGTTCCGGAAGAATAAGTGACTTCTGTTTCATCGAAGACACCTGGCATGTAAACCTTGGTCAATCCAAGTAATGTCACGTTCTCAAATAAGAACAAGGTATACAACAACGGAACCAACTAATGAGCATCAAATACGTCCAGCCTCATGTCGCACAAAGAAATAGTATGATAATCCTAAGGCAGAAATCGAAATAATGTTTTCTGATATAAGATGATTATTTTATTGCCTGGAATTCACTTAAACGATTGAATTGGTGACAAGAAATTTTAATAATACTGATGAAGAAAAAAAAACTGTCAAAATCGTTCCGGAAGTAATACTGGTTCTTTGTTCATTTCGGTATATCATCCCCAAAAATAAAAATAAATAAATAAATTACAAACAAACAAAAACAAAAAACAGAAATTTGCCATAAACATTTCATTGATGTCCTAGATATGTTTCAGGCTCCATTTAGCAGAGAGTTCATTCGCGAATTCGAAATGAGTGATGCACAAGAATTTACCTTTGGAATGGACAGCTGGTTTGCATACATAGTGACGAGAGCAGAACAGCATACCAGAGCACTAGAGCTCGACAAGCCTGCACTCGTTGGCACCGAGCCAGATACCATACAGCACATGCCGTGTAGCAGTTCACTTGGAAACCCCTGATGACGGCAGATACCCATTACACCACATAGAAAATAGTTGTACCATTCCGGATGTTTTTTGTTTATTTTTATTTCACTTTTATCACACTCGAAGTCACTGAAAAATGAATGTTTGTGGATCTCGTGTGATTTTTTGTTTTGCACAATAGATTGTGTTATCGGTTGTCATGACAAAACAATATCTGAGTACCTTCACTTGTGCACACATACAGTGATGTGTATGCTGTTATATGCAATGCTTTCCGGATCCAAAAATGGCTTCATTATCTTTGACTTGTGAGACTGCGTTTCAAGAAATTGTTGCTAATTGAAGAGAAAAAATGCAATTCTGTAAAATTTATCTGAAGTGAAAATTCAAACTGGTTGAAACAAATAAATAAAACGGAGAGGTGAAAAATTTTTAAAAAATCATAATTTTCGATATTGAAGTTACCTGAAAGCTGGGTCTGTGTTGGTAACGACGATTTTGTTGAACGTCTGATCGTGTGAGACTACAATGACGACATCTTGTTCGATCGCCATCGGTAACACTCCATAATCACTGTAGTCCACATGTTCACCTGCCATGTTTAACACACAATCATGTCATTCGTATCTAAGGCATAGGAGGAGCGTCTTTAACGAGTTTGTACATTGAACACACAAGTGAATGATACCTTCCGATGCTTAAGAGTTAGATAGAATGGAACTAAATAATTACTTTTTTTGCATCATACAGGTGCTTCCTTATTCTAGGACTTGTCGACGGACGACTGAGAAAAGTGAAAATAATTGTTACGAATTCAGAAGGGGAGATGCACATACATGAACGTTTGATAAATTTCCAAATTTCAGGTCTTTAGCGTCAAGCACATGAGTACATTCTGGACTGAGTAAATATTCACTTGATAGTATAGTAGAATATCGATATCGATATTTTGAATGGACTAAATACTTGCTGGTCATTACTAAAAATGCGATCGGCAATTTTGAAAGACTGACGACTAGGTGTTAGGATATTTGGGGTTTGAGCAATTGGTTAAAATTTAAACATCGTCAGTGTCCATTTTTGTCCAAAATCTTGCTTTGGAATTTGTACTAAGATTTTTCTCTTCTTTCTCTAGTAGATAGTCAATTAAGATATTTCAGCTGATGTTTGAAATGGTTTTTTTAAAAAAAAAAAAAAACGAGAAAATACCAAGATACTCACAAGGTCTACAAGCAAACTCAATATCGATAAAACAATGAATAAAATTCATTAACATAAAAAAGATCTTCGCGCAAAACCTTTCATGGACTATGGGACGTACGCAACCAAAAGCTTCAGGTGGCATGTACTATGCTTCTTCGACAATGTGTACATCTTTTTCAATCGAATTCATTAATGTCATATTCAAAAATGGGGTCAAGATTGGCAATATGGAAACAGTAAAGCAACTTCATACAGTGCAAAAATATTCTTTCCAAAGAAATCATTAACGACGACAAAACTTTGTTCTCCATTCACCTGCATCTCTCGAAACTCTATCAAAATCACCTTTTCCGGTTTAATTCAGATATCGTGATAAAAGATTAACTTTTAGAAGTCTATAGCTTTACACTTTGGCTTACCCTTACCAGTATTTCCACTAGAAGGATTCAATAATAACTCGCTAATTCTTAGTTATAAGCCTTAGCGTCGCACCTTGTGTCGATCATTGTATATATAAATTAATGACCTTTTTATCAAACACAGCAAGATTAAGAATTTTTTGGGGTTCTGCTTAAATCTGGAGGCTGAGAGCCCTTGAATTACCTTTAGTCACCATTTTCGTTGGCAATTAAATCCTTATTAAGCCATACATTTATTTCTCCAAATCGACATGTTTGTGGTATTGCTGTGTGTTACAATGTAAAACTTTGTGATACTGACCTGTCAAATGTTTGGACGCCTACAAAACACATTCGTTACACAAGGAATCATACCTATGATATTGACGCGGCCTGGAGCTCGGCCAAAAAATTTGGGAGGATGACCAAATCTGTCAATGAACGTCTTGGTGAGGCTGTCATATCTGTTGAAATTCATATGTCGAATCAAACGTTTGAAATTGAAAAGTAAGTTTATGATTAGATGTTTTATAAAAAGTCGCCGAGCAAGATATACTGTACTGATGACAAGTAGAATCTTAAATGTCCGAAAGAAAGAATATCTTATAGAATCCATTGCATTTATTGAAATGCTTTCAATGGACTATGCTTTATTTATTAATTCATTATTTGTTTGCCGTCCCGTGAACGGTCATTGCAATTTTAAGACCGGGTCTCCTGGTAGCAGATATATGTGGTGGCTCCATCACTAAAAAGTCTTCTTGAGGCCCACCGACTGCTCTCAAATTGGGGCAAAGTTTAAATTGAGGTAAATCATCTTCCCAAAAGAACAGAAAACGACAGCACGAAGATCTGAGAAACATTTACAGACCAGGAAACTGAAGAGATTGAACGACACATTTCGAAACTTCACATAAAATCCGGTAAATGACTTACTGCGCTATCGCGGTCCCAGATATCAGATAGTCGGATTTTACTGATGGAATGAGTATGTGATTAGATTAACCGATCGTATAACAAATGCTGACGAGTCCTATAATACCTGTATCACTGGCTTATTGTGTTATACTGTGGATTCATTTATTTTCGTTGGGTTCAATTTTCGTTGTTTCTACAAATTAGACAGTTTCGTGGACTCATAAATTCGTGGATTTTTGATTCTGTGGGAAAAAAATAAAAACGTTAGAATTTTCTCTTTTTGCTTCCAGTCGAATTTTTTTCTGTTTGTATTAAGGCTATGTTCACAGGAATTAACACTAATGACAAGAATAAAAGAACGTTTTTTTTCAAGATGGCGTCCTGTGTTTTTATAACGCTGTTTACAACAGTCTCGCATTAATATCAAACCACAAATCAGTATATATCCTGGCGTGTAATCAATCGGTAATTATCAGAAACAATTGTTTTCAGTGGATAAACATTGTGTGCTGATCAGTCGGTGTACCGCAGTCATATGAAAACACCACGCGTATCGATGGGACCATGTGTGTAAACAGGTGTGTAAACAAGATCTGCATTATTAATAATTATTGTGAACCTGTAGTCGGATAGAAATACGGATCCAATCTTCAATCGACAGGATGGTCCGATCAAGCCTAGTGTCCACAGTGTCGCTAACGACTGCGATCCCATCATACTTAGCATCACAATGGGTACTTACCCTTTGTTATGTTTAATAATATATAATTATATATCGTTGACACCAATTTAGCGTATCCATGTCGAGCCTCAGACTACCCGACTCCCGACTAATTACGGGGCTTCTGTCATTACCGGTGGACGTTTCCGGTGTCGGCAAAGATTACTTGGTCAAATTTCAAAATTACTTTAGTAAGTAGTTCATATTTCGTTGTGTTTTTAAATTCGTGGATTTGCTCATCCACGAAAACAACGAAAATTGGACCCCCACGAAATAAAATGAATCCACAGTAGTTTAAGTTACAATCACTTTTCAGAGAATCAATAAACCAACAACAAACTGTTGTGCTGTTTGACATTGAGAATATTTATCACAAGGACATAATCTCCCACCCCGTTTCCCCTCTTGTTTAGTTATACCTGTTGGTATGACCCCCAACGTGTTATCGGTGACGTCAGATCTACAAACACAGTTCTCGGATCAACAATATGTCAAATCCTCTTATCAGCAACCTACTTTTGAAACGAACGTGCTATGATTTGTGATATAACACACAATATTTTATATGTACCTTTTAAGCTGTGTGTCTGGAATTTTCAATACCGGTGCTGTGTCGGTCATCTTTCTTGATCATGTGGGATTTTGATCCTACTTGCCAAGGAGAATTTTGTAACAGTAATGCGATGAAACAAATCCGGGCTGGCTGAGTAAGTTACTTGCTTGAGGCAAACAGATCTGCACTGGGCAGTTTAAACACAGATGTGACGCAGATTACCTTCAGTAACAAATAAGAAAGGGATCAGCATCGCAGTATATACGCCGACTAGAACACTAAGGTGCCGGCAGAACGATTCATGAAGGTGGAAAACAGTAACCAACAAGCTAGAGCGACCCATTGACTGTTAGAAATTTAGAAAAGAAACACTAGCAGAAAACACATTGAATTAACGTAAACGCTCAATGAAGATTTGCTGAAATGTGTTGATCTAAAACTTTGTGTAGCATTCGTGATTTCTTCCTTGGGTTAAATCGTTAGGATTAACTAAAGGTGTAAGTTTTAAGTTCATCATCTGTCTGAAAACACAAAACAGAACAATGTTAAACAAAGAAACCAACACTGAATTTAGAATCAACTGCGGCATAATAATACTATAAATACTGCAAGTGGGAGACATGAGATATGATGTGTTACCGTGAAGGGAAGAAAATCTTTACGTAGAATCACCATGTCTCTTATATAGCCCGCATACGGTGGTCAAAAGAAGGGCAGTCATAATTGGTGAATAAATATAACATTTGATAGTAGATTTTTATAATGAAAATTAAACTTTTCCTTTTAACTTCACATAAAAATGCCATTGGTGCCCAAATGGATTTTGAACGTAATTCTTGAAAATTCTCAAGAAGCACGTTTCGTATGAAAAGACTTCAGTTAAGATTGCTTGCTTAAAGAGAATAAATATCATCAGTACCGTATTTAAAAGAACACAAACTTCTATCTTTAACATTCATAAATGAAACTTGATTTAAATATATTTTGTAATCAATGGAAATGCTGATTTTGCAGGAGGATTGAAATGAATGATTTAGTCCACAATGTATCCAGTTACTCAGCACAAAAAAAACCACGTATCAAGTTTTGAGGTTGACTGGCTGTTAGTATCTCGAGTTAGGAAACAGTTGAAAAGTACAACGACTTTGTAAACAACAAAATGTTTGCACGCATCAAATATCCCGCAATATAGTGCAATCTTACATTCATTTTGTTCATTCAAACATTTTATATAAAGAGCAATTCAAAAGGATTGGACACATTGTTTTAATATTTACAATGAGTAAAGATAATACATATTTCCGCTGAAGTTTTTATTCAGTTTGACACAAATCAAAAGGCACTGGAAAGAATGCTGTGCGTAGAAAACATTGAACTGTAAAAACATATTGTTTTCATTGCCTTTATTGAAGCACAAAAAGATTGTCGACAAAATCCCCGCAGTGTCAATTAAATGCCTTGAAATATAACAAGTCTTATATACAAATATATTACCGAGACATACACAAAAGCATGATGAAATACAGTAATGAAGGTTAAAAGCTCTTCAATTAAAAATTTACCAATATTCCCTTCCAAACTATATATATAATGACACGGTAACGAAACAAAAGAATAATTAGTTTCAAAGTACATAAAATGTTTCCGTTGTTTTAATAAATAAATTACACTAAGATTACTAGATTGAGGAACAATGAAATCCTGTATGTAGTTCGCGGATAATGAAATAGATACCATATCCGCTTTTTATAACATTATTACTGCAAATAGACGAATGACATCTACTTTTCAAAGATCTACAATTATGTCAAATTGGTTTTAAAGGGACCCATCGATATCAGATATTATTTACCAATGTTCAAATACTTAGATAGAACAAAAGGTACGGGTGATATTTCCAAATTGAATTTCCTACAGTATTCTATAAGATAATTGTATAAGGAATAGAATTTAAAAATAAAAATTTGATAAAATGTATTAATTCTAAAAATGACTAATATGTTCAACATATTGTTAAGTACTTTTCATAGGACAAGTTATGACAGATCATAAATTAATATTTCTTACTATTAATTCTTACTGCAATTTCTATAAGATAATTGTAGAGGAGATGAGTGATTTTATGTAGATGAAAAACATAACATATTTGCCTTTCAAAAAGTGCTTTCGATGAGCAATTGCAGGAGGGATAAATGATGTCAATATATACGATGCTCGTTCTAACAGAAATGGTAAGCACTTTCAACAAAAGAACTGTAGAGATAGTGAATAATTATAATGCAGATGAGAAATAGATATTTAAAAGTGTCTTCATTAATAACAAACATATTTCACAAGCTTGTCTAATATTTTAATATTTTTTTTCACAAGCGTGCAGCACGAGTGAAAGATACGAACTATATTAGACACACAGGTAAAATATATGAAAACGAGGATGCTGACTATGTTTTTCATATTTATAAGAAAATGTTACTAATTTATGTCGTTCGGTTGGGGATTAGATTTGATCACTAATAAAGTAATTTGTGTTGCATTGTTTGCTGATTTTCATGGAAATGAACGTTTACCATGGAATTAAAGGTCACATGTAAAAAGTCCCTTCAGATGTGTGGTTTTGTGTTTTTAGTACTGGACTTATGATTTGTCAATTTTATAAGATGATGTCTTTTTATTGGTGTAAGTGTGCAAAAGTGTTATTGTTCACTAGCAACAATTTTCATTTTAATAATTGTAAATGTAATTTAAAAACAAAGGATGACCTGCATCAGATCCCTGCAGAATATCAACAGATTAAAAAGACAAAATAATTATTCCATTACGATTTCAGAATCAATTTGATAAAAATACCGATCAATCGGCAAACTGCCGTATGATCCGGAGGAACACTGAACGATATTTAAATGATATCAATGTAACTGCAAAATAGGGGCCGCGGTTGCCAAGTGGTTAAGGCGTCTGACCGTCTTAAATCCACCTCTTGTTCACGGGATCGAGTTTACGTAGGGCAGGTCAGTGGTTTAACTCTGGCTTTCCCCCTCCACCCAAACCTGGCACATCCTTAAATTACGCTATTGTTAAAAAGATGTAAAGCAGCAATGAACCAAACAAACCTGCAAAATTAGGTCAGCATACACGTCATTAAAGGCAGAATATTATGAAGGAAGTTGGAACGTCATTATCAAAAGATGGAACACTCGAACAAAATTTGTAAACGAGACGATATTGATCTTATTGTAGTTCCTGAAGCTCCATTATCCGAGCCATTCAATAAAAATCAAGATCTAGTTAAGTACCAGCCGTGTTTTTTTAACTGCAACATCATTTCATTACTTGGTACATGTAATTAATTCAGTTAAAACTGCACTACAATTAGTACTGATATAGTTGTTAGTATCTTAGCTTTTTCACACGACCATAACAAATGAAATGTAAATAACGTTTTATAGATAAGTAAAATATGATGATGAGTAAAATACTTTAACATGACAATATACCTCCGCATCTTTTTTTCGTATTTCCCTCGAATTTTTACACTGTAACTAGTGCCTTCTCTTCTGCTTCATCAACATCACTCGCCCAATAAATTTTTTTCTCAGTAACTCGCCCACACATTACATACGTAATGTGAATTACATTCTCATCATCATCATCATCATCATCATCACCATCATGATCATCATCATCATCAGCAGCAGCAGCAGCAGCAGCAGCATTAGCAGTAGCAGCAGCAACAGTATTATATCATCACCATCATCATCATTCACGCCATCATCATCGTCATCATCTCCATCATCATCAACCACGTCATCAACATCATCATTATCATCACCATCGTCATCTTAGCCATCATCATCATCACCATCATCATCATTCACGCCATCATCATCGTCATCATCACCATGATCATCATTTGCTTACATAAATATATATATATATATAACCTCAAACTTAACTTGTTTAATTTAGTAAAGACCACTTGTCACATACTTTTACTTTTACACAGAGAGACAGAACAAACAGAACATAGAACCTAACTGATATCTTAGAAATTTCTTGTAAAATTTGCCTTATATTTCAAGGCCTTGGGAAAAAATACACATAAACAAAACAAACAAAAAGCAAAACATTACTATAGAACAACTAGCGTTTTTGCATTTCTTCCATTCATACTCAAAGGATTATCTTGCACTAACCTCGTTACTAATTGCTATATACTTATGAATAGTTTAATGGTCTTTTATTGTGTTAATTAGTGCATTTATATTGAAGGAGCTGTAAAGACATCGTATTTTTTTTAGATGTATCGTTTTATAATGATGAGAATTCCATTATCAATCCTGCTATTTATTATATTTTGTGCTAGAAATCCAAAAAGATATGGGTCTTCACTGAATTAAAAGGGAATAACAAGTGCGTCTGATAAAAATTCAAAACTATGAAGAACATTTTGAACATCTAGGCATTCTCATAAAATATGTATAATCGTTTCAGTCTCAGAATTACAAAGTATACATAGAGGAGATATAACTTAAGAAGTTTTAAATTCAAGGAATCTGTACTCAGATTACGAGGATTCTGTACTGCAACTGTTGATGTTTTGTGTTTTCGTGATAGCAAATGGAAGATTAAGATATGATGCCAAATGAAATAATTCACTCCATTTTTCTGTCCGTTTTGTGCTATTTTGTTCTAAAGAAGAATGTTATAGAAGTATTTAGAACCTCTTGACTTCCTTAAAATACTTCCAAGTGTATGGGGAAAACCGGGTATGTAATTTTTTCACTAGGAAAAACTGCATTAGGATTTGAATTCTTTACTGCAGAAAGAATACAATGATATTGGAGAAAATTGGTCTCTATTTAATATGCTTGAGACAATTCATTGACAGTATAGAATGTACCAGATTGGTAATCTTTTATCGGGTCATTTGTAATTACACTCCTTTTTCATACCAATCTTTCGTAAAAATGATTTTCTATCAATAATGATTTTATTATTGCTTTCAAATAATCTGCACTCTGATTTCATTTGCAGCATGCAAATTCTTACAAGCTTTAAAAACTTCAACCCCGAACCTATTTTTTCATTTACTTTGGCCAATTTTTATATCAATCAGTTCCACAATTAACCAACAAATTTATGTTCCCATATGCTTTTTTTTTTAAATTGGATGTACTTTGGAAAACTCTTATCCAACCTAATCTATAAAGCCTTAATATTTATTCATTTTAGTCCACCATCAATGTAGTGTTGAATTACTATATCCCTTTTAACTTTATCTCTTTTACAAAAACTTATACACTATGAAGTTAACTGTGGAAAGAAAATTTTCATTTGAATTTGGCAGCAAGATAAACAAATGATTAAACAGAAATTACTACCGATTTAATCATATCGATTTTACCAATTAAGGTCAATATTCTTCTATTCCATGTTCTGATGAGCGATTTAAATTCAATCAGTCTCTTATCAAAATTCAACATGGTTTTCTCGTGCAAATTGAAACATTCTTTTTTAATCCTGATATCTTTGCATAAGAGGTAAGTTCTTTAATTAACTCTCGAAGTGACCTTTCTGTACCGTCTAATGCAAGTGACGTATCATCCGCATATTGAGACAGACGTATCGGATAGTTGTCAATATCAATATCCTTAATTTTATCATTAATTCTAATTTATTTATTAGCAAATTCTACATGAGTTTCTATTATAACATTAAATAACATGATTTCGCTTATACTTATCCCCCAGGGGCCCTGGTTATTTGACGATAGTAATTGTGTTTCAGCCATAGTTGTTGATCAAGAACAGGTATAAGAGGACCATCCCAGAGTTAAGAAGAAGAGAAAGAGCGATTTGAGAGAATGGGTGATAAATAAAAGACATTACTACAGTGGTCATTCTACAGAGACTACCATCGACAGCATATGTTTGTTGCTTTTTTTCATCACTTCACGCATATCATACATATCAAAGCTGAACAGGAAGTAAACATCAAGACACCAAAAGTAGCATTATAGCTGTTGGAGGTAAAACACTGTGATGAATTCCGGAATCTTACACTGATTTTTCTCACAAATATCATACATTAAACAAATAAGAATACAAGAACTCTATATTAAAGCAAGATTTCCCAATCTAATAGTAGAATATTATAGAATTAGAATATTAAAAGACGACTCTGTATGGATACATACTTACTGTGATAAAAGAAATCTAGATCCAAAAAAGTTATACAAGTCATTCGCTGCTAAATTTCCAGAGAAATGACACACACAAGAAAAACTATTTCCAATAGAAAAAATACCAAAGGCCGTTACCGATCATAACTGCTAAATTATGTAAATGACTTTTTCACTCACAATTGGAATTATCCAAAAGGCATTTGTTTGTGAGAGGCATACAAAAAAGTATTCTCTTCTTGTCATATGTCAAAATAGCAAAGAATTTACCATCCGAATTATAAGAGTTCGTTACACACTGAAGTTTATATGCGTCTTTGAGAATATTTTGGTTAGCCTTCGTGAGATCTTCAAAGATTGTGTAGCCTGTCTTCTTCAATTTCGTTCGGGCTTTGATGATCTCACGGCCGGTGTGTAAACTTCACGATGATGTTTCTTGGTCTTTCCCTATTGAACTTTCCAAGATGATGGACAATGTCTATATCAGCACTAGTAAGCTGAACATCCACTTTCGTAGACACAAACTTCGCAATCCTCAACACTTTCGGAATCCGACTTTTCTTCGAGTCCACGTAATCGGAGTGAGTTCTTGCGTCCATGCTGCTCAAGATAATTGTGACGAACTTCCATGGCGTCTTTGGAAAACTGCAGATCACTAACCCGTGTCTCTATAATTTCCAATAGTTTGACGAAGATGGTCTATTTCCGTTTCCAGGTCGGAAGTTCATCAATTAACTCTCTGTTCTCCTCTCTAATACTTTTATTCAGTTTCCTCACCTTCGAGTCGAAATCAGCCTTACTAGTGTAGCTAAGAGCGATGAAATCTCTTGAAGTCTATCTTCAATATTCTTGTCCACTCCTCTGGTTTTAACGCCCGGTGTTTCTCCGATGCTCTGCTTCCTGCCGGCCCTACCTTCCTCAAATATTAAACAGTGTCAAGTGTCCATATTTCAGATGATCCAGGTGGAGAGTATAGTTTCTTGGTCAGTCTGAAGCTTTCATTAACCAAGACTTGTAACTAGATATTGTATGGCAAAATAATTCATTTAAATGCACCTCGAAGCTGTTTCGTCATTCCAGGGCTCGTCAATAACATTATGGTCCTCAGGTGTTGAAATCTAGGGTGGACATGGAAAACTGAAAAACTAATGCAAAACAACTCTTCAGTCAGGATGTCATATACAGACAGAAGACATATGTTCAGTTGCAGACTAAAGTCACATGATCCGTAACAAAGACATTTTACAGAAACCAAACTTCAACATCATGTTCCCTGTATTTTTCAACCAAGAAAATCAACTGTTGTCTTGGTAATTTTCCCGGAGGTGACCTCGCGTGCCTCTACATCTAATTCTGTTCCACGATATACCAGCCTTACAGTTATCTTTGTACTGGTTTCTTTGCTAATAGAATCAATTTCAATAGTAGCCGTTCCTAATTTAGTACATCCGGTATCAGTGACAAACTGTGGTGTCTGCTGCGAAGACATGTACACATCTAGAATAGCATATTTCGATCTAGGAAGAACACTATAAACTTTCTCTGTAATGTTGGCTCCTATAGCAGCTGTTTCACCGACCCGGAGATGGACATCAAATATATCATCAACCATGTCATTGACGATTCTGCATGTCTCTTGTGAATGCTGTTCGGGATTGAATGGAACTTGCATAGCGATACCATAAGTATTTCTACACACCCGACTAGCAATGGCATTAGGTTCGTGTCCGAACAGAACAGCACCCTTGAGCACAGCCAAAGAAGCGTCAGTAGGATTAATTACCCGGATCTGAGGGAAAACCTGACGGATTTTGTCTTTAATAATCTTTGATTCCGAATACCCTCCTACCATGAGTATTGTATCTATGCCTGTCATGGGCACCATCTTGATGAGGTGTCCAACGATGTGCGAGAGTGACGGGGCAAATAGAGACTCGAATAGCTCTGCTGTGACCACAATCTTATCTCGCTTCATACTCAATTGATCTTTTAATTCGCTTTTGGCCAGTCCCTCTGCAAGATTTGTTTGATGCACCTCGGTATAAAGGTCAACTAAACAAGTGGGAATCTTTATAAGGACGCCATTCGTTTGACCGCATCTGAACGTACGTTTCTTCACTTCAAACTCAGACATAAACTCCAGCATTTCCTGTGGATATTCAATATGCGCTCGCATCATAACTGAGTCCCCCAAAACACGTAGAATCAGCTTTGAGAACTCCGAATCAACCAATGTTCCTCCCCAATATCCCCCAGATGGCTGATGAAGCTCCTGTAAGCTGCCGTCCTCCCGGATGATATGAAACGTGACATCAACTGTACCGCCTGAAATTACGTTGATGTAAACAATTAGAATGTGATATGAAATTATCCATGAAAATATAACACAGATTCATTAAACATTCATTACGGTCAAAATATCAAGCAAAAGAATAAAAACCGTTCATTTTTTGAAGAGAAAGGTTAGTGTTATTACAGATTGACTCGGAATACAAGGAATATCAGACACACACTCACACACGCTCTTTGATAATGATGATGATGATGATGATTATGCGAAACATACGCCCCTTACTAGCACCCTATGCACCGAAGTGACCATCACAGACGCCACATTTATGCATTTGATATTCGATTTCATATTTTGAGCTTTCGACTCCATTATAGAATTGTATCTGTTACCTCCAAGGTCAAGGATAATGTATTTAGTTCCTGGCCCAAAGTTGTTGAAGTGATCGGCGTTACTCGTTCCCAGTCGAGTGAGGTCCTCACAGCTTTGAGAGGTTGTGCCATGTTCATACGCAGGAACATAGCGACAGTATAATGACGCTGCCTCAGGCTCCAGAGCGAGAGTTAGCCGGTTGGCCTCAATCCCAGCCTGCGAAAGTAATTACGACAGCACAGCTTTATCAAAAATATGGACCGTAGTTCACACTTGGAAAGATTGAGAATTCTTACAACAATCGACTAAGGATGTCTAAGACAGTATAATTAAGGCTACTAAAAGTTTACTGTTTTCCCCATATTGAAATTCACGGAGATTTTTTGTCAGAAACAGACACCAACTTTAGATTTTGATTGTCGTTTTTATTTTTGTTTCAATTTTCTGGCAATCATATTCGAAACGACGATGGTAGCTCTTCTGTAAAATGGATATATTTATAACCCATATATTTGGATGATATTGATATCTGTTACCGACAGCTTGAGGCTCAAATGCAGAAAAGACATTTCTTGTAACGTGGGAAGTAAAAGGTGTCATTCAAAGGTCGAACTCTACTTGAAAATGTGCAAAAAATAAACAATTAAAAGAAACATTGTTAAATACATGTAAAATTGTCACTTAAGCATGAAAAAAAATCATCGATGCTGGTACATTTCTTGAAATGATTGAGCTGTGATATTCCACAAGGACATGTCCTAAGACCATTCCTGCCAGTCTATGTCCGATTTGGTAAGGGGGGGAACAAAAAAACACAAGAGGCCAAGCGGCCTTGATAGTCACCTGAGATAAACAATATTGATTACAAAGGTTAAAGCGTAGTTATCAATGGCCATGAAACAGAAATTGTGATACAGAATATAGTGTCAATACATGCATACCATCAAAACTTATCCTTGACTAATAATTCTTACAAAAGTATTTCCTGTGGGAAATAACCAACGCTATGCTCAAAAAGGCAATAAGATTTCTCTGCAATTTACAGTAAAAACAAAATACGTCCTCCCCAGTAGTTTGTGCCACAATATTTGTATATATATTAACAGTACCAAAATTAACGACTTCTACATTTAACTGACATATTACTATGATGACAAATATTTCTATATCAAATAGAAAGTGTTTTTACCATCTCGGCTGCTTTTCTCATGAACTGTTTCGCCTTATCGTGCCAAATGGCGGGTATCGTTACCACCCACTGCACGTGCTTTCCTTCTAGACTCAGCTGATTGTCGATTCCTTTAATACGCTCAATAGCGTGGTTTCGTAGATAACCAATCACTGCTGAGAATACAACAATGGCAGGAATGTGTTTCCCTCTGACGTCGGCAAGCATGGTATTATGTCGCAACTGTAGTCAGCGTCATCAAATACAGAAAATGTGTTTTATGAAGTTGAAACAAAATAAAAATATAACAATGATGATATTTGATAATCTTTTAAAAAATGATACTCTACATTACTGGTGCACAGTACAAGGATGTTCTTGTTACGAATACTCATCGAGGGAAGAACGTACAGATAAGACAGCGAACGATATTGTCTCTTAAATGTAAGCAACAGCAAATAACATTGATATCATTTTATATAAATTTGATATTGAAGTTAATAATTGGGTTTTGTGATCAAAGTTTCATATTCAAAGTTGTGACAATAGATAAATAATGCAAGTAATAGGTTCGAGTTAATATCATGCTTCATTTTCCCTCTTTAGTTAATATATATGACTTGCATACTGGAAAATCACATATTTTCATGGTACTCTTATTTTCGGAAAAGTTCTTTTCTATTGGCATTTTATTTCGGAAAAAAAGTTCTGACAAAATATATAACATTGAAAAGTAGCAATTTATAGATTCATTGAATACATAAAAAGAGAACCTTCATTAAAATCATTTAATTTTGCCAATATCGTTCGGCGTGTTAAACAAGCAAATAATCAATTTCATATAGAATATATATTTGATGTAAGATTCATCCTGTCGAGTCTAGAACACTATTCCAAATTTCTAAGAAATATAGTAGGTCCTAAAAAATTGAGCGAAGTCCCATAGGAAAATCATGAGTACAGGACTCAAATATAGAAGTCCCAAAACTCACTGACACTGACGGGAGAAAATGCTAATTATCATATCATTGGTTTCCTTCTAGTGTAAGATATATTACTTTCACACAGGTAAAGTATGTTGTGGACGTATAAGTGTTTTTATATTGTAATGTGCCTCTTCTTTAAAAATGCCACGTACCTCATCTGTGTATAGATTCATCTTGAAACGATGAAAGAGGAAGCATTTGGATTGATTTCCGGCCTCTGTGATTTCAGCATAGTCACGTAAAGCATCGTACCTGTTGAATTTATCAAAACAAATTCATCTCGGAACAAATCACGAGTCCGTTACCTGGATAATGTGATGATGTTTTCACACAGGGTGAAACAAATAACCATCATACTTACACAGACCTCTAATATCAGAAATTATTTCAAAAGATCATCAAGTAATTCATTTCTGAAAAAGTTGTTCTTGACATCACCACGCCGTTATGACTATTATTTTCATTATGTTAATAACAACATTAAATCTGTTTATTATTTGGTGTTTGCAACAAGTGCAATTATTGTGTACAGGATGTGTGTAATGGAGAATTGCATGGTATTAAAACTCGCTTGACAGTAATATGAACGAGTTACAAAGGGAAGACAACTCCAACATTACAAATACACACATAATCGTTTTGAAATTCTTTCTACAAACTTGATCCTTCATTCTGTAGAGTTGTTATTACGCTGCAGTTAAGGGAACAATTTTGAGGTGTTGGAGAAAAATTCATGGGAAACCCAATTTGTCATCGATAGGAAAATAACAAGAGACATGAACAACCCTCGCCGCCATTGCGTTTCAAACCCATGCTTTAGGGGAGAGAGATCTGAAGTTCACGCTCGATCACACCGATTTTACTCTCAGTACATTAGCAACCATAGCTACCGAGGTATGGATGGTGATGCACATGTGTAGGACGCATCCCTCGATCGGGGTCTTTTCTCATACTTATTCTACATCAACGTGAGGTTGATCCTACTTAAAACATCATTCTCATTTCTTTTCTCCTAATGTATGACAAACAATATTCAACTGTTCAAAAGTTTGATACGTGATGTGAGATGAAATAGTCCAGCAGGTAAAACTCCTGATATTTATAGCGGAATGTGGAAAGTAGGTATACACGTTCATTACATTGGTCACATCGCAACCATATTGACCAGTGATAATTGTTATGACCACCAAACAGGGTGGTTTTACCATTCATACGAAGTATTAAGGACATATTCATTCCACAATTTTATATTCAAACAGGATAAAGATAGTTCAGAAACTGATACGGATACAGTTACAAAAAGCCACACCTAATAATAACAAACTTTCTCGTAAGTGGTATTTTTGATGAGGTACTAACGACTATATCCAGGTAAAATATAAGAGGATTGCAGATGGCAAACATCACATTTCAAAATCAGCCATGAAAAACTGTTACATGGTTCCAATTTCCAACCAACTATCAAAAACCAGATTTTGAAATGTCAGCCTGGTCGGTCAAGTTGTTCAGTTTCTGTATAGATTCACGTTAGACATTTGCTGAAAAGCAAGATATCAGATCCGTCACTGAGACCTGTTATTCACGTATATAGAAACAATGGATTGTTCTCTCGTCGCATTCATTCTTGAAGTAAATAAAGAAAACGAAGATGAATATAGAGGGAACACACTATCGCCATCGCCATTCAACATTTTTACGTGAAAACAATAAATTTGTGACATTGTTAGACAATGCTTTATTCGGATGAATGAGTTTCAAACTTGAGCATAGATGGAAGGCTTGACATCCAAGGTTGTTGGGATAGAAAATAACAATCGCGTGTAATTTCTGTAGAGATTGAACGTAAATTAGGACATGTGAGATCCTGTAGGACCTGAATATGCAATACGGGGAGGACAAGGGCATTAAGATTTAAGACATGGTGAAAACAGTCAAACATCCAACTAGACTCCGTTGATCAGTTAAACTATCCATTAAGTGTTAACCATGAACGCCGTCACAAGACTGTTTAAAATAAATATACAAGTCTGGTTTTGATCTATAATGTGTTATCGTGTGGCAAATATTTTACCCAAATGAAACCACTCGGTGGTATTTGTCAAGCAGTACAGCAGTCGGTGCCTTTTCAGACAATCCCACGGTGTTAGTCCACATATTTGTCGATATCTTAAGACGGTCCCGAAGGTATTCATGCCGGAAGGAGAAGGCATACCCGGTGTATGTTGTACCAAAGTCAATTGCGACCACCAAAAATCGATCGATATGGTCCTCTGGCTGTAAAGCAGCAAATCGAATCGGTTGAATTAATGTCAAATAAGCACAATCTTCAAGCAAGCGCAATTTTATCAAGATCATTATCATATGGCTAGTATATAACCTTTAATAAACTTTGCTCTCGTTACGCTTCAATGTTCCTATTTTTCGAGTTTCAAATCTAGGCAACAAAGAATAAGAATATAAGGGAAAACAAGTTGGAGGCACAATGATACGGTAAATGCTTTATACAGCAATAATTTTTCACAATAATTTCATAAATGTTACCACAAAATTGAGTAAATGCTCAACGTTTATTGTTTTAACTTATGAGATAATTGGCACGCTATATGCCAGACCTGAAAGAAAAGGTTTATATATACTGACTTTTAAGTGGTCGAGGTGGTCATAATTGATTGAACAAAGTGAGGAATCAATGTCGTTTCTTCGAAAAATAAATATCCATTCAATTCAATTCAATTCATTTTATTGACTTTTGGCCTTCCGGCCCATCAGTACAATGCATATACATACAAATCATGAATATTGGCACGACACACAGTGTTACAGTGGAGAGAGTAGTATATTATTAGTATGAAAGAAGAAGACATTAATCACACCAGTTTTTAACATATGCAGCTATTTCTACGGGATACCATGGGTTACGTCCCCTTAGAGCTTATCGAGTCGTAGGCACGAGAGCCAACAGGTAGAATGGGGCCAGCCATGTATGAGTGTTTTTATCCAACTTTGTAGGTACCGTTTTACTCGGAGACCCGTACAGCCATAGTTATATAGGTTTGTGTTGTAGTGGACATAGAGGTTACACACTTAACATGTCGGACATATTTCAAACTTAAATCCGTGATAACATATCTATCCATGTTCAAAAGCATAAATAATAAAAATTGACACCTTCAATTCAATTCAACAGTATCTATTGAATGAAAACATAACAATTTATTATTTGAGTGTATATGGTCAGTTATTTGGAAGGACGCGGCAGTAAACCCCCATCTGAGAACCAATGTAGTTCAACTGGACAGGTGTAAACTCTTTTATGGGCTAATTTCTCATCGTCTGACTCTATGTCCTGTATGATTTCAAGCATTACCATAGTCAATATACGAAGAAATCATCTGATTTGGTCAGGTGTGTATGATAAAGACACTCCAGGATTTGGTTAAACAAATAAAACTACGAGAAGATCTAGAATTTGAAAATACGTTTGAACAGAACGATTGATTATTACTGTAGCAATTAAAATTTGAAGACTAACAACTGAAAATTCTTTATCAAGGATTCGGATCGGAAAAGATCTGCAATATCTACGGTTAACTATATCTTAAAATAACCATTACACTGAGGAAAAGGACAATGATTAGAAATTGATTAACCACAACGTTTTAACCTTTTCCATCTACTGTGGCCATGCTTTTATCCATTTCAAATACATAAAACAGAACAAATCTCGAATCCATTGAACTGGTGTTATTTTCTCATTAAGATTTATGACTCACATTTATAAAAAGCAGTCAATAGGTCATTTTTTGTAATCCATTTGCTTTGCTGTTACAACATCAAACCATGGTCTTAATTTTGCAAGTTGATGTAATGATATACAATGTACTAAGTGCGATACTAGCACGCCAACATAGTTAAATCTTCTTTTAACCATGTCTTGAATGTCAACTATGTCAGGTAAATTCAGAAACGTATAAAAGAGGGATTTTGTCTACCTTTTCCTATTTCTTTCAAATGCTAGAAAATGCATGTTTGTTTCTATTTTGATATCTGAATATTATGATTGTCTAATTGACCTGCTAATTATAACGTATAAATTGATAATTTCTGTACGATGATTGTAATATGGAAAATATTGAATTGAAACGCTGTAACAATTAGAGTTAATTAGCGTTGCTGTGTAGGATTACCATTTTTCAGCAAAAGTTCCTAGTTAATAAAAAAAAAAAGGGTATTGTAGAAATCTCAATTTTCGAATTGATCTCGCTAACTTTTGTGACAAATACTTTCTGTTTAGATTTTTAAAAACAAAAAACGAGTTTGAGCAATATCGAAGAAAGTGATTTGCACTAAAAATCTCAATAACATCCCGTCTAACCAATGTCATTTTTATGATTCCTCATTTTGATTTATTAGTATTATTTTTGTTACGAAAATGGGATTCCATTTTTACTGTTGGACAAATTGACTCTGATCAGGCCAGTCAGTGCAAAGACAGCATATATTTTGTAGTGAACGGGGCACACGTAACTAACAAATTGAAGGCTTTCAGGGCTGAATGAGCAGACACAAAATCTTACACCAGAAAGATATCCACTACCCTCTGTAATATGTCCCTGGGGAAAATGCCTTTTTAAAAGTTTGAATCTGAGACCTAAATGTCTCTATTTGATTATGTTGGCCGACTGAAACGGAAAAGGTACCGCTTGATAATGCGTGGTATACTTCAATGATTGAAACAATGTAGCAATAATGACATTTGGAAATTACTGATAGGACGGATGGGGAGCGGGAGATAAAAAAGGCCTGTCGCCGAGGTGTGAAATCAGCTGCCCTGAGGCGTATATAGCACGAGAGTGACATCCAAACATCTCTTTATACTCTGAAGAATTACTTAAATGGCCTTAATTCCAATATTCGAGGATATTTCTATTTTGGTTCTAGACTAGGACAAATTTATCATTCCAGATTACGAATGCAATGTAGTTCACTTAAGGGTCACCTTTTCAGTAAAAATCTAGTGGATAGTCCTATATGTGATTGTGGTATGGGAAACGAAACAACCGAACATTTCTTTTTATCTTGTTCTAATCATAACAGAAGTAGACATCTGTACTCCTTCCATATACGCGAAACTTTTTACTTTCATGAGTTTTTGTATATCTGTATTAACTAATAGTACAGCAATTTGTAGTACTACATGTATAATTAACAATTTATTAAGATACCCATATGTTACTATGGATGAACTTGCATTCCTTATCATATTGTATTTGTCGATCTTACATAATGTATACATACTATACTACTCATTCTATCCACTTTCCTTACTTCATTTCCCTCTCCTAAACTCTTTTCACTTTCCCTTTCCCAAATTCGATCAGTCGCTGCCTGCTTGTTACTTCTAAGGAGACAGATTAACAGAAGTTTATAACTTCTTTCTGAATCCTTTTTGTATAACATGCTTTGAATGAAATGCCACTGCCAAAATAAAATAAAGTTTAAAACAAAGGGTAGATAGAAATCTGGTGCTTTTAAAAAGTATGTCCGAATCCCTATGGTGTCTCTTTAAGGGGTATGTGCACAGTCTCACTCTGTAGTATGGCATTTGCATGGTTTTGGAGTAAGCGGCTTCTAATCATGCAAATGTGTTAACAAGTTACAAGATTTTTGCTATGTGTGACTGTATTTGTTCTTTTTCGTATCATACACGCTGCAGCCTCTCTTTGGTGTGTTCCTAGGGCATTGGGGTTAATGGTATCTGGTCCTGTTGCACAGATCTAAGAATTATTGACTTATTACTCATTATATATATGTGAACTTTTGCTATTTTATGTAATGATTGTTTTTTTGTTTTTCGTCCCATTTACATATTTGTATATATATGTTTATATGCATATTTTATTTGAATTTTAGCATGCATGACCTTGGAGTTAGCGGCTTCTGGTCATTAGGTGCATTTATGATGTGGTTTCCTTTGCAATGAATTTTTTCTAGACCCATTTATATCTACTGTATTATGTCTATATGCTTACCATATTTGGAGTTAGGACACGTCTGACCATAGTGTTAGTGACTTTCGGTCCATTATATGCATTCGTGCAATGATTTGGGTTAACCACGTTTACATGTCTGTTGGTATATGTTGACCATGTGGTTAGAGGCTTCTGGTCATTCAGTCGTTTATCATGTTGTTTTTCTTTGCCATGTTTGTTGTGTAAACTTGCAGTAGCTTGCAACTACCTTTTCACCTAGTCACTGTGATTGTACTTGTCTGTATAATTAATGTTTTCCATAAACAACATCATGTAGGTTATCAAAATTCTGACTGGCTTGGTCGAGCAACCAACCTTATTTAGTACATAATTTTGAGTGTAGTAAAAGAGAATGTAGATGGGGGATATAGCTAACAATTTATTCCAACATTAATGGAATTGCTTGGCTATATGATGGCGTAATTTGATCCCCATCTTTGTAGACCTGGGTATATTTTAGGATATCTCTGATTGGATAACATTAAGTACAGTTGATTACTGTACTGTTAATGAACAGGAATTTGTAATTGTCATATTTTCTATCGTCATTTGTTATTTTTAATAAATGGCATATTTCAATTTCAATCTCAATTAGAGTCTAGTTTTAAATAGCATTTAGTACTTGGGTCTAAGACACGGGTAAACTTAATGATGATGAGCTAAGTTGTACATGGGCCATTTTAGGAAAACATAAACAAACGTCTCAAATATGAGACTTTACTGGAGTTACTAGGTATATCCCTGCATGTAGGTATATTTACAAATGTGTGTGCACTTTACTATTAAAGTAAGGGTATGAAATAAGTTTCGAAAGTGAATATGTACTGTATAACTTTGTACGGTACAATAGTTGTCATGACAGCCATTACCTAAAGATCACTTCGTCCGATAGTTATTGACACGGAACTGGTTATACAAATTAGTTATAGAAACATCGATATTGACTGAGAAACAATTGAAAAAAACCCACAGCAAACAGACAACAAAGCGTTAACCGTGACGTGTACGTAATTACGTCCGTACACTTTTCCCCTGAAAATCTAATCGAATAGCTATTATACCTATTATGGTAGATAATCGCAAAAAATGTATAAAGAAGTATTACTGGAACCGTCCATCGTCTTATAAGTTAATTCAATTGCTTTCTGTAAAAAATAGAAAAGAGCTGTGTAATTTAGGGAAGTTTTTGCAATTAAGTTTTTTAGCTAGGTCTAGATTCTACCATTAAATTACTACTGTTTCTATCTCTAGGTTTCTATTCGTTACATTTACTGTTGTCGTCTATCTCCTGACTACACCACTTTGTAACTGTTATAATAAGCTTTATGCCCAAGCTTATGTAACGCTCAGATAATGCAACTTTGTCTGTCTTCTGTCGTCCGACTTCAGTTTGTTAGATCCATTATATTAATATATTGTATTCTCAGCATCTCATCTTCCATTAATTTGTATATCTTGTACATCAATATTAATTAACTGTATTTAAACTAAATGCGTATATGCTGTACAAGAATGTTATATATGTACTCTGTATACTTATGAGCCGTAAGGCTTAAAGTGAATAAACAATACAATACAATTGTATGATATGGACTGGGTTCAGAATGTTTCCATATACTTTAGAAAATTTTAAAGAGGAAGGACGAGACGAGATAAAACGAAATCAAGAATGAATGTCTATGTTATGATTATATCTGCATCGTATACTTTTCGTTATACATATAAGTATCAGCCTCAACATAGTATATACATTGTACACTTCTTCAACAATGCTCACATGATTCGTCATTGTTGTTTTATTTACTGTAAGTGAATCGGTCAGTATATATTTGCACCAATGGTTACAAATGTCAGTTGTAAACTGTACATATGTCTTTGAAATTGCATTTTAGATATATATGCACGAACGGAATGTATAGAGTGTTCAACTGATAGATAAATAAATGTGAAATAAATTTTGCAGATATCAAATGGACTTTGATCAGAAAACTATTTAGTATATATAAACAGCAGTCCGTCTCAATGACTCATCGATACACATAACATTGATGCCGTGTTTACCTGTGTTATAGGGATGGGACGTAAAAAATGTCCGTTAACTCAAATGAAGCGCCATTTCCACCTAAAATTACTCATTTTCGACTAATTAAAGTCTGTCAAAGTTATGTGTTGGAAAGTTATTATACTTGATAGTTAGAGGCACACATCTGAAAATTGATCTGTGCATAATATTGTTTTTATTTCAAACTGAAGTTGTCAAAAGAATCGTTTTGTTAAAAAGTTGATAAGACTATGAAGGAGAAATTATAGAAATGATATATTTGTAATGAAGAAATGTTAAATTTACTGATCGGAGGCATACATTTTGGAATTTATATCTACAAAACGTCATATTAATATTTTTTCTGAAATGCCGCTATGTAATCTATAGTAAAAAGGACCATGCTCCTAGAATTTAATCATAATTGGGGGAAAACCTAATTTATACAACATGGAATTGAATTTGATGTGAACTTAGTCAGCATTAATAAACTAAATTTGAAAAATGGAAGGTTTTAATTAGTACATGGAAGAAAAATAAACTAACGCCTTTGAGTAAAACTCATATCATCAAGTCATTGATAATACCCTAATTTAACCACTTATTTATATCTCTTCCATATCCGTGTGAAAAGGTGATAAAGGAAATGAATATGTTATTATATGAATTTTTATGGAATAGTAAAACTGACAAAGTGAAAAGCAACATTTTGTTTGGATAATTGTAAGGAAGGCTTGAAAATGTTAAAAGTTAAATGCTTTCATAAACTCTCTTAAATTAGGACGGGTAAGAAGATTATACAGCACTGAGACTAAATGGAAATATTTTTAAAGGGAGAATACTGATATTGAACTTTTATTAAATATTGGTAGTGAATATATATCAAAATGAAGCAGCTGATGTACAAATAATTTTTGGAAGGATGTTTTCATTGCCAGGTACAAAGTAAGTAATTCAAGTGAAATTTAAAAAAAAAATACAAAAAAGATCATTCTTGACAAAGTGCATCTGGCATGATAAAGATATAACTGTTGCAGTAAACCTATTTTCTACAAATCACGATGTAGTACAGGAATACATACGATTGCTGATCTCCTAAAAGATTCGGACAATATTTCTTATCATTTGAAGAACTTCCACAGAAATATCCTTTGCACACAAATTTCCTTCGGGTCCAAGGACTAATATCTGCAGTTCGCAAAAGTCTGTCTTCGCCGAAGAGGAATGGTATAAAATACACAAAATTCCACATATAGTTACGAAAAATACTAAACTTAAATGGTTTATATCTTATCATATCCTTACGAAAACTCATAATTATTAAAATTAGATAAAGAATTTAATCCCATGTGTACTTTCTGTAACTCCGAAAGTGAAACGATAATTCATTTGATGTGTGAATGCCAGGAAGTGCACATTTTATTACAAAGGTTTGAATATCTTTTAAATGTCCTTTCTATTCCTTTTTTCGATAAATAATCACTCTACCTTTTCGGGATCACAAATAATAGTATTAATGCTTAGGTTGACAATAAAGTAATTCTTATCTTTAAACAGTACATTTATAGAACCAGGCCCCACTTGTATAAAACATCTCAACTTGAGATTTCCTCAAGTCGAGATTTTCCTCTGCTGACATCTCAAAAAACGGCTTGTATAAAATTTTCTCAAGGAACAGGAGGAAGTCCTCGGCTAGGATGTCCTGAAATTTCTTGAGGAATTTTCATACAAGATGTTTTCAAGAAGATATTAGCTGAGGAAAATCTGGGCTTGAGGAAATATCAAGTTGAGATGTTTTATACAAGTGGGGCCAGGTCATCTGGAGGAAAGTTTGTATTAATTTAGCAATCTTAAAATATAAAAGCATTAGCCAGTAGCAGAAAAGATTATCACAAAATACAGAAATATCTCTCAAATGCTGAAAACGATCTTGCAAAAGCAAACTGTACTAATACCTGGAGTAAGTGGAGAAATTTCTTTCAATTTGATAATTAATAGTAAATACCAAATCCTAACTGTTTGCGCAATATGTATCTAATAACAACTTTTTAAGTTCTTTACATATCTGTCTTTGAAGATGTTTTTTCACATCTCAAGCTCTTTCTTACCTTGTGCTTTTATATATAAAAGAAATATATAATAACAAACTTGGGTGGCAAATTAGCGAATATAGAAATGAAATTAACTTCACATCTTTTCATTTCACCTTCTTTCTTTCTTCACTTTATTTTTTATGCAAATGTGCGTGAGTAATATTAGTGTAAACAAAATTAAAAAGAAGTAGCCTTACTTCAATAAGCATGTCAATAAGTGGGGCCATGTATGCATGTGTGTGTGAGAGCGTGTATATCTATGTGTGAATCATACTTCGAATACAGCTGATAGTATTGTCCTATGCTTCTTTGTTATATGATCGAAGACATAAAGCTAGAAATCCGCATGCGCGTCGCGGTATGTCCTCATATGTCTAGCCTATAAACGCCGATATAACATTCTGAAATATTAAATTACAGTCGATACGTTTGTACAGCTGCACCCAAGTTAACCTGAACCTTATCTACGTAGTAAATTGTGTTATCGATGTTCTCTTTAGACTATGACTACCAGATTGATTTGCAGACTATGAATATTTACAGTGAGTGACAGGATACTGGACTCCCGATAAATCAAAATATCGAATCAAATGAAGTTTAAAAGAGAGTTGATTAATATTAAGAAAGTAGAATTATGTAAACTTTAGCTGTTATATAATGTTGTTTGACAAGACTGTACACGTTATACATACTCGGGGTACGTGTTGGGTGTCCGGCACGGGATCGGTGGAAGGCGTTAAAACAGAAGATAAAACCAGTTCATTGGAAGTTTCTCTCCTTCCTTCTCCGATAGACAAGCAGTTCCCCATAACTCTCCCGTCCAACCAAGTCTGTTTCGTTAAGCCTTGCTCAAATTTAGTAGGTTAGCTCGCGATAACCACTGATCCTTGTAAAGAGTGGAAAACGAAACCCAAATTACTTAAAAGCTGATTCCCTGAATTGAACCAAGATTGCAACAGGAACATATTTTGAATTGTATCATTTGTCGTCAAATGAATTTATGTCCAATCAATTTTAAAATCCATTCCTTGTTTACAGAACTACCAAAATACAATGCGTGTCCAAGTTATTTCCATATACAGGTGTAGTATGGAAGTCAATGCTTATAGACCGAAAATAATTTCCTCGGATAAGTTCTGTACACAGCGTTGATCAGACGGTAATTTATATATGAGGTCAGATCGCATCGCGCATGCGCAGATTTCTCGCTTCAGGTTAACGATTTTTTTCTACTATAGATTACCAAGTCCCTGAGATTACATAACGGCATTTCAGAAAAATACTGATATATCGTTTTGTAAATAAAAAATCCAAAATGCAGGACTCTGATCAGTAAATTTAACATTTCTCCGTTACAGACATATCATTTTTATTTTTTAGATGAAAATTAGTTGTGTCATTCAATAAAAGTAACTTACACGTGAATGTCCTTCATAGTCTTACCAACATTTTAACAAAACGATTCTTTTGACAACTTCAGTTTGAAATAAAAACAATATTATGCACAGATCAATTTCCAGATGTGTGCCTCTGACTATCAAGTATAGTAACTTTCCAACACATTGATCAAGTATAGTAACTTTCCAACACATTGATATAACTTTGACAAACTTTAATTGAAAATTAGTTGTAGAACTTTAAGGTGAAAATGCCAAATAATTTAGTTGACGGATTTTATTTTAAGTCCCATCGCTGTACAAGTAAACACGGCATCAATGTTATGTGTATCGCAGAGTCATTAAGACGGACTGCTGTTTATATAAGGGAAATAGTTATATTGTTTTCTGATCAGAGTACATTTGATAACTTCGAAATAAAGGATTTTATATGTAATCGACAAAGTGAGTTATGAAATATGAACGGCATTTCCATATAGCGGCAAAATTTTGTTTTGTTTTTGTTTTTGTTTATTTGTTTTTTCTTTTTTTTTATTCATAAGGTTATCACTTTATACATTTCATTTCGTTTGTCTATATCCTATGCAGTTTCAAAGGCACATGCTGACTAACAGCATTCACTAACAGCAAATAAAAATAATAATGACGGAGTATGCACACATTATTGAAGAAGTACGCATTGTACAGTTTTAACGAGAAGTGCACAATGCAGCCATGATTATAACAGAGATATACATTCTTGAATTAGTTTGATCTGGGTCCAGAATGCTTTCAGATGCACATAATACCACACTGGACGTAAGAGCTTTTCGATTAGATTTTCAGAAAAAGGTGTATGGAAGTGGTTATGCACAAGTCATGGCTAATTACTTTGTTGTCTGTTTACTTTTTTGTTTTTCAATTGTATATAGAGCATCTTATCAGTCGAAATTGATTTCATATCCCACTTTCATGAAAATAGTCAACTGTACACACCTTTGTACGTATACCTAGAGAGCTATGTAGGGAGATACTGAGTAACTCAAGTAAGATATTCTAAACTGACAATTCACTATTTACTCTATGCACACCCCCTCCCATGAACGCATGTCCCTGTCCCCCTGCGACGAGGAGTTTAGACTGATGCGATGACGTCACGATGTCAAGCCTCAGCGTTGTCTGCACGACATCCGGGAAAACAAGCTTTCTGTCCAACTCCACCTTCATCTCCCATGATTGAGCCCTGTCCAAGATAGAAGAGTTCTTTCTTGTCATCCCTTTCCCTCTTTCATCTTGCCTGACAAACAGAATAGCGGATTTTGCTACTGGCCGATTTGTCCTCTTCTTCCGTCTTTCCATCTCCAGGATATCAGTCAATATTCTCAGTACATTGTCGTTCCTCCATCGATACCTTCCTTGTTAAAGTGCCATCTTGCATCCAGCCAGGAAGTGAGACATTGACCCTCTCTGATTGCATACTCTGCAGTTCGGGTCCTCTGTCATTCACCACTGTTGCAGATTGACGAGCGATGGAAGAATGTCATATACTGATCTAAGCATGAACGAGATCCTGAAGGGTTCCATTCTCCACAATTCACCCCATGTAAGCTTTCTCTCCGGGATGTTCCATCTGGTCCATGAACCCTGCTTTCACAGTTAAACAGATTTCTGCTTCCGTCTCTCTCCTCTTCTATTCTCCGTACCTCTTTCTAAACCATTGTCTTCCGACAAATGTATTCCCATTAATATCCCTCAGCTCTCCGCTTCCTCTACAGTAGCAGTCACAGACTACTTCCGTCCCGTTCTTGTCTGTATCCCCGCCTCACTGATCTTTGAATCTTTTGAGTCCTGGAGTGTCATCACCAGCCTGCACTTGGACACTTTGAACTCCCCACCGACTCCCGTACATGGTAGTTGTAACTCTGTAGAGCGTCCATACAGACCGGTATCCGTGAAGCTTGGCGGGACTCCTAGTAATATGTCATCATGTATAAAGCATATTTTGGTAATCTGGTATGTCGTGTTTAGTTAGTCTAATCATTATCAGCATCAATTCTATATGTGTCCTGGACGTAAGTAAGAATTGCTATACACAGGGCAATTAACATTCACCCTCTTGGCAGCAGGCTGCTCCCTATCTGTCCAATTATAGATTTCCTACCAAGGGGTGTTGTGTGTGGTAATTTCCTGGAACAATTTTACTGTCCCGGAATCCGATGAATTTCGGTACTCATAAGTACACATATGTGGCCAAACAATGTGTCAGTTTGTATAACTGTTACCCAAAAACTGAATTTGTTGAAATTTTCATGAAAAATTGTGATTTTTTTCTCAGTTAATTTCCATAAGTTTATTTATATTTGTGATACTTTATATTTGAATTCAAAACATGCAACACACTTTATTGAAGAGTATTTGACACAATTTAATTATTGATCATAGGTTTTGAACAAGTTTTGGGGTAAGATGTGTACCCTGGCTCGTACACATGACAGTGATCATAAACTATTTCATAGTACAAACCATTAGTGACTTTTGGATTTTTTAGACTTCCATTCTGAGGAGTTCAATGCGGTACTACAAATAACACACATTAAAGATTAAATTTGGATGTGGGCAAAATTCCGTGTACCGTGAAAGAGGTCCTTTCTATGGAAGGATATTGTCTTCACCTACACGAAAGCTGTCACTTATATGTAAATATAGCTGTGCAGTAAACAAATACATTTGTATAAGTTAAAATAAGCTAAACATACCTTACCGTTCATCAAAATACTGTATGGCTATAATTATATATATATATAAAGCAAGGATACAAATGATCGTCCGAATTATCATTACTGGACATCGTTTAGCTACTTTGTGGCTCAAACTGTTATGGTTTGGTAACAAAATTCTTGGTCGTTTTCTGTTGCTTTAATCAAATATAGCCGATTTAACGTACACAGTCTACATAGAAACTACTAATGTATGTGACGTCACAACTGATCGACAAATGAGAATCCTTTATTTTCAGAAGGGGAACTCTAAACATTTTAACTTCCTAGGTTGTTTACAAGTGGGAATAGCGCTATCTGTATATCGTGCAATACACCGGTCACTTTTTAAAGAAAATATCTGAATATTTTTCTCGAAAAAATAACTTTTTATTTTCTTTGCTGGTGAGCTTTAATTGTCTCTGTGCTGCTACCGCGATACTTCTATCTCGAGTTGTTTGTGTCCTGATCGTTGTCCAGGTTCACAAGTTTAATACTGCGTGTGTCCACCATTCACATTGATACATGCCACACCTGTGTTGTGTTGTATTATATTATATTACATTATATTATATTGTATTATATTGTAATGTATTACATCATATTTTATTTGTTATTGTACTTTACTGTGTTGTGTTATTTTTTTATGTAATGTATTGTATTGCGGTGTGCTGTGTTGTAATTGTATTGTATTACAGTGTGTTGTGTTGTAATTGTATTGTATTACGGTGTGCTGTGTTGTAATTGTATTGTATTACGGTGTGCCGTGTTGTAATTGTATTGTATTGCGGTGTGTTGTGTTGTAATTGTATTGTATTACGGTGTGTTGTGTTGTAATTGTATTGTATTGCGGTGTGCTGTGTTGTAATTGTATTGTATTACGGTGTGTTGTGTTGTAATTCTGTTGTATTGCGGTGTGCTGTGTTGTAATTGTATTGTATTGCGGTGTGCTGTGTTGTAATTGTATTGTATTGCGGTGTGCTGTGTTGTAATTGTATTGTTTTACGGTGTGTTGTGTTGTAATGTATTGTAATGCGGTGTGCTGTGTTGTAATTGTATTGTATTGCGGTGTGCTGTGTTGTAATTGTATTGTATTGCGGTGTGCTGTGTTGTAATTGTATTGTATTGCGGTGTGCTGTGTTGTAATTGTATTGTATTGCGGTGTGCTGTGTTGTAATTGTATTGTATTGCGGTGTGCTGTGTTGTAATTGTATTGTATTACGGTGTGTTGTGTTGTAATTGTATTGTATTGCGGTGTGCTGTGTTGTAATTGTATTGTATTGCGGTGTGTTGTGTTGTAATTCTGTTGTATTGCGGTGTGCTGTGTTGTAATTGTATTGTATTGCGGTGTGCTGTGTTGTAATTGTATTGTATTGCGGTGTGCTGTGTTGTAATTGTATTGTTTTACGGTGTGTTGTGTTGTAATGTATTGTAATGCGGTGTGCTGTGTTGTAATGTATTGTATTGCGGTGTGCTGTGTTGTAATTGTATTGTATTGCGGTGTGCTGTGTTGTAATTGTATTGTATTACGGTGTGTTGTGTTGTAATGTATTGTAATGCGGTGTGCTGTGTTGTAATGTATTGTATTGCGGTGTGCTGTGTTGTAATTGTATTGTATTGCGGTGTGCTGTGTTGTAATTGTATTGTATT
This sequence comes from Ylistrum balloti, assembly GCF_031769215.1. Taxonomy (NCBI): domain Eukaryota; kingdom Metazoa; phylum Mollusca; class Bivalvia; order Pectinida; family Pectinidae; genus Ylistrum; species Ylistrum balloti. The sequence continues at coordinate 2,869,795 of NW_026782097.1, read as the reverse complement.
ACGGTGTGCTGTGTTGTAATTGTATTGTATTGCGGTGTGCTGTGTTGTAATTGTATTGTATTGCGGTGTGCTGTGTTGTAATTCTATTGTGGTGTGCTGTGTTGTAATTGTATTGTATTACGGTGTGTTGTGTTGTAATTGTATTGTATTGCGGTGTGCTGTGTTGTAATTGTATTGTATTGCGGTGTGTTGTGTTGTAATTCTGTTGTATTGCGGTGTGCTGTGTTGTAATTGTATTGTATTGCGGTGTGCTGTGTTGTAATTGTATTGTATTGCGGTGTGCTGTGTTGTAATTGTATTGTTTTACGGTGTGTTGTGTTGTAATGTATTGTAATGCGGTGTGCTGTGTTGTAATGTATTGTATTGCGGTGTGCTGTGTTGTAATTGTATTGTATTGCGGTGTGCTGTGTTGTAATTGTATTGTATTACGGTGTGTTGTGTTGTAATGTATTGTAATGCGGTGTGCTGTGTTGTAATGTATTGTATGTGCTGTGTTGTAATTGTATTGTATTGCGGTGTGCTGTGTTGTAATTGTATTGTATTACGGTGTGTTTTGTTGTAATGTATTGTAATGCGGTGTGCTGTGCTGTAATGTATTGTATTGCGGTGTGCTGTGTTGTAATTGTATTGTATTGCGGTGTGCTGTGTTGTAATTCTATTGTGGTGTGCTGTGTTGTAATTCTATTGTATTGCGGTGTGCTGTGTTGTAATTCTATTGTGGTGTGCTGTGTTGTAATTGCATTGTATTACGGTGTGTTGTGTTGTAATTGTATTGTATTACGGTGTGCTGTGTTGTATTGTATTGCGATGTGCTGTGTTGTAATTGTATTGTATTGCGGTGTGCTGTGTTGTAATTCTATTGTGGTGCTGTGTTGTAATTGTATTGTATTGCGGTATGCTGTGTTGTAATTCTATTGTGGTGTGCTGTGTTGTAATTCTATTGTATTACGGTGTGTTGTGTTGTAATTGCATTGTATTACGGTGTGTTGTGTTGTAATTGTATTGTATTACGGTGTGCTGTGTTGTATTGTATTGCGATGTGCTGTGTTGTAATTGTATTGTATTGCGGTGTGCTGTGTTGTAATTCTATTGTATTGCGGTGTGCTGTGTTGTAATTCTATTGTGGTGTGCTGTGTTGTAATTCTATTGTATTGCGGTGTGCTCTGTTGTAATTGTATTGTAATGGTGGATGCTAACAGGACTTCGGTGCTGACAAGACTGTGTAGCCCTTTCATTCATTTCAACAATAAAAATGTCACAATTTTGTACCTGTAATGAATGTAAGGGGAGATAACCAAACTTGTCGAAGACTTAATCAATTTACTCAACATATTTATGTAACATGTTTGTGTGGCAAATTTCGGCCTCGTTCTTACGTATGTAGTTGCCGTTTAAAACACTGAAACATCCATTGTTTATATCTGAAATCTTTCGTTTTGTGGTTGTATGTTAAAAATATGCAGACCTTCAATAAGGGCTGTTTTTAATAAAACTGTAGAAAGATGTGATATACTTGGGCGACAATGTAATTAAATAATTATTATGAATTGTCCTGAGTTCTAATCAGTACTATCAAACCAAATGTATACCATGCATAGGAGGGAAAATAGTGATTTTATTGACAACAACAATTCTCAATGAACAATTTTCTCCGCCGGTTTTGATAAATTCGAAATCTTAATATTTATCCACAAGCAGAATGTTTACTACTAATGACACTATCATCAGTCACCCAAACAGTATTTCTGTAACAAAAAAAAACTATAACTCCCAACTGTGCAATTTATCTTTAAAAAATATATATGTTACATAGATAAATATGGTATTCACTGGCAATAACTGTCAAAGCCTTCTAAACGTAATGTTTGATCATGCGGTACAAAAATGTACCATCTGATCCTAAATTTCTCATTCGTGTGTCGAGTGCGGAGATATACATCAGAATTATGCTTAAAAACGGATTTAAACAGAGTGGTCGTTTGTTCTGTGCTCTATAGGTTTTGAGACGACCCCTTAGACACCATATTCGTCTCTTGCTCTGCTGCTTATCATAACCAGACACGTACAGAAGGACCCGCTTTGTCACCTGTACAGTTTAGTGATAAACTCGACCAAGTAACGCTAGGAAGTCTGGCGGTGTAGTTGAGCGATCGAAATCTCCACATGGTAAGAAGGTGATAAACACCAATGCTATGTAAGTAGATATTCCTATGAAAGTATGACAAATGCACGTAAACTTAAATAAATTAAAATAAACAAAACTGCAGTAAAGAGATATCCTATATTTGTGCCGTTTAGTTTACCACGCTTACAGCACAATAACAGTTTAACTCTTCTCTTCTTCATTCAAATATCTCTCGTCTAATGCATCAAGTTGGGCCGCTCAGAGATAGCTCAGTTAATACTGTACTCATATTAATATCTGGCCTTCTATTAAAGCGCACTTCCAGAGGTCTCACCTGCAGGTCAGTGTAATCTGTTCACGTTTGCAATAAAAAAGCATGCATGTTGGTTTCTCTACAAAATACTTTACCTCAATTTGCATGACTATATCACATACGTCATTAAAGCATGAAACGGGTCGTAACAATCCCCTGTGACAAATCAATACATCGTGGGATATATGATGTCTTTTCCCTTCTTTATAATGAGGAATGAGTGACTTGTATGTAATTTTAGTAGGTTCCTAGTCAATTTTGATCACAATCTAGAATGACGCGAATTAGTTTTCAAAAGTCCGTATACATACCCTTTCCGAATGATCTGCAAACCGAAACAGGTGTTTCTTTCTTGTTTTCACAGAACGTACACTACTTAAACCAAGGAACGTAGAAATATGTCCAATCGAGATATCTTTCTTGGCGCTGCCGGTGCCACTGGGGTTGCCACTTTGGCTTGGAGAATGTGGTTTCCATGGTTACGAGATGACCTGACGACAATTCGATCGACAAATCGACAAGCATCAAAGAGCATACGAGATGCCAAAAACAAACGTTTTCTAATAGACATGTTCGAGGAGCAAGTGAAGCGCGTGCCTAAGAAACCATTTATATTTTTTGAGGACAAAATTTACACTTACGAGTTTGTGAATGAAATGGCTAATAGAGTGGCCAATCTGGCGTTGACATGGGGTCTAAAGCCTGGCGATGCCGTGGCAACCATTATCTACAACGAACCGGCGTTTGTGTGGACTCTTCTTGGTATGTGCAACAATGACTTATGGTAAGGTAAGGTCTGTTGCGATAGAGAGAGGGGATGGGGGTGATGGAAAAGAGAAGGAGAGAGACATACACAGAAACACAAATCCTAGCAAAGATAGAGAGAGAAACAGAGAGACATGTCCAAGTGAAGACGATAGTAAAATTCCCAGCAAACTACATTTCTGATGATTTTCATTTATATTTTTGTACGAATACAGTCTTTCTATGTGAGGATTTTTCGTGTAATTTTGGTATGCTTCGTCATCAGGCCTACTTAAGGTGGGTTTAGTGGACGCCTTCATCAACTACCATAACAAGTCCGGTCCACTTTGTCACTCTATCCTAACCAGCGAGGCCAAGGTCATCATTGTAGGCAACGGTGAGTCTAGACGAAATTATCACAGCAGTATAAAATAAAGAGTGTTGTCGACGAATTTTATTCATCGCTCGTTTGGAAGATTAGATAAAATTGTTGTATTAGAAAATTTGAAAATAAAATGCATAGCAAAATCACAGTCCGTTTCTTAATTTAAGCTTATATTAATATTATATTGATAATATAAGCGTGTCTCTTTGCCTCAAGATGTTTTGTTTTAACCGCGAAAATTTGAACCGCCAAAAAATAACATTTACAGTAAGGAAGGAAATATTTGAGATCACTAATGGTTGATGTGACCACTGAAGAATTACAAGCCTTTTTATGCGTTTGTGACATTAATATTCGCATTTTTAAAGTACGTCTTCATATAAACGTTTTTTTCTCATAGTTGATTGTATTGACTGGTAAGCAGTATATACTATCGGACAGCTAAAAGATAAACAGGAAAATTTGCGATATTTTTCAAAACTGTACGTAGCTCAAATTATTTTTTTGATTTCTAAACTGATTTTATTACCAAGAATAGCTGCTACTTTCTCAGTTATGCATAATTTACTTCTGAAGAGTACACAGACAAGTCCAAAATCGTGAAATATGTGGTGAAATACATTTGCCGAAATATCTTCCTAGGTCACGAACTCTTTGAGACTGTAGATGCCATCAAATGCAATCTTCCGATGGATATCCCAATTTACGTGTATGGAAAAGGTGGTTCCGAGCTTCCAAGAGGATATATATCGATGGATTCGGAACTTCTAAGAGTTCATAATGCTGAGATTTGCAGGAACGTTCGCTCTGAGTTGACTTTGAAATCTCTCGTTTGCTACATCTATACTTCGGGAACTACAGGTGAAAATGCATCAAAAATGTACAAAATTAATCATCATGGAGATTTGTTGATATATATTTCGTACCTAAATTTATTATTCCACAAACATGTTATTTGCCCTTGACCGCTGCTAAGTAGAGCCAATTTTGACCGTGAGGAAGGAAGGTGCTTCACTCCGCACTTGCCCCGATTGTTTTGGATTGCATGCAGTTGGTCGCCGTGTAATGTTCGTACGGTAGCCACCAACTATTTCATGCAGATCCCACTTCAAAATCACACTGTTCATAGGACGATTATATTGGCTAATGCCTTACTGTATGAGCTGTACTGTATCGGTATTATTGCCCAACAGATAAAAAAAATCTGAATCATATCCTGGCGCTGAATGTTACTCAAAGCGAATATAATGCCTTCATATAAATTCGCTTTGATACAAATCTAAAATTTCGTTTTCAATTATTGTGTCAAATAAGACAATACAATTTGTACTTAAAAATTATATTCTGGGAAGTGGCATACTTTCTAAAGAGTCTTTCACATGTAACAGGTTTACCTAAGCCAGCTCTCGTGAGCCAAGCCAAGGCGATCGGCTTGTCCAAATTCTACCAACAAGTGTGGTACAGTGAGGATGATATAGCTTATGTCGTGACACCATTGTATCACAGTGCCGCCTGTGGACATGGACTCTTCAACACGATCGACGTTGGTACGTAATATGGTCAGACTAGGGCAGTGACTATTTGTGTTTTCCTGACCTATATGCAGTGTAGTTTTCTATGAATTCCTTAAAAACATACAATTTGACAATAACAAGGCAAAGTTTCAGCATAGCTTCATTATCACTGCCTGTTGGCAATCTTACACAAATCTTGTGTCGAAAGCTACGCTGAAACCAGCTAGCCAAGTGAGACATACGGACAGCACAACTTGGCCCCGCTGGATTTAAGTTTAAACCGTTGGATTTCTGGTTGTAACACTCCATTCCAATATATGTCGGGTCAAGCACGCATTTGTTCTCCAAAAAAAAAAAAAAAAACATTTAGTTGATGTCTTTCTGACAATGTTTTAAAAACTTTAGACTCGTTTTTCGTTTGCATTATATAATATTGAAAAAACTCTCTTTATCAAAAATATCATCTACTCGCCAGGTGCAACGATAGTTCTCCGCCGGAAGTTCTCAGCTCGCCATTACTGGGAAGACGTTCGGAAATACCGCGTGACAGTACTGCAATATATCGGGGAGCTTTGTCGGTATCTCCTCAGAGTTCCAAAAGTAGGTCATAACCCTATAGATAATTTGTAGGACACACCGAGAAATTTACAACTACGAAATAACGGTAAAGGCAGTAACAGCTACAAATAACAAAAAAAAAAAAAAAATAGATAAATAAAAGATTAAAAAAAATGAAACCAAACAAAACAAAAAACTCAGATTTAGTGTCAAGCATCATTTGTCTGTGATAATAGAATAAGTATACAGTTATATGAATGCATCAACATGTTTGACAAACGTGACGATAGCATACATTAAGAACAACTCAGCAGCTCGGGTAACCGCGGGTCAAGTACATTGTAATGTCGGAAATTACGGTAATCAGGATTTTGAACAGAACGTCACAGCTGTCAAATGTGCTTTGAATAAATTATGTTTGTTTTATTGTATGCTGTTATTCCATTATCATGTGTTTATATAGTTATATACAGTGGTTTCATAGTTATATACAGTGGTTTTATAGTTATATACTGTGGTTTTATAGTTATATACAGTGGTTTCATAGTTATATACTGTGGTTTTATAGTTATATACTGTGGTTTTATATTATATACAGTGGTTTTATAGTTATATAAAGTGGTTTTATAGTTATATACTGTGGTTTTATAGTTATATATAGTGGTTTTATAGTTATATTTAGTGGTTTTATAGTTATATTTAGTGGTTTTATATTATATACTGTGGTTTTATAGTTATATACTGTGGTTTTATAGTTATATATAATGGTTTTATAGTGGTTTTATAGTTATATACTGTGGTTTTATAGTTATATACTGTGGTTTTATAGTTATATACTGTGGTTTTATAGTTATATACTGTGGTTTTATAGTTATATACTGTGGTTTTATAGTTATATATAGTGGTTTTATAGTTATATACTGTGGTTTTATAGTTATATTAAGTGGTTTGTAGTTATATATAGTGGTTTTATAGTTATATAAAGTGGTTTTATAGTTATATATAGTGGTTTTATAGTTATATATAGTGGTTTTATAGTTATATATATATATAGTGGTTTTATAGTTATATACTAGTGGTTTTATAGTTATATATAGTGGTTTTATAGTTATATATAGTGGTTTTATAGTTATATTAAGTGGTTTTATAGTTATATATAGTGGTTTTATAGTTATATATAGTGGTTTTATAGTTATATATAGTGGTTTTATAGTTATATATAGTGGTTTTATAGTTATATATAGTGGTTTTATAGTTATATATAGTGGTTTTATAGTTATATACTGTGGTTTTATAGTTATATATATATATAGTGGTTTTATAGTTATATATAGTGGTTTTATAGTTATATATAGTGGTTTTATAGTTATATATAGTGGTTTTATAGTTATATATAGTGGTTTTATAGTTATATACTGTGGTTTTATAGTTATATATAGTGGTTTTATAGTTATATACTGTGGTTTGATATCTATATACAGTGTGGTTTTATAGTTATATAAAGTGGTTTTATAGTTATATATAGTGGTTTTATAGTTATATATAGTGGTTTTATAGTTATATATAGTGGTTTTGTAGTTATATACTGTGGTTTTATAGTTATATACCGTGGTTTTATAGTTATATATAGTGGTTTTATAGTTATATATAGTGGTTTTATAGTTATATACTGTGGTTTTATAGTTATATATAGTGGTTTTATAGTTATATACTGTGGTTTTATAGTTATATATAGTGGTTTTATAGTTATATATAGTGGTTTTATAGTTATATATAGTGGTTTTATAGTTATATACTGTGGTTTTATAGTTATATATAGTGGTTTTATATATATAGTTATATATATACAGTGGTTTATAGTTATATATAGTGGTTTTATAGTTATATATAGTGGTTTTATAGTTATATACTGTGGTTTTATAGTTATATACTGTGGTTTTATAGTTATATACTGTGGTTTTACAGTTATATACTGTGGTTTTATAGTTATATATAGTGGTTTTATATATAGTGGTTTTATAGTTATATACAGTGGTTTTATAGTTATATATAGTGGTTTTATAGTTATATACTAGTGGTTTTATAGTTATATATAGTGGTTTTATAGTTATATACTGTGGTTTTATAGTTATATATAGTGGTTTTATAGTTATATACTGTGGTTTTATAGTTATATACTGTGGTTTTGTAGTTATATATATACTGTGGTTTTATAGTTATATTTAGTGGTTTTGTAGTTATATACTGTGGTTTTATAGTTATATACTGTGGTTTTATAGTTATATATAGTGGTTTTATAGTTATATACTGTGGTTTTATAGTTATATACTGTGGTTTTATAGTTATATACTGTGGTTTTATAGTTATATACTGTGGTTTTATAGTTATATATAGTGGTTTTATAGTTATATTTAGTGGTTTTATAGTTATATTTAGTGGTTTTATAGTTATATACTGTGGTTTTATAGTTATATACAGTAGTGGTTTTATAGTTATATTAAGTGGTTTTATAGTTATATACTGTGGTTTTATAGTTATATATAGTGGTTTTATAATTATATACAGTGGTTTTATAGTTATATATAGTGGTTTTATAGTTATATACTGTGGTTTTATAGTTATATACTATATATAGTGGTTTTATAGCTATATACAGTGGTGTTATAGCTATATACAGTGGTTTTATAGTTATATAAAGTGGTTTTATAGTTATATACTGTGGTTTTATAGTTATATACAGTGGTTTTTTAGTTATATATAGTGGTTTTATAGTTATATATAGTGGTTTTATAGTTATATATAGTGGTTTTATAGTTATATATAGTGGTTTTATAGCTATATACAGTGGTGTTATAGCTTTATACAGTGGTTTTATAGTTATATATAGTGGTTTTATAGTTATATTTAGTGGTTTTATAGTTATATATAGTTATATATATATAGTGGTTTTATAGTTATATAGTTTTATAGTTATATATAGTGGTTTTATAGTTATATATAGTGGTTTTATAGTTATATATAGTGGTTTTATAGTTATATATAGTGGTTTTTTAGTTATGTATAGTGGTGTTATAGCTATATACAGTGGTTTTATAGTTATATATAGTGGTTTTTATAGTTATATACGGTGGTTTTATAGTTATATAATGTGGTTTTATAGTTATATACATAGTTATATACAGTGGTTTTAGTTATATACTGTGGTTTTATATATATACTGTGTTTTATAGTTATATATAGTGGTTTTATAGCTATATACTGTGGTTTTATAGTTATATACAGTGGTTTTATAGTTATATACTGTGGTTTTATAGTTATATACTGTGGTTTTATAGTTATATATAGTGGTTTTATAGCTATATACTGTGGTTTTACAGTTATATACTATGGTTTTATAGTTATATATAGTGGTTTTATAGTTATATATAGTGGTTTTATAGTTATATATAGTGGTTTTATAGTTATATACAGTGGTTTCATAGTTATATACTGTGGTTTTATAGTTATATACTGTGGTTTTATAGTTATATACAGTGGTTTCATAGTTATATACTGTGGTTTTACAGTTATATACTGTGGTTTTATAGTTATATACTGTGGTTTTATAGCTATATACTGTGGTTTTATAGTTATATACTGTGGTTTTATAGCTATATACAGTGGTTTTATAGTTATATACAGTGGTGTTATAGCTATATATAGTGGTATAGTTATATACAGTGGTTTTATAGCTATATACAGTGGTTTTATAGCTATATATAGTGGTTTTATAGTTATATATAGTGGTTTTATAGTTATATACTGTGGTTTTATAGTTATATGTAGTGGTTTTATAGTGGTTTTATAGTTATATATAGTGGTTTTATAGTTATATACCGTGGTTTTATAGTTATATACTGTTATATATATGTGTGGTTTTATAGTTATATACTGTGGTTTTATAGTTATATATAGTGGTTTTATAGCTATATACTGTGGTTTTTTAGTTATATATAGTGGTTTTATAGTTATATATAGTGGTTTTGTAGTTATATACCGTGGTTTTATAGTTATATACGGTGGTTTTATAGTTATATACCGTGGTTTTATAGTTATATTTAGTGGTTTTATAGTTATATACAGTGGTTTTATAGTTATATACTGTGGTTTTATAGTTATATACAGTGGTTTTATAGCTATATACAGTGGTTTTATAGTTATATACTGTGGTTTTATAGTTATATACTGTGGTTTTATAGTTATATGTAGTGGTTTTATAGTTATATACTGTGGTTTTATAGTTATATACCGTGGTTTTATAGTTATATATAGTGGTTTTATAGTTATATACAGTGGTTTTATAGTTATATATAATGGTTTCAGTGTGATATGACGTGGGTGTTTAATTGCATGCTGTGGGCATATTATATCATGAGTGGTTCTATCTTTATGTTTAAAATTACTTCATAATAACACCATGTAGCTTAATTATGTGTTATGGCTTCGTAATTGCATACTGCTGTTCTCCATTATTACGTTAAGTAGGTTTAAAGTTGACCCCTACATGTACGTGTGCACTTACCCAAACATCGAATCATCCTTCATTGCATGAACTCTGACAAAGCCATTTAGAGAGAGCGATGTGATTGTGTCATCCTGATATTCATTACATTCCTTTGAAAAACAAATTTAATACGTTTTCTCCAGCTTCATCCGTGCCATAGAGGTGAAAATTTGCGAAGATTCGATGATAAAGAAATGAAGCCGACAAAGTGTTGTTATTTTTCGACCTCGTCGAAAGTTCGATATTGCACTCACGGAGGCAATTTTGAAACATGATCGATTGCAAAATTATAGTTTCTAGAACAACATCTATTTCCAACTTCGTAAATTCTATTAGTTGAATTTTACTCAAACAAATGGAATTAACCCGAGATGACCCTGACTAAGCGTTGTTATGTTTCGGGTTGGTTTGATATCTAATATGGCTGCATGTGCGCCATGTTGAAACTTCTCCAGATCAAGTGGTAGCATAAAGTTAAATAAAATGTGGGGATGCTAAGAAAAGTGTTGTTATATCTCATTCGAATTTCAAAAGCTCGACACGGCAGCTACGGTGGTAATTTTGCAACATGGTTGTACAATTATCGTTTTCCTGAACAGCACCCTATCCCCACAGGTTTCACCAGCAAGATTAACCTTTAACTTGCCTGGAATGGTCCCCACCAAGTATTAACAATTAAAGGGTTGGGCTAAAATATTCCGGAAATGTTGAGACACTGATACAAATTGGTTTAATTATTTGATGATTGTTTCCGCATTGTTTTAGAATCAGATGGCCATTGAAACCGGTTGTAGTGATATTCAAAAATAAAACAGAATGTATTTTAATCAGTATTCTGTGCTTTAAAGAATGATTAGGCATATCTGTTTTCGTCTCTTGATAGAGTGACATGGATGGGGTCCATACTGTCCGTGTAGCCGTCGGAAATGGCCTCAGGCCGGATATTTGGAATGAGTACAAGACGCGATTCCGAATCCCTTGGATCGCGGAGTTTTTTGGTGCCACTGAGGGCACGACAACCTTCATCAACGTCACCGGCCAAGTGGGGTCCATAGGCCGATGGTCTCCCTTCATGGCAAGTATTAAGCATTTATTAGGCGTTTTGTATGTTTCGAAAAAAAAACCCATAAACATCCATTGGTTCGATTTCTATTCGGAACGACGAGCTTTTCTTAGAGAGATGAGGCTACTCTGTGATGTTTTAGTTGTGATCCACGGCAAGGCCCTCAGTGGCGTTCTCGTTGTTTTCTCTAAGCACTATCACACTGACTTAAATACATCGATGAAACAACCAAAAATAAAAACAAATGTGACCGTTACGTCATTTTCTTTGCGGTCAATTAAATTTGGCATGTGTTGCAGTAAAACTTCATAAAATCTTAAAGAGAACAAACCTTAAACAAAATATCAACAGACTACGAAACATAGGCCTTATTACAGTTATGATATTTCGCTTCCGATTTGATTTATTAAGTATCATAGCTCTTGGTCAATACTGTGAAATCATTAATGTTCATGGGGATTTTATTTTCGTTCATTTCGTGGTTACTCGTAATGAACGAAACCATGAGTCTACAAACTGAAAATACAAATGTATTAGTGTAAGCAGATTTATTGGACACAAGAAACCACGAAAATGAGCTCATGAAAATATCTGTTTTTACAATCTTCGATATCCTTCAACAATTCAGGCTCTTCCTATCACTGACCGTCCAGAAAGATGAAACAGCTGCATGACGCAGTTTAAAAATAGTATGACCGTTCTGTATCTACATAACTTGTAATTCCAAATTTGTATCCGATTGTGCGTCTTTTTTACGACATTTTCAGCGAATAGCGTCTAAAGGAAGATTTGGAGTCACGAGTCACGTCATCAAGTATGACGTTGTCAATGATTTACCTGTCCGAAACAGCAAAGGAAGATGTATTCCAATCAAAAAAGGTAAGATTAGATTTAAATGTATATGTAAATTGCACTTAATTTCATTTCATTTTATCTCAGTCGAATCATAAAGCATGTTTCCTTAGTCAGAATTATTTATAAATATACATTAGATTTATATATATAATTTATTTGAATTGAAGAGTTTCAAATTTCAATATTGAATTGTGGGAATTACAGGAGAAGAAGGTGTTCTTATTGCCGGAATCCCGCCCTCGTATACTGGCTTCTACAAGGGGGATCCCGAGACTAGCGAGAGGAAACTCATCCGTGATGTATTTGAGGAAGGCGATAGATACTTCAACTTCGGCGATGTAGTTTACATGGACTCGAACTATTACATTTACTTCAGAGACAGGGTCGGAGACACATTCAGGTAGGTTCTATACATCTGTACAGTAGATACTCGTTGACATCCACTACGAAAACAGTGACAGGAAATAACATCTGGAGTTTAAGAGCATCGTTCAGAGTAGAGGAACTAAGTTTGTAGATAAGGAAACGGTAATGTTCAGCATTAGAGGAGGGGGCCACGGTGGTTAAGTGGTTAAGGCATCTGGCCACCTTTATCACCAGCCCTCCACCTTTAGGTCGCGGGTTCGATGCCTACATCGGGCTGACGCCATATACTGACCGTGATCGGCGACTTTTCTCAAGGAACCTTTCCACTGCCACTCAACACTTCTTAACTTTCAGAAAGTTTAGGATGTAATATAGTAACCTGTTTGTCTGCGTGGTCCATCGCCCCGTGACCAGCTAGGGCAATTTTGAGGCTGAGACTCTTTGTAGTAAGCGATGACTGAATCACTGTACATACGAAAAGTCTGTAGCATGTTATCTATAGGAACAAGAGAAAAGCGTTTTGCTCAAGAACACAACCACATTAGTGCAGACTGATCCGTTTCTGAGCTCAGCTTTCATAGAACGCAAACAGAAAGGGAGCGTCATACCAACCGGCTACTGTTTAAAAGGACAATAATGTTTTCAGTGCGTTTCCTCTCAAACTTACAGATGGCCGAATCTGTTCTGCATGACGAATATAAATCCCAACTTCCATGTATTTACAAAGAATTACTTGAAGGTCGTGAACGTGGTTTTCAACACTGTTGACATCTCTATCTGAGAGTGATAGTTTGTGTATTAGAACTAGCGAAGTTTAAAGGGCTCAACACAGACACAGGAGTTTTAGAGACTCAGGTTTTTTAAGATCATAATAGTCTCACTGGGAAGCATTCTATTTCTTATGTGTTCTTTAGCAAACCTGTTGGTTCCGTTCTGTCGTTTTCCGTGTTCTCATTTAGGAAAGTTATATTACTCTCTTGGATTGATCAAGATTTCCAAAGCGGGCAATGAAGCAGAAGATGCTTACTCTTCCAGAACATCTGGTCTTATTTTGTTGCCATGTTGGTTTTGTCTGTGTTATTTTTTAAGCAAGTACAAATATATTTATATCAAGTACGGGGACTTTTTGGATGTTTTCCAATGAATATTCAGACCAATGCAGTGCTTGTTAAGTACTGCGTCCCTAAATGTAAGTTTCCTCATTTCGACTTCAAATATCAAGTATATACACTATTTATCAAAAGGCTTGCGTAGTTACTATTGTTCGTCATCTTTGATAAAACTCCGACTTCCTCAGAATGCACATTTCAGTAATATTTAGTTTTTCTAGCCAGCGTGCAGTAGGGGTTTCCCAGAATTCAGCTTGTAAAAATACTGAACAATCGACTTCAAACGTTTTCAACTGAAAAATGGGTTCATTCTACCATCATGCATTCCAACACTTATCAAAAAAATTTAACGATTGTCATCATTTTTAAAGCGTACGAACGTTTAATGTCCGACATATTTGTAGGCCTGGTGTCAGCGTGATTCTTAAATAGTCCTTCGGAGTTACATTTGCACTCAATGCACAGGAGAAGCTCCTTCCGACTGACATTGCTAACTAGCAAAATTCTCTCAGCCGAATACATTGAAAATAACTCTGTGGGGAGGACTATTGTGAATTTCGTAACTTTTTTGAAAAATGAATAATTTTCCTTCACAATCTTTTGTTAAACCCGCAAAAAAAAGTTTGAAAAATACTTATCAGTATATATATATCGACAAGGTTGAAGAAAACGAGGTATTCTACAAATGTTCGACTGTTTGTCGCTCACACATTCATGGTTATATTAACTCTGTTTTAAGAGACTATAGATCATAGTATGCTTGGATGTAGTTTATCTATTTTTCAGGTGGAAAGGAGAAAACGTTTCCACTAGAGAAGTCTGTGACGTCATCAGTAAGCTTTCTTTTACACAGGACGTGAATGTGTACGGAGTGCGCATGCCAGGTAAATTGCCTTATGATTGAAAGTCTTTTACAATATGCGAAAACATAGGAATACTGTTTTCTTGGTTAAACTGCGATAACGTTTAAGCAACAATCTACGACCTACAATTATTCTGAGTGGATTCGGATTGAAAAGGCTCACATGATACTTAATGAAGTTTTCCTTACACGTCTTAAAAACAAAAATTAAAATAATAGCTTTCCGGTCTGCTACTCCGTCGATCTGGTGTGTGAGGAATTTGCAATATCCTACGTTGGCTATTCAAATTGAAATTTTGAGCTTCTGTACACGGATGACGCCCATTACTACGTTGCAAACAAAGAGATACACAAATCTTCCCGATACAGGAATCACCTCCATTAATTTACAAGAAACAGTTTGTGAGATGTATTCAGCAAATATATGCATCTTAATTGTAAACTCACTAATTTCACACAATTTTGATTTTGACTTTCAGATTCTGACGGACGTGCCGGAATGGCGGCTATTTCTGTGAAGGGTGATAAAGAAGTACACCCTGAAATGCTCCAAGCCATATTTCGCATTTGTGAAAAAGAACTGCCAACGTATGCACGTCCGTTATTTTTACGCTTTAAAACGGAACTTGCAATCACACAAACAATGAAACACAACAAGCTAAATTTGGTGAATGATGGTTTTGACCTAGATAAGATAACAGACCCATTGTATTATCTAGACGCTGAAAAACGCACATATTCACCCTTAACCAGGGACGTTTACCATCAAGTTGTGACGTCACGTTTGTAAACATGGGTTAAAGATATTGTTACATGATAATTAATGTATTGTTTTACAAAGAAAATAAAGTACAGTATGCAGTTCTTAATGGATCACGCTGTGTATTCATGTTCTTCATTCTCTCGCTGCTTAGTAACACTATCAAAAAGGTGCAATAGGATTTTTCACTCTTGTAGGCCAGGATTGAATCACCTGCAAAATATTCATTTAGTTTTCCTAGAAAATACAAAAGGTCAGACAGGTATCTGAAATATGACATCTTGTCAATTCAGTCAAAAATTGAAGCTCAGATATACATAATAACCTATGGTTACCACTTAGCCAGATATACACCATAACCCATGGTTACCACAAAGCCAGATTTACACAATAACCTATGGTTACCACAAAGCCAGATATACACAATAACCCATGGTTACCACAAAGCCAGATAAACACAATAACCAATGGTTACCACAAAGCCAGATATACATAATAACCCGTGGTTACCACAAAGCCAGATACACATGATAACCCATGGTTACCACAAAGCCAGATATATATAATAACCAATGGTTACCACAAAGCCAGATATACATGTACACAATAACCCATGGTTACTACAAAGCCAGATATACACAATAATCAATGGTTACCACAAAGCCAGATATACACAATAACCCATGGTTACCACAAAGCCAGATATACACAATAACCAATGGTTACCACAAAGCCAGATATACACAATAACCAATGGTTACCACAAAGCCAGATATACACAATAATCAATGGTTACCACAAAGCCAGATATACACAATAACCAATGGTTACCACAAAGCCAGATATACACAATAACCCATGGTTACCACAAAGCCAGATATACACAATAACCAATGGTTACCACAAAGCCAGATATACACAATAACCCATGGTTACTACAAAGCCAGATATACATAATAACCTATGGTTACCACAGATAAACACAATAACCCATGGTTACCACTAAGCCAGATATACACAATAACCCATGGTTACCACAAAGCCAGATATACACAATAACCAATGGTTACCACAAAGCCAGATATACATGTACACAATAACCCATGGTTACCACAAAGCCAGATATACACAATAATCAATGGTTACCACAAAGCCAGATATACACAATAACCCATGGTTACCACAAAGCCAGATATACACAATAACCCATGGTTACCACAAAGCCAGATATACACAATAACCCATGGTTACCACAAAGCCAGATATACACAATAACCCATGGTTACCACAAAGCCAGATATACACAATAACCCATGGTTACCACAAAGCCAGATATACACAATAACCCATGGTTACCACAAAGCCAGATATACACCATAACCCATGGTTACCACAAAGCCAGATATACACAATAACCCATGGTTACCACAAAGCCAGATATACACAATAATCAATGGTTACTACAAAGCCAGATTTACACAATAACCCATGGTTACCACAAAGCCAGATAAACACAATAACCAATGGTTACCACAAAGCCAGATTTACACAATAACCCATGGTTACCACAAAGCCAGATATACACAATAACCCATGGTTACCACAAAGCCAGATAAACACAATAACCCATGGTTACCACAAAGCCAGATATACACAATAACCCATGGTTACCACAAAGCCAGATAAACACAATAACCAATGGTTACCACAAAGCCAGACATACACAATAACCAATGGTTACCACAGATAAACACAATAACCCATGGTTACCACAAAGCCAGATATACACAATAACCCATGGTTACCACAAAGCCAGATATACATGATAACTCATGGTTACCACAAAGCCAGATATACATGATAACTCATGGTTACCACAAAGCCAGATATATATAATAACCCATGGTTACCCTGCAATTAAACATATTAACACTTTGTCAACCTAAATTGGGATATACACAATAACCCATGGTTACCCTCTAGTTATACATCCTAACCCTTTGTCACCCTGAACTGGGATATACACAATAACCCATGGTTACCCTGCAGTTATACATACTTACCCTTTGTCACCCTAAATTGGGATATACACAATAACCCATGGTTACTCTGATGATATACACAATAACAATTGGTTACTGTTCAGTGTGATACATGATAACCCATTGTTACCCTGAAGTGAGATACATCTCCCAGAAGTGACATGTACACAATAACCCTGCATGGTTAACCAGAAGTGACACATACACAATAACCTATTGTCACCCAAAAGTAATATTACACATTAACCCAATGGCCACAGCTAAGTGAAACACTGTAGACATACAATACACAATAACCCATGGTCATCCTAATGTGAGATATACACAATGATTCATGATCACTCTCAAGTGAGGTACTGTAAACATACATACTTTGGAGGTAAACTTTTTTAGTGCTTTCCGTACTGTGTTAAAATATGATAGCATTGAAGTTTCTGTATGTCAACAATATAGCAGTGACTGTGAATGCAAAAATTTGTCACTGTACTTAATGTGATATTGTGCTTGAATATCATTGTGCCAAAACAAGTATGTTCAAAGTATACACAAACACTCCTGATCACCCTGAAGTTAGATATTAATAATCCTGATTCCTTTTAATATAAGAACATTTCTTTATTCATGCAAAATTTCAAACGTACAAAATTAATTTTAAATAAAAATATACTTCATTAATTCAATGTCATCACAGATTTATAATCAATTTTAAGACAAATATGTAAAAATGGCTAGATTGCATAGAAAATGAGAGCAAGTGATTCTCCAGAAACGTAAAAAACATACAGGTTACAATCACATTGGCAGAACACTGATTTATCCCATCAGCCTGTATAATTATCACAGTATCGAACAATGGAATTGTATACATAATGAAATATCTGTGTAATGTGTGAGAATTCCTTGAAAGTCACATGACAGCTTAAAAATCAACCCACATACAGATTTACGTGATTTTTCAATCATCCAATACATTACTCTTTCTGCTCTCTCTCGTCAATCAAAATTACATATTCAAATTCTTATCCCTGAGGAATACTGATGCTCTGCATAACTTGATTTTGATTGGTTCTGCCAAAATTCTCATTTTCCTTCTACATAATTGGTTATGCAGGTACTACATATTTACTGCCTGTCAGTCGTTATATTTTTGATGAGGCCTCAAAATTGAACAGGACATCATATGCTTCTAAAGATTAACCATAACAAGAATTTCCAGATTTCAAACCCATCTTCATCTGAACATAGAGGACTGAAAATGATATTTCCTTTCAACTTTATTCTAACATCCACAATTTAAGAAAATTACCATTCCCTATGGACTTCTTACAAAATCCTGAGAGAGTAAATTTGCTGGCTGTCAAACAAACCTATTAGTTCCATTTATGTAAATTTAAAGCACCTTGTGTCACAAGGAATGTACAGTATCATAGATTGGCAGTCATCCTCACCCAGGCTTTGATGACCTGGTGTGCAATTGCTTGATCCGGGGGAACAAAAAGTCCTTGAGGATGCTGCCTTGTAAGCATTTGGACTAACTCCGAGCGACGGAACCACTGCACATCTTCCATCTCATCATTATCAACCTGTAGCATAAATAGAGTCAAACTGAAACTGTTTTTCAAAACACTTACAAGTTAACCTATAGCTGGTAAAACTTTCCTGAAAGTGTGTTTGATAGGGAGTATTTTTCCATCAATGTGGATACCCCCACCCTGCCACCTACTCTAAAATAGCTAATGAATAAAAAATAGCAAGAACAATTTTAAACTTCTAATAGTTCTCTTTTTCTTTGCTCAGTAACTTGAGAAAGCTATATTAAAGCAAAAATGCAAAAATAGTGGAAGTTTAGATCTTGAAAGCTTTTTTTTTTTTAACTGATTCCATAACACCATATATATACTTTACCAACGGACTGCAAATCCACTGCAGTTCAGATTTTTTTATCAACAATAAAACCTGACTTCAACACACCTTGATGTCTTCAGATATAGCATGAGCTATACAGCCCAGCATCAGGGAACAAGGGAAAGGCCACGGCTGTGATGAGTGATAGTCAACTCGACCAACTCGCACACCACTCTCCTCAAAAACCTCTCGTCGACAAGTATCCTCAACAGTCTCACCTGGAAAGAAAATAAGTACTATGTGGGAAGACTCCTTGTTTGTGTGTTCGATAGGTTTATCACCTTGCCAATAGGCAGTCATTTTGAGACAAGATCATCTTGTAGAAGCTGGTGAATACCTCTCTGAACAGTAGGGGGGAGGTCCAACAAATGATATGATAGGGGGACATCTGGGGTTAAAAAGTGTTGTTACGTAAATTTTACCTGGTTCCATAAATCCGGCAAGGCAGGAGAACATCTTGGCTGGAAACTGCTTCTTCCTTCCCAGCAGGCATCTTTTCTTATCAGGGGAGACAACCAGCATTATCACAGATGGGTCAGTACGAGGATAGCATGTATTATGGATACCTGAAATTTTAACAAGAAATAAACAGAGTATTCAAAGATATAGAAATCTTTCGTAGATATTGAGGAAATCATGTGCCTACAAGATGAAAGACACAAGACATGTATATATATATATATCTTTCTGTAGAAAACCTTTTCTTTTTTTTCATGAATCTGACCCCAAAAAAGCACCTGCGCACTATACCCGCAAATTTACGGTATATATTTGGTCTAGTGGTTTTGGAAAATGTAAGAGTAAAGAGAAATGCCTTTGATTGGTTTTAAATTCAAAAATTACTATTAAGTGTGTTAAAACATCTCCTTTGAGGATTGCAAAATAACTTCATCTACCAACAATTCCTGATGTGTACCAAACACTAATGACAATTTCAAGTCAAAACACAAAATAATTGATGGCAACCATCACAAATAAAATTCCAATTTAACTAGAAATATAGCATACAATAGACTTTGTTGATTACTTTTCCAGAAGTTTGTATGTTTCTAGATAAAAAAACAATCTTCAACATCTATCTGTTAATAGAAACTAGAAAATATATACATGTATATACATAATCTGCAAGACAGAGCACAAAATATCTTATGTGACCTTTTGACCATCTGACTGATGACCATTTTAATATGATAAGATGTAGAACTTCAGTTGAGAGGTTCTCGACTTTTTATGACATTATTTCAGAACTGGATTTGACAGGGCAGGAACGAGAGTATAAGACACTAACTTCAAAGACCAAAATGAAAACTGACATCCATTCAAAAATGCTCAAAATGTGGTGTGCAGAATTACAACAGACACATAAGATCCCAAACTTTCAACAAAACCCTTTCAGAAGTTTAAAAAAAAATAGACATGACAAATCCTTTGATTAATTTCCAGAGAATATTGAAAAAAACCTCCACTAATTTTGCTTACCTTTGTTTGAGCGGCAAGATTTGTTGTCACAGATGCGTTTGTAACCCCCCTCTGCTACTGTAGTGGGACTGCCACATGTAGCACAGAATTTGTACCGGTCCAACCAGTCCAACATAGAGCGAGCCTCTGCAAAAATTCCGGCATCGCTCGGCTCCAACTGCATTGATGCAGGATAACCTGGGATGAATTCTGATTCGTTGACTAGGTTTTTGACTTTAGAATCATCTGTGTTGGTTACATCCAGAGCAAATAATGCCTGACTTTGTGCAGTACCCTTCTCTTCAGAACAATTATCTACTCCAAGGAAAACAAGCAGAGGATTGGTGCTTACCACAAATTCCACATCGCTGTAAGGCAGACGGACCAGTGTAAACTTGTATCTCTTTGTAGAATCACCATTATTGACAACAAGAGGTTTCAGGTCTGAAAAGACAATAAATCTGGTGCTATCTTCCTTTAATTTGTTATCGAGCCAGACATTATCCTTCCTGTTCTCTGCCTTGCGATCCAAATTATTCAGAGAGAAGTAGTTACGTAATTGTTTATCGGGATTTTCCTTTTTAATAAAATTGGTAAGCATATCAGCAGCGTTCTTTTGGTCCCAAAAAACAGCTATATCTTGAGCAGTCTGTCCAGTCTTGTTCACCAAATTCACATCACACCTGAAAGACAAATCTCAGATGTCAATAATATTCTATCAAGAAAACTCCATTTACAACATTCCCCTTAATTAGTCCATTCCTTGTAACAAACCTATCCATATCTAATACTTTACAGAAGAATGACCAACTATTGCTAATTCATTGCATTGTAAGAGTGATGAAATTTGTGATCTCTAATTCAATACTTTGTCCTATAAACCATTTTTATCCCTTCCACTTTGCTCCTGACCTATGAGTTGACCTTTCAGTGAAAAGCTATGACATTTGACATTGAATGCTTTACTGTCAGTGAAATAACTTTCCCCAGATATTCTGGTATCAGAATTGATGAGTCGCCTAAAAACTGCCACAGGATGTAAAATCCTGTAAAATGTATTTTGAACTGTTTCAGAAATTGATTGTTAAATTTTTTGAAATTTGAAATTTTTCAGGTAACAAACCAAGTGATTTTATTAACAGTTTGCTTTAAGATAAGGTTAAAGACAACATTATGAATGCTCAGATGGAAAGAGTAAAGGATGGGGAACGACATATATCGTCAGACTATGAACAAAATATCACCATATTGACTCTCATGATTCCTTTGATTAAATATCACCTGAACTTAATTTTTAGTCTTCTCACTCTTTCATATGTTACTAAGTCCCTGTAACATCACACAGAGATTATCTAATAGGTTGTGATATACAATCTATTTTAATGTAAGGGAGCTATTGTTTTATACTGATAATATAATGCTTACCAAATTGATTCTGTATTAATAAGCTCACCTACATCTAGTGCAGATTCAACAGAAATGAAAACAACTGTCATAGCATTGTCCTTTTGTAGGCCAACATCTGTACTCCCCACACCCCTTCCCTCAACAGATGTTATAAGGTGATCTTACCCTTTTTGTAGCAATGCTTCAATCACAGACTCTTGTCCGTTACGAGCAGCAAACATCAATGCTGTCCACCCTTTGTCATTACGATGATCAGAGTTGAAAGTAGCTGTCAATTCAAAACGCTAAATCAACATCATCACAGCTTATTGTTATTACTTAATTGACCGGACAATAAGCCCAACCCAGATTATTAATCTTCCAAAATTTATTGCTGTAAATATAGTTGTTCCATTGTCATGTAATGCCATTTCACTGTCCAGTAATAAGCCCACACCCTGCCTCTGTTCTTATCTTTGATTCATTGCTGTATAAATACAGCTTGAAGAGCCTGAAGAGCAATTTTGTTTAAGTTTGAGTCAAAGAAAACTTTGTGTTAGGATACTTGTAAATCAGTGTAATATTTCCTTTACATTGTGAAAATGCTTGAGCATAATTATTGGTAAATACCAATGACATGATGTACTGACATGTACCATAAAGAAGTAAGTCCAAGAAATACAATCTATTTCATCAAACAAAGACCTTACTGTACCTTGTAAAAGGAATTTTAGTTCTTCCACATTTCCATTTGCAGCATAGTCAAAGTATTTTTCCTCAAAGCTTTTTTTAGTATCTGATGGCCCTGTCCTATCACTGCTCATCATCACAGCTAATCTGGAAAAGAGTCTACCACTGTACATATTTCATAACAGATGCGTTTGTAACCCCCCTCTGCTACTGTAGTGGGACTGCCACATGTAGCACAGTCATAAAACTATGGTGATGTCATAATATGGGAAAATAACATCCTGAATTGAAAATGAGGCAAAATGTTTTTGTTGTTTTGACTTTGATTAAAACCTGTCAAAATTAACTTTTAAGAGCAATAAAAAAATTTTAAAATCTATTTTCATTTCAAATGGGATGTATGGACCTTGTCTTCATATGACATTATATGGACCTTGTCTTCATATGAAATGTATGGACCTTGTCTTAATATGAAATGTATGGACCTTGTCTTCATATGAAATGTATGGACCTTGTCTTCATACGAGATGTATGGACCTTGTCTTCATACGAGATTGTATGGACCTTGTCTTCATGAGATTGTATGAATATTGTCTTCATGAAATTGTATGGACCTTGTCTTCATACGAGATGTATGGAACTTGTCTATATATGAGATGTATGGACCTTGTCTTCATAAGATTGTATGGAACTTGTCTTTATATGAGTTTGTATGGACCTTGTATGGACCTTGTCTTCATAAGATTGTATGGAACTTGTCTTTATATGAGTTTGTATGGAACCTATCTCAAAGTTCTATTTATTGTTTCACAAGTAAGAACTTCTTAGACATATTTCCTACAACCTCATACGAAATGAAAACTCATCTAAGACCAACATATAGGCTTATTTACATGTTTACATGTATTTTAATATTGTTATTTCAATTACTGCATTGACATGCCCCCCCCCCTCCCCAAGCTGCTCAGCATACATGATTGCATGTACATGTACCAGGTAATCTAGCTAAATTTGAAAGAGGTCTTGATATTTGAAGTAAAACGGTCCTAATCATATCATATGTATTATAGCTACATGACATCAGCATATTACCCAGCTTAAAAACATCGACTCACACATTATTTTACGCAACTTAGTTTTTTTTTTTTTAATTTCAGCGTCGAGCTCGATCGAGCTGTCAAACATTTTGTAATTATCATATAAGGCTATACTGTGATCCTACTGCCCATGGTCCACGGACCATTCAATTTCAATATGACAATTCTAAGATTTGTTAGCCGCACGGACATGGCTAGAGTCTCACCTGTTGGCTGTGCTTAGTTTTCTTGTGATGCCCTGCCAGAGACGGGGGCAGGTTAACATGTGTAACGATGTTCCAAAGGCCGTTTACATGTTGAGAAAGCCTAATTTGACAAGCGTTTTAATGAGTTAGAAAGCAGGACTGTATGGGAAAGGGTACATACAGATAAATTATACATGCACAAATTAGACATTAGTCCGGCGTGTTATCACGTTGAGACGGTTGGACCGGTTAAACTTGCAAGATACACGACGAGGCCGCTCTCGTTTATGCGGAAGTAACGGGACGCAGGTATCGTTTTCATTCCAATATGGCGGCCAATGACAAATTCCAAGACACTTCACTTTGACAATTTGTGGCCAAAGGGCCCCGGGTTACGCAAAAAGCTACCGTAGAAATCGATTCTTACAAGCGTTTTCTTGTCACAGAATCAAAATGGCCTCCGCTGACGATGATAGTGAAAATGACTTGCTAGGATTTTGTAATTATTTCGTTGAAGACGAAAAAGCTGAACAAGAGAGGAGATCGATGTGTTCCAGATGCAGGTAAAGTGTATAGTGTGGTTTTGTTGATGATATGATTACGGTAAAGGAAGACATGTCGGGCACTGTGCCCCGCATATGCCATTTCCTATAGATATCTAACGTTGTACAACAGGTAAAGGATCATCGAGAGATTGGATCAAAGGGGAGAAAACATGCTACAGTACATGTACAAGGACCAGAAGAGAGAAATCAACAGTTCCAATCAGTTATAATCTTCTTTTAAATCCAACAGTGAATCGGAAATTTCCAGGCACTTCAGCTAAGAAAATAAGAAATGGCACTACTTCTCAGAATGATTCCGAATTTGTTGAAGATGGAAACCAAATGAAATACAATGGTTTTGTTGAGTTTCTGAAATGGGGTTAACGCACATTGGAATGATCTAACCATTGGGTCCATCTAAAATACTGTATAAAAGTCAAAGTTTTAAGGACGCCACGCTCCTTTCCGCTGCCCGTGCCATGCATTAAGTTTGACCTAAAATGAAATAATTTTCCATCTCATATTATTCCTAAACTTTCTACAAAACTTATAATTAAAGCAAAGGAGATATATATATGAAGCATTTTCATGACTGAAATATGGATGTTGAAGAAGTAAATGTTATCCTTGATTTTATATGCATGATTTCTTATACTTTTTCTTTGAATGAAATTTGGACGTGACATTATGAATATTGCATGTTCATCATAGTTTGCATTAAGAAAGCATCAGAGTTGATAAAATTTATTACCACCTTCTTCGTAAACTTGTAATTCTATCCCATTGGTTAATCCCTATAATACAACATTTTCTCTCTCAGGAAATCTCAGAAATAATACAGTTGGAATAACTCTGATGATCTGATCTGCTACAATTAGATACAATGAAAGTACACTCCCATTATATGCATTTACTGTTTTAATGAAATTGATTGCGAATAAAACTAGATCCTTCCCAGTGTATCATTACCTACTTATCAAAGATATTGTCTCTCATTTTCTCCCATAAACTATGATACCCATCCTGATTATCTTGCCAAATCCTTTTTTGTAATTATATTACTCAAAACCTTTTTCTTGCAGTCGTCCCATAACTGTTTGCTGGTGTCCTTACTTACCAAAAGAACGACTGGATGTGAAAACAAATATCTACATACTACAGCATCCATATGAGGTATTTTTTCATTTATCAAAAATCACATATTTTTTTGCTTAGAGATCTGAACATGGTGGTTCAAAGATAAATCAAACAGTTCTAGATATTTTTGTTCAGATGATAATAGAGTTTGTCAAGAAGAGTTCTGTTTTATTATTGAAAAAGATTTATTAAAAGTTACATTCCTGTTTTCTGGTAGTTTAATAGATCCTTAGTGTAAGAAGTGTTTAATCACTTTTCCTTCAGACTTCCAGACGCTTGAAGACTGCTCCCATGCTATATCAAGGACTAGTGCCTGGAAAATGTCACATAATTGTTGGCAAGAAATTTTCAGAACATAGGTAAGAATAGATATATGAATGTAAAGGCAGATTAACATTAAGTGGTTCGAAAACTGAATCTTTGCCTAATTTCAGTCCCACTAGTCTCATGCCTACATGTCAAACATGTTTTGATTTAGTAATCATTTACTTAGAAAGTTTTGCAATTAAGTAAGTGGTTAATTAGTCTACCTTGTTGTGAAAATAAAACCCAGCTTAGAATAAGGCTACCATATTAGTGTGATGAAATTGTAATCTCTATGCATGTAGAGCTGAAGATCGGAGCAAATCAATAGAAAAGTAAAAATAAAATAAACAATAAAGTGGTTACAAAATCGACACAGAAATATATATTGATGTCAATAGTCACTTTGTCACGTGCAAGTTCTCAATAACAACACAACAGTTTTATGCAGATGTTACTTTTATATTCTCATTGAAAGATGTTAACAGTAGAAAGTTCTATACACGACTGACTCATCTGCTCACACAGCACTAGTTAAACCCCTGTGTAAATGTTTACGTTATCAGTGCCTGTCCTGTGTCAAACCCCTAAATCTATCCCCCCCCCCCCCCCAGACACCACATACTCATGATCATGAATAGACACCTAATTAGCCATTATCTAGGTGGTCTGTCTGGCAGGCCAGCATCCATGAAATTGACCCCTGGGTGACATACCAAATACATTGGATAACTTAAGATTAACTTGTAACCTGACCACTATAACGGTACCAGGCCTCTAACACACGTACATACACAGATAGGGGATCATTACAACTTGACATATTTGATGCTCATGTCAATTGTAAATTGCAAATGTCAATAAATATTGTTAAAATTTAAATATATACTTTTGATTAAGGAAATTTTATCAAAATCTTCTTTTCTAGGTATCCCCAGGTAAATGAGATTCTGAAAGCTCCAAACACCCTCTTACTTTATCCTGGTGAAGATGCAATGGATATTCAAGATCTTCCTCACCACCATCACAGCTATAATCTTGTGA
Source organism: Ylistrum balloti (assembly GCF_031769215.1). NCBI lineage: Eukaryota > Metazoa > Mollusca > Bivalvia > Pectinida > Pectinidae > Ylistrum > Ylistrum balloti. The sequence continues at coordinate 2,842,806 of NW_026782097.1, read as the reverse complement.
TGCTGGACGGTACATGGGCCCAGGCCAAAAACCTTTACAGTGCCAACAAGATCCTGTCCTACCCTAGAAAGGTAAATATACCTTTTTCAAACCCATTTTAATTAACGGTGAAGTAATGTTAAACCCCATTAAGTTAAGAATTATTGTGAAATCATCTACTTAAATTTGGTTCACAATATGAGTATAACATCAGAATGTGCACTTTTCTTAGAATAAAAGATCTTATAACAATCAGTAGAAAATTGGGTTTAATGTTTCTATGAATTCTTTGCCTCCTTCATCACACAGGGACTTGGCAGAAATTCCTGAACCATGGTCCGGGGGTCAGAAATTTGTGCCAAGTCCCTGTGCTATAGCAGAGAAATGACCAGTGTGAAGTGCACAAGCATTGACATAAATCGTCTATGAGATGGTTAGTAATCTACCAACTTTTCAGCTAGTATGTAATCCTGTGCATACTACAGTACATAGTTACCATTTTGTCTATTTTTCCCCTATAATCTGTTCACCATCTCATTACACTATTTTCAACCTTAATGTACATAGGATTATAGTACAAATTTGCACAAATTCAAACTTGGATTCCTAGAAGTACAAAAGAGCTGTATGATGCAGTTTGATTTACCGGGGGTATTATTTAAACTTGCGTGAAATGAAGCTGGGATGGTTCTGACCAAGGGCTGTTATTTTTCGGGTACGTCTGAAATCCAAGATGACCGTCATCTTGAAAAACATCTTTTAAACTTCTCCAGTTCCACTGGTGCCATTGAGCTAAAATTGATGGGAATGTCAAGGAAAGGTAGCCAACAATGTGTTGTGTTGTTATTTTTCGACCTTGTCAAATCTTTGATACAGTAGTCAGGGAGGCCATTTTGTTACATGATTGTGTAATCATGGTTTTCCTGTGCAACACCTATTTCAAAACTTCTTAAGTTTCACTAGTTGGATTGAGCCCCAACTTTACTCTCACATAATAGGTAACACCTGTTACAGTTACCTACTCCTCACCAAAACTACCATCTGCATCATGGAAAACAGCTTCTTAGAAAGATTTCAATCAAAGTGGAAAAAAATAACCCTTCTCTCTGCTGTAAGATTTTGTAGTCAGATGACTGTTAAGGCCCATGGGCCTCTTGTTTTACTCTACTGTATCTAACTAAAAATTTGTATCAAAAGGTGCAATGTATTTCTGTCTTTTGTACAATCTTCAAACTTCGTAGAATTTGCCACGTATTTGGTCTTGCACATGGATACACATCTACGACTTTCATACACTTTTTTCCATTTCAATAGAGTTTTCTCCTATTTGATTTTTTGGCAAGAAATTTAAAGTTTATGCAAAACATAATTTACTCTGTTGTTATAAATATGAAGTTCTATGTATCAGTCAAGATAATTAATTTTTTGGTTGGTGATGTAAAAGTTTACTTAGATGTCTGTTGTTGATGCCTCTTTAAAATCTCATTCAGATATTTTTCAAGATAAAAATGCATTAATCTCCTATCTGCTTGCTATGTTTATCAGGTGCAAATAAACAATAACCCTATCAGTAAATATGTGATCCGGACTCAGCCTACAGACACAGCCCTCTCTACACTCGAGTCTGCCGCTGTAGCTATATCCATCTTGGAAAAACGTCCAGAAATATTTGAGGTAATTCATCTTAACTTCCTGTAAAGTTTGTGATTGTACATTTGCTAGGATACTTTAGTGATATAAAGCTTTCTGGATAAATAAAATATTATTGTTAATATGTTATTTATATGATTATGGTACCCTGTTAGCATATGGCTTTATGGTCATTTTCAGCAATCCATCTTCAACAAGTCTACAGGAAGTAATGATTTGTTTTTCTCATTTGATCAATGTAGACCTAAAACAAGACAGAAATAGAGAGAAATATTTAGTATTTTACTTTAATTTTTTGTTTGATGAAATTGCAAGAATGAAAAAGTATGATTAGTATAAAATTAAAATTTTAGTTTTACATATTTGGGTAGTTATTTAAATGAAATTGTTGGATCTTAGATTATAAGAATATATATCTAGGAAGGTCTCTATTTGAGAGAAAAAAAATGCAGCTTTAATTCATATAACAATAATTGCTAAACAAAACATTAGAACTTGAATTAATCAGGCTTGCTAGCCCACATTTCAGCACAGGAAGGTCTTACTTTAAGAGAAAAAAGGAGTACTTGGGGGGAAAAAGTCTACATAGTCAAACAGGTGACCCCATACCTTTACAAATTGTTAACTGGTGTTGAGAGAACTTTTTTTTTGTTTCAGATGCTGACCAGGCCACTTGAAGCACTGTGTAATTTCCAGATGAAATTTGGTGCAGTTCAGCATCAAAGTAAAACATACAAAATTGAAAATGGACTTTGGAACAAACCTCTCTCTAAAAAATTCCTTAAAAAGAGAGAACAAGAAAAACTGAATCGCTTGGAACAGTCAAGCAGCTGACGTTGATGTGGACTGTTAGATTCCAAGTATATGATAAATTATGATGTGATGAAACTTACGTGATTCCCAACCAGCAATGAATAGTATGCTGGTTAATGATATAGTATTGATCTTGTTATAAACTTTGTATGATATTTTTTATTCTTCCTTGTTTTTTTTGTGTGTGTTTTTTCAATAATAAATGATGATAAATGTGGTGAAGAATATGCTTATATGTACTGTTAAATTCTGACAGGGATATTTAAAGAAGGTGTGATCCTTGCTCAGCTAGTAGATTGTTTGCATGATTTGACACTTTCTACCTGTGGCTGTTTTCTGTTTCTTGGGAATCTGGAAAAGAGACTGATATGTTCTGACATGGTTTAAAATAAATTAATCAGGCCTGTGATGGGCCTCCTGTATGTTGTTAGATAAGGTAGCCACCAGTGGTTACTACAAGGGGCCACCTCAAAATAACCTTGGCAGTTCACAGGTTGTTAAACTCAGCAAACAAACTGTAGAATACAAGGTTTGGGAGTTATTTCCCTTTGATTTCTATCATTTGATTACCAAAACTAGTAAAGACACACCTAACTGTGTGTAGATGTAATGTTACTTACATGTTTACTGTTGATATTTTTGTATGTATGATAGATCAGGCCAAAAAAGCAGGTGTAATCAAACAAAATTTGATATAGGTATTTTCATCTGAAAAGCAATTCCCTCCCATGTGATTTCAAAATTATACATTTTGCGTGGTGTTCATGTTTTTTTGGTTATATTACAAGACAACTTGACTTATGCCTCTTGATTCCATGGGGAACAAAGGGCCACAACAACTCCTCAGATGCACTCGGTTCTGACTGGTCCTCTTTAGCTTGGTCCACGTCATTCTGGCAGCCTTCATCTTGACATCAATGCTACTCCGTCAAGTCTGCTATGGTCAAACCACTTTCCACTTCCCTTGTGGATTCCAGTCAAGGGCCTACCTGGTGAGGTTGGATGCAGGCTGTCGTAGCTTGTGACCTATTCAACCCCATTATTGCTTTTTGATATTTCTCTCTGTTGGGGCTTGTTTTGTCATGTCCCTAAGTTGTCTGTTGGAGATAACCTCTGGCCCCTTGATATAGGGGATGTTTCTAACATATCTATCAATGATTGTCTGTAGCTTGTTCATGCTGGTCCAGGTCACTTGCCACCTTTCTGAACCAAAGAGTAGGACTGACTTCACATTGGTGTTGAAGATCTGGATCTTGTTGCAGAGCTAGATTTACTGGCTACACTGCCCAGGCAGACAAACTTATCATGTTCCTTAATGTTTTCTTGGTGTAGTTGCATTAGATCATGTTGTCCATTTTTCACTCTAATGACCTTGGTCCTCCTGATGTTGATTTGGAGCCAAGTCTTCCCTGCTTCTGGCAGAGAAGGCTGAATGTTGTCTGCGACAGCCAGGTCTTCTAGCTGCTTCGTGAGGGGCCACTGGATACCGACTCTCCAGCCTGCTGTAGACTGTCCCATGACCAAGTCAACCACCATCATGATGGTGTCAACTTTCTTCTGAAAATCCACAAAGACTGTACAAAGGGGTCTGACTCTCCAGGAACTGCTTGTTGGTGATACACATGGATGCGATGTGGTCCGTGCATAAGTGATCTTTTCGGAAGCCTGGCTGTTCGTCCTGGCATGTCTTTACAAGGCGAACTCAACAAAAATATCAACACTCTCTCACTCTGCATCATCCTCTGGAAAGTCATAGGTCACCCAAACATTGTTAGTATATTGTATTTTATGAACATTCCTCCTGTGATACCAGCCCCCACCAAAGTTACAGACTACATGTGTAGCATGCCAATTTATAACAACAATCCTATCTGTTACAATAATATATTTGTAACAAATTGGAATGTATTTGACAGGATACTGTGTTCAAATTTGTTACCATAACATTTGTAACAATTTAGAATGCATTTGACCAGCACAACATTTTTTTTACATTAACATTTGTCAGAAATTGGGACATATTTGACGGGATATAGCATGCCAATTTGCTACATCTACCCAGTTTGCTACATTCACATTTGTAATAAAAATTAGGGTGTATTTGACAGGCACAATAACAAAATTTGTCACAATAACAAGTATTTATGACATAAACTTTATTGTTACTGTTGTTAAGCCACTGAAGGTTTAGGATGAAAGCCCTTAAGCTTTTGTGCTTGCAATGATTTTTTCTGTATTTAAATCCAGACAGGGAGAAAAAAAGGTTTTTTCTAACGGACTAAATTATTATCACTTTCTTTGTGATTAAAAAAAATAAAATACCGTAACAATTGATTCAAACTCTGGTTTTGATCTTCAACTGACAATATACAAAACCAAATCATTTTTTTTTCATTTCATTAAAAAAAGTAAGCAGGTACCAACAGGACCAAGGCAGAATTTGAGCAAGATCCAACAAGCACTAACAAGTACAAATTTTAATTTTCGAAATGCAAGATGGCCGCCCTTCAGATATACTTTTTTTCTGGTCAGTCTGAAAATGGAGCGTCACAAGAATGAATCAGGATAACCATCATACGAATTTTAAGACTGATCCATTAAATGCTTTGCAAGAAATGTCGATAACAAAATTTAACTGTCAGAATGACGACATCCTGGCTTTCATTCTGTTTGTCTGGTCTGTTTCAAAATTGACTGAGCACTACTAAAGTCCATCTCACCTGACCAAGATAATACAAATCAGTGGCTTTTAAAAACGATAAGAGTGAAAAAGAAGAAAAGATATAGAATCTCCTATGAAATCACGGGAGTCTCATTCTTATTTCATGCCAAAATCCGAGTGAGTTTTGTGACGAATGGACATGATAATATGTTGTTGGGTCCACAGGCACTCGAGGCCAGGATATTATTTTTTAAACATTGATTTTTGTTTTAGCACTCATAACTGACGTTATTTAAACGAAATATCAGCAGAATTCAAGTTTATGTGCCGGTTGACAAATCCGAGGTCCACGGTCATTAAAAAAGGTGTATTTTTAATGACCGTGGACCAAAAATCAATGATTTGTCAACCGGCACGTAATATCCCTCACGTAAAATGACGACCACGAACGGTTTTCTAGCTTACTTGGACCCGGTATCCTAAATATTTATATAACTAATATATTTAAATTTCCAACAAAGATTTTAATTGGTGAGTTTACTAAAACAAAAATCAATGTTTAAAAAATAATATCCTGGCCTCGAGTGCCTGTGGTCCGTCCGTCAACCTGTTCTACGAATCGCTAATAGTCATGCACGACTGAACAAAATGTTTTTACCAACTTTGGTATGATGTGTCCTTTGGAGGGGGAAAGTGGAACAAAATTTGTATAAATAGTGGGACCCGACCCCCATTGGCCTGGGGGCAAAAAGGTGAAACTTTGCAAGTCTTTTTTTGTAAATCCTACTCCTCCAGAAGAAATGATTGGATTTTGTCCGAATTTGATCTAAGCATTATTATTTGTGAAAGGAAATCAATTTTGTAGGTTTGGCGGGACTGGGCGGGGCCCGGGTTTGGCGGGGTCCAAAATCAACATTTTGTGAGGTTTTAAAGTGAAAATATAGAGGACAGTATTAACGGAGGAAACCTTTTGGTTGTGCCGTTTTTAATTCAGAGTGTAACGTTTATGTCCGTAATAGGACATTACAATCGATATTTGGCTGGCGTATCCAATGAAAATCGCTCCCGGATATATGACAACAACGACTTCACTGAATAACAAGCGTATTGTGTGATGAAACTTTTTTCTAAACGCTATGTTCCCTTCAAAACCCATAGTGAAAAAAAACTTATAATACTATATATGAAGTACACATACTAGACACACTTTCAGCGGTAATTCACCGATCTGGCTAGTTCGGTGTCTCTGAAATTCTGAAGTATCACCTAGTCATCGATTGCAGAATGACTCAACACAATAAAAAGACATTCTGTAAATGACTATAACTAAACAACCAAGAAACGAAACCTTTAAATTCGTGAGGTATTTTCTATTGAATATATACATTAATCAACCATAGAAAAACATACGTGACAGCAATCTTTCTACAAATATGTGCAAAATAACAGTACCATTTACTAGGGACTTATGATACAACTGACTTGGATAAAGATATACAACTAATTCTGTGGTATTAGAGTGGGATAAGAAACTAAGAAAATAGGCCCAGTGGTGACAGTGGCGTAGCCAGGATCTAAAGTTGGAGGGGAGGGCAAAAATCTGGCAACGCCTGCGAAGCCGTGCGTCGCGAGCGCCGAATGCGCGAAGCTTTGCCGAGGGGTCTGGGGGCCCTCCCCCAGAAAATTTTGAAAATTTTGGCTCCATTTCCTGCATTTTGAGCGTATTTTGAAGGAAAATAACGGATTTACACGTTTCACAAAAGTCACCTCTGGGACAATTGGGGGGGGGGGGGGGCAACTCAATTGGGGGGAGGGGGGACAGTTGCCCCCCCCTTGCCTACGCCAGTGAGTGGTGACTCCTCTGGTTTTAGCTAGTGTGTTTGTTCACTGAGCCGTGAAGCCTTGAAGTCTCCTCTCCTTACTGCTGTTATCTAATCTTATCTGCATGTGCCTCAACGATATAGTTTGTGTGGGCTTGACCAGAGAGTGTTTGTCGGCCGCTTGAAGTGAAGGTCATTTTCTCAACAAAAATGATACCAATGAACTAAAGTCATGTATAATAAAAGTTACATGAATCAATCGGAAAATTACTCGGCTTTTTAATTCCATCTGTTTAAAGATTTTTTTGTCTTTTTTTATATTTCGGACAGATAGTGGCATACGTTGAGGATGGTATTTCATCTGTATATAGCTTAAACATACATTTTGTTTGACAACTATCAAAAGTTAACAGAAATTACTTGTCACAAAAGTGAGCATTTGATAAAATGGTTTTGCTTTCTATAACAGTTTATTTTGAAAAGACAGCAAGGTTAATTAACTTGAATTTCTTCTGCAGTGTTACAAAAAGATAAGGCAGTTTCTTATGCCTATATATCATACGTTCATGCATTTCTAAGCATAAAACTTACCACTGTTATCTCAAGGATGTGTTTACCTCATTTTCTTATGTTAGTATCACTAACGCATATTGATATTGTTTCGATGAACCCTATTAGTCACTCTCACTCAATACCGTTATTTGTCTCGCTGTCCTGGGCTCTGCCTGTATTATTGGGCCGTGACTTCCGGATATTAGCGCTACCCAAGTAACAAAAAAACTGTCTGACTTCCAGACTTCTGGAGTATGGATTTGCGAATACCATATTTTTGCCATAAATGGCCTGCTTTTGACGAAGTAGTTACTGACAATCGCGGAATAGAATTCTGGAAAGTTCATTACTCGAGGAATTAAAAAGGACAATAACAAGGACCGGCAGGTAGATATACTGATTTTAATTTCTCCACCCCACTAACAACACTGTCTGTACAGACGCTCGTGTTTTGCAGTTGTCTGGAAGTGTATGTTTACTGAAAGCCCTGATGTACTATGATATGTAACAGAGTCCTCGGTTGGGAATGAATCATATGCTTAAGTCCATGATAGTAGTTGAAACTGTGCATGATAAAATATTCCTTGATGTATTCCTACTTATGGTACACACACTGATCAGTAAGTCTTGTAAGTACATAATCCCTTTTGGGACTTGGGAGGGGGTTAGCAAGCACTAGCCTAAATATACCGTTCTGCTAGAGAGAACGTCTCTTTAGCTTAATCGTTTAATCTTTGACTAGTAAGTCTGAGGCCCCGGGTTTTTATTGAGACATAGAAATTTTAAAAAAATGACATCTGCTACAATACTCCTCTATAAAATTGACAAAAGACACACTCATCCCAGCAGATGCTAGAACAAGACCATTTTCGTTTGTCTGTCTGACTGATTGGATAAAGGTTGTTTGTTTTTGAAATAAGGTTGGACTTACTGATCTCAGTTTGCTTTCTGAAGAGCTTCGACTTAGCATATCGAGGCCTGTATTGATATTTGCAGATCAATTCAGATTTATGACTGAAATGTTACATCTATAGTTACAACAGACCTGTTTGTCTGATTACACAAACAGACCTCTAGACATGTGCCTCCTTTCACATTCAAACATATAACATTAGTAAAATGGAATCCCCCGCATTTAGCAATCAAACCCTCTCCCTACCCAGCATCTACATAATTTCCAACATGGATTGAAATATATAAAGAAAGAAAGAAACCCATTATACTTATAAATCACAGGTATCTTAGTTCTAGAACATATGTACAAGTTTAAGAATGAAACTACCTATTTTGATAAATGTAACATTTAGGTATAGATAATTATCTTTATTTTTATTTCTAATTTTTCAGACATCATGGCTGTAAATGTACACATACATTCCAAGTTTGGGGAGCACTTCCATTCCAGTTGGGTGCTAGAAGACTGTGAAATGATAGCAATGCCTAGTGGCATGGATGGATTTTACCAAAGACTTATCACCAACAAGGAGGTTAATGAATTGCCACTGCAGGCTATCAACTTGCGGGGTCCAACTCTCCCAGACTTTGACAATGATGGAGTCAGTGCAGATGAACAAGAACATTTGATTAATGCTTTACTGGGATCCCAGCTTAATTTAGCTAAAACTGTATGTAGTTTATCCAATTTTTCAAAGTCTCTTTACAAAAGACTTGTGGTTCTACAGAGAATATACACAGCCGTGTCTGTCAAACACCACAACAAATTTTGCCTCACGTCTGGCGTAGATAAATCTGAACTTATTGGAGGGATGCGATCAGGAAAAGTGTTTGAAAAAACAGAAGGTGTTGCTTCATGTGTGTCAGAGTCGCAGAGAAATACAGCTTTGTTAGAACTTGGTGTTAAAACAGGGTTGAGTTTGCTGTTTTCACTATTAAAGCAAAATTGGATGTTAGCTGGAAAGTTGCAGCATTTTTGTATATGTAATGATATTCTACAAACTGCCATTTCTGTTGTATCGTCTTTTCCACCCCTTTCTCTTGCTAATGAAGCAAAGATTACTCATCTAGGTATTGAATCTTTGAACGAAGTCAACAAATTTTTACGACAAGCTGCTAGTCCACAGTCTGGAGCAGATTTAGAAGGACAGCGTCTTGCATCAGAACTTATGATCTCCCTGGCTGCTCAGCGCGGCTCACTTTGTTATGTGCTTGATTGGGTGGATATGGCACTACACACGTCTGTAACAGTTCTCTGTGATCAGAAAGGAGAGGAAAAAACAGAAGCTGGGAAAATCAATTGGAAATTCTTTACCGATATTGTGACGCAGATGATCAAATCAGTGGTATTAATGAAAACATTTCTGTCCAACTTTTCTTTGTCACAATTTCACAAGTACAGTTGTATTAACATATACTTTAATACATTAATTACCATACTTATCTGTTATTTAGATATAGCCCATGTCTGGTAATAAACTTACACATACTGTTGTACTTACAGCAGAAATTCCTTCAGATATTTTGTATGCATATCGTTGTTCAATGAACCCTTCATGTTTTTCTGAAATTTGTAATGTCAACACATATATTTTTATTGTCTAAAGGTATCATTAGGTATGCGCACAAGGTTAACAGCATTGAATAATTTACTGTGTACTTTAATTATTTTTAAAAGGGAGGACCACCGACATTGACTTCAATGTTTGCAAGAAACCCACCAGTAGACCAGAATGGCTTAGTCCCTCTCTACTTAGCTGCAGTTGTACTTTTGGAAGAGGTAGGACTTGAGTTACTTCCCCTAGTCTAAATGATCTGTGAACATATGCTGTACATTGCATGGAATTATGTTGTCCTTTTGGTTTGGCCGTGAACTTTTTTTTTTAAGTGCTAGTAGTCAAAAGCAAGTATTTTTGACCAACAAAACTGATTTTAGCTTTCAAACACAAAATTACTGGCCTCAGATGCAGTGATCAGAAGTGAATTCTGTTCCCCTTGTTCAATCTACAAAGTTTATACCTTGTGAAAAAATCCCCTTTTTTGATATAAATTGGTAAATAACTGGTAACATTTCCAAAAACGTAACAGAAAATATTAATTTATACAACCATAGATTTATAATAGCAGTACTATTTACAATTATATTTGATTATTTGCTATGTAATCTGATATTGTCTCTCTATTGTGATCTTGGTGCAATAGATTCAACATTGTAGTAGCTTATTTGTTTAAGATTTATCACCGTGTGAACAGCCAGGGTCATTTTGAGATTGTGTTCCCTAGTAGTAGTTAGTGGCCTCTACCTTGCTGAATAAGTTGGAGGTTCTTAATATGTTATCTTAATCAAATAGGATAAAGAGTCCTGGAAGTATGACCAAGGTCACAACCAAAACGCATGCTGGTTCGAGATCTTGGCTTTTTCATGGTATTGTTGTTTCTCAGAAAACGTATGGTGTCCATATGGCGTGAGTACATGTGTATATGGTGATAGGTCCTGTCCCCTTCTTTTTATTTCAGCTTTACAGTTTAGCTGCAGATTACGAGAGTAATTGCTGTCTGGGCCCTGATGAGAACTCCAACAATTCATTGACTTCTAACAGCAACAACAATATGGGCACTGGAGCTGGAGGTAGCTGTGAGGTTTACATCTGGGGCAGCAACAGCAGTCATCAACTGGCTGAGGACAGACAGGAAAAAATACTAGCACCAAAACAAGCCACATCTTTTAAAGAGTGTCAACAAGTATGTACCTGTTTTCCAACTAACAATATTTGGCTGGGAGAGTTATCTAATACCATACGACTTAGCTAGATCTGTGTTATCTTGATATGATTTCATGAATCTATAAAGTAATAAGTGAACCAAATTCTTCTGTTTATGATAAACCTCAGATTGTCAGAATAGAGGCTTCTGGTTGATTATTTATGATGATACCTGTCGGCAGTATTAAATAGTTTTCCATAGGGATAGTATATCTAGTTGAAATATTAATTGCAGTTGCAATTATCACATCTAATGTTTTTGTACAGATCGAGGCAGGTCAGTTCTGTTCATTTGGAATACACACTGATGGCTCTATCAGTGCTTGTGGCAAAGGCAGTTATGGACGACTAGGTTTGGGAGACTCCAACAACCAAACAACACCCAAAAGATTAAATTTTGAACCCAACAGGAAAATAAAGAAAGTCTCATCATCGAAGGGATCTGACGGACACACACTGGCTCTGTCAACTGATGGAGAAATATACAGCTGGGGAGATGGTAAAAGAAAAAAAGTGTTTGATGCAAGGACACAACTGGGGTGGTAGGGGAGAGAAAAAATGTGTTGTAGGGATAAAGCTTGGGTGATATTGGAGAGAAATGGTGTTGCAAGTGTACAGCTCAGGAGATGGTTGTCGGTATCAAATTTTTAAGAAGAGTTGAGATAATTTTTTATTAATAAAGCTTGGGACAGAGATAGAATTGGTGAAGGTGGGAAGAATTTGTATTTATAATTATGTCTGCTCAACAGGTTCTTTGTGGTAGCCCAAAATCTTAACCATGATTTGATTGTATGTTTTGTACAGGAGAGGAAGAAACATACTGTAGATTATGTAAAGGTTAGCTTGTAATAACAAAATGTTGATTATAGTTTTCTGTACAGTGATCTTGCACTTTATTTGGCTTTGTTTACAGGTATTTTTCTAATATATCTAATATGTCTGCTATAGATTACAGCATTTTGGATTTCCAGTAGTTGGATTCTATAATTGAGTATGTGTTTTGATTTTGCAGGGGATTATGGCAAGCTTGGTCATGGCTCAAGTTGTACAGTGAAATATCCTAAGCTTGTCCTAGGACCATTGGCAGGGAAGGTAAAGGCTGCAGATTTCGATAAAAAAAAAAAATAAAAAAAAAATAAATATCTAGTTCTCTCTATGTACCAAATGTAAATCTTAGTTTTGTGTATCACAATAATTTCTGTTTTCTAGGTCACATGAGACATAATTTGAAGTTACAGACAGCTATCTTGAATTTTTTGAGTTGATTAAATGTTTATGGATTTTTTTCTAGAATAGGAAAGATGAGTCCCTCCTAAAGAAAAATAAAGAAATGAATACAAAACCTTATAACAATACCTAAGCAGATTAAGATATTTACATTGTGTTAAGGCCATAGGATGTATCCAATTTTACAGATTGTGAAGTGTGTAGCAGCTGGTTATAGACACAGTGCTGCAGTTACAGAGGATGGGGAACTTTACACATGGGGTGAAGGGGACTATGGCAGACTGGGTATGTGTCTCAGATTTCTTCTCTACCAATATATGTAAAATGTAAAGTAAGAAAAAATGAAAATAAGCACCAAAGCATAATGATGCTTGAGAAGAGACTTTCCCCCTCGTGTGCCACTTACAAGGTAAAAATAAGCAGGAGGAGGTGGAAAGTCATAGCAAGTTTTCTCTTTCCCTTCTTCACTCACAGGTATTTAGTTAAATTGGAATTACTACAGATTACTTTGTAATTATCAAATCATTTGTTATGACCCACTATCATCTTAATTTCACAAAGAAGTATTATTGGGTGTCTCTATTTTCCAAAAGATTGTATGAAAGACACACAAGTGAATAGCACCCTTTAAGATAAATTTAGATACATTAGAGCCAAACAATGAATGAAACTGCATCAGAAAGCCATTTCATCCTTTTAGGAATGATCAGTGATGTAAGGCCCTAAGTTTTGAAGCCTAGGAAGTGACTAAAGACAATTCAAAGTTACAAAAAAAAAAAAAAAAAAACTGTGTACACTTCATGAAAGAAGCAGTTTTGTGGGAGTGTTGAATCAGTATTAGGGAATTAAGTGAAGTAATAAGATTTCTTGATTCTTTAATGGTCAAAGTTTGATATTTTTTATTAAGTACTACAATGATATATGTATACTGCAATATATTGGTCTTAAAACAAGTCTACCAGTAGACAAAATCCAGTTCTTACTGTTTTTATGTTGACCAGAGGCGTTGTGATTTCCTTGTCTCTACCTCCATTTTGCAACACAAATTTGTCCTATTTTTCACTTCTGTGATACTGTCTATTTGGACCGGTGTCTGAGTAGTGGAAATTAATGTGTCATGTTATCATGCTGATAACTCATTAATTTTGATAAAGTTTAAATTTGAAAATTCAGTCTTACCATGAAGTAGATACATTTAGGTTAAATTGCATCACATTTGATGTCTGTATTACTTTTAAAGGTCATGGTTGCAGCAACAGTAAAAGTTTCCCTACACGAGTGGCAGATATTTCCAGCGTGGGTCAGGTCAGCTGTGGGGGCTCCCACACCATGGCTGTCTCTCAGGATGGCAAACATGTCTGGTCATTTGGGGGAGGAGACAATGGTTTGTATAGTGAACAGACAAAAATAATGTGTATTTATTGAGAAATAAGTTTATACAGTTGAAACCACATAATGTCATGTCAGTTAATGTCACTTTTTTTACGAAAGCTTTCCGGGCTTTTTTAGGTAATGCTTTGAGTTATCGAAATGAAATTTGGCATATGGCTTTTTGTTGCAAGGGTACAGATTATGTTCGATTCCCGGCTGTCTGTGACCCTTTTTGGAAGAGTTATGCCCCTTTCAACTTAGAAAATTTCCTGGGAATATTGTTTTCCGGACTTTTTTGGCTTATGGAATTAGGTATCAAAATAAAATTTGATAAATGGCTTCTTGTTGCAAGGGTACAAATTAAGTTTGATTCCCGGCTGTCTGTGACCCTTTTTGGAAGAGTTATGCCCCTTTCAACTTAGAAAATTTCCTGGGAATATAGTTTTCCGGACTTTTTTGGCTTATGCTTTGAGTTATCGAAATGAAATTTGATAAATGGCTTCTTGTTGCAAGAGTACAAATTAAGTTTGATTCCCGGCTGTCTGTGACCCTTTTTGGCAGAGTTATTCCCCTTTCAACTTAGAAAATATCCTGGGAATATTGTTTTCCTAACTTTTTTGGCTTATGCTTTGAGTTATCGAAATGAAATTTGGTATGTGGCTTCTTGTTGCAAGGGTACAGATTAAGTTTGATTCCTGGCTGTCTGTGACCTTTCTTGGCTGAGTTTTGCCCCTTTGAACTTAGAAAATTCTCTGGGAATATTGTTTTCTTGACTTTCTTTGGTTATGCTTCAAGTTATAGAAATGAAATTTGGTATTACAACTTCATGGTTGATCGTTGCACATCCAGTTCAGTTTCTGGGTGACCGTGACACTTCATGCAGGTGACACATACAGTTCTGAGCAACACTTGTTTTCCTATATACTCGTTTTTCAGGTTATCAGCCACACCAGTATATAAGCTGCAGAGCCGAATTTTTCGATTTGATCCACAAATAAGCCACACCCTTATTAGAAAGTGGTAACCATTACATTGACCAAAGTTGGTTGGTTTAACCGCTATAGCTTTGAAGTAACCTTGAAAGTCCAGAAGATATGATCAGTGATTAATTATATCCACAAGAATGTTATATTTTTTTCAATTTTCAAATCATCCTGTATATGATTGCAATGAGTGTTCTAGATGATCTGTTTCAGTCACAAACACAAGATAGGCAGGTACTCATAAAAAAACTAAATACAGCCTCGTATTGGTTGTACCGGTACGCTTCCTGGTTTTTTTCATCTTTTTTCCATCTTGCTGATTTTATTTTTCGTCCACATATAAACCACACTTTTTTTCCTCGCGGGTCGGGTATGCAATTTATAATCCAGAAAATATGATATTGTATGTAATCCAACATTTGATGATGTCACTTCTTTTCACATGGACATTGCTTAATATCATTGATATCACTTCATTTTGACAACTATCACAAAAACACCTACAGGTAAATCACAGTTTAGTGAGGATAATAACTATGGATTTATGCCTTAAAGGCCATGCATCACACCTGAACAACTTATGTAAACACTGTCACTGCCCTACTAACCAACTTTTACTCTTCAGATCCAGCTAGGTTCAGGGAAATCTGGTGCATTTGTTTTTTGATTGACAAGTGCAAACCAAGTGTTAGAATTTGTTTAAAAAATCCTTTGTCATTTGGAACTTTTCATGATGGTTAGATTATTGTGTGAGAGGGCGCCATGCAGCTAAACGAAATGTCTTGAAAATGAATCTTTGGTATGCATATTTGGATCAATTTTATAACGAAAAAGCTTGTTTTTCAAAAGACATGATGAGAAAGTAATCAAACATGAGCAATAATTTACTTTAAATTGTGTTTGTTTCTTTTTACAATGACCCAAGGGACACCAAACCACAGCATGTCAATGTCATCATTATGAGTGGCACTTTAAATTTCCGTCAACACACTTCCTATACAAAGTTTAAGATGATGTTAAAACAACTTAATTTGAATTTCATGAAATTTCATGAATTAATTAGATATAAAAACATATATAAAACATGCCCCAAAAAGCTTCATGGGGCTGCTTATGCCTTTGCTGGTATTGTAATCATCTTTCTGAAATGGGTATGTAACATATCTTATGGAATTCAAATTGAAAATTCATTTGGTCATATCAAAACATCGATGTTGTTATCTTTCATTAAATCATTTATTGCTCAAATTATTGTCAGCACTGGCAGGGTGACTGTCAGAGTGTAAGGCCGATTTCACATAACTTGTTGAAGTGGTTTAGACAGCTTGGAATTCTTCCACTATAACCAATCATACTTACACTTGATGTTGAAAATGTTACACATGTAAATCTTGAAATGCACAGTTTCCAAATTTTTTTGTGAAATATAAAGTAAGGAAAAACATTAATGATATGTTCCAATTTAACCTATTCTGAATACTATAACATTTCAGAAACATGTACATGCACCAGCCCTGTTTTATACGGAAATTCTGGAAACTAATGATATTAAGCTATTGAGATTTGAACAGGTATAGCTGGCTGCCCCCCTCTTCTCTTCCTCAAATTGCATGTGCCAAATCCAGCCTCATTTCTGATTTTAGCCTCCCAATTCTTTGAAGATTCAGCTGTTCAAGCTGTTTTAACCGCTCACTCCAAAGTAACCAATTTGTTATGTATCAGATAAATATTCAGTCGCCATTTCTGTCAGAGGTTTGTTTGTCTTGTAGGAAAACTTGGACATGGAGACACCAACAAGCAGTACAAGCCAAAACTGATTGAAGCCTTGGCTGGTCTTTACATAAGGAAGGTGGCCTGTGGGAGCCAGGCCTCTATGGCACTTACCTCGACTGGTCAGGTGGGTAACTGTTAGATGGCTAGGCAGGTAATCAAATGTTTTTATCTGTATTCTGTATAGAGGCTTCATGTGTAGATATTACACAGCAGAAAAAGGGGGAATATCCAGGCACAGGAATCACACAGAGATAAGAAAATATCTCCATGAAATCCACATGATGCTGTATAATTCAAAGATGGTGCAAAAGACACATGAGAGAATAGCAAGATTTAATACAAATTTAGATAATTTACATGTTACAATATTGTCAAACACTGAATTAGCCTGTATCATACAGGTTTCATCATTCTAAGATTCATCCTTGTGCTAAGGGCCCTAAATGTTAAACCTAGAAGGTAACTAAGGAAAATGCAAAGTGATCTACAGAAATGTCAAAATCTAGATGGAGAGGTGCTCAAGTCCCATAATTCAGTAAATTTCTTGAGTTGTTATGAAATAGATTAAGGATCAAAATTACTTCAATACAGATTTTAGTAGTTTTTAAGGTAAAGACAAAGAATAAATTTGATATATAAAAGTATAGTTATATCTGAAGTAACAGCATTAGTTATATTATTTTGGTGTTTCAGTTGTACGCCTGGGGTTGTGGGTCCTGTTTAGGTTGTGGATCTGAAGATTTTACTGCCCTTCGCCCACGTCTAGTGGAGGACCTTCAATCAAAGAGAATAGTAGACATATCTTTTGGAGACAGTCACTGTCTTGCACTCTCACATGGTAAGTCTGTTAGAGGACTATCTGACATTTATAGGACGCAAAATGAAGAAATAGAGAAAAAGAGAACCAATTTCATAGTAAAATGTTATATGATGAAACTTAATATTTTGTTCATATTTTGATTTTTTTTGTGACTCAATATTAATCCATAAATGGTAATACTGTATCCAAAGAAGTCCAGCTTCCCTTACTTTCTCTGATTACATTTCATGTATTGAAAGCTTTTAACACAGATTTTTCCATGCATATATTACTATGAATCTGTATTAACAAGTCATGTGCACTGATGTTTAGCTCACCTGGTCCAAAGCACTGGTGAGCTTATACCAAAAGGCAAAATGCCTGTCGTCTGTCTGTCTGTTTGTCAACTTTTTCTACAAATCGCTATTAGTCATGAACGTCCAAGTGTATTTCATCAGATATGGTTTTAAGCATCTTTGTGGGAAGTTGAGCAAATTTTTATACAATCAGTGGGTCAGGACCCTATGGGTGCTGGAGGGATGGGGCCCAATAGGGGAAATAGAGCTAATTCTTTAAAATTCCACTGCTGCTGTAGGAATGATTAGAATTTGCCCAAATTTGGTCTGAAACATTCTTTAGTGATGGGGAAATTGTATAAATGGTGGGTCTCAAGCTTCCAGGGGTGGGAGGGGTTGGGCCCAATAGGGAAAACAGAGGAATTCCATTAAATACTTACTCCTCCTGTAGGAATGATTGAATTTTGCCCAAATTTGGTTTAAGGCATTCTTGCGTGAAGTGTAATCAGTTTTGTATAAGCTGGATCTTGACCCTGGAAGGGGTAGGGCCCAATTGGGAAAATAAAGGAAATTCTTAAAAATCTGACTACTTTTGTGGAAATAAATGAATTTTGCCCAGATATGCTCTGATGCATCCTTGTGTAATTGCAAGTCATTTTTGTATATGTGATGGGTCTAGGCACTTTGGGATTGGAGGGGCAGGGCCTATTTGAGTGGAATTAAGGCAAATTCTTAAAAACACTTATAGGAATGGTATGAAGCATGAATTGTTTGTCTGACCCCCTGACAGAGGAGTGGGGCCCAATGGGGAAATAGATATGTATGTTGTGTTCTGGGAAATTTAGAAATCCTCTTCCTGTAGTTTGAACATAGCAGTTTCAGCCAAACAAAACCAGGTGAGCAATACAGACCCTATAGGCCTCTTGTTTTATATACATAGATAGTGAGGTATTTGCCTGGGGTAACAATGCCATGGGCCAATGTGGACAGGGTCATGCCCAGAGTCCGATCACGCGCCCTAAGAAGGTGTTAGGTCTAGAGGGAGTCAGTGTTCACCAGATATCTGCTGGTACCTCCCATAGTGTGGCTTGGACCTCCCTCCCTACAGACAGGTAAATATACAAATCTTTTGTTTCATGCTATCTTGATTTTCTTTATATCTCATTACAAAATAAACGTATTTTGTTTAAAGTATTTGATATTATTATATCTTTTCCTAATCTGCTAGTTTAAAAATAGGACAGTATTTTCCCTTGGAATCATGTTCTTTTGGACACCAGTATCATTGTTAGATCAAATATGGTTTACATTTTACACACATTCTTCTGAATAACCTTAAGGCCCAGGGTTATGAGTTTTGACCAGTATTATTCTGGAAAGAGGGATGATTACATTAAAAGAACTAAAGCTATATATCATCCTCATCAACTGTGCAAGTCTCCCATTCTTTTTATAAGCTGTAGAAAAATTGAGTAACACTATATTATGCTGCACTTTGTTCACAGACATGTGGTTGCATGGCATAGGCCATTTTGTGTGGACCTGCAGGAAGCCACATTTGCAACATTGAGATCATTCCTAGAGCACTACTGTGATGGCTTTGATCAGGATAAACCGCCCAAACCCTTTACAACCAAACAGTAAGTGTTAAAACACGTCTAAGTGATAGTGTTAATGAATTAATTTGGAAAATAACAAAGACAAGAAACAGCTGGTTTCTATTATGCCCTGGTAAATTTGGATCATCCTATAACAGATAAACACAGTTATTTAGCTCATTAGATAATAACTTCACTAATTTCTTTGGTACAAAAGATTCCTATTGTGATGTGGTATCCCACAAAAGTTTATACAATGTTATGCCTTTGATTGTTTCCCCAGGAAAACTTGTATTGAAGCATATTTAAACGCACCTCTCCAGGGAAGCAGATTTTGAGCATTCTTCCTGTAAATGTCTCTCAAGGGAATCATTGTTCTGTACCTTATTAGAGTATTTCTTTATTAAAGTCAGTTTTCCTACTAAGACAAACTTTTGGTTTTAGTGTTATGATTTTTAATAAATGTCAATGTTTACATTGCAGTGATCATCATCACTTCGTCCAGCTGTGTTTGAAGATGTTGGGTACCCATCTGTCACTAGCTGTAGCTGGAGGGATGACCAATGTGTTCCTCGGGCAGCAAGCTGCACCAATCAGAAACCTTCTTTTTAGACTCATAGATACAAACATGCCAGCCACCATACATGGGGTATGTTAATACAAATGCATAAATTTTCAAAATGGTGGTTTTTTTTTGCATATTACCAGTAATTCAGTTTAAGTTTTTGACAGCAATTCCAATTTAAACATATTTGAAAAATGGAAGGCATTTGAACTGTTTGAATCCCAAAAGGAGTCTTTGTTTCTGGTGAATCCTGAGCAATGATAGAGTTCCATAAACATTTTACATACATTTCAAAACTTATTTGCTTGTCTAGATCAGTTGGTGAGCTAATGTTACCATGGATTTTGAATTACCTCTACGTCGTTGCTAGAAGTACAGGTGATGACTCTTTTACAGATCGTAACAGAGACACTGTCTGTAGGAGCTCCACTGCTTCTACCTCCTCTAAGAGAGAGAATGGAACTTCTCCACTCCCTTTTACCTCAAGGACAAGACAGATGGGAGAGTCTATCACAAGGGCAGGTAAGGCTTCATTAAATTACAAAAATCAGTCTGATGTATACTGTGTAGTAGGGTGGTCAGATGGCGCAATGGTAACACACTTGCTTTTCACTAGCCATCCAAGGTGTGATTACTGCAATGGATATTAAAAGGTATGGGGTCACCTGTCAACCACATGGTTTTTCTGGATACTCCATATTCCTAGTAAGACCCATCGTGTGCTTCCATCCAGGCCAACAAGGGTGATTAATGTAAGATGGAAAAACTTGTTTTGCAATTGTAGTAAAATGAATTCAGTTTATTATGCTACTCGAAAAAACATTGTGCAATGTTACAAATTCAGGGCCTACAATCCCTTAATTACAAAGTTATTGCCCTTTGTTAAAATTTTGTATCTAGAGCACATATCTACTGATTTGTGTTAGTTGATTTTTTGTCACTCATTTAGCATACCGGTAATCACATTGATTTTTTTCTTGTAGAATATAAAAAATTACGTATATTGATAGCATACCATGTAATTTTTGTACGAATCGAAAATTTTCAATTTTCTTTCAAAGCAAATGCAGCTGAGTATCATCCTAACTAGTCTACAGGATAATGGTCACATTGCCTCCTTGCTTGGCTTCACCGAGTCATCAGACACGGGGGTGGTAGCTAGTCCTAGAGAGTCAGGCATGTCTGACCTACAGTTGGCTGCCATCCTGATGAAGACCATCCTCAGAAACCTGGCACATGAAACAGTAAGTTTCTACATAAGAAGTTAGGTGATAACGTCACCAGGTCTTTAGAACCAAAAGAGTTCTAGTACTGTAAAATCAGGTATTTTTATTGGGGCTCAAGGATGTATGGTAACTATTTCTCGGCACTGAATTTTGTAGATTAATGATGCACTCATGAAATCTACTTGTTAAAAAAAAAAATAAATAAATAAGGCCATGAGATATTTTTACTGTTGATCATTTCAAATGAAAGATTTTTCAGTATTCCATTAGACAATGGTACATATCAGTAATTTCAAAAGAAATAATATCAGATCCGATATTCACTCTGATATTACAAAAGTGAATTTCATATTAAGGAATGAATGTGATATTTCATTAAACATATTCTTTATAGGAACAATCTCTGAACGAGTATGAAAAGAATTTGGATAAACCTTTGGATGGAAATATCTGTCAGCGCCTGGCACCTCCTCACCTACACAGTCTGTTATCCTCACTACATAAACATCTACTGGCTTACTGTTACAGCAAGGCCAACAACGATCACATGGTAGGTATTTTCCTACTGAGAGAGTTTTTAATGCCCGGGCTATTTTATGGGGATATGTAGTGTTACCCATGTCAGTCCCGTCCTGTTTTGAATCAGTGTCATATCTTGAGAACCTCTCAATGGATTTGTTTCATATTTACTCCATAGTATCATAACACACAGTTCTACATCTGATCATATTGAGATGGTCATCAGTCAGGTTTGAAGAGATCAGAGGTCTTTTGCAAATTCATCGAATAATGATACACATTGGGGCAGAAGCATTTATATCTAACAGAAATTTTCTAGTCCTTTTCATTTTGACCAGAATTTTTATATGTGAAATAATTGTAATGGTTTTCTAGTAAAATTTAAGTACTTGAATTATTTCAAGACAGATAATGAAGAATTGATGTGAAGCTTGAAACAACTCTGTATAATTGTAATTTGTTTTGTGTTCAGATTGCACCAGCTATTTCCTTGCTACACCAGCATATGTTCCTCATGTTACCGGTGGCAGAGAACATTCTGGAGAAATCCTGTAGTGTCTTGACCAGTCACACCAACTCTCCACAACTCCTCAACTCTGTAGCAGGTATGTCAGGCTGTAGTGTGTTATGTGTTTTATTTCAGTAATAGAAGTGGTGGTTTTAATCTATGTTAATCATTGTTTGTGTGATTAATTACAGACATCCTGTACCATTCTCCGGCTGGTGCCATGCTGTACCACATGGTGCACTCTCTGCTGTTGCTGCCAATAGAGCGAGTTAATCCCCTCCTCCATGACCTCATGGCTTTGTTGCCAATACTGGATCGTCTGTGTAAAATGTTACCAATAGTCAATGTACTGGAGGCTATAGAACTTGAAGGAACTTCTGAAGGTAAGATTTGCAGACCTAGTCACTAGTCTGTGTGATTTATGTCTCAGCCATTACTGTTTTCATGAATATCCATGAAATAGAATATGACATAATCTATGGTATGACTATTGATGTTTATGACAGCCAAAATCTTTATTATTATTTTAAAGTTTTCTCAAACTGTTTAAACAAAATCTTGATTTTCAGTTTTATTAAACCTCATTAGATTTTTCTTGCTGGATTTGTTTATCATTTAGTTTGCCTGATCAATACTCTTTGTTTTTACCCCTAAGATTCAAATCAGGACAAAGGGGACTTGGACAAGTGGGTGTGGCTTGTTGACATGGAAAGGACATGTGCTACTCTGATTGGCCAGTGCCTTGGAGGGATGCTTGTTGGCGTAGCTCTGTCCACACAGGAGAAGAACTGTTCCTACTGGCTGGAGAAAACGTTGTTTGGGAATGGACCAGAGATCTCCTCTATTCAACTTGGTAATGTATCAGAGCTTTCGAAAGAGTTCAAAACTAAACTTATTGTATTCATCAAACTATAAACCCAGGTGACCAAGGCAAAGTCATTGATTGGGCTTTATACAGGACAACAAAAAAAGTTGATTTGCAACAGCAATATGTATTGGCAGATAATTAAGGGTTATCA
Organism: Ylistrum balloti; assembly: GCF_031769215.1. NCBI lineage: Eukaryota > Metazoa > Mollusca > Bivalvia > Pectinida > Pectinidae > Ylistrum > Ylistrum balloti. The sequence goes on along the minus strand of NW_026782097.1, from coordinate 2,819,730 downwards.
GTGATAGTAATAATAAATTGTTTTATTTAAACAGGGTAGCATATCTAGACTTGCGACTAGTTTACAATAGGTCCCTGTGAAACACATATTTACATCAGCACATTACAGACGAGTACAAAAAATTAACATGTTGACATAACAATACATGATATACATAATGTATTAAACAAGATACCTCAGGAAGTATGGATAAGAACAGTTCATCATTCGGTTGCATAAAAAAAAACTAAAAATCAAATTAAATATCAAAAGTTTACTGTGCATAATAGATATGATTTATGAAATAATTAAATACACATTACAGAATCAATACATTACTATCACAGATGAGCCTAGAATTGATTTGATCAATGCCATTATGTACAGTAAAGAACAAATTAATGTGAAACCAAATGTTAAGCTGTTAGAAGAATGTAGTGTAAAGTATATCTCTTGAGAATTTGCATTGATCACAACAATTCCTGTCAAAGATGTCTGTTGTGGAATACCTGTCACTAAAGAGAATGGCACAATTGAATGTATGTTTCGTTGTAACACTTTTTGTTGATATTTCACAAACAAACAAAAAATGAACAAAACCTTTGAATTCTTCCTGTTTTTTCTTTTTTCTATAGAGAAATTTATCAGCAGTATACTAGAGTGTTGTCAGGGTCGGCGGACAGAGGTTACCGCCCTGGAACAGCTTGATCTTGATGCTGACACCATCTCGCTGGTAGAATTGTGCTGTGGTTTTAAGTGTGAAGTTAATAATATTCTATGGGAGACTATGATGGACCATGGTAAAAGTCAAGGTAAAGATGTCAGTCTTATTATTACAAGATTCAAGATTATTGACAGTTAACCCTTGGATTGTAGCTTGCCTCTTCAAAAAGGACAAATTAGAAAGTACAGGCATAGGTATAGCTATCTGCATTTGTGTCAAGCATTGATTTTTGTCAAGGTTTTAGTCACAAGTATCAAATAAAGTTTTGAATTGTGCCTTAGTTTGTAATTATAATGCTAGGGTGATAACCAGATATGTTTGTCAAACAGATAATTATCTAAATGTTTTATCCTGATATTCAGTGCCAGTTTACTTATTATCGATGCAGTGAAAACTAAGGAATTTAATGTTTGATCATAGTTGCCAATCTTTCGTATTAGGAGGGAGACATCCCAATTTTTTACCCAAATTTTTGGCATAATTTATTTGTAAATTCAAATTACTGGGTATTTTAAAGTTCAACACTCAAATTTTTCCACCAAATGGTAATTTAAACTATGTTGAATTAAAATACCATTACACATTCAAGTAAAGGAGGCCTATAAAATCACTATTCTGAGACTTGAAGTTTTGAACATATAAAATCTCCCATGAAAATTCTAAAATATTTTACAAGTATGAATGTTCATGAATAGTCTTAAGAAGAAACAATGCAATGGTTTGCAAATGCATCACTGAAGCCAAAATTGTTGTCGATTTATGTACCTTAACTTACAATCAGTAGGAAGTTTCAATCATATAATTCATGAGGATATTTTGAAAATTTGAAAGGTAATGTGATTCATCATTGACAGAGTTTGTTGATATTGGAAATTCTTAATATGTGCTAAACAATGTAATATTAAGTGATATAAACTTACAGAGTAAACCATCAATTAGTGACTGCACAGATAATGTATGATTTAATTATAGAATGATATAAGTATTTCAGTAGTGAAAAAAATATACTAGATATATTTACATGGTATAATGAATCTTATCAATGGTCCGTAATGTTTCTATTAAAAGTCTCTTGTGTAGATATGTTTGCTTATTTTTCACCCTCAGACTGGCACACAAGTGAACTGTCTGATGAAGCAGAGCTTGATACAGTTTCCAGATGTCTTCTGTCAGTCTTACTGAAGCATTGTAATCTCACTAAGATGGCTCTGCACAAACGCAGGTTTGTCTATTTAACATATACAGTCGAATCTTGTTATCTCGAAATTCAAGGGACCATGGAAAATATTTTGACTTGTCCGAAGTTTGGCTGAAACGATGTGTATAAATAAGGTTGACGATATCAGCTTCCTCACGTTGAGTTACGTTTAAAGAAGTAGGCTATGATAGCACTCAAACAGCATAGTTTAATCTGTTATTTAAAAACTGTATCAGTTTTTATGAAGATATACAAAGATACAGAAAGAAAACATTGGGACTTGAAAAGTATTTTGACTCAAGCAGAATATTTACTCAAGCATTTTTGAGATGAGTTTCAACTGTAAATCTTAAAAATTATTTTTAGAAATGAATCTGAAGAATTTCATTAAATACTGTAAATTTGTTAAACATTTTTACAGTGGATTCATTTACATTGATGTTGTGGATATATTTCATCAATGATTTCATCTGTTCATAACCTGTTAAATAATTATCAGTGAAGTTATTGAGCTATATTTATCCACGAAATCAAGTGTCCAAAAAATACTTAATGTAATTGTCAAATGTCAATGTGGTACAGAATTCGTCTAAACCAATTTCAGTACCATATTTTTTACTGGATCTGCCTATTATCCAGTTAATTAATTCATTTACATTTTAGCTTGTACATTAATAGTATATAATTCAGCTGTGCCAGTCAGAAATTACTTGTGATGTCATAATATGGACAATGATGTTGTGTGATGAAATGAAAATGGCTGTCTATGTTTGATTTTTCTCATCATTTGAATTTTTAAAACCTGTCAAAATGTAACTTTTTTTAGTTATGTGACAAAAAGTGTGATCAGATGTTTGGCTATTCAAATCACTCTGCATCCGTGGTCCGTCGTTGGTCATCCGGCCATCGTCCGTCCATCCATCAGTTAATAATTTATTTTTGTTATCGCTATTTCTTGAGAAGTACAGGATGGATCTTTTTCAAATTGCATATGTAGGTTCCCCTTATTCCCTAGTTGTGCCTGTTTGATTTTGAGTCTGATAAAAAATCCAAAGTAGCCGACATGCAGCTATCTTGAACTTTTACAATGAAGTCTGTTATCCCATTTTTTTTTTTTTGAAAAGTAAGATATGGATCTCTCTCATATTTTATATGTAGGATCCCATGTAGTTGTGTCCATGTAATTTTGGGATTTTACCATGATTTTGTATTGTGATTTTTACAGACGATGTTCACAGTATTCGCTGATTATGTGTACACAGTATTTTGGGCATTTTTTGCTTCTCCTGAGCTATTTCTGATTTCAGATAAAATGATTGTGTCTACAAAAGTTTTTGTATGTACATTACTTGTTAATAAATAGTGTGCTTTTTGTCGCAGTATCACTGGAACCCTAGAAACTATCTTCCAGCATGTGTTTAAAGTTAGAAGTCAGCTGTATGAAATCAAACAGATGAAGAGTTTGTCTAGCAGCAAGGTGTTGGAGTCACCAGTGTCGGATAAAACTCCCAAACATGAAACCTCTGACTTGTCACCAGGGCAAATGCCAGAAAGGTCAGAGGCTGCAAAAGAATGGTCTGAAACCTTGGAAGAGGAAGAGGAACAAGAAGACGATTGCTCAGAACCTTTGTCAGGTGAGACATGCATTATACGTATTCATATACACTGATTTTGTATAACTATTAGCTTACTTCAGAAATACTGCTTTTAAGCTGACTCAAAATAGATAGCCTTTCCATTGCGAAGTTGTGCCTAGCATTGATCTCACTAAGATAGGTGACAGGTCTAAATTTGGACCATGCAATAATGTCTGGTTTTAACAAGCAGTTGTAGATAAGAAATCTAGAGCACTTTGTATAGTACAAATCGAAATCATATGGTATCGTAAGTATCATATTATCATATCATATCATAAGTTGTTTATTAGCCAAGGCTTGTGTGCAGTTTCTTGTAAAAAGTTTGTCCTGCAATGTCCATAAAAAATATGAAATTGTTCGCCATCATGGTAAACATGTATGAATAGCAGAATGTCATATGTACAATCTATATTGCTGTAGAACATAGAAATCTGGCATAATACTCAGGATATACTGGCAGTTATTATCTTTTGAATGAATGTTTTATCATTTGTGAAAAATCACAGAAATGGAATCGAAAGCAAGTGAGTTATCTATTGTTTGGAATTCAATATTGTATAAGCTGCATTTTTTTAAAATATCTATCCAGTTGTAAGTCCAGGTTTGAAGTATCACAATAATTTAGTCATTGAAGACATTTAAAGTCAAATTAGCAATTTTCATAACCGCTTGTTTTTCAGGGTCTTTTGGTCTGTTGTTAAAGCAGGAGTATTGTACCATTTGCTATTGTTTTTTGGTATTTAAGGCAGATGAAAACAATTGCATGTTACTTATGATAATGAGAACATTTTGCCATAAATGTTTAAATATCAGTTTGAGAGATGCAGGCCCGTTAAGACTCATGTTTTAATAAGATAAATCAGAAATTGATTTGACGTCATTTTCACAAATGTATTAACTTTACAGATGATGAGGGGACAATAAAAGATTTACCACACACAATACGGGAACAATCTTTTGAGGATGCCTGTCTGGACTACCAACAAAGATGTCTGTTTCTGCTGCTAGGGGTCCGGGCTGCAGTCGCAGGTCAAAAAACATTTCTACTTTTCAACATCAACCATGTATTTTTAACAATATAACTTATAAGATGTCATTTACTATATATATCAATAACTTTAAATTTATCTAATATACTGTGTTAGACCATATATTATGGTGTTAAAATATTCTCTGTTTGTTCACTTTTATAGCCACACTGTTTTAAGAAAGGTGAAAGAGAATAAGGGGTAGGAGAGCAGACATGTTCGTCCATCTGTGGCATCACATGGGGATATGTTATTGTTTTCAATTTGAGTGAATTCCTTTCAATATTGACAATGAGTTCTAAGGTCAAAGGTTAAAATACCCTTTTTTTGAACATTGATATGCATTGGAGCTAAGGCATTCATGTCTTAGAGACATTTTCTAGTTGCTTTATCTCATTATATGTTGTAGAAAACATTTATTGCAAACTAGTTTATTGTATTAATTTTGGTTACAGACACACCAACCCTGTCTTATAACGATACGTTCTCTGAGGAAGAAGATACACGTTCCAGTAGTATGTATCTTATCTTATTATCTTATCCAACTCTCCGTTTTCATTTTCCAGCCTTAAATTGATGACTCTGTGCTGGAGTCTACCTTTTCCATGGTTTTAAGTGCAATTCTCAGGATGCTGATGATGTTTTTAATAGCTCTTTGTACTGTTTGTTGTCCGTGTGGTATTTGAAGTGTTGGATTACGATTTGTTTCTCTGTCATGAAGCTTTACACCTGGGTATTCTTAACAAATTGATCATCAAGGTCTCACAGAAAGTTTTGCATGTGTAAGGTGACCCTTCTCTTTGTTGTCCTTGTGTCCCCTTTGTTGTCCTTATGTCCCTCTTCATCATCAGAACTCACCTAATTAACTTCTAGCCAAGAAAGATTTTGAGTTAACAACTATTTACCAAAAGATTTCAGGCTCTCAAAGTTTGGTTCAAGTTAACCAGGGATTAGTTCAAATTTCATATTTCAAAACTTAGAACACCCTGTATCATTTCCATCTATTTGTTCATATATGTCAAATTGGTATAATTTGAGTATGTATAATTTGAGTGTTGGATTTGCCTTTAAAATCTTTTTTCGTAGTTTGAACAATTTGATGTTTTTCACACATTTATAAACATAGCTATCTACAAGCAAGCCTTCAAACTTAAGCCTTTGTCCTTCCTTGGTATTTGTGAGAAAAGGTAAGCCTAGATTTGATCTGTGAGGAACAACAAATTTTCTTTTACTTTCTATTTCTATTTATAGAAACGAACTGTTCTGAGACTGGCATCACTACCACGCCAGTCATACCTAGGAGAGGGAGTGTTCCTGATTTAAGTGCTTCATCAGCCACCCAGGGAACTTTGGTAAAAACAAATTCTGAATTTAGAAGATACTAACTTTGTTTAAAAAAAATCTGAATTGAGGAGAAATTTATTATTTTCTTTTGAAATATTGCATGGTCCAAAATTAAGATATTGTGACCACCTTATAAAAAGATTATGAAAATTTTGTGAAAGGAATTTCTTCAAAGTATACCTTATAAAATTTAACTTCAATTTTACAATGTTTTGCAATTCTCAGCTTTCTATTTACAGAATTGTGTATTAGATAAAGTCAGATCATCATGTTCCGTGAATATTTCAAGTATAATAGAAAGGTAATTTTGTTCTTCTGCTTTCTTAGACAGAGGAGGATATCCCACGACAAAGGGATGGTACATCAACCCCAGTCTATAGCGTTGATGGTAAGCTACCCAATCTCAATGTCAGTGTAGGTGGTGTTTGTGTTTGTCTCATTATTTCTCTGGATAACATGTGATGAACCTTCTAGTGAGGTTGTTCAGTTGTGCAGCGTGGTAGCCAATGTCTTCTACAAGGAAATTTGACCTCAAAATGACCCTGGCTTTTTTACAAGATAATAAACTTAGTTAACAAGCAAATAAAGCTTATCCTACAACTAGATGCGATATGAATGGCCACAATAAAAAAACTTACACTAAATGGAAGGTTTGTCTTACCCTAATTTTCATTTTAATATTTGCAATAATTAATCTCTCTTATTCTGAATCAGGGGGTCTAACTCATTATGACAATTAATAGAGTTAATAGTTTATTAAAAAGACTGTTATCTTTGAAGCATAAAATTGGAAGAACCAGTTCTGTCTATTTCAGCAAGCTTCAACATGGGTTCCTTACAACGAGTTAAAGAAATTCTCCGTAGGTTACGATGGCAGCAGGAAAGAGCCACAGGTTCTGATATCACCAGTTCCTCCATAAAAGATCCTGCAAAAACCTTCACTGAACAAGTAGCTTCAGATGTATGTAAATTTGTCACTGGGGAGATTTTGGAAAACCCAACCGGGACGGGAGAAACTGATGGAGAGTCAAACAGAAACAATGATCCCAGGGAAATAGCAGTGGCACTGGAGCACCAACAGTCTAGGGCAGAGGTAGAATTTTAAATTTATCCTGCAATAAACATATGCCTTGTAATAAGCCCATATATTTTGCCATTTTATAATGTAACTAATAAATTTGCTATTTTATTGTCCTGTAATAAGCCCACGCCCAGACTTTAGGTCGAATGTCATTTGTTAGCCCTTGTTGTAGGATTAACACAGTAGTATGTTAATCTATAAGCTCATTTTTGTATTACTGGAATGTTGTATTGCTAAGTACTGTATTCTTTATAATTTGAGAAATATGTGGAGATCACACTAATATTTCAGTGTGAATAGAATGAATGTTCAAATGAAGCAAAAAATAAGATAAAAAATGCAAAAGGATAATAAAATTTAAGTGGAAAATTTGTTGTTTGTGGTCCTCATATTTACTGTTCTTGTCAATTGTTTCAATTACAGTCCCGACTTTATGCACTGAACCAAATTAAAGAATTGCTATCTACAAGAACAGACAATCAACAGCTTGGCAAGGTAGTGTCTGACCTCACACCAACAACCTTACTCTGCTCGGCTCATATTCAGCTCCTCACTGGTTCATTTAGCTTCTGTGGACCTGTAGAGAGCTCTGGTCAAGGGGCACAACTCTACCACTATCAGGTAATCTAATGACTTAAACTGTATCAATGGTAAACTCAATTGTATTGAAAATGATGGTTATAATTGTCCTCAAGTTCATTTAACTACAATTAAAACTGCTCCATATATATCACTCTGTAGAGGATCAGTTTTGGCTGTCTCAAGAGAAATCTGAGAGATGCAAATGTATGGTTCAATCCCTACCTCGCCTACCTGTGGCAGGTTTTTGTTTTTCAGGAAGCTGAGTTACTGACCATTTATTCTGTGGTGGGTGTGTCACCAACAAATATGTTGATCCCCACAGAGTGAATTTATTGGACATAAAAGTTCTGCGCTGTAAATCTTTTCTTTAAGGATGTTGACACTTTCAAATTACATGGGAAACAATTTTGAATCGTTGTTTATGTTAAAAGTTTTAAAAGAGTTTAGAACTTAATATTTGTGATATGAAATAGCAAAGGGAAGATAGCATAAATGTGATATGATGAATTGTTTTATAGGATGAAATTAAAGCTGCAAAAGCCAAGACACAGCAGGAGATCCAGCTGGCAGTACATCAGATCTATGAATTACTAGTCAAGGCACTCCATCATACAGACAACATAGACAGCATTGGAGAAGGTACATCAAAAACATAGCAAAATGCTGCCCAATTTTTCTGAAGTATTGAAATGCTTTAAAAAGTTTTGAGTCCAGTCAACATACTGGTGTTGAGCTACTGTAGCTAGACTTTATGTGGGCACAAAGATATTCCAACTACATTTGATTTTTACTCTTCAGTAACTAAACTTTATATGAACTCTGTGTTAGAGTTATTTGATTATTTGATATGAACTACTTGTTATGTAAATGACTTTGTGTTTTCAGAAGTTCAAGATATAATTTTACAAAAGAATTTAAATAAAAATTATTTTAAATCAAATAACAAAAAGCTTGAAGTTTTCCTGTAGTGAAGAAATTTTTCTATTCTCATTGTGTAGAACATGCCAATGTGACCTCTCAAATACAGTTCACTGAAGAGTATTATCTGATTTTTGGGACTACCTTTTAAAGCATGATTTTAAAGATTGTATTGTCCAATTACGCACAATTCCATTTATTCAGGAGTTCGTTTGAAGTTACTACTGTGGACCATCTACTCCCTGAGTATGAAGTACAAACCTGCAGATATCTCCCTGGCTGTGTCTTGTGGTCTGCTGCCCCGCCTCCTGACTCTTAGCCACAGCGATGCTCCAACATCATACATCCTGCCTTTGACCAATCGGGACCTACAGCACAGCCAGTTACAAGTGGTTGTTAAGATGTCTAGTTCTCACCTCCTTAGGCTCATCACACTCACATCAGGGTATATACTGTGTCCTTTGACTTAATTACATAATTGTTATCATTAACTATCATTAAATGACTTAGTATATATTTGTAATGTGTCTATGATCAGCTGTTATCACAGAGTGTGTGATTTGCTGTTACAGGGTGTATGCCAGTAAACTGGGATCTGGTGTTGTACAAGGAATTGTGGACCTTCTTTGGATTCAACTGACCAGTATGGTAACCTGCAATGATTCCTGTCTTCAGCAGGACACAGGTATAGACAATGGTATTCTACTTTAATAGAAGATTTGCTACAGTAAAATCTATTGCTCTGAAATTTATTAATCTGATATCAGTTGTAGGATCTGATAAATGTCAGGGTTTTCTACAAATAACCTGTTTGTAATGAGAGTAGCGTCTTGAATATAGATGAATCAGATGCGATGAAAATATTGTCATCAGCAAAATATCACATTAGTGTACTTGTACATCATTGATATTGTCCAGGGACTACATACAGAGTGAAGTCACATGTTCAGCTGGCCAACTTCCTACTGTTTCTCAAGCGAGTAGCCTCTACTAAAACAATATTGAAGCTTCTGTCTGCCAAACGCTGGGTTTCCATGTTCCTTAATCTTGCCCAACAGAAACATGTGATGGTCAATTCGGGTAAGTCTATCTTTATTCAAATGAAGTGTTAGGTGGATCTTTCTGAATGAAGAAGGATCTATATTATAATTTGCCATTGGCTTGCCATTTTACTTAAAATTTGATGAAAATTCAAAGTATATTTTATACAATTAAAAAGATTATTATACGAAGCAAATAATGATGATATTTATGTGCAGACCAAGACACAGGATACAGCCTAAGGACTAGACTCATAGCTGTTAACCTTCTGGAGTCTGTTCTTCTGTCATGTGAGGAGAGTAATGATAACGAAGATCATAAACAGGTAAAGTTGATATTTTTGTTTGAATTGTAGCTAAATCCAATGCTTAAATAAACAACTCAGTTTCAACAACATTCTTGGATTGGTTTTCAAATTCATAGTCTGGTCAGGTTCACATTATACGCTTCCTAATTAGGACTACATACATTCATCAGATGGATCAGGGTGCCTAGGCACTTTGGTGGTGACTAGCCAAGGGGAGACAAATCCTTTGCCCAATTTTGGATCAATAAGTGATTAAATATTCTGAAGTGAGAGCATTACCAACATATTTTATTATTGTCAAAAAGGAAATAATTGTTTATTTACAGATTGTTGAGGACATGTTCCATGGCCTTGCACTCAATATGTGGGTTATTCCACAATGTAAAGCACTCCAACAGGCCAAACAGAAGAAAGAAGTCCTTCTCCAGAAACTTACAGACTGTGAAAGAAATGCATTCAACCAGAGCCTCGAGGAGGACACAGACACAGCTACTTTACAGACAGCAAGCTTTGACAGTGAGAAATGTCTGAACTGTACTGTTGAAAACTCTCAGACCTTGGTTCACAGTGGAGCAGGCAAGGGCTATGGTCTTGGTGTCACCCCTATGACATCTGGTTGCTATAAGTGGAAGGTATGAAGCACATACTTTATATATTGTGTTGAATGAAATATGTGATAAGCTTTGTGAAATGACGACTTGTAACTCATTCACAAATAAATGTTGTTATTCAGACTGATAATATGAAACAGGTATTTCGTACCTTTTCATTGTATACTGGTAGTTGACAGTGTAGTATATTACAAAAGACTGGTTTAAATCTCCAGATCTGTATTGTATCCAACACATAGTTCAGAAATTCCCATGGACCACTGACCTGTATATTCTATTTTGATAATGCTATGCTTAAAATTATTCAAAATCTACTGCATTATCGCAAGATGATTTATCAACCTGAGCACTTGCAGAATTTACTTCAGAAATGTTTCGTCAGTTTTCATGAAAAAAAAAAGAAAGACATGAAACTTTAGAGGATTGTAGCATCAGTGTTGGTACATTATTTATCTATAATCGGGTCAGCTGGCGTATTTGTAACGCACTTGCCTTTTGCTAGCCGGCCAGGGTTTGATTCCCAGAATGGACATGAAAAGGTAAGCAGTCACTTGCATGACCATCAGGGTTTTTCTGCAGGTACTCTGGATTCCTCCCACATTAAGACCCCTCGTACATTTACATCTTGGCCAGTAAGAGTGATTAGTACAAGCTGAAATAATGTATTTTGCATATGTTGTGATATAAATAAAGTTGGTGCTATATCTTTATTTTGCATTGTTCTTGACAGATACTAATAGTGAAGGAATGTAAGAACAATGAGGGTACATGTGTAGGAGTATCACGCTGGCCGGTCAGCGACTACACTCACAGGAACTCATCAGATATGTGGCTGTACCGTGCCTACAGTGGCAACCTGTACCACGGCGGAGAGGCCCCCCAGACATTACCACCATTCACTCAGGGAGATTACATCACTGTTCTCCTCGACATGGATGCTCGCACACTATCTTTTGGAAAAAATGGAGAGGTAGATGATATATAGATATATATATATATATATATACAGACAGACAGACAGACTTTTAACATAGTGTTATAGCTATTTCTGAGAAAGCATTTAGTTTTATACTTTTTTAATTTCATATAAAGTTGGATATTGACCGATCTATGGGCATGTTTAATTTTGTGACATATCACAAGAAGCTACTGTAACTCAATTCATGTGTCTATAACCATTTTATGTTGAGGTTTCCTATCAAAGATCCTTAAGGGTTATATAGAATAATGATATTTAATCTCTAATGTTGCATTGTATTGCTGTCTTGATATAGAGTGAATAATTTTGTATTTGACCCAGTCTAAAGGTCACAAAATGAATCATGTAATGTGTTTGTAAACAATTAAAAGGTTAGGAATATTCCAATGAAACATTTATCTTTTCTCAGTCTGTTTTAGGGGTACCACCAATGTAATTTTATTGATCATTTGCTTTGAAGTAAAGGAAACTTAAACGTGGATAGAATTTATTTATTTTGGAGTCCTGGGGTCACAGGTATCCAGATAAATGCCCATCCATTGAAACTTTTTTAAAGAAATAATCTGAAAGTTCATATGCAGAAGAAAGTAAATTTAATTTTTCGTTTATTTTGCAGGATGTGAAGCTTGCTTTTGAGGACATTGAAGCTTCTGAGCTGTATCCCTGCGTCATGTTCTATAGTAATAACCCAACAGAGAAGGTCAAAATGACAGACATGCAGCTTTGTGAGAACACAAGGGACCTTCTGCCTGGGGATCCATTATGTTCTCCGGAATCTGTTGTCATGGTGGAAGCCAATCTTAAACTCCTGCGTTCTCTACACAGAACATCAGCCTGGAATAGCCACATCAACAGAAAAATCCTCCAGCAGCTCAGCATGGTGAATGATCTAGAAAAAAGACAAACTGAAGATGGTAACTACATATCCCAGAGACTGTTTAATTCTAAGGACTTTTAAAGAATAATTGGATTTGAGGCAAAGCTATGAGCTTGATTCAGTGTCAAGACTTTGCTACTGATATGGCCAATAAAACCAAATATACTTGAAACATAATAGTTTGCTTCTTGACATAGCTTTAATAGTCAAATTTCATTGTTATTAGTCCAAAATCAAGATCAGTGATTGTAGAAATAGATATTAGATTGACAACATGTAGCTTGACATAGCTTTAATAGTGAAATTTCATTGTTATTAGTCCAAAATCAAGATCAGTGATTGTAGAAATAAATATTAGATTGACAACATGCAGGATTGAAAAGTTTGGTTTTCAAATGTTGCGAATATACATCAGCAAAATAAGCTTGATTAAAGAAACAACAGTTCACATGGCATAGAATCAGGATAATAAATCTTCAGTTTATAAATGTAAAAAGATGTTTTTAATACAAAATGAATGATAAAAGCCAATTTGAAATCATTTGAAAACTCAATCTGATGTTAACAGTGAGTAGCAAGATGAAAAACATGAAAGTGTTTCAGCAAGAGATCTATTTATTTTCTTATTTTAGTTGAGAGAAGTGAAGAACATGAAGGGAAAGAAGAGAGTGCTGATTCAAAGGAAGGTCTAGAAGAAGAGAAGGAAGATAAAACAGAAAAAATGGATGACAAAGATAAGAATGAAAAATCTACAGGAACTCCGTTGTTGGATTTGAAAAACAAAGATACACTACACTTACTGTGTCATGAGGTGAGTGAATAGATAGACATTTGTGTTAGGTTTGGGATGTCTTTCGATACATTTTAATTTTACTTTTAGTTTAGATACATTTCATTTTTAGAAAAGCTAAAATTACTCACAAAATTCAACGAGCTTGATTGATTGATCTGAATGATTGTTGTGTCAGTGCTGTAACTTCTCAACACCACCTGATATTTTACACTTCACAGCACAACCTGATATTTTCCATTTTTAAACACAAACTAATATTTTTCATTCCTCAACACAAGTTGATATTTTCCATTACCCAACACATGCTGATATATTTCACTTCCCATCAAAAGCTGATACAGTGAAACCTCACCTAACGACCACCTCAAAATTACGACCACCCTGCTATTACGGGCACTTTTTTTCAGTCCCGTTTTTTTTCACTATATATCTTTGTATTGGTCGCTTCAGTATTACGACCACCTCGCTATTCCTTATTACGACCACTTCTTACAGTCCCAACGATACATGTATTTTCCACTTCTGAACACAACCTGATATTTTTGCATAGGTTTGGCCAAGCCTTGTCCTCATAGGTGGCCTTGACCCAGGCCTTCGCGTTGGAGGTCGCTGCATGCACCAGACTACATTCAAGGTAGGGACATTGATGGGGGTAGCAAGGGATGGAGCAAACACAGCAAAAGTCCAGTGGGATGATGGTGACTCTTCCTCAAGGTAAGTTGTCATATTACCAACAAAGTTTTAATGTAGATGATTGAAGATTGTTTTTAAGAGCTGTGAATCTGTCCTTCCAGGGCTTCTCTTTGTCGACAAAAATTAGTTCCTCATTATAGACATCTTTTTGTTGACAATGTTGTTCACATGATAAAATTGTGTGTTTTGTTCAAAATGATGAGTCTTTATCTTCTTTTTTTTTTCATAGTGATGCTCTGCTGTCAAAGTTAGAATCAAAAGAACCACTTTCATTTGATGCAGACCGTCTTGTAGGAATGACCACTAGTCATTTGGAAACTCTGGTCAAACTCTCCCTACTGATGGATGAAAAACCATCAATGTTACAAGAATCTAGACAACCCACAACAGAAATTTCTACCAATAAAGAGGAAGTGATTGTCTCAAAAGTTCAGAAACTGAAACAAAGTGTTCTCGATGAAACTAATGCTTTAATGAGAAAACTTGATGAGGATATAGCTCGTGTGTTGGAAATGGAGATGCAGCAGCTGGCGGAAATGGACCACAATGCTGACAAACGCAAGGCCCCATTGGTAACGGCAGAAACATTTGATGATTCGTCAGCAAGCACCTGTACGGCCTCGCCACCAGTTCTGTCGCCGCGTGATGATCTGTTACCAGAGACAAAAGAACACCAGGAAACGGAAGGAACGTTAAATCTTGATGATGAATTCTGTGATCCAGATTCCTTGTCATCAAAGAATCCTCAAGATTCTTTTCCTTCAACTTCAGAAAAACTCCAAACCAAAAATCCACATCCAAATGAATTCCAAAAGACTTCCGTTGATGAAGCATTTGTACCGGATGAATTGCACACAATTAAAACATCCTATGTACAGGTCACTGCTCTAAAAGCTTTACACACTATATTATTAAACAACAAGTTTATTGAAATGCTTCTTGTGCCAAAATCAGACCTTTTGTCAGAAAGGAATAAGGCTTTAGTTGACGGTACTGTAATCCGCAGGGATGAAGATTTCAAAGTCACTTTGAGGTCATTCATGAAGAGGATGGTTCGGTTAGCTCTGAGTCAGTCAGGGTTATTGAGAGTGTTTTCAGTGTTAGAACTGGAAAGGGCACATGCGATTCTGTACAAGATGATAACTACATCAAAAGCAGAGGAAGTCACCTGTATTTCAGAAGTCAAAGGTAATAGTAATGAGGTTCTGGATTGATCTGTTCCCATAGATTTTCAATGAATATTTCTTAGTCTGGTGATCATATTTACAGAAAAACTTCAGGAAATTGATAACTTTTTCCTTTATTGTTCATCATGTGTCATTTGGGTCAGTACACCAAATGTTAGGGTCATGTTGAGGTCAAAGGCCAAAATAATTGTTTGAGCCATAACCTCTTACAGATTACTGTAATTCAGTTTTGTATGAAAACATAAAATTTAGGTGGATTTGAAGGATTCGGAAAATAACTGACTTAAAGAACTTCTTCAAAAATTTTTGACGAATTATAAAATTTGTATACACTGTCAAAAAGCTATTTTTTAAAGTTGTCAAACTATATTTCACTCAGTTTGCGGGATATTAAGTTGTTACAAGATTATAAGATTACACATTTTATTTACAATGCCTTTTCAGAAAGCATAATCTATCATTTTACTCAGGCCCATGTCTTTTAACATTATTAATTTTTATGACAGAAAAGTATGAAACAATGACGAAAGACAAGGAGAAAAATTTCAATATCAAGAAAAAACCACAGGAGTCATGTGATATGGTTTTGGCAAACCAGCCACCATCATCTACCCAGCTGCCAAATGTAACGCCAGAAGAATTGTCCAACCAGGAAGAGGACCAGGAAAATTACCAGCAGACATCAATCCTTCAATATGTTAGACGAGGGTAAGGAGATCATTTAGAACTTACAAGTGCAGAATTAATGAAAAAGTGAAAACAAATTGTATTTATCCTCATCAAAACAAACACTTCCATAGGAGTAAAGAGTAAGGACCCTATCTACAGAGTTACATTTTCACAGGTGAGCAAGGGAGACTCTCTGGACCCCCTGTTGGAGTGAAATAGATGGAATTTTGATAATAAACAAAAACTCTTTCAATCACTTTCTGATTCAGCTCTTAATTTGTAAACATATGAAGAATCATTCAGTGAACAATATGATATATATGAAACAGCATTTTGTAATTATGTTCAGAATTGTTATGTCTTAAGAGGTTTAGTGATTTTATTGAGTTAGAATGATGATAGTCTATTGTTATTGTTTGTGTTTATTAAGGTTGTTTTCTTGTACAGGTCTGATAGTCCCCACAGTTCGTTCTCACGTCATCTGTTCAGTCGTCGGGCAAGGAGGGAGCGCTCACAGTCCACCACAGCATCTCGCTACTCAGTAGTGCGGGTCCCACCAGCTGCACCACCCCTCAGGCCCTCCCCTCCCCCTCCCCAGAGGAAGCCTCCCCATCTTCCAATCAGGACCAGATCACCGTCTCCACCACCTCCCCCCATAGCCCTGTCACTTCTAGAGATGGGGTTCACTCTTAATGCTATCAAGAGAGCACTCACAGAGACATGTAAGATGTTGTTAAAATCATTTAAGCAAACTTACTCTGAGACACGTCATCTGACTTCAAGTGTAAATTTTTGCTTTAACACTAGTATTCCAGAATACTGAAGAAAATAAGACCACATTTGTTCTGGAAGGATGAAATTTTCATCTTGAAAAATGATTTTCCAGAACTGCTGAAGAAAATTAAAGTACCTGTGGTTTGAAACATTGTTTGGTCAAATAGACTCACATACAGCCAACAATGCCAGCAAACAAAAATCATGAATATAAAAAAAAAAGTTTAAATCTTGAAATAAATTTTGTTTATTTTGTTGAAAATGCCATTTTGGAACCTTGTTAAATAGCAATAACATGTATCCTAATTTGATTCTCATTAAAGTTAAAGTTCAGTATTAAAAATATAATTGTATATATCATTGAACTTTAGGTGTAAATAGGAATGAAGTGTCTGCCCATGGCATTAACACTTTAGCCATGTGGATGTTGGAACACCCTCTTGACATCCAGGAACCAGAGGAAGCTGCCACAAAAAATACTCGTGACACCATACCAGGACAGGAGTCTGCCAGTAATATCATCAGTGACTCACAGCCATCTGAGGATGATGTCAGAGACCCATACAGGTATCATATCTATACATATTTGCTGGCCCATTTTAAAATTTCCATATGCTTAAATGATTCAATTTTTATGTAATTGATTTTTTTTTCATCAATTTGACCTGTCACGACTGTATGTGACAGATTCTTTATATCTTGTAACTTCAGAATTAAGCTCACAGCTTTGTTTTCAATTCTTTTGAGTATATTGAGAGTTGATATAAGAAAAAAAGTGTGACATTTATTTATGACATTTCAGAGTTATGAATTGTTCACATTTTTTCACCTATGAGCACTCTGGTCAGTTTGTAGGCCTAGTGGCAGGTTATGATTACATACCTCATTGAACATTTTATGGGTGACCCACCACATGCTATCAAAGCATTTGGTGTGAAGTATCTTGCACAAGGACACAACCATGATATCAGAGGACAATCCATGATCTTGACTCCCTGAGGAACATAAACCAAGTTATCTCCAAACCTTATATCTCTGATCTCACCTGAGGATGAGAATTCTGATGCTCCACAGACTGAGCTCACACAAGCTCCCTCACAATAAGGTTACTCTGTGTGTTGTGAAGTTTTTAGGTAGAAAGTAAAGCACCATAATATCCTCTGTTATATGATAAAAATGATTTTCTGGTATTTGTTTCAGTATGTTGCTGTCAAGACGTATATCATTAGAGGGTTTATTGAACGAATCTAGTGATGACTCTAATGAGGAACCGGACACTCGTCGCTCACGCTACATCAGAAGTCCACGACCAATCTCACGTACACGTCATGTGGACATCAGAAGTTTTCTTTCTAATACAGGTACTGAAGAGCTGACAGACAGCTAATTAAGATTTTGTGGAACTGTAATGTCACTTTCATCTCCGATTTCAAGTTTACAATGCTTTTTGTCAAAACTTGTCATAAAGGTCTCAAGATAATTTCATTAAAGCTAACAATGCAAGTTTATGAGAATGATTTTTTGAAAAAACAAAAAAGTTTCTATTTCCCAAATGCTTCAGAGATGCCCCCTATGATAACAATATCTTCCGGTTAGCATATCTAAGGAAGTGGTCATTATGTGAGTTCAAGCCTTGGTTAGAATCGAGTACAGGCACACCATGGTATGATAGGCATACAATCTGTCAAACTGGTTATCATTTCAACGTCACCTTTAGTCAAATTTACCAGTGTATTGTGATAACACGTATGCCCATCCCAAAAATGTTCACTCCTCTGAGGTCCTTGAAGTTGTGTGAAGATGGTCAGTACTATCCAAAAATTATATTAATAAAAATATAATGAAAATAATAAAACTGAAAACACAGCCAAGATCCCTACAGACCTTCACTTCAATTTTACTGTCACTTGAGCACTTGAAAAATGCTGTAATGCAACATGCAAGTATTGGTTAATGTTTTCTCAATCTTGGTTGTGTAAATGCTTGACTAGTAAACATATGCAAAGTGGTGATTGGTCTTAGATTGTGAAAATTGGACTAGTGAAGTTTTTTTTTTCTGAAGGAAATAACTGGAAATAATAAAGGTTATAATGCAGGAATTTATTTCTTGGAAGAACAAGGGAGGATTTTGCCCCTGATTTTTCCTCTACAGCACACAGCTCAATGTATGTAAATTCTAATGTAAAGAAATCTGTATTTCTGTTACTTGGCTAATATTGTATCTGTATGTCATAGATAGGCCTGCATGTGCAATGTCCATTTCTAGGTTCTTCCATTTACTCGGAAGATAAAATGGAAGTTAAGAATTGTATATTCTGATGAAATGTACCTATTTAGATTTTTCATATTGCAAAGTCATTGAAATAACAATAACTAGTTTGACAGGTTATAAGACTTTTGTGCTCTTGAATACCCATAAAAGTTTCCAAGCAAAGCTTGTACTAACGTAAGCTTAGGGAGGAGATCTTGAAAGCATTTTAAAAAAGATATTTTCTTTGCCTAAACATGAAAATATTTTAACTTCCATGGTCAGCTTTAAAGATGTTCTTTAATTATCTTTAATGTACTTTCAAGAAAATATTTATTTTATGAAATTAAGGAAAGACACTTGAGTGCCCTCATGGTTTGGCTGGTGACCCAATGTCTTTTACAGGATCTAACCTCATTTGCTAAGATGAACAGCAAATAGTTACTTCTGCATCATGTTAACACCAATTTGTGAAGTTCAAATGTCATAGTCACTATTGTAACTCTGGACACAGAAAATGATTTTCAGCATATTAACTTGAGCAATGAGCCAATTAAATTCAAATTTCAAGCTACATATTCCCTAATAAAAGTGCTTGCTTTGAAATAATTGTCAGGCCTAAAGGTCAAAAAGCAAATTCACAGTTACTGTTAGGAAGAAAATTGATTTCTGCATAATTCAGTTTACATGAACACATCAATTTCAAACATCCTGCAGTGCTTCCTTGCCCAAATTTGTATGATTGCTGTTCATGTTCGAGTAGAAATGTCAAGATCACAATTACTATGTTGATTTTAAATCCTATCATATCATCATGTATGATTTGGAATAATTTCAGTTGACAATTTGCTAGTGTTGTATTAAATATTTACAGCTAATGATCGTGAGTTGGAGCGGTCAGAATCCTTACAGATTCCCATGGAGACCAGCAGACCATCAGACCTGTATGAGAGAGTGTCAGAGAATCATGGGCTTAGTGATGCATTTGATGTCCTCTGTGGTAACATGAACCTGGAAAGTATTGATGACCTCTTCCCAACACAAACTGAGTCCACCTGGGACCTCATGAATGCAATTGTGAGTATCCAGTAATGATGACGTAATGTATTGCTCTGTGTACTTAGGTTGCTGGCAGGGATAAGTGATTTGTTGTTTGTTTGGTTTACTATGAACAGGAGCATTTTTTATGTACCAGTAGTCTTCTTGTGGCTACCTTACTGAACATATTGCAGGAGGACCATCATATGGTATCCAGAGCAACCAGAATTGTTAAGAATTATTATTAATGACATTAGTATAATGCAGTATCTTCCATGATCCTCTGCAATGCTTAAGAGGTTGTGTTTTTTGATAGTTGAAATTTTTGCAGTTTTATCAATGCTAGAGGACTGTTTTTCACTGAAGTCATGAAATAGATTTTAATTTATTTTTTTCAAATTTTCTATTTTTTTCTATTTTATTCCATAGTGAAAATAAGTAATTATTTTACTGCAGTAATAACACTCTTGCTGTGATGATTTTTCTGCAGAAATGAATATTGGTTCTTAGCCCCCTTAGCTTGAAAGATGGTGCCCAAAAGGGGAAATTTTGCAAGTTCTTTAAAATCTTACTCCTTTTGTAAGAATGCGTGGATATTGCCCAAATTTGGTCTGAAGCAATAGTTATGAAAAGTGAATCTGACTTCTGTTTGACCAAAAGGCTGAAAAATTACTTCAAAAATCATTTGTGATATTTGAAATTCTTTGTTAAATGACTGAATAGCTGAATTATTCGTGTGAATGATGCAGGCTCCTTGGGCCTCTTTTTTTTTTGAGAAATAACACCCTTGTTATTATTATTTTGCAAAAGAAATAATGGCCTTACTGTGATTATTTTTTACCACAGAAACAACACCGTTGCAGTAATTATTTTTGCCACAGATGCAAAGAAGTAATCATTTTACTGCTATTTACAGAGAATGGAGTTTGAAGCTGACCCTTCTGTGGTGTGTGAACTGTGCCAACAAGAAACAGACTACTTACTAGGTCACATGCAGCTTGACCACCCCGGCTGTGGAAGTAAGTGTTTGCTACTAACCACAGATAATCCAAACCATCTGGGATACTGTAAAATGACTATTTTTCATGCAGTGCAGATTTTTGTAAACAGTCCAAAGTTGTTCTGAATTTCAATATTATTAGATCTTTTGAGAACTATTTATTCTTAAAATGAAGTGCCAACATTTTTTTTATTAAAAAGCCACATAAATCATGCCCTTTCTATCAGTCCATCCATCTTTCTGTCCATCCATCTGTGTGTCTATAATTTTACAAACAATAATAAAAAATATATAATATGTGGTAAAAGTATTCTTGTCGTCAGTCGTCTTGAGACTGGTTACATGTCAAAGTCACAGATTCAACACTAAATTGTCTTTGCATTTCTAACTATAGATTTCAGCCAAATTTAATAATAATCAAAAAAAAAAAAAAAAGATTCACAGATATCTACAGACAATATTTTTTCTATTTTTCTTGATTTGCTGAATATGTATTTGATAACCTTCTTACAATTTTAGAAGCAGAAAAATTATTTACCTTGTCAATATGACCTCAACCATATCTAATAAACCTACTCCACCATAGAATAAACCTACTCCACCATAGAATAAACCTACTCCACCATAGAATAAACCTACTCCACCATAGAATAAACCTACTCCACCATAGAATAAACCTACTCCACCATAGAATAAACCTACTCCACCATAGAATAAACCTACTCCACCATAGAATAAACCTACTCCACCATAGAATAAACCTACTCCACCAGAGAATAAACCTACTCCACCATAGAATAAACCTACTCCACCATAGAATAAACCTACTCCACCATAGAATAAACCTACTCCACCATAGAATAAACCTACTCCACCATAGAATAAACCTACTCCACCATAGAATAAACCTACTCCACCATAGAATAAACCTACTCCACCAGAGAATAAACCTACTCCACCATAGAATAAACCTACTCCACCAGAGAATAAACCTACTCCACCATAGAATAAACCTACTCCACCATAGAATAAACCTACTCCACCATAGAATAAACCTACTCCACCATAGAATAAACCTACTCCACCATAGAATAAACCTACTCCACCAGAGAATAAACCTACTCCACCATAGAATAAACCTACTCCACCAGAGAATAAACCTACTCCACCATAGAATAAACCTACTCCACCATAGAATAAACCTACTCCACCATAGAATAAACCTACTCCACCATATCTCATACTTATTTGCAGCTACACTTGAATGAATCAGCAAATGATACATATATAAACCTAAACCACCAAGTAGCGATTATTTCACATATTTCAAATCTTCACTTTTCTGACCTTCTGTGGCCCCAAGGTGTCATATTGGAAATAAATGTATTCATTTACTCTGTTAGATAGTTGATTCTGTAAGTCTCACTTTTTTGTTTTAAAGTTTCACTCTCTTCGAAGCATTGATAAACATCAATGTATGCAGATTCAATGATGTTGCAAACAGTATTTTTTCATACTCTGATGTCTTGAAATTGCCCTAAATATTTGATGGTACCTGACAACACTTTTTTTTCAGGGATATCTTGTTACAATGTATACAACAGTAATGGTGTGTATAGTATGTGTCCGTGGTCAGTGGTTTGTGGCACAGGTTATCCCAGCTATGCTATGTGTAGAGGCTGTCGGGATCGGCACCTTGAACTCCATAACAACAGAGGGAGCAACACAGAGGGAACAGAGGAACAGGGAGAAAGTCTGAGCAGTTCTACACATAAGGCTCCAGATCTCCTTAGCTCTGTTGACTTCACAGCTTTGGGTATGCTTTCTATCATTCCTGTATAGTTTGTGTTATTCAGAGGGATTTCATTTGAAATGTTTGCAGTCATAAGAATTTTTGAAAATCCAGCAAAGGAAATATTTTTACATTGAATAAAAAAAATGGAAATTGTATGTTATATATCGCTGTAAACATGGAAACCATCATAGAGATATGCTTTCAAGTTTTCTGCTAAAAGAGGACTAGCATAAAGTTTAATCCCTGTCAAACTAGCCAAACCCAGGACAAACAGGCTATACATTATGAAAAGCTTGTAATCTTGGTTTATTTTAAGTTGTGATATCATTCTTTACAGTCTTGGTCATCAGTCAAAGTCACAAACTTAACATCTTGTGAAATTTTTGTTCTTATCCAGGAATCATAATTAGTGGTATTAAAATGCAGATTAAAAACTTTAAAATATAATATTTGTACCTGGGGACCAAAATTATTTCAGCTTTAGTTTACTCAAGGATCAGAACTACTATATAGTTAGTGTCTGTACTTTTATCAATATTAAGTGAAACTAAAAAAGATATAGATATATTCTATATACTGTACAGGTTGTTAGTTTTGACAAGTTTTATATTTCACCAAGTTCAATGGTAGGATTGATTCATGGAAGCTAGATACTATAGAAATAAAAATGGAAAAGAAAAACAACAGTCCCTGTCATAATTTCCTCTAAAAGTACATCATATTTTGCATCCAACTGTTGATAAAACTGAAAAATTTGAACCATAAAAAGCAACGACTACTGTAACAGTATAACAATGTCCTGAGCTGTATCTAGCCTTTTGTTAGTGACTTTCTACATTGTAGACAATAATAAATTTGAACTTCAGAATAGGTGCTTGGACCATTGAAATCAATTACTCGATGTTTCTGTTTCTGTCACGATTTACATTACAGTACATATTTCATTCACATTCTGGTAATTTTGTGTTGAATTTATAAAAATATGGAAATGTTATTGTTGGAGAAATCCATATGAAAAAAAAGAGAATATGGGCGATATCCTGTGTGTCTTCTTTAAACATAAACATTATCTCAAACATGCATTGTTTTTTGCTGACAGAGCAAGAATTACAGATGGGGTATCGAGGAGGAACTCATATAGATGAGACAGATAACTTGCTACCGAAATTAGGCATCACAGACTGGAAACCATGCCCTGACCCTCTCAAGTTTACAGAGATGGATCCACTGGGATCTAAACTGGTGCTGGCTTCTGTAACAAATGCTGGATCATCTTTGTGTATGTAGAGTAACAAGTCATAATCAGCTGTTCACTAGATAATATCCTTGTATGATGTCTTTACAAGTCTCTTGCTGATCGAACTAGAGGCAAAAAACCTGCAATATCAATGGTTTTTTTTCATAACGCTTTGGAAATGTATTCTATTCTATTAATCAAAAATATTCAGTTGCCTTCAAAAAGGTGATTTTATTTTCTTGGCATAAAATGTGGATGCAAAAGTTTCATAACATGATTTGGAAAGACATTTTAATAGTTTTTATTATTTAATTTTCATACACATGTACACACATACACATGTACATACACAATATTACTTACACAAACACTTACATACACATTATTTCACACAAAAACACATACATACAAATTATTACTTATACATACACACATACATATACATTATTACTTACAAACACACACATACACACGTACATACACAATATTACTTACACAAACACTTACATACACATTATTTCACACACAAACACATACATACAAATTATTACTTATACTTACAGACACATACATGTACATACACATTATTACTCACATACATACATGTACATACGCATTATTACTTACATATACACATTTACATGTACATACACTTTAAAGCATTATGTAAAGAAATAGAAATTACAACATATCAATCTATAGAATTGGTTTTATTTAAATGTTTCAGAGATGTTTCATGGCTCTGTAAGAAGGCACCATATTACTTACCTATGTAGTATGATTTCCATCTTGTTATGGGTAGTCTAAGATTGATAATTTTTTCAAACCTTGTGAAAATTTCCATCACTAATT
The DNA here is from genome assembly GCF_031769215.1 of Ylistrum balloti. NCBI lineage: Eukaryota > Metazoa > Mollusca > Bivalvia > Pectinida > Pectinidae > Ylistrum > Ylistrum balloti. The sequence continues at coordinate 2,795,138 of NW_026782097.1, read as the reverse complement.
TAAGATGCCACTATGTATATATAGATTTACCATGTTTTCAAGAGAAATAATACATACGTCATTGTTTTCCAGTAGTCATTGTCAGCTGAAATTTTGTGGTACAAAATTAAAGTATCATAAGAAATAATGTTTGAAGTCTTGTTAGTAGGTGTCATTTTTTAACAGTATTGCTGACACTACGTTTGTCAATGATACATATAAAAGTGCAGTAAGCCTGGATTTGTTACAGGGAGCCCTTCTCCAGCATCACGTCCCGACAGTAAGTATCGCACTCTGGGGGAGCAGGCAACCAACCTTAAGAACCCACGTGACCGTCAGATTGCCCTTCAGAGGATCACCTCAACTTTACAGGTGATGTTGGCCCGCAGTATTGTGATGAAAGCTCTCTCTGTCCTGGCCAGCAGGTTAGCTATACATTTCTTGAGAATTATCATTATGAATTACAATGTTTTATTAGTTTCTGAAAAAATAAATATTTTGAAAATAACTCCTGAATAACCAAGACGTCATGATCATGATAACATGCTTGTATGAAGTACTATCAGATTTTTTCATATGAATGACATTGATTCACTCTCAAGATCCTTTAGATCAATGCCAAAAGTTGATATCTGGCTGCAGTAGCATTGCTTTAACCATGTGAAGCTTATAAGATCGGCTCAAAAGCCAGGGTTTGTTCAGGCTCCTTAACTTTATACATGCTCCTACAATCCCACAGATGTGGTACAGTCATATTCATACACATTATATATCAACCAATTTTACTTTAAACATACCTGGTCCTTGGATTTTTTGATAAAAAAATTCCAAAATTTCTCCAAGAGGCATAAAAAGGAAAGATTAAATTCCTAAAAACCTATATCACTTGACAAATTGAGTGCTATTCAGCCAAATTAACTCTGACCAGGGAAGCAAATGATACATGATGAAAAGATTTGATCCTTTCAAACTAAGAAACAGATTTCGAAAGTTGGGAATCTGAAAGTTTTAATGGTATAATTCAAGGATTTTTGTGCAAAATATATGTCCATTGGTGAGAGAGTATGACTGCTTCAGTGACTTGTCCTGTAATTTTCCAGGCAGCCCTGAGTACATTGATATGTGATTGTTTCAGTGACTCATCCTGTAGTTTACCAGCAGCCCTGAGTACATTGATATGTGATTGTTTCAGTGACTCATCCTGTAGTTTACCAGCAGCCCTGGAGTACATTGATATGTGATTGTTTCAGTGACTCATCCTGTAGTTTACCAGCAGCCCTGGAGTACATTGATATGTGATTGTTTCAGTGACTCATCCTGTAGTTTACCAGCAGCCCTGGAGTACATTGGCTTGTCTGATATCATGGTGATTGTACAGTTGATGTGTCTGTGTGCCTCTGGTAAGATCAGCTACCCACAGTCAGGCAAGACACAAGACAGTCTACAGAATCTTACCAAGGCGCTCGGCTCATTGGTCCAGGACAACCAGGTGTCCATGAAACAACTTGTCAGATTGTGTACACAGGTGAGAAAGTCATTTCATAAACTGTAAAACTATACCAAGATTTAAAATTGTGGGAAAAAATCCCACAGGCAACCTTGTTCTTGGCTGATTTGGTTAATCATAGATTTGATTCATATTTTGCAAATACTCTACATAAAGTACTTTTATTGTAGTAGAAATATCAAAATGCACACTGTCAGTTGACAGTGAATTTAATATTGAAAAGCTCTATGAACAAAAATGATCAGGTTTGTATTCAAAGTGAGCTTTGTTCCTTCAACAAATAAGATGTGTTCTTCTAGTGACAGGATCTGTGCTCTAATCTATTATATTTAAAATAAATGAACACTTAGAAATCAAATGATGACGAGGACAAAATCTCACAAAAGATCTTCCTTTTTCTTTTAAAATTGACATAATTGATAGATAAGATATGATTTTATTTTAGGAACTTTTGTATGCTTCCATGGGTAAGTCTAGTGGACATCGCAGCAGTGCTGGAGTGGTTCGCATGAAGATCCCTGGGACATCCAAACTGGCCCCATTCGAACCTTCCATGTTCACTGTAACGCAATCTCTCGTGTCACTTCTCACAAAGAATGGTTGGGGTCACAAGATGTCAGAGATGTTGGCCAGAGGACCAAAATGTAAATATCATATATATATATTATCTGCAACAAAATTAATTTTTGTGATGGGGAGGAGGGGTTAGCTGATAACTTGAGATACGAAAATTTACTATGGAAAGTATTGTTGGTGTGCTTGCTGTCCACATTTAAGGTTTTACACACTGGTCTAATTTGCCTGAATCATCACTTATTTCATCTAATTCATAGAGGATAGCTCATATACCATAAAGGATATGACTTAGAATTCATTATTTAAAGTGTCTCAGTTAACTTTTAAATTCTAGACAAGTTAAATAAGTCTTGTAAGAAAATGAATCTTTAAAGCTGACATTGCAAACTAGAGAAATTTCCATGTTGAGGTGAAAAAAATGGGAATATATTTTATTGGTAAGACCATTCCCAGCAACAGGAGGAGTTGCGGAGATGGAAAACCTGTCGACCAACCAATCAACCAATCAAACCGGTTATCATTATTGATGCAACGCAACTGATAAAATACATTGCATAAAAACATACATTTCCTGGCTTCCATTTTTGCTTCAGAGTATCTGAAGAACCTGGAAATGGACATTGAACATGTATCTATGACAGACACAATATTAGCCAAGTAACAGAAATACATATTTATTTCCATTACAATTTACACACCTTGAGCTGTGCTTTTTGGAGGAAAAAGCACATGACAAACATCATATCAGCAAATGAGTAACAATGGCAAACCGTACCTTTTCTTGCGGAGTACATCATCGAAATATTTGGGAAATAGAAATTTTTTTGTTTTTACCACAAAATGAATTCTTTTTAACTTACAGTTGTCAGCAGTTTGATTTTGTAAAACCAAAATTTTAGTTGTTCACAATAAATCACATTCTCTTAGGCTGATGTGAAGTCTCTTTGTTGCTTGCTTTGTTGTCTACACTTGGCAACATGGTATTGTGTTATTCTGATAGGGACAATGAAATCCTGTAAAATCACAGTTCTTAAAGTGTTTACCTGTGTACATAAAACTAACTGATATTAGGATACTGATATCAGGACAGTCATTTGATCAGTCAATATCTGTTTTACATCTATGTTACTTTTTTATTTCAGACCCAAGGCAACCTCGTGTAAATGTGGAGTCCTCAGCCAATCCAGACAGCCCTGGGGGAGTCCCACCACCCCCGGAGGATGAGGGAATCCATCCCCTTCAACTAATCAATGCCTTAGCTGGATGTGTGCTCTCCACCAAGGTACCTCCTGCACACAAAGAATGGGCCATTAAACAACTCCTTCAGTCTCTGTCCTCGCATGCTGACACATCAGAACGTCCTGTCAACCAAGTTGACCTTGGTGGTGACCTACCCAACTGTCCTGTGTCGAAGCTTGAAGGTCATCAGAATAGACTTGCTATATGTAAATGGAGCCAGAAAAAGTCTATGCTAGCTACCAGGTAATATTTTCACAAATTGTTTTTATTTTTGTGTCGTTTTCGTCAAGCTTACCTGTGTTAGTGACGTTGATATCAAACTTGACTTCCATGGGATTGCATATCCAGGTACTTTGTGTTTGAAGCCTGTATATTCTATACTTTCCTTTATTTAGTGGCTATGATGGTACATTACGTATTTGGAGCCTGCCCAACAAAACACACCAGTTCCTACAACAGACATGTGTATTTAATCGCGGTGAAGATCTTTCTGGGGAAGACCTTGATGGTCATTTACTGGACAATGTTTGCTGGAGTGCTAATGGCCGTTTACTTGCTGGCTCAATGGATAACCTTGTTAATATTTGGAGCACTGGAGGTAGGTCTACAGATGACGTACAGTTATTGATTTTATGGCCTTTTGTGGGAAGTGTATTATGATGCTGTACCTGTAGTCGATATTTCATGACCCTAGGATCTCACATTTGTCCTTTGGAAAGGGATAATATATCACATCCTTTTTGATAAAATCACATTTTTCAGTGTAATCGGCTTATTTTTGTATTGGAAATAATTCAAACTTGATAAGAATTATCAGTATAGCATGGCAGTTTTAAACATTTTACTTGACTCACCCCAAGGGATGCCTTTCTGACCTCTAGGGACTCAAGGAGGAGGTCAGAAAGAGTTCAAATTAGCTTCAACAGTGCTCTTCAGTTCCATCGATAATGGAATCAATTATTTTAAAGGGCAGTTGTATTGTTTAAACAGGCACTAGTTGAAGAAGAATGTAATTGTGGCTCTTCTGAAATATATTTTGCTTGACAGAAGCACTCTCTTTATTTACATTACACGTGTATATTATCTTGTTCCCTATTTTGGCATTGGTTTTTCATTGTAATTATTATGACAGACACTACATGCTTTTGACTGTCCATAGGCTCTAAGGGTATTCTAGATGTACACAGTCACTGGGTGTCTGCCCTGACTTGGCCCAGCCACAGGAGTATGGTTGGTGGGTGTCTGGGTATGACAGTCGACATCCTTCTTGTGGGGCGATTGGATGGTTCCTTGGCTGCTGTAGAGATTCTCGGTGGCTCTAGTTTCAACCGCAAAGAACTGGATCATTGCAGGCGCACCTCAGGTAAAAGTTGTACATATTGTTGAATTAATTAGGTATACCGTATCTAAGGAAATGTCACTCTGGAAAACTTTTACCTTCTGACAAAAAGATCTGATTCTGACCAGTCTAAAATTTATCCTTAACATACATGACACCTTAACAGTAAGGAGTGAAGAAATGGTTGCTACGTGGTTACTTTTTCATCCTCCTCTAATAAGATGAATATTGGTTAAAGCTTCCTGGAACTGTATAATTGCTTGATTTTGTGGGACTTATATTTTATAGATGTCTTCGCGAAGCTAATATTTTATAGATGTCTTCGCAAGGCTAATATTTTGTAGATGTCTTTGCAAGGCTATTATTTTATAGATGTCTTCGCGATGCTAATATTTTATAGATGTCTTCGCAAGGCTAATATTTTATAGATGTCTTCGCAAGGGAAATATTTTACAGATGTCTTCGCGATGCTAATATTTTATAGATGTCTTCGCAAGGCTAATATTTTATAGATGTCTTCGCAAGGGAAATATTTTACAGATGTCTTCGCGAGGCTAATATTTTATGGATGTCTTATATTTTAAAGATGTCCCAAGTTCTTAAGCATTAAATTTGGCTATGTTTATACATTGTTTCCAACACCGGGATGATAATATACATTTTCCAGCATTTTCATACATTATACAGTAGTTGAAAGACATATTGTATGTTAGATTATTGTGCATATATAATACTATAATGGAATGGTGTTAAATACGGCATGTAATATAGAGTTATTGTAGTTCTTTTTACACTTATGTTGACTCCAAAATCAACCCATCAAGGATAATTACAATCATAGTTACCATTATTATATGCATTCATTTCTAATGGAATAGTTTTGATGTTTCATTCAAATATCTCAAACTCATGTAGGTGGAATGTTGCTGACCTTTCTGATTATTTTGATTCAGTGGCTGTTACTATGCTGGCATGGTATGATGAGGACAGAAACTTTGCTGCAGCTTACAGTGATGGTGTGGTTACTATTGGTAACCGCTCAGACTTCAAAACTCCAGTCACAACTGAGGCTCACCAGGTAGGTAGATGGAAACTCATCACAGAACCTCACTAGATAGAATGATATGCCTTCTGAAAAAGATTAACTTGGGATTCCCTACTCCTGGCAGATTTGTTATCGTTACCTTGGTGTTGAGCAGTTCTGACATTTATCTTATAAAAAATTATGTTTGGGCTCACTCATTTATGTGATAATGAATTACCCCTTCTGAATTCTCCAATGACATCTGTTTTTGTAAGCTTCAGGGTTTTCCATAAGAGTCGGTTGCCGGCCAATTTGACCGGCAACTTTGATCATTTGGCCGCCTACACCAATCCAGTTCCGTAATAATGTTCCGTACACGACTACACGTACACGGCAGGCCAGCCTCCTACTTTCACTACACAGGCCTACTACTAACAAAATTATGCAAAACCCTGAAGCTTAGAAGACTTTGCATTTACCTTGGACTCAAAGAAGGGGGTAGGCTTATTACTGAACAATGATATTATAGCAGTTGTCATTTCTTTTGAGACAACATCTGATGTTGATGGAGCTTATTAAGACACTAATGTCCTCCAGAAAAAGAATTTAGTGCAACATTACAAATTAGGACTGCATGGACATAATTATTTTCAGAACTCTATCAATGGTCTTTCCTGGGACCCTACTGGTCACCTACTGCTGACATGTGCTGAGAAAGACAGTTGTGTGAAGGTGTGGCGACCAGGACGAGAGGGACTGTGCTTACTGTACCTCTTACCAGACTCTGACCCTGTCTGCTCAGTCATGTGGTGCAGTGTTCAAGGCAAAGGAGAGAATAAGCAACTGCTGTTGGCAAGGTAATACAAGAGGTTTTTTCAAATAGAAACACTCAGATGTGACTCTGCCCATATCTGTATTGTTGATCTCACTACCAGCACTGCTGTTCATGGGTATGTATGTTACAATACGGTCAGATTACGTTTAATGAGGACGGTCAGATTACGTTTAATGAGGATTCTTGTTTTCATGTGGTCAGTATTCTAATTTGCTTGTGAAATCTATTTGGTAAACAGTGGAACAATACCAATTACAAATTTATATACAGTTATTGGTTTGTTGCAGTGTTTTCCTTGTGGATGGTGCCTGTGAGCGCATCAGCCATTAGAACACTGTCTGTTACAAATTGGACAGTGTGTGAAATCCTGGATCCGTCGCGACACTGTGTTGAAGGGAATCTTTCTGTTGGAAGTGGGGGAGCGTTTGTGTGAGAAGTGTGTCCTGGATCAGTGTAAAGAGAGCCTTTGTGTGAGAAGTGTGTCCTGGATCAGTGTGAAGGGAATCTTTCTGTTGGAAGTAGGGGAGCGTTTGTGTGAGAAGTGTCTCCTGGATCAGTGTGAAGGGAATCTTTCTGTTGGAAGTAGGGGGAGCTGTGTGTGAGAAGTGTGTCCTGGACCAGTGTGAAGGGAATCTTTCTGTTGGAAGTAGGGGGAGCTGTGTGTGTGAGAAGTGTGTCCTGGACCAGTGTGAAGGGAATCTTTCTGTTGGAAGTAGGGGGAGCTGTGTGTGAGAAGTGTGTCCTGGACCAGTGTGAAGGGAATCTTTCTGTTGGAAGTAGGGGGAGCTGTGTGTGAGAAGTGTGTCCTGGATCAGTGTGAAGGGAATCTTTCTGTTGGAAGTAGGGGGAGCTGTGTGTGAGAAGTGTGTCCTGGATCAGTGTGAAGGGAATCTTTCTGTTGGAAGTAGGGGGAGCTGTGTGTGAGAAGTGTGTCCTGGACCAGTGTGAAGGTGAAGGAGCTGTTGGAAGTGTGTGTGTGAAAGTGTGTCCTGGACCAGTGTGAAGGGAATCTTTCTGTTGGAAGTAGGGGGAGCTGTGTGTGAGAAGTGTGTCCTGGACCAGTGTGAAGGGAATCTTTCTGTTGGAAGTAGGGGGAGCTGTGTGTGTGTCCTGAAGTGTGTCCTGTGATGTGTCAGTGTGAAGGGAATCTTTCTGTTGGAAGTAGGGGGAGCTGTGTGTGAGAAGTGTGTCCTGGACCAGTGTGAAGGGAATCTTTCTGTTGGAAGTAGGGGAGCGTTTGTGTGAGAAGTGTCTCCTGGGTCAGTGTGAAGGGAATCTTTCTGTTGGAAGTAGGGGAGCGTTTGTGTGAGAAGTGTGTCCTGGATCAGTGTGAAGGGAATCTTTCTGTTGGAAGTAGGGGGAGCTGTGTGTGAGAAGTGTGTCCTGGACCAGTGTGAAGGGAATCTTTCTGTTGGAAGTAGGGGGAGCTGTGTGTGAGAAGTGTGTCCTGGACCAGTGTGAAGGGAATCTTTCTGTTGGAAGTAGGGGGGGAGCTTGGATCTGTGAAGGGAATCTTTCTGTTGGAAGTAGGGGGAGCTGTGTGTGAGAAGTGTGTCCTGGATCAGTGTGAAGGGAATCTTTCTGTTGGAAGTAGGGGGAGCTGTGTGTGAGAAGTGTGTCCTGGAAGGGAATCAGGAAGTGTGTCCTGGACTATGTGAAGGGAATCTTTCTGTTGGAAGTAGTGTGTGTGAGAAGTGTGTCCTGGACCAGTGTGAATCTTTCTGTTGGAAGTAGAGAGTGTTTGTGTGAGGGAAGTGTATCCAGTGTGAAGGGAATCTTTCTGTTGGAAGTAGGGGGAGCTGTGTGTGAGAAGTGTGTCCTGGACCAGTGTGAAGGGAATCTTTCTGTTGGAAGTGTGTGTGTGAGAAGTGTGTCCTGGATCAGTGTGAAGAGAATCTTTCTGTTGGAAGTGGGGGAGTGTTTGTGTGAGAAGTGTGTCCTGGGTCAGTGTGAAGGGAATCTTTCTGTTGGAAGTAGGGGGAGCTGTGTGTGAGAAGTGTGTCCTGGATCAGTGTGAAGAGAATCTTTCTGTTGGAAGTGGGGGAGCGTTTGTGTGAGAAGTGTGTCCTGGATCAGTGTGAAGGGAATCTTTCTGTTGGAAGTAGGGGGAGCTGTGTGTGAGAAGTGTGTCCTGGATCAGTGTGAAGGGAATCTTTCTGTTGGAAGTGGGGGAGCGTTTGTGTGAGAAGTGTCTCCTGGATCAGTTTGGATGTAGACACTGTGTGAGAGTGAGAAGACAAGAATGAATTATGAATTGGGAATGAGATTGCTTCCAGAAACTGTTCTCCTATTTGAGGTGGGAGATGAAAGATTGCTATGCCTGTAATCCTATATATCTGCCTCCAATCTTTAAACAGAACCAAGACATGGAATGCATGGAAGAGGTGATTACCCTTAAACCTGTAAGGACTTTACAGGGGCATATGACCTCTGTAAACTCCATGACCTTCAGTCCTGATGGTCTTATGCTGGCCTCTGGATGTACAAGGGGATGGGTCAACGTCTGGTGTCTGTCTGTGAGTATCTTCATTCACACATTATTTCATCAGTGAGCATATAATGTTACCGATGTCCATCCATGGTATCCTGTCCTTATCCATGCTAATATCATGTCTTTAGAGACTCTCAATATATTTAGCTTGTACTTAATGTTGAATCACATCTTTTTGTTTCTTGGTTTCTTGGTTTTACAAAAATGTGCACTTTTTGTTGGCAGTTGATTTCATCGATAACTCTTGCCAATAATCCCACAAGTACTATAATTCATGTCAATTTTCATGGTCATCATTTCATGGACATATTAGTTTGTGGATTAATAGTAAGCTCAAATTTAACAAAAATAAAATACTCAACAAATTGAATGATTTTACAGTACCTCATCTTATCTTAATGTAAAAAATATCTGCATATTCATCCCATAAGGATACATATTTGCACAAGAATAAAAGGTATTCATATCTTACAGGCATTTTCTGTGCTGGATTTTTGAAGGGTTGAATAAAGTCAGGTGACAAATGAATGACATTCAGATCTGATGGTTGCTATCCCTTTTTTCATTGACAAGTTAAACTCACTATTGATACCAGTATGCTTTCTGCTGGAGATAAAACAATATATGGGTACTGTAGTAAGTCCAAGAGGCCAATACATGAATTTGACTAAAAGGACAGGATGGGATTAATGCCTCATAATATTTTTATTGAATGGTGATATACATGGGCAGGTTTATAACCAGGCATGGTTTTTCTGCTTGATGTATACTTTAATGGCTTTGCATTGGTGCTGTTAATATTTTCACAGATTCTTTTTTAATCATTTTTTTTTTAGTAAAGTGTACATTAATTATACTTCCTAAAAATTATTGCCACCTCATCAGTCCGTTTGTTTTCCGTCAGTCCTTTCATGTCCGAGGCATATCTTTGACTACAGTTAAGCAAGGATCACGGAATCTGGTGTATACATTGGTCATACTAAGAGGAAGTGCAATGTACCAAATTCAGGGCCCTCAACCATTCAATTATAGAGTTTTTGCCCTATGTTAAAATTTCTTGTCCGGAGTGTAACTTTGCATTTAAACTTGGATAACAAAACTGTGTGTAAACATTGATTTAACTAAGATGATTTGCAGTGTACCAAATTCATGACCCGCAACCCCTTAATTACAGAGGTATTGCTCTTTGTCAAAATTCTATATCTATAGCACAGCATTAAATTGCCTGCATTGAAACTGGGATCTTAAATCAGCGGTGGTCATTAAGATGATAAATCAGATTGTGTACCTGACTTTTTATACAGGATGGCTGTTTACTGCAGACCCACATTGAGAATGGAATGGTGAATGACCTTTGCTGGTATGCCGATTATGGATTGGCCATTTGTTTCAACAGGATCAAGGTCAGTCAGTACAAATGGATTAAAGAAATGAAACCAAATGTTACAAAATTATAGTTTGTGTATTGGCTCTTTGATGATAAATCCTTGAAGTTATTCTATGGTTATATAAAATGTATACCCAATGTCCTCAAGATCTTGACCATTCATTGTAAAATTTCTGTAGGTTAAGTAGAACACTTTTTTGTGGTAAATAAACAGAGGATGTTTCCCGATGGCAAAACAAATCCTGAAAGCAGAAGTAAAAAGAAAAATATTTCGATCATCCCCTGCAGCAAAATGATGCAGAATATTGTCAAAATATTTTGTGGAGCATTCATCATGAATGGGATCAGAAGATGGACAACCAGATGGATCAAGCTGGAGCCAGAGGGCTGGTGAAGCCTAATACAGAATATAACAGAAATACTGGAAATCTTTGTGCTGACAAAAGGATTATGATCAAATTCAATATAAAATATGGTTGATGAAGAGAACTTGGTATTATACTATGTATAAGAAGGATCTAATCTCCCTGGGGGCCAATAATAAAGAACTGGTTGTGAAAATGTTAGTGTTTTCAACCAATATTCCTTCTGTTGATTTAAAGCAACTAGATGCTAAAATTTTGGTGTTACCAACCAAATTAAAATTTTAGCATTTTCAAACAAATTAAAATTTGAGTCTTTTCAACCAAACTTTTTCTTTCATTGATGCAATGCATTTTTGGAAATAGCAAAAACCTGATCTGTTAAAAAGGTATTTTCCCCTAATGAGAATCACGTCATGGGGCAATATTCTTACTATTATAATAGAGAGACAAGAGTATTTTACCATGTATATAATGATATAAATTAAGTGATGCAGGCATTCTGTATATTACAGACACCATTATATAACATCTGAATGTTATAAAAACCTTGCCTCTCGTTACGATTTTAATCCATTTTTTTCCATTATGTAGATACATATCAGTTTGGCGTATGAGGAAATTAACTTCTAGGTTTAGACATCTGATATGATTATGCTAATTTACAAAAAATGTGATAACATGATAACATTAGATTGCACCAAATTAATATCAATATAACGAAACAAACCCTATATAATTAACAGGATGTGGTTATACTACACTATAATGCTGAGCTCCATCAGAAGTCCCGATGTATCGCCATGGCGAGAAAGAAGCTAAAGCAGCAAGGCATTGTGGGATTAAACCAGGCTCCCTGTTTGCTGAGCCTTCTACAACAGCTGCCGACCATGCTTCAAGACCAGTACCTGTACGAAAAGGTAATCACTGGTGACTCCTCAAATATACATATAAAGGAATAAAAGAACAGCTTCCTGGTTGTTGACAATCCTTTATCATACTAATATGTTAATTACATAGCAAGGATCTCTATTGAATACAACGCAGTACTAGGAACATGCTGCTTTCCTAGACGTGTAGAGTGATGATTCTCACTTTTTTTAGTTTCCGCAATACAGTGTAGTCACTTCACTTGATAACACTATCAAATAATTGTCAAGAACAAACTTATGACATCAACTTTTGCATTGGAATACTTTCAAATTATAACTGATGGCTGTGGTGACATGATATCTAGTACATAGGGGTTTTTTCCAGCTTGTACCAGGTTAGTCTAAGTCAGCAAGCCTAATTTTTATATAATATATACAAACATCTTCTTGAAAAAAGTTCAATCACTAGAGGTTGCTCAATAAACTGTCATCAATATAAACAAACAAGGCAATGCTTATGAAATATCACTCAACTGCAATTGTCAAACAAGCAGAATTATGTATAATTTATTTCTAATCATGAAAATGTGATTATATGGGGAAAAACTGGTTTTAAATATCATTCTCATGAATAAAATTTGTTAAAAATGCAAAATTCTGCTGCATATAACCTTCAAATCCAATACCATCTTGCATGTCGAGTGACTAGATAGACAAATGATCTGATTTGACAACAAGTGACCTAATTAAGTGTCAGATACATATATAAATATTTGCCTCTGTTTCAGCCAATCGTTGTGTCTGGCCAGCAACTGGTGCACAGCCCTTACCTACAGTGTCTGGCTACCCTCGGGGTGGGACTGTCTATGGAGTATGTACTGTGTCACAACCAGACACTACTTCATCACAATACAGAAGGTAAGGGGTAATCCTGATTAAACATTAGGATAGATGCTGAATTATCCTCATGTCGGGATGTAAATCTAATTTGGGTTTGGGCATGGACTCCTGTAAAATACCCGAGGATCAACTTGGATATTAAATTAAGATGGAAAGTGTCATTTTGCCTGAAGATTCACTGTGAGTTATCCTAAAAGTGAGTTGTGAGTTATTTAAAAGATTGGCTGTGTGTTATCCTAAAGATGTGCTGTCAGTTATCATAAAGATGGGCTTTGATTTATCCTGAAAGTGAGTTGTGAGTTATCTAAAAGGTGGGCTGTGTGTTATCCTCAAGGGCGGTTGTGAGTTATCCAAAAGAGCTGTGATGTATCCTAAATGGGGCAGTGAGTTATTCAGAATGTTCAAAGACATTCTGACTGTTCTGTTTTCCCATAGCCTCCATCTTTTTGCCTACTTTTACTTTCAAACACTGTATCTTTGTCCCTGTCTAATGTCTTTTTGCAAATAATTATTCATCCATTCCGAGTGATAAAACTCCATGCAATTTAATATATGGTTCATCATACTATCTTTACAGACCAGGATCTGTTGGTACCAGAATGGCAATGGCTTCTATCTTTCTCCGCTGCCATCAAGTCAGCTGATGCATTAACTCAAAGAATGCAGTTCCCGGACTCCTTCAAAATCCTGAATAAGGACACCAGGAATGGAGGATCTGTTCCAATGGTAACGCTTCTCATTTCCCAGATTTATCAAGCAATAAGTCTGTGCCTTGTAATAAGCCCACTCATTGCTATAGCTTTTAAGTAACATTATTTACAAGTATTATGTCAATAATCTTTGATAAACCCTACCCACCCCCTAAATTACAGTCAGCAGAAATGGTTTGGCATCTTGACTTATTGCAGACTAACTCAAATAGTGTCACAATTATGTATTCATCCAATAAATTATTTTAGCATTAAAGAAATTACCTTTTGATTGAGAAACAGGTGTAGTGACAAGATCTTTGCCAGTAGAATTTTGTATTTATGTTGGGATGAAGAACTTTCAGTTTTGTTAGAATTTTATTCCTCTGATGAAATTCCTAGGTCATAGGTGTATAAAGATTCTCCATGGTCCCATGTTCTGTGTACTGAATTCTAACTTTCAATTAAAGTGGTAGTCTCCTTTGATTTTCAGGTCATCTGGCCGAAGGGTCTGTTGACCTATTGCGATCGCCTTTTGTCCAGCGTCGTATGTCGTCTGTCGTAAACATTTTCATCTTCTTCTCAAGTTCTACATGTCTCATTTAGCTGAAAATTACCTGAAATGATCGTGACATGATCCTGACCAATGTTTGTTAATTTCGGGTTGGTCCGAAATCCAACATGGCCACCATCTTGAAAACACATTTTCGACTTCTTCTCGAGTTCAAAATTTAAAATCTTGTATTTTATGCCAGATGACTGTTAAAGCCTTACTTATTTTACATACAGGTTCTCCATAGTCACTTTAGTTGTGTAGGATAGTTGAATTATGACTATTTAGAAAATAATAATGCAGATAGATGAATATTTTGGAGATTAAGAAAACGTTGTTGCTTTTTCTCAGAAGTACTGAAAGAAAGAATATGTAGAGTTGTTTCAGAATGTGTCAAACATCTTAGATACAGATGGTCATAAGGTAAAATTTATATTTGTCGGATGGAATTATTGGTGTTATGCAGTATGATAAATAGATGTACTAGTAAGAAAATGGGCTTAATCAAAATTAAAATAAAACGAAAAAATAAAACACAATATCATGTACTTATTAGCAGTAATAGCAAATATCACAAAATTTACATTTGTTGTACTTCACAGGATAACAGCTGCTGGGACTTAAACATGGACACCCAAATCATGTTGTGGGCTTTACAACGCCCAGAGGACTGGCAGCTAGGGGGGAAGTGTGAGGTATTCCTTTGGGGTAGTGGACGCCACGGCCAGATATGTGAGGGTGGGAGGGCGTCTTTTGTACCCTCAAAAGTCTCCTCATTCTCATGTGCTCAGAAAGTAAGTACAGAAGAAATATGTCATTTTGCCAATTTACTGATATGAACAAATGTGTTAATGTGATTGCTGAAACAATCCAGGTGATGAAAACTGGCCTTCCGTGCCTTATACTAGATGTTAATTACAATTCTGCGAGGAGTCCTGGGGGTCAACATACCAATTCAAACTCAAAGTCCAAGAGTGAGATTATCTCAAGACAGTGAAATAGCAGTAATTAAGATTGAACAGCAATATATATAAACATTATATACTCAAGGGATAAAGAAATTTAGGGTAAACTTTGAAGATGATTCTAGACAAGACGTCGAGTATAATGTTCAATATTTTTAAGTAAGAATGAAGATTAATCCATACATAACAAACTGCGAAATCAACGATTTGTATCTGGTAAGTGATTTAGGAGTAATTGAAGGGAATTGAAAAATACCTCTGTAACATGAAAAGTGAAAATTACTGATAGTGGGAGCTGGCTAGTCTATACTGGGTATGTCCCCCATTTACTCTTGCCACAGCCCTGATTCTCCTAGGCATGGAGTTCATTGGTGGGTTAATCCTCCTTATTGGGATGTTGTCCCATTCTTCCAAGAGGGGTGCTCTCAGTTTGGCAAGAATAACACGGGGAGACTGGCGTCATCGAATCTGACTATCCAACTGGTCCCACAAGTGCTAAATAGGGGACAGGTCAAGACTGTATGGGTCAGTCCAGTGGGGGGGATATTGTTGTTAGTGAGAAAGTCACGACAGATCCTTGCAAAATGGGGCCGAGCATTATCATGCTGGAATGTAAGGTTTTACTGCAATAATGGGACAATATGGGGTTGGAGGATCTCATCTCTATACCTAATAGCAGTTAAATTACGCTACCCAAACCAGTGGTGATTTTACTCCATGTGAGATTCCTCCCCACACCATAATTGATCCACCCCCAAACCTATTGGTCCATACTACGCAGCAGTCGACAAAACTTTCTTCATGACGTCGGTATACATGATGTCGAGCATCTACTCAAAACAGAGTAGTAAACAATACCTGCCTCCAAAGCCTCAATGGGAATATTCTGGGGGCATGTGCCACCACCCAAACTATACAACGCTGGCAGCAAATAGTGATAAGGGGTAGAGCTACAAACAGGTGACGTGCCGGCAGACCAACTTCTTGCAATCGTTTCCTTACAGTTTTTGCATGGATAAGAAGGTCATGAGTACCTGTGGCATAAAGAACAGATTCAGTGACAGTTAGGTGCTGATTGCCCAAGACAAATAAACCTGTCCTGATGGTGTGATGACATGTGTGGATGCCCAGACCTAGGTCTGTCAGCAACCTGCCCAGTTTCCCTTACACGTCTTACAAAACATTCTATAAGGCAAATATTGACACCGAAATGTGTGGCAACCTATATTGGCCTTTGACCTTGCATAATCATTGCAATGACCTGACCCCTCTAAACTTCCATCAGCCATGCCATTCATAACATCAATCAGAAACATTCAATACATGATCATTTGCATTGTAACGTAGAGAGTTGCTTCACCAATTTTCATTGATTTTGAACGACACGTTCGCAAGGTATTGCAAATATGTCACCCTGCAGTTCTTTTCCCTTGAGTATGTTTTTCAGAATCTTAGTCTTTGAAAATCATTATTGTGTTGCCATGGCGATAATATACTCTCTTGACTGTTCTGGTACCCATGTATAATAAAAATCATTGCTAATGAATATTTGTTGGTTTATGGTATAGTGAGCTAATAGACATATGATTATAACAGTTATTGTCAACATTAGAACAGGAAATGAGGCACAAACTATTGCAACTTATTTACACATTCTCCCAATTAACATTTACATAGAAAAATAACTACTATCAAGGAAGCAGACATACATGTAGGATATCTGCATTAATGATTAAAATCAAGATCTGAAACTAGACTTAATGAGGCACATGTCTGAAGATATCTAAATTAAAGTCTATAGCAAGATTAGGATATCTGCATTAAATGGTATCCAGATTGATAGCAGTAGTCAAAGGAGTGGAATAACATATACATGGGGATGAGATTTCTGTTTTACAGGTGATATGTGGACAGAACTGCACGTTTGTGATCCAGAATAACGGTACAGTACTGGCCTGTGGGGAGGGAAGTTATGGCCGCTTGGGACAGGGGAACTCGGATGATCATCATTCCCTTACAGCCATATCATCACTACAGGGTCAGTATTAATCTTATATCTCAAACATTCAGATTTGATTCTGAATATTTTCATCATTTTTTTTGCAATTTTTCTCTGTTAAGCAAAATTGTAAATTCTGTTTTTAAGTGTGATTACTAATGTGGTTATCTTACTGGGTATTTTGTATCTGATAACTATACGGGGTCCTACTTCCAGTCATTGTGATTTTTCATGATTTTTTACATTACTTTCATCACAGGAATAGAATCATTAATTTATGAAAATTCCATGTTGTTTGTGCAAGCTGTCTGTGTGATAAGTCTCACAAAATGAAATAAAATGAAAGCATTCAAATAGATGTGTTACATACTGGCTGACCAATGTGTCTTAATTCATACTTTAGAGGCCAATGTTTTTTTAGAGATTCTATTTGTGTCCTTAGAATCCCTGGGGTAAAGGAAATAAACTGGTTATAGACCAAAAAATACACAAGATAATAACAATGTACTGTAGTCAGTTGGGCTACAATTTGTTTAATATTTGGTCATTGATATGCGAGAGTCTGTGGCTCCAGCTCTTCCCTGTATAGTACTGGCCCACTGCAGCATCTATTGAAGGTGACCATGAAGTCATCCAAATGTCACACTTAAATCCTTTACCGGGGTTGTTATAAGAACATCTATTCTAAGCTATGTGTTACTTTGTTTCACTCTTGTCACGCATTTTCTAATCTGTTATTAAAAAAACAACTCCATATGTATTGTTTTATGTACTAGGTTGAAGACAAAGTCTTACCAGTTAATGATTTCTTCTGATAAAGTTTTTTTCAGCTGATTGTCACATATGTGCTAAACATTTCATTCGTTCCCCAGGGTTTGTGGTAATACAGCTTGCAACCTCGGTGGGGTCAGATGGTCACAGCCTCGCTCTGACTGAGAGTGGAGAGGTGTTTAGCTGGGGTGATGGTGACTATGGCAAATTGGGACATGGCAATAGTGACAGACAGCGCCGCCCACGACAGATTGAAGTTCTACAGAGGGAGGAAATTGTACAGGTGAGGAATGTTATTGCCAGTTTTTCAGAGGGTTATGTTCCCATGGTTATTAGGTCACCAGGCCTGAAGGACCAAGTGAGCCATAGGGATGCTGCAGCGTCTGGCATCAATCCATTGTCAAGCTTCTGTCAACTTTTCCTATAAATCGCTACTACTCATGAATGACTGAGTAGATTTAAACTCTGAAGCATCCTTAGAGGAAGGGGAAATGATTTTGTATAAATTGTGGGTCTTGACTCCCTGAGGCCTGAAGAGCAAGGTGCAATGGGGAAAATCTATCAATTTCTTTAAATCACACCTTTCTTCAGGATTTGCAGAATATTGTCCAAATTTGGTTTGAAGCATGGTGAAGGGAACTAAATCTTATATAGTTGTTAGGTCTCAGTCCACACGGACAATAGAGGGGGCGTGGCCTGATGGGGGAAAATCTATCAATTTCTTAAAAAATCTACCAGGTATGTGTTCTTCATGAATTGCAGGTTTTTGTCCAAATTTGGTTGGAAGCATGCTTGGGTGAAGGGGAAACAGGGCGGGAGAGTTAGGCCCATTAAGGGAAATAGAGCAAACACTTTAAGATCTAACTTTCCCTTTAGGAATGTTTTGATTTCACCCAAATTTGGTCTGAAGCATTGTTTGGTGAAGATTATTAGTTTTGTATGTAAGGTTGGTTTTGGACCCCAGGTTGGGAGAAGTGGGGCGGATGGGACCAAAATAGGGGTCAGGATAGAGCAAAATCCTTCTTTCTTTGTAGGAATAACTGGATTTGGCCCTTTGGGAAGAGTATGTGTCTTAATTAGGGAAACGGATACAAGTGTTTTAAATATTTTTCTTTAGTTGAAATTAATCAGTTTCAGCAAGCTATACCAGATGAACGATACAGGCCTAATGGGCATCTTGCATTGGTTTTCCTGATAATTTCTTGTTTACCTGTATTTTTTCCTTACTCCCCCGCCCCCACAAATTTGCTGTAGCTGCAGAATAATTTTAAAGTAAAAACATTTTGCAACATCTTCAAAAGTAGTCAGTGATTGCATACCACTGATTTCAGAAGAGATATTCTTGTATTAATTTAGTACCTTGCTCAATACTTTCAGCCGTTTTTGCTGCATCATCTAGAAGTTAGATAACAGTGTTGTTCTTACTTTTTTGTAGCTTTCGTGTGGATTTAAGCACAGTGCTGTGGTGTCAGCAGATGGAAAATTATTTTGTTTTGGTAATGGAGAGTATGGGCGTCTAGGATTGGGTAATATCGTCAACAAGAAGATACCACACAGAGTCACAGCACTAGACAGCTACCAGATTGGACAAGTAAGTTTCTTTATTAATTCAAAAATATTACTTATTCTCCTAAAACAGAAATGTTATATTATCAAATTTTCTTGGTGTAGAAATAATACTGACTAACCAGATATAGATATTTTTTTGTTCTTACTTATTATAAAAGTACAGTACTAAAAAAAGAGATCCAATGTAGGGGTTAATATTCTCAATGTTTCTGGTAGTCTTCTGCAGATGGATTCCTAAGGAAAACAGAGTCTAGTCAAAAAAAAGGAAACTAAAATTTCTAAATGATTGGACAACATCTGTCAAAAAATATCAGCAAAATCTATTAGTTGACCTGTTTCAACATACCCTGGTATGATTCAGCCCGCCTACCTATCATGCCAATTAATAAATTTTGCTCATATTTCCTAATTAATATTGTCCAGTTATCTCTTCCTTTATCTTGATATGAAAGTGTTAATTACTTACATAAAAGGGAAATTTGATATTACACTTTGGAGTATATTTTAACAAAAGGATTTTTGGTGCTGTACAGGTGGCATGTGGGTTGAATCACACCCTGTGCGTGTCTACAGATGGGACAAATGTCTGGGCCTTTGGTGATGGAGATTATGGCAAGCTGGGCCTGGGGAACACCACGGGTAAACATCTCCCAACCAAGATAGAGGCACTCCAGGGTCAGACCATTAAAAAGGTGGTTTGTGGAGCTCAGTTCTCTGTAGCTCTCTCCAAAGATGGCAGAGTGTTTACCTGGGGACAAGGTAACTTGGATTTTATTGCAGTGAAAGGGTCATGATGTTGTATGATTTGGAGGTCCTTCTTTGCGCTGACATAAAATAGTTTTAGACTGATATAGTGTAAAAGCTCTCAACTTTTCTTTGAATCTGATTACATGATTGTATCATTTGTGACAGATCGCCTGATTGGTCAGCCAGAGTTCAGAGGGCGTGGCCACATGAAGCCTCAAGAGGTGACAGCCTTGTCAGGATATTATGTAGAAGATGTGGTGTGTGGGGCAGAACACACTTTGGCTCTAACCTGTACAGGGGATGTCTGGGCATGGGGCAATAACAGTGAGGGCCAGTTAGGGATTGGCCATACCAACACACCAGTGAGGGAGCCGCAACTAGTACCCTGTCTCACTGGCAAAAATGTCAAACAGGTAAGTCTGTACACCTGTGAAGGAGCCATAACTGGTGCCCTGTCTCACTGTCAAAAATGTCAAACAGGTAAGTCTGTACACCTGTGAAGGAGCCATAACTGGTGCCCTGTCTCACTGTCAAAAATGTCAAACAGGTAAGTCTGTACACCTGTGGAGGAGCCATAACTGGTGCCTTGTCTGACTGGCAAAAGCATCAAACAGAAATGTCTCTACACTTGAATGTAGGATTTCCTGAAATTATGCAAAGGATAGAAAATAGCACGGCAGTATGGCATATTCAATTCCCATGTCTGTACACATAATTCAGAGGTCACATCAAGGTTTGAGGTTATAAATCTTAGTTGAAGGTAGGTCATTGAAGTCACATACTTATGTGGTAGGTACATGTGTTAAGGCATTGTGTTATGTACAGTTTTGTGTTCATAAGTCAAGGTCACATAATGGTTAGAGGTCAAAGGATTGTCCTGACCAAAACTTCTTTCTCATTAGAACAATTTCATAATCACTCTTACCTGGTCTTCTCTTGTTTATCAATATCAGCAGTCCGGTCACATTTAGTAGATGCATTGCTCAAATTGATATCGTTGAGTTTTTTATAGAATCTGATGCATCACAAACCTATTATAGGTCTAGTCTGTGGCTTGTCAGGATTACTTTCGTATCGGAATTTTGATGCTTGAACCTGATATCATCTTACTAGAATTTATGACAATAAATTGTATTTTGTACTTTAAAATACCTTTCAAAAGATGAAAGACTGTGGGTCAAAAGCATCGGATGAGAGAAACTTTCTAATATAAGCTTCAGAGGAATCAATTAAAATTTGTAAAATTCCAGAAACTTGAACTAGGATTTATTTTTCCTGTGTTTGTTAACGTGGCTATGGATCTTGAATTTTTTCTGTCTGGAAGTGTATCTATTTGCTGAAGACTCCTGTGCAGTTTACCTAGTAAGGTAAAGGTTGAAGGAATATACTTTAGCTGAAGGGCTTTTTCATTTATGGAGTTTTAAAAAAATTGAATGTACTGTACAGTAATAGTGTAAAATTCTTTTGTTAATCATATGATAAGAAATGAAATATTTCCTTGACTTTCAGATATCAGCTGGTAGGACCCACAGTGCCTCGTGGACAGCACAGCCTCCTCCTCAAAGAAAACCAGGAGTACCTCTTCCCCTCCAGCTGGGCATCCCAGAGTGTGTGCCTCCTCAGTATACAGCCTTGACAGGAGTGAGCCTGGAGGATATACAGGGACGCTTCAAACTTCTGCACCACTTCTCTGACCTCATATACTCTTCCTGGAGACTACTCCCACTGACTTGTATCCAGGTGAGTAACCTACAATACATCTAAATACTCATATGATTAATTTTTTCATAGTTTAATCAAATGCCTGAAGCAAATTTTCCTTGCATTGGTTTTGTATCTTCTGTATTAAGTATCTAGTCAAGACATATAGAGAAACTAAACAAATTATAAATTATATCATTGGTTTTATTGAAAAAAAAACTAAAGGCCCCAATGGAAATAAGCTTTTCAATGCTTTTTTGGGAAATCCTAGGATATATGTACTTTTGTCTTTATTTATAAATATCACTAGTTGATACATTAAAGATGTAGCAAGCAACTTATTCATGATTATGTATAACATGTTATATGTGCCATATATTCATATGTTTTGTATACAAATATGTACATCTTTATCCTGAATAGATTTATTATTATTATTATTATTATTAATCCAAAGT
Source organism: Ylistrum balloti (assembly GCF_031769215.1). Classification (NCBI taxonomy): domain Eukaryota; kingdom Metazoa; phylum Mollusca; class Bivalvia; order Pectinida; family Pectinidae; genus Ylistrum; species Ylistrum balloti. Next base: position 2,773,175 of record NW_026782097.1, on the reverse strand, counting down.
ACAGCTAATATAGGATGTGCCTTTATTGAGGAACTTTTATTATTGCTAACTTCATCCTGATCCTAAGTATAAGATAATGTTTACAGTCGACCCTTACCCAATACGAGGCTGGCATGGCAGGAATCGTGGATGGAAGATTGCGTCCACTTCTCTCCCCGAGGGTCTACACACTTCCCCTTGTCAGGGCAATCGGCAAGACCATGGTCCAGGGAAAAAATTATGGACCACAGATTACTGTCAAACGCCTCTCTACAAGGTAATATATATGTGTTTGCAGGGACCACATAGATGCAACTCTCATACTTGACATTCATCATCATACAGTTTCCAATGAGATGCATGTAATATTTAGCTTCTGATGTTTTTACGTTTTGTTTAGGGGGAAGAAGTGCAAGCCTGTGTTTACTCAGATAGCCCAGCAGGTGGTTAAATTGAAGGCAGATGATTTGAGACTGCCTGCACGGGCCTGGAAGGTGAAGCTGATTGGGGAAGGAGCAGACGACGCTGGTGGTGTGTTTGATGACACCATTACGGAGATGTGTCAGGTTAGTGGATCAAAATAATGAAAGAAAAAACACACTAAATATGTAAAAACATGAGATTGGGATCACTTTGACCACACCATGACATTTTAATTTTTTCATAATTGAAACAAAAACTTACCTGATCAAGACAGGGTCCTTTTGATTTCCTGAAGAATGCTTTACGAAATTCATAGCCAGAAGAGGTTGCGACTGTCTCATAGTTAGGATTTTCTCCAAGAGTTGCTGATAATGGTGGCAGTACTGATACATAGTGCTTTACATTGGTTCAGTTTAGCTTATGGGTTTATAATACACTTAAACTTTGCTGATTTTTTGACAGGAGCTAGAGATGGGAGTGGTCCCAGTGCTAATTAAAACACCAAATGCTCAGAACGATTCTGGAAACAACCGAGACAGGTGAGTTGTAGAAACAATGCCTCAGCATACTGAGATACATATGATGCCTTGGTATAATAATTCCTTGGTATGATAACTGTGACTACAACAAAATTTCACTTCTGTTCCAAAAAAATTTGTTATTGATGATTAAGTGCCAGTACATATTAACCCGAAGAACAAGATATTTAGAGGAAAATCTCTGTTTTGAAAATTTGTGGTGGTATACCATGATTCATCTGTCAGAAAATTAGTTTTACTGGCGATGCAGCAATTTTTTTTATGCCCTGCCATTTATGGCCGGGGGCATATAGCGTTGCCCATGTCCGTCCGTCCCGTCCCGTCCCGTCGCGTCCCAAATCAGTATATACCACCTAACAACTTCATTTGGACCTTTCACTATTATTTCACATGGGGGGGGGGGGGGGGTGGCAGATGATTCATGTGGCTTACAGACATTTTCTAGTTCTATTTGAATTTGTTCCCCTTGAAGGTTGTTGTTGAATCCGTCATTGACTTCTGATGAGGACCTGACTATGTTCAAGTTTCTGGGAGTCCTGTTTGGAGTGGCCATTCGGACAAAGAAACCGCTTGATCTACACTTAGCACCGTGTGTCTGGAAATTACTTGTTGGCATTCCTCTCAAACATGAGGACTTGGAGGAGGTAGGTCACAGTAGGTGTGGCAGATGAAATAGGTCACAGTAGGTGTGGCAATTACTTGTGGGAATTATTCTTAAACATGAGGATGTGGAGGAGGATGGTCAGCCTTCCACTCTCTGAGGCCAGGTGTGATGATGTATTGAATAAGACTATATATTTGTACCCAAATGTAGATCACCTCTGTCTGCAGGCCCTAGAGGTCAGGAGTGATGATTGGTTAATGAAACTATATGTGTATTTACATATAGATCACCTCTGTATGTATACTGTAGAGATCAGATGAGATAACTTGCTAATGAACTATATATTTGTATCTACAGGTAGATCACCTCTGTATGTAGACCCTATAGGTCAGACGAGATAACTTGTTAATGAACTTTATATTTGTTATTTACAGGTAGATCACCTCTGTATGTAGACCCTATAGGTCAGACGAGATAACTTGTTAATGAACTATATATTTGTATCTACAGGTAGATCACCTCTGTATGTAGACCCTATAGGTCAGACGAGATAACTTGTTAATGAACTATATATTTGTATCTACAGGTAGATCACCTCTGTATGTAGACCCTATAGGTCAGACGAGATTACTTGTTAATGAACTTTATATTTGTTATTTACAGGTAGATCACCTTTACATCCAGAGTCTGATTGGTATCTCTGACATACAGAAGAGTGGAGTCAATGAGACTAACTTCCATGAGGTATACACTGCAGTTTACCTGCCCTATTTTTTGTCATCTCGTGGTAATTTTTGAGACGTTTCAGTACAAACTGTCTTCTTACACTGTACAGGTTGTTATTTTCAAGTAGATACCATGAAGAATAAACCACTGTTGTCATATTTCTTTAAAATATGTCCTGTGATGCTTCATCGTTTTGGTAAAATGGTGAAGAATGATGAATCAAAACTGCATCGTTACTAAAATCATTTTAAGACATGTCAGTGATGCTACTAGGGGTCTTAAGTGTTGGAAACTTGAGTGGTTAAGGAAAATAAAGATTGGTTAAAATAAATGTCAAAATGTAGCTTTTAAGCTGATATAGCTTGCTTGTTATTTTCTCGTTACCACAGTTCATTCCACTGGACAGCTTTCTAGGACAGAGTTCAGATGGCCGACTAATTCCAGTGATTCCTGGTGGAAGTACGATTCGTCTCCACTTCCACAACAGGAGAGATTATGTTGAGGCTGTCCTTACCTACAGACTCCATGAGATGGACAGACAAGTGAGTGGTTACCTTCAAGATTCACAGCTGGCTAGTCTCTTATGATCTGTTATATTCACATGGGAACTAATTTGGCTATCTTTTTTTTATTATTTTGATGTTTAAGTTATAATAATTTAGTCAGTATTTAATATGTGGTTATATATAAAACATCAATACTATGTATGTTCTATGTGTTACAATAAAAACTGATTTTTCGAAGCTTTTTTTTGACGAGGTATTGCATGATAAGAAATGCTAGCTAACCAGTTCTTTCTGATGCTGAAAACAAGAAATATGTCTCCTCCTTCTCTTGATGCATACAGCAACCATAAATATATCCCTAGTAACTATGTATATTTATGATACTGAAAAGCTTTCAACAACCATTGGTAACTAAAGATGTCACTTTAAATTTTTCTTTTTTTTCTTTTCCTACATTTGTTATCTTAGTACTTTAAAACTTAATTTTGTATCCCTAGTAACTACATCAAATTTTGTAAACCTTGTAACTTTAAATGCATAACCCAAGTAACTAAAGATGTAGCTCTTGTAACTACAAATATAACCTTAGTAACTGTAGATGTAACCTTAGTAACTAAAGATGTATCTCTTGTGACTACATATAACCCTTGTTATTACTGATATAACCATATTAACTACAAACATCGCCCTAGTAACCAAGGATACAACAGTGTCTGTCCTTACATGACATAGTTATTGATAGGTCATTTAACATAAAACAAAACCCTAGCAACAGCAAGTAACTTATTAGCTCCAAATGTAAGCCTTGTAACTAGTGATGTTTGTGATTATGTACAGGCTGCAGCAGTGAGAGAGGGTATGGCATGGATTATACCTGTACCTCTGTTGACATTACTGTCCCCTCGGGTCCTGGAACAGATGGTGTGTGGAATGGAGGATATGAATGTGGATATCCTTCGTAAAGTTGTCAGGTGAGATTTGGACGTTCAGTCGGGTAAACGGTAGATAAGTTTTGTTAGACATATGGGACATGGATATTGTGACATTTGGCCACCCCCACTGCCTGTTGAATATATACGTATATGTATAGTGATGAATCATCAGATGACGTGGGCTTCTGGTTTCACTGTATACTTATTTTTTTCAAGGGGTTCAGAATGCTAATCTGTCAGCATTTTCCCCCCGAGATATTTACAATATGCTTTGCTGTAATATTGTAATATCACACCTACTGTGTTTGAGTAACGGCTAGAAATGACATCAGATATTGTGTTGTATGGGCCGTAAACTTTCATCCACTATTTTCACCAATTCAGAATGGGAAAAGATTTAGTCATGTTTCACAAGTATATTGGTTTAAAAAAAGCATAGAATTTCAAACTGTTTCTTATCTCGAAGGTTACCATTCATTTTTTTGTTTTCACACCAAAAATGTATCCCTCAACTCCACTCCACCTCACATTACTGCATATCTGGATAACTGAAACACCTGTGATTTGTCAAATAGGTATTTGGGGACTACAGAGTACAGTGGTACAGTCACATGACAGTAGGCGTTTTTCCTTTTTGTACTCTGATTGACGTTCTCTAAATAAGCAGCGACTGTATTTCCTAATGTTTAACAGATACCGAGGTATAGATGAGAAGAATGAAGTGGTGCGTTGGTTTTGGGAAGTTCTGGAGGCCTTCAGTAATGACGAACGGATCCAGTTCCTGCGATTTGTTTCAGGAAGGACACGATTGCCAGCCAACCCCTCGGATATATCACAGCGATTCCAGATTATGAATTCTGATAGGGTTAGTATCAGTTATTGTTACTGTTGCTAAGAGTTCAGTAAACGTGCTATAGTCAGAAATTCTTGGCCCTCATCTTAAGAGTACATTTCATGTATAAGTATGGTGACTGGTTAATAATCTGGTTGTTTCAGGGCTAAACTGTTTAGTGCCAAAGAATTTGAGACCCATGAAGTTTCAGAAATTGTTTCCTTCATCATTTGTTTTTCCGTGACTATTTCTATCTACATACACCATCATTCACTAGACAGATTTTGTTCAATCACTCATGGATGTTAATCCAATAATTTATAAAATCAATGACATGTATGATGAAAACAAAATAAAGTTAAATTTCAGATGTAGATGTTGTAGGGTTGATAATGAAGAAGTCCAGTTCTTGTTGAAAGTGTTTTATTCTTCTTCTTTATATTTATGTATAATATGCAGGTATGCTATATACAATAACCATCCTTTACCATAACAAAGTTAAGAAGTGGATGTGTTCTTGCTCGGACAAATGCCCGAGCAAGGGGTGTCCCACCAGTGGAGACTAGCCTCTCTCCTATCTAGCCTCCGATCTTCTCTTCTCTGGTCTATATATATACTAAACTGTTATGAAACTGTTGGTTAAGTATTTTACACCATAGATAAACAGGGTTTTCCCCAAGATCAGTATACACTGACCTTCATGCGAACTGCCCTGATAGAGCTTAGGTAAGAACTTGTGCAATCAGAAAATGAAGTGATAACATTGATCATGTGTAGTAGATTAAGTATCAACAGTATGCTTCTGGCCACTGGTCAATACATAATTCACCACTGGTCGATAGATGTCAACTACATTAAGTTAGTCTCATTCTGGCAGATAAATTATGATTAAAATTCTGACACATGTCTTAAATGAACACAATTTTGAATAATTTAATTACTTCACAAATGGGGGGGTGGGGGGGTTGGTGGGGGGGGGGTGGTAATTTTACTATTGTATAAATAGGAAAAATGGATTTTTTTAATATAATTTGTTTAATGATCATTTGAAATATTTCAAACTTGGTTAGAATTATGAATGGATGATGACAGCTTGATGATATGCCCATATTGATCCTGGTTGACCCCCCAGGAACTATTTTTTAGGCATGTCATAGGAAATAGCATTTTTAAGCATAATGTTGATTATTTCCAATTGGTAAGAATTATTAGTATAGGATGACAGTTTTGATGGTATGCATGTATTGACACTGTCTATATTCAGTGTCACAATTTCTCTTTCACAACATTTGATAACTATTCTTTAACCTTTATATTCAATATTGCTTATCTCAGGTGACCATCAAAGTTGCAAGGCCTGTTGATAGTGTCAGTAAAACTGCAGAAATTTGAACTTTTGAAAAAATCAGCTTTTACATTCTGTTTATTGCTGCCATTATCAGGACAGGGCTTGTTGTATAGGCTGTGCATATTTCTCATTAACATTCTTGCTGTAGGCAATGAAATAATTGATTTTTTTTGTCAAAGTTTTACTTGAAATTGTCTTTTCCATTTGTAGGGTGTAGACTGTCTTCCCACATCACAGACCTGTTTCTTCCAGCTTCGTCTACCATCTTATCCTAGTCGCGAAGTTCTGGCAGAAAAGTTACGCTACGCCATTTACAATTGCCGGTCAATTGATATGGACAACTACATGTTGGCACGTAATGTGGAAAATGATGTTCCGTCTGATGATGAAGGAATGGAATATATGTAGACATGTAGAAACTGAGAGCACAAAGATGTCTGCAACTTACAGGAATGTTTCCCTATAGAAGAGTCTTTAAACTATTTCTTTGTATTCTTGGATGTATGTAAGGAACAATATGCAACAAGTCATCCAGACCTAAATTTCTTATCAAATACCTTTCCACAGAAAGAAGGAAATTTATGAAGTTCTTATGTTAAAGACCAACTTTCATAAGTATGTTTCTGACGATATTTCCAACATTGAAAATTATCTTATTGGTGATTCAAACTGAGTAGCAAAAAATTGCTTCACTACGTTTAACTTTATAATGCTGTACTTGCCCATCCTGCCTACAGTGTTGATAAAAAATAGCACACAAGTTTGGTTTTTGACAATATCAGCTTGTATACTGTATTGTTTATTTGTCCCAATATTGGGGACATGTAGTGTTACCTTTGTCCATCTGCCATTCCATGCTGTCAAGCCCTGTCATATGTTAATGTCATATCTGGAGAGCCTTTCAACAGATTTGATTCACATATACTATCATACCATCAAGTGCTTAATCTGATTAGATTTTAGTTTGTATGGGGGCATTCATGGCTTAAAGTCTGATGGTTATGAGTGAGGGATGGGTCTGGAAATTAAAATCAGAATCGGTGTAAAAGAAATGGTTATATATGTGATTTGTTTTGTACACTTGATATATTAGTGTGTGATTGAAAAGTGTATATTACAAAACAATATATTCTAAGTGTACTCTGTATATGCATAATAAGAAACATCATCTTGACATCAGTTCCACACCATTAAGTATCTCAAAGCAGCCATTTTGTCAGGAAAAAAATTGAAATTAAATCTATTCACCATGAAATAGTACGAGTATATATTTCAAAGGCAAATTTGTGAATTGTGCACTTGTGGGCCACTGTAGGCTCAATCCAACGTCTCTGCCATTCAGTGATGTCATCAGAAACAGATGTGAAGTTTTGTTTCTGATACACATGTCAGTTATTTCAGGTGAGAGAATTTGAGGTTGCAGCTGAAGATATTATGGAAAATGCTGGTGTTTATTTGATAAATCTTAGAAGTATAACACATTTCAATTCAAATGTGTATTTATTTAGTTGCAAGTTATCGAAGTAGCATAGCTAGCATGATACAATTGTATGGGTCCGAAACTAATGCAACAAGGATAACACAATCAGTATTTGTGTTATGTGTCATAAATTATAATATTCGTGCGCTGTGTACATTATAGTTAGCTAATTTATTTTAAGAGACTTTGCACTAAGGTAATTTATATATTCTTTTAAAACAAACTGTGATATATGGCTTAGATGTGTGTGTAATATGTGTGTGATTTAAATTAAGGTGAAAAACTTTGTATTTCAATTTTTCAAAATTTGTAATACAGTATAGGTTTTTGTATTAACCGAATAAGTGCAAAAATTGTGAACTGGTTCGCAATAGCCTCTTGTCAATTTCTGTGCAATTCTTCATTGCGAAAACAAGTTTTTATTTTGTTTTATTTTTTTGTGCAGTTCTTCCCATTCAAAAATTTACATGACTAGAATTTGATTTTAATTGCCCAACAAAAACTGACAGTGCTAAGATGCTTGATTAGCTGATGATACTTTATAGCATTTCAAACTTTTGAAGGGTTGGGGAAAAATACTTGTCCTGCACTTTTGGAGAAATGTCAAGCTCTCTACACTACACTATTAGTTTTATTGCGATCAGTATCAGAATTCTATTGCTCAGATTGTTGGAATGTTGAAGTATTTTATTGTATGCAGAGTGCGACGTTCACAAAAATGTTGTAACATGTACACCAAGTCCAATATCTATGACTGTGTCTGCCAAATAAAATATGGAATATGTCTGAAGCCTGGTCCTCTTATTTCCAGGTTATTTTCCACTCCATTTGTCAACATTTTATATTGCCACCATCTCTTAGATTCTAGATTTGCAACATTGAACACGCTTTACTTTACAACTGTCCACATTACCATATATGGGACTCTAACATTGCTGAGCTAGTGCTCTAATCTTGTCTCTTGGTTGTATTATATTATAAATTAAAGATAATACGCCCAGCTAATTAATGAACATGCCCAAGAAAGCCATTCATATACCTTGAGAACTATTTGACCTGTATTGCAAAGCTATTTCTTTTTAGTCCACCATCATCAAATGGCAAGCAAGGAGTCCTCCATCCATGTTCTCAACCACCAGTAACCAATGAAAAATATGGGGATTTTTGTGTAATTTGCTTTTTATATAATGACTTTTTAGATTGTGTCAGGTATTTGGTTTGACCCAAGCTGATAACCAGAGTAACCCAGCAGCTGTTTTGATGCAAACAATGGCATCACCTTTGTACTTACAGCAATTTCAGTTCAATATCCCCATCCAGCATTGAGATTAAGAGCAGAAAATGAAGGTTTCTTGAATTCTCCAAATCCAAGAGCAATAACTCTGGAAAAAATCAGATATGCCTTGACCTGCATATGTAATGTTCATAATACTAATACTAATACTCTTTATGAACAAAATCTCAATCAAGCCCTGAGAAATTAGCAGAAATTAAACTAATATTTCCATCTTTTTAAGTTAAAGGATGACTAGAAAAAGAAGTTCACCCAAAAATTCGATCTTCATCTCCAATTTGTCATTTACAACCATACACCAAATCACAGTTCAATATCTTATCCATGAAAGAGTGAAGGAGAGGTAGAAAGAATCGCAGCCAATGGTAACACTTTATGGCACGTTAGTTTCCTGGACAGGACATGAAAAGTTATCAAATAAGACTATTTCATTCTGAACTTGGACGTTTTTTTATTTCAAGGTAAAATGGAATAAAACAAAATCCACAACAAAGCCGGAAGTTGGAGCAGCATTGCATTAAATATTGCACAAAATCCAAAATGGTAGTACTAAAATTCATGGACTTGAAGACATGTACATACTCCATAAGGTTAAATCCCTGTACATCTATCATTTCAATTTCATCCTTTTACATTCAGTAAAGTATACATCACAAACTGGCACAGGAATGTCAACATTTCCATTTCATAATGAGAAATGATATATGCAACAATGTCAGAGACATTTTCATTTATCAAATCTTTGGTGACCTTAAATACTTTTTAAATTTTTTTCTCTCAATATTTTCATTGATAGAAACTTCAGCTCCATTTCTCCACAAAAAAAAAAAAAAAATCACTGCAACTATGGGAAAATATGGGTTTCACACAGACATTTTGGGGAAAGTCATTTCCAATAGCAATGTCAATGATATGGTGGTAACAAGCATAATTCACTGATCAGCCCAACTTATCTCCTGAATACTGAATAAATCTGGGTCACATTCTAATTTGATAGACAATTTTTGTTGGCACATATTTATATCCATGGGTGCAAGGAAGAGAGAAGACGAAAATGTGATTTTGCAGACACTATTGAGATAGTAAAATGTCTGTGGGGAGATCTAATGACAGTACTTTCTTGGCATTTTGTGCAATAGCAGTACAATTTAAGCAACTTTTATAGTGGTGACATGCCAATGTCCACAGTCAAAAAAGAGTGTCCCCAGAATGCGAGTAAAAATTGGAAAAGAAATGCCACCCCCCTCACTACGTTTCCATCAGATCTCTCTCCCTCTCAGAAACAAAATCATTCATAAAAAATTTCTATCTCACAAAAGAAATATATACATGTACCCTAACATGGATTTTGATAACAGGTGCTCTTATTTGAATACAACTGAAATTTAACCCTAGACTTTTTCAAATACACCAGTTTATCAAGAATATATTTTGAGTTTTGAATGTCATCAATAGTATTTTCCAGATTTGTGGAAAACATACCTTGCTGGTATATTTTCTGACTTTCTGCACAGGGACATCTTTTTTCTGAAATAAATGGCATTTGAAAACTAGCACCTGAGTAAAATTATTTTCATACATGTATAATAAATAGATATCAAAACGTCAAAGAAATAGATGGTTAAACCAACACATTATCTGAACTTGTTCAAAACCAAACTTTATAAAATTCTTATTTCAAAGTCTCCATGAAATAATTAAACTTGCTTTCTGCTTTTAAGGCAGATTTTCCCACCATTTCAAATTACCATTGCACCATTTACTGGTCCAGGAGCATGTATCAACTTTTGCTTTACACTTTCCATTCAGGTATATATCAAACTGTTTGAATTCACATTCAACCAGAAAACATCATGGTCAAAGTACATATATATTTTGTGTAACAGTATGACAGCATTTATAACAGAAAATTACATTTATCAATGGGCTTATAATCATAAGCCAAACCAAATATACATTGCATACCAGTTAAAGGATATTTTGCCCTGGTAACAGTATATACAAATTCCCCTCATGGTTAGTTAGCCCTCTGAGAATGATATAAAAGGGTTATGTAAGTTGAACAAATTTTCAACCCCATCTTACCCCCATCTTCAATTTGCCCCAAAGTTCATGGATTAAAAAGACAAAAATTAAATGAGGGCAAAAACTTCCTGGCATACAATAAATACTGTTGTGGTAATGCACAACACATCAAAAATTGAATGTGAACATTGTGCATACATCTAGTATATCTACTGCACAACTGTGTAATAGAATCACACATTTTTGGTAAAAATGCTCGACTAATATCATGGATTGAAATCAAATGGAAAACTCTTGTGGCAGGACTAAATACTGATCATAGGCATATTAAAATTGGTAAGTGTTTATAAAAGTCACTTTTAATTCGACAGTTTTCGAAATAACACTGGACCCTGCAATTAAGTGTGTCTCAGGCAACAAAAAAATACCTGTATTAGGTGTATACTTGACAGTCTGGACCCGTACCGGTTGGTTTTTCCATGTAACAAACACAAATTGCTTAAGATTTACCGGAGTCCATATTTTTTGTTACAAACTCATAAAATTAACAAGAATAATACAGCAGTAATTAAATCAAAATTTCCTTTCTGACAGTACAAGATTTTAGAAGATTTATTGCCAAGACAAAAAGAGATGCCCATTTTATTTTTACATATATAATGTATATATACTGAATGCCCATACATTAAGGCTGGTCATATGTGACACTTTGTAAACATAACACTTTAAATTACCAGAGTATATCCAACCTAGAGATTTATGGCTTGATTAGGAGATACAATCCAAACCTGTTACCTCGAAATTCAAGTGACTGTGGAAAATATTTCAACTTATCCAAATTTTGACTCAAATGAAGTGTGTAAATAAGGTTGGCGATATCAGTTTCCGAAAATCGAGTTATGGTTGAACGAAGTAGAGCTATGGCAGCACACAAAAATCTGTTATTAAAAATGGCAGTAAATAAACAAGTTCAAGTTAATTTATTTTTACTTTCTCCTTTTATTACTATTTTTATTTCTACTCTGTGTATGTATTGACCAATTTTGTCATAAGAAGTGCCGATGTTTTGACAATTTGACAATTTCGAGACAACAAATGACTGTTCCTTTGCTTTACAATTGGAAGGAACTGCAAACCAAAATTTCAACTCAATGAAATTTGAGTCATTCAAACTAAAATTACAAAGGTATAGAAGGAAAAATATCGGGACTTGAAAATTATTTTGACTCAAACAGAATTTCGACTGATATGATTCCGAGACGAGTTTCAACTGTATACTCTTTTGTATTCTTATATATTTAGTAAATAAAAAAAAAAACATCACACACTTTTCTATCGGCCATTTCTGAATTTATATCAACCATGATAGAATTTCACATCTGTGTGATAGAACCACATATCATGGGCACAGGTGTGCAATAGTTTATTTTGTTCAGTTATCCCATCATGCAAACATCGTGCACATATTGCACATTATATAATGTTGTGCTATCCCACAACTGTATATATACACACAGGCATATGTCTGTTCATTCCCAAAGAAAATCAACAAAATATTTCATTGTGTTGTAATAAGCCCACCTCTAACACTCAGTCAGAAGTAATATGACCTATATATTTTAGTTGGTGCTTACAGCAGGAAAAATGCTAGTAGTAGGCGTATCATTAGAGGACAAAAGTGTTTACAAAGTTTGACTTACAAAATACTTTCGTTATATAGGTCTATCCCAGAAAAAATATATACATTAAAGATAAAGCACACCAAATACAATCAATATTACAATATGTTTATCTAAATCCATGTTCAGTGAAGTTTGATGAATTCCTCCAGTACAAGGGGAACAACTCCTTGGTACTTTATGTTTCTACGCTGTATACATTTGGCAGCAATACACTTAAGAGACAGCTTGCTATTAGTCCTCAGATAGACAACTGCTACTCCTGATGTTGCTATTTCAATGGGCGTTTTCCTTTCACTATTGCAAATATCGAGGTGAGCTCCATTATTGATCAAAGCCATAAGGATGTGGTAGAAAGTATCAAAGTCACTGACTGGATGGGAGTTTTTGACAATTATGTGCAAAGGACTGTTTCTATGACAGTCTAGGGCATTTAGATCGGCCCCACATTCGATGAGCAACTTGGTAAGGCTAATATTTGGGAAATTCACCACATCATTTACATGGAAATCATCTACTAATGTGGCACTGTCAACAGCCATATGTAAAGGGCTATAGTTGTTTTTCAAGACTGGTTTATTTTTCAGGAATTTATATACCATTTTGTGTAGTTCATCATTCTCCTTTGATTTTGGCACTTTCTGTGCTATCACAAGTAAGTAGAGACAGGTGTGTATATTGCTTTGATATATTTCTACAAGGGCATCTTTGTCTTCATCCCCTTTAGCAATTCTGTCAGTGTCACGTTGCAGTTCTATCACCGCATGATGGAAGACTTCTTCCACATTTTTGAAATCTAAACTGACTCCTATGTGCACCATTTGCGAAAAAACCTGTGCAAATCTGAGAAGATCTTTTGATATTGTTCTATTGTTTCGTTGTCGAAGCCTCATAGCATGCAGCCAAAGGGAAATACATCTGTCAAATCTGGCACTGTCAGCAAACACAGCTCCACGAAAAATAACAGGATGGGGTACCTCTGGGTTGTCTTCACCAAGAATTCTTTCCCGAATGGCAAGAGATTCCATATGAAGTGCTCCAAAATCCTGTCGAATGGCATCCAGTTCCACAAGAGCTTTACACTCTATACGGTTATCATATGCTTGCACTGGGTCACAATGTGGTTTTTGAATAATATTTTGTGGGTCACTGTATCGAACATGCATTGCTTCTCGGAGGTATAGAAACGCTTTGTTGATATCATAATTCTCTTTGTCATTTGCATAAGAAGCTCCTAATAGTTCTAATGCATCTATCTTTTCTTCACGCTTACATTCAGGTAGGGATATTAAATATTCTACCACCTCTGACTTTCCACATTCAGCTGCCACTGTTAATGGTGTCATGTTGTGATCATTTTTCAATCTGGAGGCACCAAACTTTACCAACTCATGAACAATTTCTAAATGTCCACATTCTGATGAGAAATGCAAGGCTGTGGCCCCACAATGAGCACTGCAGTCTGGATTGGCTCCATTCTCTAACAGGTAGCGTACAACTTCCTTGTGTCCCTTGTAGCTTGATATCATCAAACATGTATTATTATATTTGTTGGATATCTTTGGGTCAGCATTGTGTTCAATTAGATATTTCACGATATCTAGTCTCCCATCGAAACACGCAGCTCTGAGGGGCGTTGAATTGGTCAACGTTGGGTGATTGACATCTGCTCCGTGGTCAATCAACAGTTTGACCACACCGAAATGACCAGCTCCCGCAGCACACCATAATGATGTGGCCCCTTCAATTACAAATCCGTCAAATTTCACAACACCTGTTTGTTCTATGTCAACCAAAAAATTAGTCAATAACACAGCCACTACCTTTTCTTCGCCATTTCTTGCGGCAATGATAAGTGGTGTCGTTTTCTGTCCATCCTCCTCGGAGTGATGCTCCAGCACCTCTTTTACGATCTCCCTTTCAACATTCCATAACATAGCGAAAATGCTAATAGCCATTCCATCACGAGCTGAAGTGAATACCTTCTGTTTCAACGTTTTTATAACATCTGGTGTATATTCAGAAGCCATAGCTAAACAGAAGCGTACCAAAAATGAAGGACAACTGGTGTCTTCGAAAAAACTCAACCAATTTCGGCAGCCATACTTGTTTCCTCACTGCGCATGTCAAAGTAATAAGAGTTACATCCCTTCATTCTAGCAGGGACGATATATATATGTTATATATGTCCTTGGTTCTAGGAACATTTTGCAAATTGGGTTCGACCCCCAGCATGGGCAAAATTGAAGTTTTTAAAATATTTTTCACAAAGTGTGGTACATGTCATTTAGGCATTGGTGTTATCAGTTAGTTAAGACAAATTAAACTTGAAGATAAACAAAAACTAAATACATTGCATAAAAATATGGAGAGGAAATATGACACAAGACACGAATCGGAACGACCGGCATGTTCTACAAGCGTACCAAGTAGATTGTGAAATTATTAACCGTGACAAGACATAAGATCGGATTGCTTCGAGTTCCCTATGTACAACTTTTCTTTGAAGCGAAGTCTACGGAGTTGAAGCGAAGTCTACGACGGAGAGAAGAAAACTTACAAAGGTTCCAGTATAAACAAGATATCCATGAAAAATGTAAAATCCCCTATTCCTTAAATAAATTTCATCACGCGAGTTGGAATTCAGTAGGAACAAAATGACATGATAGATTCAAATGTAAGTCTTCTACGATGGTTACCCTGATGTAGCGTTCGGATGAACTTCTGTGTCAAGACTCGTATAAAAAATTATGAGTTTCCTGTCCTGTCTAATGTTAAACTGTGGCACTGTATACCTACTCGGTTTATTTTTTGGTTTAAGTATATTTTGTTGGACAATTTCAATGGGATTGGGCACGAGTTTTCCAACTTATATGAAGCCCCTTCAACGTAAAGTTTGACAAAATACATAATGATCAGTCATAACCACATCTTTAAATACAAAAGTACATGGAGAGAGAGAGAGAGAGAGAGAGAGTGTGAGTGTGTGTGTGTGTGTGTATGTGTGTGTATGTGTGTATGTGAGGGTTTGTGTGTGTGTGTGTGTGTGTGTGTGTGTTATATACAATTTATGTTTTTAAGAGTAAAAGTCTCTCCTATACCGGACAACACTAGTGTTAGTTACACTGTACACTTTTCAATGCCTTCTAGCTATTCTAAAGTTCATCACATCCCGTATCTTATCCCACTTTGAGGAGAGACATAGAAGAAGGAAAAAAGATAAATTCGTTAGTTGTACCCGGAAATTTGGCAAAGTTTTGTGCATCGCGGAGGTTATATATGGAGTTTTCTGACCCTAACTGAGGCAATAAAGAGGATAGATAATCAGGTGTGAGTTTATTCTAGAACGTCGTTCTGATAGCGGTTCTAAACAACTTTCGATATAGAGAGATTCTGTACTGCTATGTGCTGGTTAACCTGTAATAATTAGTGCGGATTCTAACTGAAGTTTTTCCAGTTTGTCTGCGTCACTGAGAGAACACCCATTCCAAACTTCACAACGATATTATAATCATGGAAGTATGTATGCTTTATAGATTTTGACTTAAGTTTGTCTATTCAACATGTATTTAAGTTTACGGAGAATACTTACCTGTTTGGATGCATTGTTACATATATATTTTCTAGACCCCTCATGTTCATGTGGTAGTCCCTGTGAGGACGCTGACCACTTCTTGCTGCACTGTCCGAACTTTGACCCCCTGAGGAACCTCATGCTTTATGAAATCCAAGTAGTTGATATGCACCTTGCCCCCAGTCTTGACTTACTACTATATGGCTCTCCCGATATTGATAAATTAAATAAACATAGGTGTATGCAACGCTGTACAGCAATATATTGAGTGCTTTATAAGTATGCAATGATTTAAGAATGTCAGAAATGTCGTCTAATTAAAAAGGTACACATCTGTTAAAGTAGCGTCCGTCCTTAACTCTATTCCTGGCCCCACTTGTATAAAATATCTCAATTTCAGATTTCTTCAAGCCCAGATTTTCCTCAGCTAATATCTCCTTGAAAATATCTTGTATGAAAATTACGCAAGGAAATTCAGGACATCCTAGCCGATGCCTTCCTCCTGTTCTTGAGAAAATTTTATACAAGCCGTTTTTGAGGAGATATCAGTTTAGGAAAGTCTCGACTTGAGGAAATCTCAAGTTGAGATGTTTTATACAAGTGGGGCCTGGTATGTCAGTGTTGTCAATAGTAGAGATGGAAACTAAGCAATCATTTGGAATATTAGCTTTACCTTGTTTTCAAATTTCAATATCATCAAAATTGTTTACAAGGGGAGGTAAAGTATTGGTAGTGTCAGACGTTTTTAGTAATTTGCGGACAATTTTCCAAAAATTCCTGGGGTTCGAATCAGAATAACGATCCAGAATATCCTTTATGTCCGCATAGAAGTTTCCTTTAGTACGTTTCTTTACATTATTTACATGATTACGTTTTTTCCGGAAATTAGTCAGATTATCTGGACAACGATTAGTTTTTAATTTCTTAAGTAGTCTGTTTCTCTTCCTTATTTATCGTCGTAAGTCTGAATTGTTCCAGGGCTTGTCATTCGGTCGAATCGTAACAATTTTTGTCGAGATGCATTCCTCTGCAAAAGTATTTATCTGTAAATATTTCATACCTATCGTCCGGGGAATGCGTCGTCGAAAACAAATCTAACCAGTCAGTATCGTCGAGTCTGTAGTTTAAAAGTTCAAAATTAGCTTCACTATAACATTTTTCTTTCGTCCTTGTAGAAGAAGTCATGACAGTCACTTCAACAGCCGTCGCTTTGTGGCCAGAAACGTGGTTATCTACGTCAATTACGTCACAGAATTCAGAAATGCACGTGCTTCTGAGTACAATAAGGTCAAGAAGGTGGGTTCTCGATTTGTCCACTTCTTAGAAAACGATAGAAAACGTTGCTGTGGGAAGACAAAAGAATAGCAATTATAGTCAGTTTCACACTAAAGGTAAATTTCACCTGAGTTCATTTACCTGAGATTCTACCTGTGCTACTTATTTACCTTATAACTTTACTGTAACACTAAAACAGACAAAATTATTAATTTGATGTAATTTATTTCAAAATGTCACCTTACATACAGAACTTCAGCATAATTTACATTTATTTTATTAAGCACTAACATGTTACATACATAATATTATTTAGCAATATACATTTCATAAAAAGTTATTCAGCACAATATATTTTTATATTTTCAATTTCAAAATATTTTATTGTTAATACATATACAATACAGTGTACAATAATTGATTTTACAAAAGAAAGTACAGTATACATGTATTAACAAAAGGAATTGGACAACAGGCTTATAGCCTATACAAGTCTTTTCCTACAAGTTACAAGTTACTTGCCAGAACTGTTTATTTTAATATAAATTGAGGACGGAAGCTAAGAAGAATAATGAGCATAAATATGAAAATAAAAACACATTCTCACTCACTCTCATACATGTATTATAAATGAAATTCAGTTAGAACTTGCAATGATATTTTACTTGAAATTTACAAATCGTTAAGATAGTAGCTAGTATTCTCAAGTATAATTCTATTCACCCCGTCCGTCATACCAATGACACCATACAATAAAACTTGAAGATTCACAAACCCGAGAAGATTATAAATAGTGGTAATGTGATGCCTGTAATTTACATGAAGGGGACATTGGAAGAAGTAATGTACGGAGTTCTTTGTAGCAGCACCACATGCACAAGAACCATCATCAACCATTGATCCATAAATTTATCAAAATCTAAATCACTAGCACTGTTTCGTAACTGACAAAGAATAATATTTAGATTTCTAAGAAAATATCAGAAACTATAAACGGAAATACAGTTTTTAGTTTTGATTTGAAGCTAGAGATTAAAATAGAGTTTTTAATAGTATCATCAAGAGAGTTCCAATTATTCATAGTGGAAGGGAAAAAACTGTTTTTATAATTGTTAGTCCTTGCAGAAGGTACATTGAAGAATCTTTCGTGTCTAAATGCATAATTATGGTTTGTATTTATGGAAAGTTGAATGATATTTAAAAGATACTTGGGTGCATAATTATTGATAATCTTAACATTAGTGTAAGCTTGTGATTATGTCTTCTAGTGTGTAATGTTTCTAAATGTGTTTCAGAGGAAAGACTTCTGTGTGATGTGATTTCTTGGTCCAGTTATAAATCTCATAGCTTCAATTTGAATAGATTTAAATAAATAATTTTCGGCTTTTTAGCAGTTATCCCAAACTATATCGGAGTATTCTAAAACATTCTTATATAGAATTTTACATATTATACATCGCTGATGATGCGAGAGTCTTCTCCATCGTCGAATAGAGGAAACTGTTCACTGGCAGTTGTCCTCGTCCACATACCGTCCAGGTTGATGTCTCTGGTGGTAATGGGAAATTTTGGTGTCTGTTTCCATCTGGCACGGTAAAGTTTGGCATGGGCGCTGTAAAAAGTTGGCAGCTTCTGGACAATTCTCTCGCTGAAGTCATCCCACTCGTCGGATCTGATTTTGGTAATTTCTTCGTTGTGGATGGTTGGTATTGGCGTAAACTCTGTTTCACATCTGTCTTTAATGCTGTTCATGATCTTAGCTGCAACAATGCTGGCTTGGTCTGGTGGATGAGTATGCTGATGCTGGCCATCTCTAACGGGGATGGCAGTAGTTGTCTCGAAGATGGTAGTAGTGAAAAAAAATATCAGCATTATATACATCTGACTTAGCTTGGAGGGCTGGCAAAGCATCAAATTGCAGAGCTTAAAGTGAACTGATACAAGTAAAAACTGATACACGTACCAATAGTGATAATAATAAATGACTTACTTCTCACCTGCAGTAGTCGTCATCTATACATGTAATGATGATGGCTTACATCACGTCTCACCTATATTAGTCATCATCACTGATTATATAAATGGCTTACACCACTTCTCGACGTTTGTATCCATAACTTGGGTAATAATGGCCGTTATAATAATGTGCTTAAGCTTTCTTTATGATAAATGATATTTATAGATTTTTTAGATGAGATGAAAACAGTAATAACGTAAAATTGGAATAAATAACATTTATGTATACTGTGTTTTGATACATCATTGCAGGATGTTATACATACAATAATACATGTCACTCAGTTTTTCTTTGCTAATATTAGTATAGAACACGGGTAACCACAGGTAAAAAACACAGGTAGGATAGTATGAAACAGACTAAAATCCTTTTAACAACATTTCTCGTGTAGTGCTCGTGCGTCCAATGCATGTCGAGCTGTCTATTACAGCAGTCAGATGACACGAGTGGATAATATGAAACAGTACATGCGTGTTTTCTACGGTTAAGAGATCAACATTTATATCACCAACAATCAATATATGTGGAGTTTCATGAAAAGCAGATTCCTGAAAGAGACGAAAGTGATTCCAAAAAGAAATGTGTAGTATTCGGAGATCTGTATAAAGTACATAATAGGTAGCTTTCCTTGGAAACTGGACCGCTGTCCAAATAACTTCACCTACTAGAAATTCTAAGTCAGCTCTACAACGAGTGCACATGGAACTGGATGTATAAGCAATTATCCCCCCTCCCGGGGCCCCCGATCATTTCACAACCATCTAGGAATACTACTGCATCAGCTATATACATATATATATATACATACATATATAAATATCAAAGTGAGTCTCAATGACACAGACAAAATCATGATTAGATGCCATATTGTTTAATTGTTATAATTCATTTCTTAGGCAACGAATGTTAGGGTGAAAGATAGATCTGTCATTGTTTCGGTGAGGGGGCCCGGGGTTAGAATGACAACAAGGCAAGGAGCAGGAGGTGAAGTGTAAATAGAACGTTTGAATTACTAGTTATGTAGGAAAGTAAGACATGAATGGACAACCATAATCTAGTTAAGATAGACATCACTCTAAATCTGCAGTCATTGAAAAAATATATTTATGTAAACGAAAAACTACTGATAAATAGATAAACCAAGAGTATGCTGGTAGAAGCAACCGAGAGCCACCCGATACTGAGCTAGATCATTACCCATGGTCGTCAAACAATAACTGAGGTCATCGGTCAAATATACCATAGTTAAGATATACATGTAGTAGTCAAAACGCGCAGTTCTGGGGGAAAATAAAAAGAGGTCATGATAGGGTAGGTAAAAGGTAATATGGGATGAAATATACCTGTATTCCCACTTAGCCCACATTCTTTCTTTACAGGTAAAAAATGTGGGCTAGACGGAACTGGTGTGTGTTTAAGAACAATGGATTGATTGAAATGAATAAACCGAAATATACAGCAAAGGCATATAAACAAAGCATATACGTTCCGTGGTCAAGGTATTATACCACGGACAGTTCACCATAGCTTGTAAAATAAATAGTTAAGTAATGAGTTTATGAGTACACAGTATCTTGTGCCACGAATATCAGACATAAAGCAAGTATATATAGTGATACCAGACATGACATAGGCATATGTATATGATATCAGACATGACATATGTATATGTATATAATACCAGACATTAATTATGTATATATAATGATACATATAACGGAAGACACTTTACATATCATATTTACAAGTGGATGGATATAATTCACTTTTAACGTTATTTTGAAACAAAAACAACAAAAACAAAACAAAAACAACAAAAACAAAAACAAAAAAAACAAAAAAACAAAAACAAAAGCACACGCATTTGAAATGTAGTTAATGCATTTGACAACATTTTATGAGTGACTCTTGTAATCTAGATGGGCGAAAAAGCTTAATTTGCGAAGAAAAAAACATTCGAAGAGTGTTTAAGTCTCCGCCCGTACGAGTGTCTCTAACATAGAAAATGGACATGACCGTTCTTATGCTCTATGTCATTTTCAATAAGAAGAAAGACGTAGGGGAGGTGGTCTGCTATCTCAGTAAATAAACGATTACATTGTGATGAGGCCAGCAGATAAAGATATATATACTAAAAGGATAAAGAAACGCAGGGTAAACTTTAAACCAGAAATTAAGTATGATATCGGGCTTAATTTAAAACGAAATTTTGTATACTTACAGATAAATTAAAGCTTAAAAATTTCCAAAGTCTGTATTTTGCATCTGACAATTGGTTTAGAGGTACTAACGATTAAATTGAATGGACCCATAGGATTTTGATATTGTAATTGAACCGAGTCATCAATATCTTGTGTCCGCCGTTTGCTGTGGTCACGGCCCTTATTCTTCTGGTCATAGAGTTCATGAGAGCATTAATCCGTCTTATGGGGATGTTGTCCCACTCTTCAATCAGAGTTCTGGTCAACTGCTCTCGAGTAGCAAGGGGTAGCTGGCACTTTCGAACCTGGCAACGGCAGTAAGGCGCCGATTACGCGCATGAGAGACGACGATATAGCGATCTTGACGTCGTGACGTTACGCGCGGACGTCCTGACCTAGGTCGATCGGCCAATCGCCCAGTTTCCCGAAGACGTCTTACAAGACGTTTTATGGTGGAAACATTAACACCAAAGTGCCTAGCAACCTGATTTTGCAGCTGTCCTTGCATCAGCATCTGAATGGCCTGACCCCTCTGAACTTCTGTGAGTCGTGCCATTCTTAAAACGAATAAAACTCTCAATTAATCTTAGGGAAGCAGTTGGTCTGTATAAGGACTAACGAAGAGTGACTTGACCAGCGCTGCATGAGACCAGAACAACACGGTGCACGAGATTCTTGTTTTTTCCTTCCGCCATTTACCAGAGCTGCGCACTGTAGCGTGACTAAATTTTCGATACATGACAAGGTGTAATATGATCTAATTACTCAATCTACAAAGTTTCACTTTATTTGGAGAACGCGTTATCAAAATATCGGAATAAATATTACCCTGCGTTTCTTTATCCTTTCAGTATATATATAAATTGGTTAATTATACTCACAGGGCCGTGGTCAGGCAGTCATTAAAACTGTGGATTAAACATGACCACGCGTCTTTGAATATTCGTACATGAATTACATTATCGATGGTCAATATCGATGGTCAGTCGGTCACTGGTCGTGACCTGTCATTTACAAATTTTGATTCAGCAGATTATACACACCCTCCCGTGAATACCTGTTTGGCCTGTGTCATAGCAAAATGACAATTTATTAATATGCTAGATAGAAATTATACCTTATATTGATGTAATTTCTCACTTCCATTTACCGGAAGAATTAATTACCCCGTCAGTTCTACTCGATGTTGGTTGAAGTTTCGGGACATGAGCCATGCTAACAATTACATCTTAATGATAAAGAACATTGACACGCTATCGAGAAAAGGAAAATATTGAAAACCACCATCTTCGGCATGCAAAAGTTACCCGACTCCGTGGATAAAATATGGCAGACGCTGAAACCGTGCGGATTTTACCAGGTCAGTCAGCTGGCGTACGTACTGACCGGTCTGGGTCAGATAGCCGCCGTCGTCTTGATCTACGTCATCATAGGTACGGACTCGTCTATAAATATGGTTTACACTTCATTTTTGTCATTTGCAAAAAACACGTGCTCCCCATAAATACGGACATACGGACGGTCGGACGTAGATAAATAGACATGATGAAAATTACGTGAAACTGTTCATGTAAATGTGCACATGTCAAACATTTTTATGTGATAAAATTCGCTAAAAAGTGATGTTGTAAGCTGAATTCTATTAAAGTAAGTGGCGTTGTACCACATGCGCCAATGCCATGCATGACGTCTCAATAGCGCTACATATCTGCTTTACAGCATTTATTCAGTGCCGTGTGCATTTCCCGCCGGTGTCACGAGAAATATATGTAATCCCCGTCATCATCGATGTCAGTGTATGAACTTTGTTTGTATGGGTCTGTATAAAGTGTTTACTTACTAAACTAAACCTCTGACGTTTGTATGTAGTGTCTAGGTACCCGGCATAAACATTGACATCTGCATGTATAATCTATATTGCCAGCATAACAATTGACGCATGTATGTAACATCTATGATCTGACAGGAACATTGTCTTTGTTGTAATATATCATACACGACAGGAACATTGTCTTCTGTTGTAATGTATATGTACCTGACAGGAACATTGACGTCTGTTGTAATATATATGTACCTGACAGGAACATTGTCTTTGTTGTAATGTATATGTACCTGACAGGAACATTGACTTCTGTTGTAATATATATGTACCTGACAGGAACATTGTCTTCTGTTGTAATGTATATGTACCTGACAGGAACATTGTCTTTGTTGTAATGTATATGTACCTGACAGGAACATTGACTTCTGTTGTAATATATATGTACCTGACAGGAACATTGTCTTTGTTGTAATATATATGTACCTGACAGGAACATTGACTTCTGTTGTAATATATATGTACCTGACAGGAACATTGTCTTCTGTTGTAATGTATATGTACCTGACAGGAACATTGTCTTTGTTGTAATGTATATGTACCTGACAGGAACATTGACTTCTGTTGTAATATATATGTACCTGACAGGAACATTGTCTTTGTTGTAATATATATGTACCTGACAGGAACATTGTCTTTGTTGTAATATATATGTACCTGACAGGGACTTGTCATCTGTTGTAATATATATGTACCTGACAGGAACATTGTCTTTGTTGTAATATATATGTACCTGACAGGAACATTGTCTTTGTTGTAATATATATGTACCTGACAGGAACATTGTCTTTGTTGTAATATATATTATACCTGACAGGAACATTGACTTCTGTTGTAATATATATGTACCTGACAGGAACATTGACTTCTGTTGTAATATATATTATACCTGACAGGAACATTGTCTTTGTTGTAATATATATTATACTTGACAGGAACATTGTCTTTGTTGTAATATATATGTACCTGACAGGAACATTGTCTTTGTTGTAATATATATGTACCTGACAGGAACATTGTCTTTGTTGTAATATATATTATACCTGACAGGAACATTGACTTCTGTTGTAATATATATGTACCTGACAGGAACATTGACTTCTGTTGTAATATATATTATACCTGACAGGAACATTGACTTCTGTTGTAATGTATATGTACCTGACAGGGACTTGTCATCTGTTGTAATATATATGTACCTGACAGGAACATTGTCTTTGTTGTAATATATATGTACCTGACAGGAACATTGTCTTCTGTTGTAATGTATATGTACCTGACAGGAACATTGACTTCTGTTGTAATATATATGTACCTGACAGGAACATTGTCTTTGTTGTAATATATATTATACCTGACAGGAACATTGACTTCTGTTGTAATATATATATATGTACCTGACAGGAACATTGACGTCTGTTGTAATATATATGTACCTGACAGGAACATTGACTTCTGTTGTAATATATTATACCTGACAGAACCATCGATGTTAAAGATGAAGACAAGAAATCGGTTTTGCCCTTCCTTATGTCCCCGTGATACATCATCACGACTTGTTATAAGAAATAACAAATATATATGTATATCTCGATTATTTGATTCACGTACATGCCCGCATACATACAAAATATATGTAAGGGCACGATTTTCAGTAGAAACATAGGTAGAATAAATTATTTTTTATTGCGACAATACACACTAAAAATCCAAAATGGATGTTGTTCCACACGTTGACGCCATATGGAACAAATTAAGACCTTTCGGTACCTATCAATTATGTCAGCTCTCCTATTTGCTTTTGATGTCAATGTTCCAGATTGCTGTAGTGGTATTAAACTTCGTTTTGTATGGTAAGTTGGACTAAGGGATCTCTCGACAGGCTACAATAAGCCTTAACATATCAGCTCTGAATAGCTGATGACAACACCTAGGGGGCTCTTGTTTTCAAATTATCGTTACTCTGCATTGCTTGTTGTAAATCGGGTATTTGATACTTTAAGCCTTTCTCTCCACTGTGTCTTTGCTCTCAAACTAGAATACCTATTTAAATTAAAGTACATGGATCAGCATTCCGGACTATATTTCGGTTACAAACACCCCCCCCCCCCCTCCCCCTGCCCTTTTTTTTTTATTATAGTCTATTTCATAAAAATAGTTATGATACTAAGATTTTTTTATCTTTAAAAACATGTATTATTATCAATATGTAATTTGTAAACATTTGTTTAATTCTTTTTGTTCGTTCATTCATTTTAGTGTTTGTTGTATTTATAAAAGCAAGATTTTAATCAACGTAAGAAATTCATGTAATACATTATAGTATGGTAATAAAGTATGGGACATTTTGCCTGTTGTCATTTATGGTATGACCTCTATCATTATTTAGATAGGAGTACAATATATATATGTAACTTAAAAATGCTTTGTGTATAAAAAAAATATTTGAAAAGAATATAATCAACACGACAAATGTATTCCGCTAACGTTTTCAGGCCTAACGTCACAATGTCGTTACCTAGACATTATAATAAATGTATCGCCTAAAGATGGCCGTTTGGCCTGAAAACTTAAGCGGAATTCATTTGTCGTGTGGATTTTATTATTTTCAAATATATATATATATATATTCACTAATATCATTAAACCCTTTTCAAGTCCTTTGTGCTGATGACAGAAAAATCCCGTTTCTCGGTTGAATAACATATTAATTTAATGTTTTACTCCGGGGTGTATACACTGGTGTTACACACCCATAAAAACTTATTATTTTTATCATTCATATTATCATTATTATTAATTATTATCATTATCATTATTATTCCCTTCATTACCTCCAAATGAAGAGTACAACAGAAATGGAACATTTAATACAAAGCATTCAGAACGTATATTCACTATTATATAATAGACAATACATTTGTACACGAGTGTACATACAAAGTATAAGATTATAGAGCATGTTAGTTCTCAGTAGTTACCGTGGAGATTCATTTGATTATAATGAGACTATGAAATCAACTTTTTAGTTAAATATATCTAGAGTACACGCTTAACATGTAACGTAGCAACACTACATTATACATATGTAACGAAACTATGAAATCAACGTTGTACTTTTGTAAAATCGTTTCAAAACACTTCTGATCTGATGTTTTCATTTAACACCCAGTACTAACCGTAGTCATGTCGCGTTTTCAGTTTTAGTTATGTTTTTTGTTTTATGTTTAAGATGATTGAAGTAAGTAGATACAGAGACAGATAAATAATGAAAAATGAAACTATTTGTAAACATTAAACTCCATTACTGATTGATTTCGACAAAATATAATAAAAGGTTAGCTAGTTTGCTTTTGTATAGAACTGGCTAACATAAAACAGACTATAGCAGGCTTTAATTTTCTGGGTGAAAAAAAAAAACAAGTAAGCAATCCTTTATGCATATTCAGTCCCAAACCACTCCACTCGCACAGAATTGTAATTAGAAATGGGGCTTACTGTAAATGCAGATGATGTATGGGACAGTCTACAATCGTTTAGTATATACCAAAAACTTATCGTAGCATATTTATTGGTGACCGGTTTCCAGTTCGCCTGTGTGGGTCTGAATTTTGTGTTATATGGTAAGATTTTTGAAAAGAGGAAAGTCGCTTACATCATTTGCGTTGAAAGAAAACTTTTGAGGGTTCGAACTTGGTCCAATTTATTTACCATGTTAGTGACATGTACAACTTTAATGTTTCACTGTATTTCTGTTAAGTAAAATCTAGTAGACAACGTTCGGTATGAACTATGCCTAATACAATTAAGTATTGCTTTTTTCCCCAATGTGTAGCGACAGCACTCGAAAAAATTAGCGTTGCAGGTTTTCCGTCTCCTTGACGTTTTCTATCGCTAGGTAAGTGTACTGTACATCAGTTTTGGCGACCTATGATTGCTGATATTTGTTTGAACAGGTGTATCTGGGACTAAACTTTTATTTTATCTCACTAGTGTTTCTAATTAGATCAACTTTATAAAGCCACAATCAAGATGCTGATGTACTACACCTTTATATTTCTCTCTCTTTTATAAGGACACGTCCCTGATTTTACATGCAGTCCCCTGCAAGAACCGTTGTCACAGTATGGGTTTACTGATGCTGGAGACAACAGCAGTACATACGAGATTACTTATGGGAAGTGTGAAATTTCTGTACTAGCAAACACAACCAATGGTACCTCCCAGGACGAATACATTCTCCCTTGTAGGGAGGGATATTCCTTCGATAAAAACGAAGGAACGACAATTATCTCCGAGGTAACTTGAATTGATGGATTTTTAATAAAGAAAAAAAATATAATATTTGATTCGCCATTGATTGTTGTTGTTAATCTTAAACAAGTTTTAAATACAAAACATGAAGTCGATTATATATACCGCCTTGTTTAACAAGGCTGCATGTATTAACAATTCGCAAATATTTAGCCTCGTAGAAATGCTGTCAGTATGTCTATAGATTATTATTCGATATCATCGGACTGAAATCACTGACTGAAGGATGGGCCATTTGTATCATGTATAACTCGATAATTAACATTTAAGATTTTTAGCTTTTGTCTTTTACCTTTTAGTTTGTTTCGGATCGCTGTGTGTTTCACCGGTTGATGGCCCTAATGACCTATTATGAGTTGACGGGCCGTTAAGATTGTAATAATAATAATTATCATTATCAATATTTCCATTTAAAGGTAATACATGTACGTGGGTTTCGTATCCCGTTTTTCCCCTGTAAAGTTTGGAGATGCCGAGTTTCCTATCCCGGTTTGTTGTCCCTGTAGAGTTTGAAGGTGCCGAGTTTCCTATCCCGGTTTGTTGTCCCTGTAGAGTTTGGAGATGCCGGGTTTCCTATCCCGGTTTGTTGTCCCTGTAGAGTTTGAAGGTACTGAGTTTCCTATCCGGTCTGTTGTCCCTGCAGAGTTTGGAGATGCCGGGTTTCCTATCCCGGTTTGTTGTCCCTGTAGAGTTTGAAGGTGCCGGGTTTCCTATCTCGGTTTGTTGACCCTGTAGAGTTTGAAGGTGCCGGGTTTCCTATCCCGGTTTGTTGTCCCTGAAGAATTAGAAGGTGCCGGGTTTCCTATCCCGGTTTGTTGTCCCTGTAGAGTTTGAAGGTGCCGGGTTTCCTATCCCGGTTTGTTGTCCCTGTAGAGTTTGAAGGTGCCGAGTTTCCTATCCCGGTTTGTTGTCCCTGTAGAGTTTGAAGGTGCCGGGTTTCCTATCCCGGTTTGTTGTCCCTGTAGAGTTTGAAGGTACTGAGTTTCCTATCCCGGTCTGTTGTCCCTGTAGAGGTTGAAGGTACTGAGTTTCCTATCCCGGTCTGTTGTCCCTGTAGAGGTTGAAGGTACTGAGTTTCCTATCCCGGTCTGTTGTCCCTGTAGAGTTTGAAAGTACTTAGTTTCCTATCCCGGTCTGTTGTCCCTGTAGAATTTCAAGGTGCCGAGTTTCCTATCCCGGTCTGTTGTCCCTGTAGGGTTTGAAGGTGTCGGGTTTCCTATCCCGGTTTGTTGTCCCTGAAGAGTTTGAAGGTGCCGGGTTTCCTATCCCGGTTTGTTGTCCTTGTAGACTTTGAAGATGCCGTGCTTTGTACACCAGCTTTCCTGTTTCTCTATAGTTTCGAGAACAAATTTTGGTTTCAAGTCTGGCTGTCCTTGCACCGTTTGGAGGTCCCTGGATTTGTATACTAGTTTACCTTTCGCTTTAACGGAAAATAATTCTAATCTGGCTGTCTATGTAGAGTTTGAAGGTTTCGAGTTTGGTTTACCAATTTTTCTAATCCTTTTGAATTTGGAGGACAAATATCGGTTTCCAGTCTGACTGTTCCCGTAGAGTTGGGATGTCAGATATTGTTTTTTTTCAGCATGAAAGCGTATTTTTTCCTGAAGTATTCAGGTATGTATTTCCTAATCCAACAAAGACATATGAACCTTCCAAACCACTCGGCTGACTTAGGTGTAAGACTTTTAACCGACACAAAATCCACACCCACTGATTGATAAGTGTGGCATTTCTGATACACGTATTTTTATTTACATTTTCTCTCTGATCTACCAAATAAGCATGATCCTTTTGATCCAACAAATAAGTGCAGTCCTCATGATCCCTTTTGAGTCATCAAGTAAGCTTGATTCTTTAGATTCAACAAGTAAGCGCGGCCGATCGGAGTTAGCAGAGGCCATTAAGCATAGTTCTTCTAGTCCACCATATTAGCGCGGCCCTTTTGAGTCAACAAATAAAAGAGTTTCCTCTGATTTTCAAACTATCCATGCCCCTTCTGATCAATTAAGATGCTGTTGATCCAATGCCGTTTTAAAATGTTGTCTTTTGACTAGTTTATTGATGCTTCCCTAGCAACAAAAGCCTTATAATCTGAGATAAATAAAACTGACTGGTGAACTGTTTCCTTCCAGTGGAACCTTGTGTGTGACCAGTCAGGAGTTGGCGAGCTCGGTCAGACCCTTGTCATGACTGGTCAGATCGTCGGGGCTACTCTGTTCACCTCCCTTGCTGACCGTTATGGCCGAAAACCGGTGTTTGTATCCACACATCTGCTCCTATTTATCATGAGTCTCTCTCTCACATTTGTTCCAACGTTTGTCGTGTTCGCCATCATGCGCTTCGTTATTGGCGCACTTCAACAGGTATGTAAACTTTTGGCACATTTTCCAAGCATATGTAATTTTGGTAAAAATATGGACTATCAAATATTTTGCGTGAAGTGTTCTTAATGTCAAGTCGACACACTCATACATATCATCACGGGCCATCCTTGGAATTCCAGTGGTAACGATCATTTGATACCCAATCCTCGGAATTCTGGGATTACAATCAGTAGATCACCATGGATCATCCTCTGAATCCAAGTGGTTACAATCATTTGATCAGCACGGGCCATCCTCTGAATCCAAGGGGTTACGATCATTTGATCAGCACGGGCCATCCTCGGAATTCCAGGGGTTACGATCATTTGATCAGCACGGGCCATCCTCGGAATTCCAGGGGTAACGATCATTTGATCAGCACGGGCCATCCTCGGAATTCCAGGGGTAACGATCACTTGATCAGCACGGGCCATCCACGGAATTCCAGGGGTAACGATCACTTGATCAGCACGGGCCATCCTCGGAATTCCAGGGGTTACGATCACTTGATCAGCACGGACCATCCTCGGAATTCCAGGGGTTACGATCACTTGATCAGCACGGGTCATCCTTGGAATTCCAGGGGTTACGATCACTTGATCAGCACGGGCCATCCTCGGAATCCCAGGGGTTACGATCATTTGATCAGCACGGGCCATCCACAGATTTCAAGGGGTAACGATCATTTGATCAGCACGAGCCATCCTCGGAGTTCAAGGCTTAGGATCACTTGATCAGCACGGACCATCCTCGGAATTCCAGGGGTTACGATCATTTGATCAGCACGGGCCATCCACAGAATTCAAGGGGTAACGATCATTTGATCAGCACGGACAATCCACGGAATTCAAGGGGTAACGATCATTTGATCAGCACGAGCCATCCTCGGAGTTCAAGGCTTAGGATCACTTGATCAGCACGGACCATCCTCGGAATTCCAGGGGTTACGATCACTTGATCAGCACGGGCCATCCTCGGAATTCCAGGGGTTACGATCACTTGATCAGCACGTACTATCCTCGGAGTTCAAGGCTTAGGATCAATTGATCAGCACGGATCATCCTCGGAATTCCAGGGGTTACGATCACTTGATCAGCACGTACCATGCTCGGAATTCCTGGGGTTAGGACCACTTGATCAGCACGGACCATCCTCGGAATACCAGGGGTTGGGACCACTTGATCAGCACGGACCATCCTCGGAATTCCAGGTGTTACGATCAATTGATCAGCACGGAGCATCCTCGGAATTCCAGGTGTTTGGACCTCTTGATCAGCACGGACCATCCTCGGAATTCCAGGGGTTACGATCATTTGATCAGCACGGGCCATCCTCGGAATTCCAGGGGTTTGGACCACTTGATCAGCACGGACCAACCTCGGAATTCCAGGGGTTACGATCACTTGATCAGCACGTACCATCCTCGGAGTTCAAGGCTTAGGATCAATTGATCAGCACGGGTCATCCTTGGAATTCCAGGGGTTACGATCAATGATCAGCACGGAGCATCCTCGGAATTCCAGGGGTTACGATCATTTGATCAGCACGGGCCATCCTTGGAATTCCAGGGGTAACGATCACTTGATCAGCACGGACCATCCACGGAATTCCAGGGGTTACGATCATTTGATCAGCACGGACCATCCTCGGAATTTCAAGGGTTACGATCACTTGAACACCACGGACTATCCTCGGAATTCCAGGGGTTGCAAACTTCGTCTATAATTGTTCTAATGCTTACATGAATGTAGAGTTCGTAAACATTTCAATGAAATCAGACTTCTAGTGTTCCATAAAAGGGTCAAAATCCATTATCATTGCCAGATGCGGCCATCGTAGGCTCTAGGAATTTCTTTCAGAAATAAACTCTCGAGGCTGTGTAAAGCGGTTGACTTCACTCATCGTTAATTTATATCAGTCTGCTAAAATGTCGTTTCCACGAATACTTGCAAAGTATCTGAGTTATGCGGTAAACAGAATCTTACATTCGTCTCAATTTCTAATGACACTTGTCACGTACTGTTCATTGAATTTCGTCAGGGGCTCGCTAGAATAAAAACCAAGAATTACTCGTTTCCTCATTCACAAATAGTTGAATGTAAACATTTACATCTATGTGAACAGAAAATTTGTAAATATGGTACAACTATATATTAATCATGATACGACCCTTGTTACCGTTCATAGGTATTGTGCGACACGTGTTACCTTGAATACCGTTTTGACACGTATCACGGCATATTTCTCACGCCTCGTATTACGATACTCTACACAATCGCACGACACATATCGCGATGCATTCGTCGTCATTGTACTGCACTTGTCGTGATACCATCGTCAATTACGACACTTATTACGATACTGTCGTCAATATATGTCACATATCCCGATATCTCCGTCATTGTACGACACATGTCATGGTACTCCCGTCATTGTAAAACACGCGTCACGATATCTCCATCATTGTATGACACATGTCATGATACTCCCGTCATTGTAAAACACGCATCACGATATATCCATCATTGTATGACACATATCACATAATCCGTAAAACACTTCTTACATATCCATTATGACATTATCCGGAAAAAAACAACATTATTCAGAAAGCACCTTCTGTACATGTTCAGATAGACATTATCCGAAAGGTAACCCCTGAACATGTTTATAATGACATTATCCGAAAGGGAACCCCTGGACATGTTTCTTATGACATTATCCGAAAGGTAACCCCTGGACATTTTTCTAACGACATTATCCGAAAGGTAACCCCTGGACATGTTTCTAATGACATTATCCGAAAGGTAACCTCTGAACATGTTTCTAATGACTT
The DNA here is from genome assembly GCF_031769215.1 of Ylistrum balloti. Taxonomy (NCBI): domain Eukaryota; kingdom Metazoa; phylum Mollusca; class Bivalvia; order Pectinida; family Pectinidae; genus Ylistrum; species Ylistrum balloti. Next base: position 2,740,349 of record NW_026782097.1, on the reverse strand, counting down.
AATCATTAAGCTCATGTTGATTGTAAACAGGGAATGGGGCTGGCGATGTCAATTATCACACTTGAGATAGTACCACAACAATACAGAGGATTGGTTGGTGCTCTCGGGCAGTTCGCGTGGACAGCGTTTGTTGTCATCTTAGCTGGCATAGGATACTTCATGCGGAACCTCTCGTGGCGGTACATCCAACTTGCAACCGCTCTGATGTCGTTCCACGCTCTTGCATCGTATTGGTAAGTAACAATCATAGGATATATATTGGTATTGTTTGCAGCAAACGTTTGATGTGATGATGCTGTATGAGTCCATGTTTATAGTTACGTGTGGATAATATACAGTGAAACCTCGCTATTAAGACCACTTTGGGGACTGGACAAAAGTGGTCTTAATAGCGAGGTGGTCTTAAGAGTGAGGTGGATAACATTGACCGCAAAGAACCGTATCTCCGCTTGAAATAAAGATTATATATATATAATTAAGTAATGTACATGTATATTATTCAACAATAATAAATAAACTGTATATAAAATGTTGAATTTCATTAAATAAATGTAAAAAAGATAAAATTGGTGAATAGACTAAAGAATTTACATGTATATATTCTTTAGTTTATATCATAAAATACATGTATTTTTCCTATTGTAACCATTGAATAAAAGAAACCAGTCAATTTTAAGTTCAATAGGAATTTAACGTTAATTTTTCAATTTTTTTTTCACATAAATTAATAAACACATTTACTCAGTATTTGTAACAACATTAATGAAGTCCCTATAAAGTCTTTCAACGCTTTATTTTTCACATAAATTCGCAAAAACATTAACTCTGTCAGTGTATCACTCAGTACAAAAAAAATATCTTTTTACTTAAAAAAAAAGAGTCCAGTGCACAATGTTGCGAAGAGCTACGGATCTGGACAGCCTCCTCTTCCACAAGTCCTTTTTAGCGATCGCGATAGCTCGTTTCGTTTACGTGGTTTCGTCATTGCTTGATAAAGTTTTTTGACAGTGAAAATATGTCGTAAAAAAAAATTGGAACATATGTGTGTGCATGCGACCAAGAGAATTTCGGCCGAAAAAGACTACATAATTCACCTTTGGGTATGCAGGGCTTCTAAAGTGTTGAACAGCATACCTACAGATTTATCAATTTATAATTAACAAACAATAGCACGTGTCTGGCATGCAGCTTCACACAAGTTAATCCGATAATGATGTTTACTTCGTGTATCGCCAAAAAAACGGGACTGAAAACAACTGCCCGTAATAAGCGGGGTGGTCGTTATTTTGAGATGGTCGTTAGGTGAGGTTTCAATGAATAGATATAAATTTCTTTATTTTTCAACTTTTTCATTATAGCACATACAGACATTAAAATATAGAAACACATTCGCACTCGCACATAGTATACATCATCATCATCATCATCATCATCATCATCATCATCATCTCCTCTTACAGTGTATAAAATTGTATATTGTATTTTGAGTTTTAAAAGCATTATAGTACCGGGTTATACTCTTCCTTCAGTTTGACCAATCAAAATGCTTCAACAATTGACACCTATCAGGGGAGATCAGCAACACACAGTTTTATCGATTTATCTTCTGACGTAATCCTATCCGGGTATTTGTCGAATTATCAGAGATAACTTTAAATTTCGGCGTCACTGATCAATTTATCATCCGCATTTTGTTTCTAATCGAAGCTGAAATGAAACTATCCAATGTCTGGATGGTAATGAGTGTAGCATCGTGCTTTATGTACATTTTTTTTTTTTTACAAATGACTGTCTAGTGGCTTCTGGACCGCTTTGTTTACCGTTTTCTACTATTTTGTTTTATACCTAAAATACTTAAAGTTTTCCCTACTATCGATGAACGTGCGCACGTTCAGACTTTTGTTTTGTGTCCAATGATTCTAATAACTGGTCTGCTCATGCACCTATTCAAATTCGGTGACGGGATTTATTTTCGCAATTAGGACCGAACAAAAAGAAATTATTGTTGTCTTTTGATTTTCAGTATCCTAGCTATGTTAAAAATGTAAGTTTCACTTCTCTAGATAAATACATTTTCCCTATTTTGTTTGCTTTTAGACACAGGCACTCGAGGCCAGGATATTATTTTTTAAACATTGATTTTTGTTTTAGCACTCATAACTGACGTTATTTAAAGGAAATACCAGCAGAATTCAAGTTTATATGCCGGTTGACAAATCCGAGGTCCACGGTCATTAAAAATAGTATCCTGGCCTCGAGTGCCTGTGCTTTTAGAGCATTGCATCGTTTACGTGCACAAAAACGGGGCCTCTTTAAAATAGTGCAAAAAGGACCTAGAACAACACACAGACAATTACATCACACATTTCAAAGACAATAAAATCATACATTTTCATACAAATCAGTCCCTTTTACATACATCAAATGAATTCTTGTGCTGTTAGGAGGACGTATCACTGGCAGTGACAATGATAACGATTTTATTCTGGTATACTTATGTAGTGAAGAGTATTAAATACATGCAAATGTGGTGTGGTCAGACAGTTGTTTCGCGGTTTGTGATTTTAAAGTCATGTGATCAGGTCTGTAAAGGTTTTCGCCTTTAAACTTCTTCTCAGTTTCCATCAGTGACACTCCAGTTAGTTTAATGGATGTTTTCATTGTTTGTGTTGTCAAATTTCATCAAATTCAATCAAACAAAACCGGACCCTTAGGAAAAAACTACTGTGGGCTATGATTGCTGCCATTTTTTGCAATGAAATTTGTTGAAATTCAAAAACACGCCTGAAACTTGTCTAAATGATCCTGAGATGATTTTTATCTTTCGAGTCAGTCCGAATTCCTCTAACTATGGTTGTCATTTTGAAAAACAATTTTGTATTTTCCAGTCCTACTGGTATTAAACTGAAAATAACTTGAAACGTTAAAAAAATTTAAATAAGAAAGCTTGGTTGTTTTTTGTTACCTATATTGCGAAAGTTCAGAATTGTTTGAATTATTAAATAACTGTTCCCACCACTAAAACGGGTATATATATTATACATGTCTACAACGCACATTGTTAAGTCGCTCTAGTCAGATGACCGTTAAAGTCCATTGAACACCCATTAGCCATTTAATATATTATATCTATACGATATATCCTAAATGTCTAGTACTGATCTGGTTTTTCTTTTAAAATATACTCAACAAGTCGTAATATACGAGAAACATTATATATAAATAAATACAAACAAACAGACTATGTGCGTACATTTCTGGAAACAATCACATTGTAAAAAAGAACACCCGTGTTTCGCTATTCTTGATGCGCGTCGAATACCTCGAGTCTTTGAAAACATTGAACAAAGAAGTTCCTTAAATCCATATGCTTTGTGTAGTCCCTCGGGGCATTTCTTTTCCCTCTCATACAAATAAAAACAACCAGGGGGAAGAACTCTCACTGTCAGATCGTAACCACAGAAGCCGTCTGTCTAGTTTTGATACGTTGTTGTTGTAACGTAGTAACGAAATCATAGACAAAGCGAGATAACAAGTAAGATGTTTATTCGAATATAGCTTTAAACTAAATTTTCCAAGAAAATGACGATTTTGGAGCGTGGCGTTACAATACATAACATTACACCGTCTTATCCAATATATTTCATCGTGATAAATATTAAAGAGTCACGGATTTTAGCACATTTTTGGTCAGAAGTAAAGTTCTGAAATCTATCTAATTAAACAAGTTATTTTTGCTCGAAGTTGAGATGGAAAAGCCTTCCATCTAACTCTAAATCCAAGTCGGTTACGGATACACTGCGAAGTAAAAAGACACTCGCATTATTCGTCATGTAGCTGTAAGACTTCCGTAGAGTTTAACGATTATTCATGTATGAAACATATGCATGTTTAAAGTGAAGAGTGAAATTATTGTTAAAAGTATTGAGGACTTCAGCATTAATAATAAAACAGAATTCCCCCTATTCGCTTTATTTCCGTTTACGTTATTGTTTGAAAGTTATCTTTCGGGAATACCTTACATGTGGTATAGCATATCATTTAAAATATACGTATAATTCGGCAAAGAGAAAAATGAACGCTGTAATCAAAACAATGTATATAGTTATTTCGAGTGTCAAAAATGTCGATACATTACAAATGATCATGCCGTGTAAATTAATTACTGATCGAATTGTTTATCTTTGTGGAAAATAAAGGAATAAAGACACGTGCCGATAGCCCTAAGTTGTTTACCTAAGCAATCTGCACTCAGGCCGTAGCCCGGTGTCAGCGAGGTAATTATCGCCCATACGGTCAATTAAAAGGTTAATTGGATACAAAAGTACAACCTGTTGCTCGGCAGGTTTCACCTGTTCAACAGGTAAATTGCTAAGCATCTCGTCTTAATGAGTAGACACCTGTCACTCCAATCAATTCAGGTAGATGAGTATTATGATAATACTGTTATGTCATATGGTGCCGGAAGTCATATACCAAATTCGGTCCTTTTAAAAGGGGACAAAACACAGCTCAAATCATATCTCCAAACACAAGCGAAGATGAACACACGAGCCAACCCGAACCGTAGAGTCGCCATTGAAAGGGACATGCAAACCCGCTCCTCTTTGTTAGGCGCTGAACGCCGATTTCGTCGTTCTTGTGAACAGATCGTCCTACTGAACCAGCGCCTCGACCAGCTACAGATCAGATACGACATGGCGAAGCGCAGTTCGAACCGTGCTTTCAGGTACAACCTGAGACTGAAACTGGCCATCGTAGAAGGCATGCGCAATGTATACTACGACTACGCTCACAACAAGGCTAAGATGGTTGCCAACCTTCGACGAGACCTGTTCGGCGAGACCGTTGAAATCATCGCCGATGACGTTGAAGAGCCTTCAGACACATCCATTGACTCCGTCGACTAGCTCTATATGGTTGAAGAAGCCCCATATTTGGATAGAGATTCTGGCCAAATGGCCCTTTTCAGGGCCACGTATCTTTCTAAAAAGTGTCTTCTCACACTCGCTAAATACGCAATCAACTTTATATACGTCTCTGACTCTATATATTCAGAAATGTACTTTCTCAATCAATTTACTAGATTAGCATAAAAATAGTTGAAATTTCTCAAGGGGCTTGTTTAGGTCCCTACAATTTACTTATATAACTTATTCATGAGATCGATACATGGTTTTATCAACCCACAAAAAAATTAACCAAGGCTGCGAATCGGGTTTTATTCAAAGACGTTTATAAGTTAAACGGTACTTTGATGATTTTTTTTAAAGATTTACTCATTTTAACCCTTACATATATGACAAAGGAACAAATGAAAAAAAATAATTAAACTATGTCACCTGATGTTTTAAGAAATAAAGAAATAATTATTGTCGCATTGAATTAGTATTTAATTATCAGCTGATATTCGTCTGATGTCATAAATTCATCATGAGAGAAACGGATTAACATATGAAGTTCATTCGTATTTAACTACTCCTCCCTATGATGTATGCGTAATGTATGAGTAAAACAATTTTTTTATGAAATTCATCACGTGACGTAGCCAGTAGGAGAGTCCAACTGAACAAACGCGAGAGATCGGAGGTGTGCCAAGGCTGGGACCCTTTTTAAAACATCTCTGATTTTATCTTGGCTAATGGGATCGTCTAATTCGTCAAAAACATGTACATTATCTCCTACAAACAAAATATCTGAGTTCTTATCGTCAATAACACAACCGCTTACAAATTTAAATTGTTTTTAAAAAAAACGGAGAAATTCATGTCACCGCAACAAGATCTAGATTTTCTCTTGCAATATTGATAAAATGATTTCGAATTTCTCCTTCGTAACTTACTTAGAGGGTCAGCCTCTGATTGGAGGTACCTGTGATAGACAATCTCTGATGATGTTTATATTTACATTTTGATTCGACAAGAGATGTTAGATGGAGATATCAGCATTAAATGAGGTTAGATTTGGTCCATAAGATGTACACAGACGTCGGCACTAATTGTCAAACCGGGGCTTATGAGGTTGACGCCTCCTTTTATTAGCAGAATGAGTAACGGGCTGGATTTTACAAGGACGAGATACTTCACACATGATGAGTAATCATCAATCCTGTGGCCTACTGTTATTGTAGTGGATTGAATACCGTTCACAATGCCATTTTATATATCGATCGTGTTATCTAAATGATTTCACATTTGTTGCTCTCTGCCATCGTTCCATTTATACATCTGTACCTTAATAAAACAATTTTCAGCATTATCAGAAATGTCATTTTTATCAGAATCCACAGTCGATTTAGTTGTAATACAAAATTCAAAATCAATAGGCGCATGATAAAACATTCGTTAAAAAGTCGCTCTGTAAAATGTGTTTTTTAATCAGCTGCATTATTTTCAAAGTCAATTACACTTGAACCCAAATCATTAAACAAATGCGAATTCACCGCTACTATCGCTAAGCGTTCTACCATTACAGACTCGTTGACCAGAACGTCTACATAATTATATAAGCTTGCGACCCAAGATATTGACAGTGACATCAGTAGATAGACGGTTAGGCACTTGCGTTCATTATGAAAATTGCTAAAATCCAAATCACTTTGCATTCCACAAACTAATTTTTAAAAAGTTCATCCTCTGACAACCGTAACTACTGGATGAACCGGCTCTGTTGGGCGTTACAGAGATGTGACGCATTCGTTTACATTGCTACCACTAGGGTTGTTAGCAGAGTTGGCCAGATATAATTTGCTGTTTACATAAAGTTTGCCCCGCACTAGCTTTGGTTTACAATCCAATCCGTCGTGATAGGGTAAAGCGCTTTTTATTTATCCTCTACGGCCTTGGGAATCTGCTCGCTAATGCTGAAAATAGAATCTCGGAGACGGAATGCACTATTTTTTTTACAAAGGTCAAGTTTTTCTAATATATGAATCGCGTTGTAATTGGGCGAGACCTGTCCTTGTTGAATTTTCCAAATTTGTGTACGCTTCCGAAATCCATTCTAAAGTCAACATTAAACTCATGTTCCAGAAAAGCACGAAGTTTCGCTTTGGTGTCTTTCTCTAGGTGTTCCCCTTTCAGCCCATAAAAAAAATAAAAAAATCATTGACCTATACAGAAGGTCAAATAACAACGTGAGTTGATCACGCTCTTCCCGCTAAACCTGTACCTCGTGTTGAATATCGGTAACAGCTGCTGTAGCCTGGACACTACCAACTTTAACATCGTCGTACACGTTACTAATGGTTTGTGCACTCTGTCCAATAACCTAGTTTTTACGCTCCATTAAATTCAATGGTTGTCTAAGACAATTGACCTTGACGTAAGAGCACATAAACCCCATGGACCTGTCCAGGTGGGCGTAAATAGGTGATGTTTTCCTCGCGCACCTATTTATTAGTTACTGGTGACATGGCACTGATAGAATCTGTAGGATGTATAAGCCCTTGATTTTCGGTGTATTGCAAATAAACCAATTGCAGAATTTCAAAGCGAAAGGATTCGACGTGCAGCTAAGACTCGTTTTTGTTAGCTCAAATTTAATATTTTCCATAAGAACACGAATAAACAGTATCAAACATGCTTCACTTCGTCCTCGACCACTCTACGTTAACTAAAGCTTTTTTGCTGGGTTGACACCGAATTCTGTGCTCTGCGCAGACATTTTGGACACTCAATGTAAGGAACCTTAAGAAATTATCGAATATTTTTTCGGAATGGTGTCGAAAATGGAGGCTTAGTATCAAACTGTCGAAACCTATAAAGTTGTCCATTTTCGGCTGTAACACATTACGGTAACTGACGTCGAGTTGACAGGTGGAACTTGTGACATGTAGAACATCTTAGAAAATACTTGCAGTTATAGATCTAGATCTAAAGGAGTGAATAGTGGAACATTATGTTCGTCATGCTATAACATTAAACATAAACACAATTAAATAAATAAATAAATAAATGTTTTCCATTTTTTGTTGTATCTAGGATAATCGATGAATCTTTAAGATGGCTGATTGCAAACAAACGAAAAGACGAAGCCTTGAAAGTAATTCGGAGAGTAGCAAGGCTTAACAAAGTTAGCGAAGCTGATGTTGCGGGGGTGACTCAACTACTTTCCGATGACCAGGAATTGACCAATCTTGTGTCTTGTAACAACCGAGCACATCCTGCCCTTCAGCCTTTAAATGGGAATGCAGGCAATTTCGATGAAAACGAGGACGATACACACACCGTGGAGACGAGGCTGTCGGAGAGTGTTGATAAACCTACTTTTATAGACTTGTTCCGACACAAACTGCTACTGAAACATTCCCTGATACTATGGTTTATCTGGTAAGAAATACTTCAGACGTAAATAAGACATTTGATGGGTTTAATGACAATAGGCCATTACAATTAGGAACTTCTTTTGTAAATCAATTAAAACTAATTATTTTCATAATAAGGATGTTAATTCATTTTGAAATAAATATATCCAGGGGAAAATAATTGGACGGCTTCCTATTTTATGAAAACATTTTTAGAAACTGACACCGTTTTAACGTGTCTAGAAATGAAAATGATGTCTGATTTCTTGACAAATAAATACGTGATTAAAAGTCATAGAAATAAGCCCATGTTAAATATCAAACAGTAAACATTCGCCTCAGGTTTAAGAGAAACAGTTATTTCCCTTTATTTCGCTAGGAGTACGAACAGTATGACGTATTTTGGTTTATATCTGACGTCAACATCTCTAACCGGGAATCGCCATCTGAATTTTTTTCTTAACGGACTGGTGGAGCTTCCGGGAGGATTCTTGTACGCTATTCTTGTTAACAGGTAAGTGGTGTAGAGACATTTTTCTGCCATCGTGTTATATCAGGTCGCATTATTGTAACACGACTCTCACCGTCTTATTGGTTTCATTCTTATTTCCCAAAAACACAGCTAACCAACGTGATGATATTTTGATATTAAATATTATACAGTAATAGCATGTTGATGAAGTAATTCCTATTTATGGTACATCTGGTTTAAAATGTTCTCCTGGCATGCTATACGAAGTTTGATACATTGCCACACGTGTCCTTTCGGGTCAATGGAAAACGTTGAATTACGACAAAATTAAAAGTAATTAGAATTAGATCGAGTATCAGCTCTTCCTGTTTCCTTATTTTCTGTTTTAATTAAAGAAATTCATTTTTTTGCTTTATCATTTAACGATTCATTATAACAGAATAGGCCGGAAGAAATGCAGCATTCTGTTCCATGCTATGACGGGAGTGGCTCTGATTGTGTCAGTAACCCTACTGGAGATCACAGGTAATGAATATCTCACCTTATCTTACTGACCAGATGATGGATTCACCTTATCTCACTAAACAGGTAATGGACCTTCTCACATTATCTCACTAAACAGGTAATGGACCTTCTCACCTTATCTCACTAAACAGGTAATGGACCTTCTCACCTTATCTCACTAAACAGGTAATGGACCTTCTCACATTATCTCACTAAACAGGTAATGGACCTTCTCACGTTATCTCACTAAACAGGTAATGGACCTTCTCACGTTATCTCACTAAACAGGTAATGGACCTTCTCACATTATCTCACTAAACAGGTAATGGACCTTCTCACATTATCTCCCTAAACAGGTAGTGAACCTTCTCACATTATCTCACTAAACAGGTAATGAACCTCTCACGTTATCTCACTAAACAGGTAATGGACCTTCTCACGTTATCTCACTAAACAGGTAGTGAACCTCTCACGTTATCTCACTAAACAGGTAATGGACCTTCTCACGTTATCTCCCTAAACAGGTAGTGAACCTTCTCACATTATCTCACTAAACAGGTAATGGACCTTCTCACGTTATCTCACTAAACAGGTAATGGACCTTCTCACATTATCTCACTAAACAGGTAGTGAACCTCTCACGTCATCTCACTAAACAGGTAATGAACCTCTCACGTCATCTCACTAAACAGGTAATGGACCTTCTCACATTATTTCTCTAAACAGGTAATGGACCTTCTCACATTATTTCTCTAAACAGGTAATGGACCTTCTCACATTATTTCTCTAAACAGGTAATGGACCTTCTCACATTATCTCACTAAACAGGTAATGAACCTCTCACGTTATCTCACTAAACAGGTAATGGACCTTCTCACATTATTTCTCTAAACAGGTAATGGACCTTCTCACATTATTTCTCTAAACAGGTAATGGACCTTCTCACCTTATCTCACTAAACAGGTAATGGACCTTCTCACATTATCTCACTAAACAGGTAATGGACCTTCTCACATTATCTCACTAAACAGGTAATGGACCTTCTCACATTATCTCAATAAACAGGTAATGGACCTTCTCACGTTATTTCTCTAAACAGGTAATGGAACTTCTCACATTATCTCACTAAACAGGTAGTGAACCTCTCACGTTATCTCACTAAACAGGTAGTGAACCTTCTCACATTATTTCTCTAAACAGGTAATGGACCTTCTCACATTATCTCACTAAACAGGTAATGGACCTTCTCACATTATCTCTCTAAACAGGCTATAAACCTAGTTCCCTTATGTCACTTAACAGATAATGGACCGACTCACCTTATCTTACTGAACAGGTGATGAACCTACACACCTGCACGATTTAACTAAACAGGTGATGGACCGACTCACCTTATCTTACTGAACAAGTTATAGACCGACTCACCTTATCTTACCGAACAGATGATGGACCGACTCAAATTATCTTACTAACCAGGTGATTAACCGACTCACCTTATCTTACTGGACAGGTGATGGACCGACTCACCTTATCTTACTGAACAGATGATGGACCGACTCACCTTATCTTACTGGACAGGTGATGGACCGACTCACCTTATCTCGCTAAACAGGTGATGAACCTTCTCACCTTACCTTACTGAACAGGTGATGGACCGACTCACCTTATCTTACTGAACAGGTGATGGACCGACTCACCTTATCTTACTGAACAGGTGATGGACCGACTCAAATTATCTTACTGAACAGATGATGGATCGACTCACCTTATCTTACTGAACAAGTTATAGACCGACTTACCTTATCTTACTGGACAGGTGATGGACCGACTCACCTTATCTTACTGAACAAGTTATTGACCGACTCACCTGATCTTACTGGACAGGTGATGGACCGACTCACATTATCTTACTGAACAAGTTATTGACCGACTCACCTGATCTTGCTGAACAGGTGATTGACCGACTCACCTTATCTTACTGAACAGATGATGGATCGACTTACCTTATCTTACTGAACAGATGATGGATCGACTCACCTTCTCTTACTGAGCAAGTTAGAGATCGACTCACCTTATGTTACTGAACAGGTGATGGGCCGACTCACCTTATCTTACTGAACAAGTTATAGACCGACTCACCTTATCTTACTGAACAGATGATGAATCGACTCACCTTATCTTACTGGACAGGTGATGGACCGACTCACCTTATCTCGCTAAACAGGTGATGAACCTTCTCACCTTACCTTACTGAACAGGTGATGGACCGACTCACCTTATCTTACTGAACAGGTGATGGACCGACTCACCTTATCTTACTGAACAGGTGATGGACCGACTCAAATTATCTTACTGAACAGATGATGGATCGACTCACCTTATCTTACTGAACAGGCGATGGACCGACTTACCTTCTCTTACTGAACAAGTTATAGACCGACTTACCTTATCTTACTGGACAGGTGATGGACCGACTCACCTTATCTTACTGAACAAGTTATTGACCGACTCACCTGATCTTGCTGAACAGGTGATTGACCGACTCACCTTATCTTACTGAACAGATGATGGATCGACTTACCTTATCTTACTGAACAGATGATGGATCGACTCACCTTCTCTTACTGAGCAAGTTATAGATCGACTCACCTTATGTTACTGAACAGGTGATGGGCCGACTCACCTTATCTTACTGAACAAGTTATAGACCGACTCACCTTATCTTACTGAACAGATGATGAATCGACTCACCTTATCTAACTGAACAGGTGATAAACCGACTCTCCCCATGTCACTAAACGGATGATGAACTTGCTTTATCTCAACCCACCGGCCTGATCTCACGTAACATGCAGGGGATCAATTTACCGCCTACGATTCATAACTCGATTCTTAAAAGATAGGAAAATAAAATCAGATGAAATACCCCCATGTCAAAAGAAAAAAACCACTAGATAATGGAGTCCCTCAAGGTAGTGTTATCTCGCCTACACTGGTTAATATCTTTATGAATAAACTTTACGAAAATCTACAGAAGTATTCACAGCAAAACAAAGAAAGCTAATATGGCACAATTTGCTGATGACACTAAAATACGGAGCACAAATGACGGTTATTATAAATAACGGTTACACTATACAGAACACTCCAAGATTGGGCTAATGAATGGGCTTTTGAAATCTCAAAGGGAAAAACATTGTAGTTATGTCCTTCGATATCAGACTTTAAAAACCAGATCTTTATCTAGATGACAAGCGCATACCTCAATGGAAACCACAATTTAGCCTCAGATAATGTGCTCAGTGCACTAGATGTAATTCAACACAAGGCACTTAGAATTGCATAAGGGGCTATTAAAGATGCACATCATTTAGTCTATAGGCAGAATCGGACTAATTGCCTCTAAATCTCAGAAGAGAAAAAACTTGTTCTCAAATATTCGACTAGGACGAAAACATTGGGACAAAATATTCCACCTGATAAAATGATAAAAGAAGCCAGGAAATCCGTTTATAGAGACAAATTAAAACAACAAAAGAAATCTGCTTACGATCGTCAGGTAGTTAAATTATTAAAGGAGTTTGATTTAAGACAATGATCAAATAGACGAAACGTTCCAAAATCCCTCACCACGTTGGTTTCTCAGTAAACCCAAACATAATAACGAAATTGTTAATTCTTCCAATAAGAAACTGAACCCAACAGGAGCGAAATAACATTCATTGCAGCCATAACAAACAAGTACAATGTTTATGTTAATTACTATACTGATCAACATTCCAACAACAGGTAGAGTAGGTATTGGAGTTCTCTCCCCTGACATCGGCATAACGATATCTGGTTGAATGGCGAACTACTGTTCTGTTTAATCCAGTGAACGCATTAGCTTTAGGCTTACCAATCAGGCTTTTAGATCAAACTAAACAGGACAGTCATCCTCTCAGGCAATCTTTCGGCACAACAATCTATAGACAACGAAGTCCCAAGTTGATATTCCCGGCAACGAAAGAGCTGACAAACTAGCCAGGAGAGCACTAAGTCAAAAATTCTAAATCTAAATCTAAAACAAAATTAAGATAAAAAACATCAATATCACGATGAAACACATATCATTAAAATAGTGAGTTATGTGGGAACAATCGGTCATGCCACCTTCTTCAGTCCCAAGCATTGAACAGCTAAAGCAGAAATGAATAATGTATTAAATAGTAATAAAATCCTTGTAAATTCCACCAATCACTAGATAGGCAGGGCATTGTCCACAACTTAATAATATATTTGAAACTATCGATTTCTCAACAAAATATACACCAGACAAACTATTAAACAATAAGTTGCAAAGGTGATGATACAGGATTTGGAGACTCGGGCCCATACCTAGGGCGCTCTAAGGGACGCGATAGGGCTCCTCTTCTGATTACCAGAACCTTGCGGAATACAATGCATAATAGATTGGTGTATCAGGATATCCAGGGAGACTGTATCTTAGGAGGTCTAAGGTGTCCTTCTTTGTGCCCCATTTCCCGCATATACGTTGTAAATATAGTTTACTCATACAGTACAGCGAAGACAGTTGTGTCTACCGGAGGTTCCGATAGGAATGCGTTCTGTTGAAACTATACACTGTAACAACACGTACATCACACATGTTAGAAAACAAACTTTAAGTCAATATCACACTCGTACAACACATGGTTTTATATGTATTTTACAGCTTCGTCATCTCGTCAGGACTTTACCATGTAAAGTGAAGATCTGTATCGCCATACAAAACACACATGGCGCATATTATTGGAAAACAAAATATTATAAGATAACATCACACTCGTACAACACATGGTTTTGCATGTATTTTACAGCTTCGTCACCTCGTCAGGTGCTCTTAGTTTGTACTATCACATAAAACAAACCCTGTAAAGGCATACGCACACTACCAGACAAATAATTACGACAATCACACCTCCCTTATAAGATAAGGGAACAAAAATCTGATACCAGGAACGGTGTGGAATTGCAGAAAATATTGACATTGTCAAAGCGAAAAAGCGAACAGTTACCTGATACCAGGAACGATGTTTAACAACAGAAAGTATGGACATAGCTAAAGCGAACAGTTTTCAGTGTTGCAGACAGAAGAAATGGATGGAAGACTTGCATATGGACGCCAACAATATATCAGCACCAACACCTTACCAACAACTAACTAATAACAGTCAGTCCGTCGGATGGGACTTCAAATGGTTACCTGCTTGGGAATGTCCAATTCGCACGATAAAGATCCATCTGTGGTTCTTCGAAAAAGATCTGGCGTTTAACGCCGACCCAGCGGATAGGGTTAGATTAACAAAAGGGATTATCAATGAAGTAATTTTGACGGATTTCCAAAATATTACAAAGATAATGAAAGTCATTATCTGTCCCTAACCGGTCCTCCTGCTGCGACGCGCCAAGTTCATGTTAGATCTACAATAAGGCCAAGAGGTCGTCTTCAAAATTAGAATTTAAGAACAGATTTGGTGGTATAGACGGCCCCTCTTTACCACATTATTCTATCACACTCTTTCCCGTCGTTTCATACTATATGTATTTCCCCTTCCTATCTTTTCTCAAACGCTGAAAAGTCGAAAGGCGTAATAGTGGACGTAAAATTCGCTAAGTATGATAAATACCTTACCTCGCCAAATGCTAGAAGTGTAAAGAAACTGTTTAAAAATGTTATATGTCAGTAAAAGAAAAAAAATTAAACGAAGTTAGACATTTTACACATACAATTACAGGAAGCAGAATTATTTGCTGAAAAAATGTGTTCTACATTGACGAATCATTTTATATGACGCAGTTTTTCAATTCTTCAGATCGTTTTGTCCTCTGTAAAATGTTCAATTCGTATTGAGTGGAAGTTTTCTTCAAAGGTTATAAACGGTAAATCTCGTTCAAATTGGAATTATCCAAATACTAGTATACAGGGCTTGTTGGGTAATGCAGTTGCAACGCAATCGCCTTTCACCTAAACGTCCAGGGTTTGATTCCTCGAATGGACGTGAAAATGACTACATATTATGAAATACTATTAGACACGGTGTCAAATTTTGCTTTTGTGAAACCTGGTTCATTGACTTCTTTCAGGACACCCTTGTTCCGATAAGATTGGTTCGTGATCTAAATGGTGTTTTTGTATATGAATTAGGTGATAATGTAAACAGTCCTCTTGCGATCCTGTCAACAGTCCTGAACTACGTCGGTAAACTTGGAATTGCATCTTCCTTCGCCTTGCTATTTCTTTACACTCCCGAACTCTACCCGACCAATCTCAGGTAAAAGTGTCATTCTTATTAACATTTAAAAGTATGCAAACTTGCTGTGAAATCATATATTTTCGATGGGCTCAGACTTCGTGTTTGAAGAAATCACAGACACTCTTTTTCTTGGGTAATGATAGCTCAATAAATTTACTTCAAACGTGTACTAGTTTTAACAGTTTGTGTATTATAAAATCATGGATCAAGAGTACCCTCGAAATTAATGAAAATAAAATCCCGCTAAAATTCAATAGTTCCCTGTATGTCAATAGGATAATTCACATTCACTATAATGATTGGTCAACTCAAATGATCCTTTGCATCCAAAGCTGGACAATATGTCGATGTTCAAAGAATAATTCAGAATTCTGAATTTTTTCCCTGAAGAATCTTTCGGTGTTGAAATTATGAGCTTTGCTTATAGAAGTTCAGCTGATGTCAACACTTTATTCATTATAGAAATGTTGGTCTGGGGTTGTGTTCGTCAGCAGCTCGCATCGGGGGAATGATTGCTCCATATTCCAACATATTCGTAAGTAGAAGAAAGATGCCGGGCCTCTTCATTATTCGCGTGTTCTATTGTTCATCAAATGTGGGTCTGGCGTCGATGAACTAGTCTTATTCAGAATATACCCATTTATGGTTTCTTCCACTGTAACTCAATCTATCTAACAATCTCGGATTTGTTCTCTGAAATTTGACATTTTTTCCCTAGTAATCCAGATTTTTCTGTTCTTTAGTTTGCCCATTTCAACATTTTCTGATTTCGATAGAATATTATTACCTGCTTTCGTATAAATTCCGTCACAGGTTTAATCTTGTAACGTGTAAATACAGACGTAAGCGTCATTTGGCATCCAGGTATACTTCACAAAAATCAAAATGTTGGCTTAGTGAGAAGACACCACTTTGCTACTAGATTTTAGTCCAGGTTGATTTTCTTTGTCAACAGGCGTCACACGTGATTTGGGGCCCAGGTGTGGTTTTTGGTATTTGTTGTATCATTGTCGCCTTTCTTACCATTCTGCTACCCGAGACGAACGGGAAGGAGCTGCCACAGACTGTCGAAGATTACAACGATTGGGTTAAACAAAAACCGAAAACGGCAGACAAGATATAGAGGATTAGGGAAGACAGACGCCGAAGAATCTGTCTATATAAACTATATTGACCACGTGTGGAGTTGCTGACCACGCTGTGTTTGTCCTCATATGTGAAATATAAAGTCCCCAGAGTCTTTTTCAACGTTTGTAAAGCCAGGCTTAAAATAATTACGTCATTACTTTTAATAAAGTTTATCATCTATGAGACAAAACCAATTTATCTAAATTGAGAATATTGTCAGCTGTTCTTTCACAGTACAGAAATAAATTCCTTTGTTATGAGCTTCACTATTTTCCAGTTATTTGATTTTGAAAAAGTTCCGTGGTCAAATTTACACAATCTGTGGTAGGTCATCACTTTGCACGTGTTTTACTAGTCAAGGGGTGGCATCTCCGAAGAATCTGGAAAAAAGGGGACTTTTGTTTTCACCTCAAAATGAATTCTTTTTAACTTGCATTGTCAGCTTTGATATTTAAGTAAAAGACTTGCATTGCTACATCACATCTGGTGATGACGCGACTTTTGCAAGTGTGACAAATTGGCGCATGCGGGATGTAGAAAAATATATCTATAAGTTTTAGTGCGTAGACTCGATATACAACGGAAAAAGCGAAAACGCGGACCAAATATTTCAGTTGACGAAATTCGTTGAAAACATTACTTTCACGCTGTCTCTTCAGAATGTCTTCACTGCCACATGGTTACCATACATCGTTCGCTCCCGCATGGACACATAATATGTGAACTCCCTGAGGTTCACCTCTCGGTATGATTCCTCTAGGAGGGTCGCCTCATCGTGTTTTTCAATTCAACAGCATCATTTCACAATGCTTTCACTCCTGGAGGATCACCTCACAATGTGTTCACTCTGAATATTCCGGAATATCTCGGAAGGAATGACCCACGTACTACTAATGACATTCGGAATAAAACGCATATCAACTGCACTTTCAAATTGTATGTGGTTACCATGGCAAACCTACATGTCGTGTTTTAATTCGCATGCATGTACTTGACGTTCCTCGGAATTTTTCATACAATATTGAAAAAAAGAAAGAAATTGATTGAATTTTGGAATTACCGCGCCTTACCTGGTTTCTGACAGTTATCATCACTGTTTTGATTTTTTTAGTCGCATACTGTAAGTTTCAGTAATCTAATCATTAACTTTTTTAACGAGACCTAGAAGGACGAAACAGCTATATGAAGCAGTTTGATTCAAAATTTTGCTCTTTTGTGTTTAATTCCAACGTTATATCAAAATGTATTTCTTGAACAGGCAAAGCCATGTTAAGGGGGATTCCCTTGTATTAACTGGTAGCTATCTCACTGAACAACATACGGGAGGCCCCTCAGAGCAATTAGGGTACTGATTCTGAATAACCATACTTCTTCCGAGTTTAAGATACAGTTGTACGTATATTTAATACGTGACATATTTCAGAACTAATTATTATATATACCCCGTAGTACATTACATTGTAACTTATTATGGATAATCTTTTATCAAGTACATTATATTGTAACTCTATCCCCGAGTACATTATATTGTAACTCTAAAAGGACAACATTATTGTAACTCTATTGTAACTCTATTTCCCTACATTTTAAATCTATTTACATTATCTTGTAACTCTATCCCCATACATTATATTGTAACTCTATAAAGTGTTATACAAAATTATATTTTTAACTCTATCCCCGAAACATTATATTGTAACTTATCCCCGAGAAGAAATGATCCCCTACATTATATTGTAACTCTATACATTATATTGTAACTCTATCCCCGAGTACATTATATTGTAACTCTATCCCCGAGTACATTATATTGTAACTCTATCCCCGAGTATAACTCTATCCCCGATTTATATTGTAACTCTATCCCCGAGTACATTATATTGTAACTCTATCCCCGAGTACATTATATTGTAACTCTATCCCCGAGTACATTATATTGTAACTCTATCCCCAAGTTGTAACTCTATCCCCGAGTACATTACATTGTAACTCTATCCCCGAGTACATTATATTGTAACTCTATCTCCGAGTACATTATATTGTAACTCTATCCCCGAGTACATTATATTGTAACTCTATCCCCGAGTACATTATATTGTAACTCTATCCCCGAGTACATTATATTGTAACTCTATCCCCGAGTACATTATATTGTAACTCTATCCTCAAGTTGTAACTCTATCCCCGAGTACATTATCTTGTAACTCTATCCCCGAGTACATTATCTTGTAACTCTATCCCCGAGTACATTACATTGTAACTCCATTCCCGAGTACAATATATTGTAACTCTATCCCCGAGTACATTATATTGTAACTCTATCCCCGAGTACATTATATTGTAACTCTATCCCCGAGTACATTATATTGTAACTCTATCCCCGAGTACATTATATTGTAACTCTATCCCCGAGTACATTATAATGTAACTTTATCCCCGAGTACATTATATTGTAACTCTATCCCCGAGTACATTATAATGTAACTCTATCCCCGAGTACATTATATTGTAACTCTATCCCCGAGTACATTACATTGTAACTCTATCCCCGAGTACATTATATTGTAACTCTATCCCCGAGTACATTATATTGTAACTCTATCCCCGAGTACATTATATTGTAACTCTATCCCCGAGTACATTATATTGTAACTCCAACCCCGAGTACATTACATTGTAACTCTATCCCCGAGTACATTATCTTGTAACATAGTTGTAACTCTATCCCCGAGTACATTATATTGTAACTCTATCCCCGAGTACATTATATTGTAACTCTATCCCCGAGTACATTATATTGTAACTCTATCCCCGAGTACATTATATTGTAACTCTATCCCCGAGTACATTATATTGTAACTCTATCCCCGAGTTTATTATATTCTAACTCTATCCCCGAGTACATTACATTGTAACTCTATCCCCGAGTACATTATATTGTAACTCTATCCCCGAATACATTATCTTGTAACTCTATCCCCGAGTACATTATATTGTAACTCTATCCCCGAGTACATTATATTGTAACTCTATCCCCGCATACATTATATTGTAACTCTATCCCCGAGTACATTATCTTGTAACTCTATCCTCGAGTACATTATATTGTAACTCCATTCCCGAGTACAATATATTGTAACTCTATCCCCGAGTTGTAACTCTATCCCCGAGTACATTACATTGTAACTCTATCCCCGAGTACATTATATTGTAACTCTATCCCCGAGTACATTATATTGTAACTCTATCCCCGAGTACATTATATTGTAACTCTATCCCCGAGTACATTACATTGTAACTCCATCCCCGAGTACATTATATTGTAACTCTATCCCCGAGTTGTAACTCTATCCCCGAGTACATTACATTGTAACTCTATCCCCGAGTACATTATATTGTAACTCTATCCCCGAGTACATTACATTGTAACTCTATCCCCGAGTACATTACATTGTAACTCTATCCCCGAGTACATTATATTGTAACTCTATCCCCGAGTACATTATATTGTAACTCTATCCCCGAGTACATTATATTGTAACTCTATCCCCGAGTACATTATATTGTAACTCTATCCCCGAGTACATTATATTGTAACTCTATCCCCGAGTACATTACATTGTAACTCTATCCCCGAGTACATTATATTGTAACTCTATCCCGGAGTACATTATATTGTAACTCTATCCCCGAGTACATTATATTTTAACTCTATCCCCGAGTACATTACATTGTTACTCCATCCCCGAGTACATTATATTGTAACTCTATCCCCGAATACATTATCTTGTAACTCTATCCCCGAGTACATTATATTGTAACTCTATCCCCGAGTACATTATATTGTAACTCTATCCCCGAGTACATTATATTGTAACTCTATCCCCGAGTACATTATATTGTAACTCTATCCCCGAGTACATTATATTGTAACTCTATCCCCGAGTACATTATATTGTAACTCTATCCCCGAGTACATTATATTGTAACTCTATCCCCGAGTACATTACATTGTAACTCTATCCCCGAGTACATTATATTGTAACTCTATCCCCGAGTACATTATATTGTAACTCTATCCCTGAGTACATTATATTGTAACTCTATCCCCGAGTTGTAACTCTATCCCCGAGTACATTATATTGTAACTCTATCCCCGAGTACATTATATTGTAACTCTATCCCCGAGTACATTATATTGTAACTCTATCCCCGAGTACATTATATTGTAACTCTATCCCCGGATACATTATATTGTAACTCTATCCCCGCGTACATTATATTGTAACTCTATCCCCGAGTTTATTATATTGTAACTCTATCCCCGAGTACATTACATTGTAACTCTATCCCCGAGTACATTATATTGAAACTCTATCCCCGCATACATTATATTGTAACTCTATCCCCGAGTACATTACATTGTAACTCTATCCCGGAGTACATTACATTGTAACTCTATCCCCGAGTCCATTATATTGTAACTATATCCCTGAGTTGTAACTCTATCCCCGAGTACATTATATTGTAACTCTATCCCCGAGTTTATTATATTGTAACTCTATCCCCGAGTACATTACATTGTAACTCTATCCCCGAGTACATTATATTGTAACTCTATCCCCGAGTACATTATATTGTAACTCTATCCCCGAGTACATTATATTGTAACTCTATCCCCGAGTACATTATATTGTAACTCTATCCCCGAGTACATTATATTGTAACTCTATCCCCGAGTACATTATATTGTAACTCTATCCCTGAGTTGTAACTCTATCCCCGAGTACATTATATTGTAACTCTATCCCCGAGTACATTATATTGTAACTCTATCCCCGAGTACATTATATTGTAACTCTATCCCCGAGTACATTATATTGTAACTCTATCCCCGAGTTTATTATAATGTGACTCTATCCCCGAGTTTATTATATTGTAAATTCAACCCCGAGTACATTATATTGTAACTCTATCCCCGAGTACATTATATTTTTACTCTATCCCCGAGTACATTATATTGTAACTCCAACCCCGAGTACATTATATTGTAAATTGAACACCGTGTACATTGTAAACCACTCCCCACAGAACATTATCGGAAAAGATATCCGTATGTATGTCTTCGTCACGTTAATTTTTATATGCAATGTCACAAACGTGTTGCATGCAACAAACCACTCCAGTATATATACTGGTGTCTTTGAGCATTCGTCCATTCAGGCTCGTACATTGATATTCCAACGTCAGATATGGACGACGACTTCGAAAATATGTCGGAAATAAATCCAACAGGAACTTCACGTGTGGTGGTGGATGATATATGGCGGGTTCTCCGACCTTGGAGTTATTATCAGATGTTCCAGCTTCCCATCATTCTCCTTGGATTCTTTCCTGTAGCGTACGGCATGCTGATACACGTGTTCATAGGTATGTTGTATATATATAGCTAAATATATCAATAATGTACTTTCTGTTGCTATTTTAGAATCACCAGGCATATATAAACAGCAATCTTTTAGCAATTCACATGGAACCGATGTAAATAATTAAGAGATCTCTTTAACCTTGAATAAAAAAAAGTCTATAAATAATATATACGTATAGGGTTTTAGGTGTACATAATATATCGTTAAAATCTACAGCTTGATATTCGCCTGATCACCGAACCATAACTTTGGCAATTTGTACGTTGTCGAGAGCTCCCATTGTTGTCGAGTCTTGTTCAATAATTCATGTGTTAAGATTGACTACAGTAATTTTTTTTTTGTTTTCTACACGATATTAAGTCTGAGAGGGATTATCTAGAAAGTAACATCGACGATACAATAATTGTACTGAATCATCGGAATAACACCGGAACAGATATATGATCGATGAAGTAATAACGACAGTAAGGACAGGTATACTTAGATTCTCATACATAGGCTATAAAACAAAGACAAAGTTACAAACGATAACCGAGAATGATAATATGCCGATAATCCCTCCGGTCGACAGAGGCCGAAGCGGTCTCTTAAATACATTTTTATCTAGATAATAAGGTCGCTCACCTGAAATGATCGGGGCACTTCTTTATGGAATGAAGATATTGATAGGCCAGTCACAGGGGGCTAACTCTATGAAAATATATATTATTAAAAAAATTATTTTATAGAAGATGAACTTGCCACCATACTGCGCACACGGCGAATTTGTTTTTCTTCAGAAAAATATTAATTTGAAAAAGAAGTAAAAATCCAGGAATTGGTATTTTTCAGTAAAATATCTCTCCATGTTCGGACACGGTGGTTACTTCCAATTTCTACAAGGAAATTATTTCAATAAAAGATAATTCCTTGTGGCGCCAGCTACTATAAAGCCTGTGTATAACCTATCATTTTTATAATGGAAATACTGGTTTGACATGTGAATTTCACGGAAAGAGAGTGTGTCCAAAAAATCAGGGATGGAATAATGTAAAATTCTAGTTACAAAGCAGTTTTTAAGTATTCGTTTTGATACAGCTGTTGATATTGTGTGAACGTTTGCCGCCTCATTGCTGAAGAGTTCCGCGCGTCATCTGTTGACGGCACATCCCAGTCCCTTTCGACATTATGTATACTATTACTACAAATAAAAAACACATGTTTTGGTTAATGGGGTTGGCACTTTCTGATGTCTGTAGACTCCCGCCGTCCATTCACTGTTTTTAACGTTATCACCATGAAATATCCAAATGAATAAGTATGCAATATTGATTGATATGGATGTATGGTTTGACCTGTGACCTTTAGTGACCTATATACTGACCTTTGGTAAAACATTACTTCGTAATAAGACGTGAAAAAAAATTCTTGTATACATAATTATTTTTGGAATTATGACATTTGGTGACCCATATATTGACCTTTGGCACTAATATAGTGAAGTTTGACATAACTTTACATTGTAATACGACCTGCAAATGAAAAGTCTACGATAGTGATTAATATTGATGACTTATTTGACTTCCGACCTTTTGTGACCTTTATGAGATAACTTTACATTGATATAAATGTGCAAATAAACAGCATACCATATCGATTGATATTAATGACAAATTTGACATGTGATCTCTGGTGACCTATATATCGATATTCGCCATATGCCTGTTATCTAAGAATGAGTGCCATCAAAAAATTGTTTATTGATAGAAATAGGTGACCATGAACATATGTTAACTGTTATAATTGACGAATGACTCGATTCTGCTTCAACATATTGATGTACATTAACTATATTTATCTTTATTTCGCAATTAACATATCATCCTTTTTCAAGTTGGAATGGGTAGTGTTTCTGTTGTATGTTCGATAGAGAAAGCTATGTTCATATGCGTGGGTAGTAAAAACCAGTTAACATACCCGTAAACTGTGTATATTTGTCCTTCTATTTCAACGCTTGTGGAATATCTACGTTAGATTGTGTTGCAAAGCAATTGATTAAAAGGACGGGCAATAATATCGCAATAGTCAACATATCACAATATTTGTCTAGTAACAAGATATTGATATGAATTTTCAGTATCGTAATATATTGCAGAGAATTTCTCCAGCTACTTTAGGGATTTAACCTCAGAATTTTTATAATTTTGTAGCGATTTTTGTTATGGAAACCGGATTCAAATTGTTTCATGTAATCTTAAGCTTGTGGTGTTCTATAGCTTCAAAATTATTCAAAATTATGAGTCACTGCATAAAATAAAGTTATAGCTCTATTGTGAACACGTTTGTTCTACAAAAAAAAATCATTTATATATTTGAATATTGTATCATATTGCAATACGAAAGCCACAATACCGACCCTTTTTACAACCCTTTAAGGCGACGAAGCACTTAAACTGTCATATGCCATTCATAAACCAATTTGTATAATTTGTCTTTTTTCTGACAAGAAAACAAGTGATTACTTGCTTCTTGATTGTGATATTCTAGATCACGTTCAGTTTTACAATTTAAATTCACTGTTACGTGAAATATGTGAATTTTATTTTTTTCATAATTTTTTTTATAGTTATGAAACACCGCATGAGCGATATTTTTTATTCGTATTTAATAGATAAAAAAAACCTCGGTCTTGACATATCTCAAAGACTTTTAAGTTTCCAATAAAGTGTATATATTTTATCAATTTCAACGTATAATTTATGGATTTCCATTTGATTTTTTTTAGTAGTTTCGACTTATTTTGTCATGTTATGGAGTGGCACCCGTCATCCGACGTCCTGTGCACCGAAGAGACCCAATAGGGGAATAAAGAAAATTATTTTGTTGGGGATGGGAAGGGGTTGGGTGAGCAGGTGTTTGGGAAGTGGCAGATTTGGGAAATCGAGCAAATTATTTAAAATCTGTCTTCATATGTAGGAATACCAGGATTCTATCTGAATAGAGGGAAAAAATGGGAAGATTTCAATTTTGTATAAATCACGGGTCTGACTCCCACGGGTCAAATCCATTTGAAAATCCTTCCCCATCTGTTTTGATCAAGAGCGATGGTGATAAAATCAAACCCGGGCGCTTGAGCGATACAGGCCCCTGGAACCTCTTGTTTAATGCATTTCCCCGTACATAAGACCTTTTAATGAATAAAAAAGATGCCTGGAGCGGTCTCCAAATCTAAAACAAGTCTGACCTTTTGTAGTTCATATACATGTAGTTTGTCCTTGGTTTTTTGCCATTTATGTAAATATATATAACGACAGTAGAACCTGATTTTGTATTTAAATCACTACAGCACATACCAGTAACATCATCTACATAAGGATAAGTTTGGAAACCTGAGCGGAAACCACGTGAGTTTTCACCGTGTAAGACTATATAAGATCTCTCGCACACTTCCACCCAGTCAAACAAGAGTGATTACTTATTTCAATTGCAAACTTGGCGTTATCTAATTGTGATGGGGAAAGGATAAAAAAATAATTCCACTTACAAAATTTTCGTTGAGATAAGTAATTTTATAGGTGCCAGTTACGCGTTGCTCCAGTTGACGTTCAAATTTTCCATGAATATCAATTGAGAGCAGTTTAATAGAAGCTGATCAATGCGTTTGAAATTGTTGTGTATTTTGCTTAACAATTTCACCTGTACCTTGTAGTATGTACATTTGTATCTCATTTTTAAAGCGTGTAGTTTAATTTCGCGGTATAATGCCAGCTTGAAGGAGATGTTTTCTGTGTAGTTTTGTAGTTGTAATTAAGTCCAATCCAATTTCCTTGTATCGGTGTAGTTTAATACGTATATACATACAGGGGTATGTATGAGGAGTGACAATTATACCCATGGTAGAGCTTTTCTTTATACTTAATAACAGATAGAGATCAGGTAGGCAGACCATATTTAGCTAGATATTAGATATAGTGGAATAAGCAAGTGATACATATGTTACAAAAGGCACCAGTATACAGATAAGCACCGCCACACCCATCACACATAATCATGACATGTGCACTATTAATCAGATGAATGTAACATTAGCTGTAGGTCAACAAACACTGCTGATCATGTGATCGCCTACCTTATCACGGCCTAGGAACAGTGTACAAACACATCTCTTACATTCGTATTTCAAACTAATTATTGTATAAAAATTACTTTACTAAAATAACTGCTAGTGGTTCAACAGTTTTGACAGCCGAACTAAATCATCAATTGTAATGAATTCCTTCGATGTGTAAGACTTTTAAAATATTGATATAGATTCTTAAAGAAAGTGTTTAATTTCTTTGATTTTTTTTTATGAGATATGAAATACTTACTGTAACCTAGACTTGGTTTTGGGATCCGGACCGAGATTGGGTACGGCGTACGGTGTACGTCAGTGGTCGACGACATGAAAGGAACCCTTGCGGTGAAAGTTTTAGAAAGTGAACGCCGTGATGTATACGTGGAAATTTTACAACATTAAAGGGCAAACGGTATGGACAAGATCATTCGTACGGTATACCGCCACAAGCATAGATTTTGCGATTTCGGCAGAGTAGCATTTTTTTAACCGGACGGAAATGTCTACCAAGCCATTTCTGCCATTATTTCGAATTCCTCAGGTCATAACTTAGTCAATCTCGTTCATCAAACACTGATTGGGAAAATAAAACATTTCTCTTCACGGAAATGTAGGTGTTACTGATATCTGCGGACCCTAGAATATAAAAAAAATGATTGAAAAAAAAGTATGTTCAATTTTCAAACCAGACCACGCAGAGTTAGAGAAGTTCTGGAAGGGCACGCGCCATATTAGAGATTGGGCTGACAACAGCCGTTATTCCAACTGTGAGTATATTAGGGTACCCTGATTCATCACTTCCTAATAAAGTCCTAATTTGTAAAAAAAATCTCAGAAAATTATAAGACGGATGGTCCAGTATTCGAAGTTGACTACTGCATTTAGGCATATTGCTCACAAATCTTCTTTTATTAAAGTTGAAGTTGCGTCTCTTTTTCCTTTTAATATTTCCTCGTCGAACGTGTCCCTTTATCTCCCAGCCTTGTTACTATGGGTACAGACGCTACAATGAAGATCTCTGAAAGAAACAACTGTCTTGTGAGTCTTGCGTCTGTCTGGAACACATGTCGCCCTGTTTCGCTTTAAACACAATTACGAGATGTAGTGTACCGGGAAATTCCCACCAGTCGAGACTAGACAGACTAGAAAGAAACAACTGTCTTGCGAGTCTTGTGTCTGTCTGGAACACATGTCGCCCTGTTTCACTCTAAACACCATTATGAGATGTATTGTACAGGGAAATTCCCACCAGTCGAGACTAGAAGACATTTCCTATGGTAATTAGCGATATCGATGGTTAAGCTGCACAAAAACGCACGAATGGGTGTTTTGTTTACTGATGTGGCAGAAACATACAGTGTACTGGGACACATATTCGTGAAAGTTCTTAATACCATAGAATCCCATAATCTTGTGTACCTTTGGGTTGACATGAATGTAGAAATTGAGTTTGTTGTTGATACTTGCGCAAGGTCGTTTTTAAAATCTACTTTGATACCCATGTTTTTCACATTAGGAGGAACCTGCTGAGAGAATGTTTTAAATAAAATCAAAATGCTAAAAGTAAATGCAATAACTTTTTGAATTATTCTTGAAACAGAGTGGTATTCATGAAAGCACAATTTCAAGTTGTGATTTAAGACGGCAACCAAGTTTGAAAGCAATCTATTGAAAACTGATAGGAAAGATTATGAAAACCGTAAAAGGGCAGTAACTCTTCTAAATACAGACGCATCAATCTATCGTTCCGGAAAACACAATTTCGTGTTATGGCGATTAATCCTAACAAGTTTAAAAGCGATTAAATGAAAACTGGGAGGAGATCTCGACAAATAAAACGTTTACGATGGGCGAGAAAATAATTGATGGGCATTTCGGCAAAAGCAATCCAACACAACAAATCATTATCTAAACAAAGATATCAGGAATAAATTCCACAACTTTTGAAGATGGGATTTTTATTTCTTTCGGTCATGAATGTCAGTGATTCGCGTGACACGTGCTGATGAGGGGGGGGGGGGGCTTTTTGATGGACATCGCAGAGATTATCTCCATAGAGACTTCATAATTTTTCCTATACAGTGAAATCTATTTATGGATAATGAAAAGGCTATTTCAAAGATACGATGAAAAGGTAGGTGTTAAGCTCTTGATGTTACGTAATCTGATAAAACCTCACTGCGTCTTCCGACTCTTGTAATTCGTTATCGAGGGTCTATCGTGTGCAAATGCTTCAACAGTGTTTTGTACATACCATTCTGACTTACCACCTCAATTTTATAAACATCTGTAACATGATAACCTTGTTTTCTCGACCGGCTATATGCACAACCTGATGGAGTTGAGTAACAAACCCGGACAGATAAAAAGACAATATGTGTTTATGAAACACTATGTTTCCGGTTGCTACAAAAGTCTGAAGTGGGACATTAAAACTGTGTTGTGTAAGGCATGTGCTAATTACATGCACACTTTGTGAAATACGTCTTCATTGTGCAATAGTTAAGGCCAATGTTTAAGTTTTTTCAAATGTAGGTCAAAGGTCATAGTCAAGGTAAAATGGTCAATAATTTTGGTACCACCGGAAATGTCTTGTCACACAAGGAACACACATGCAAGATATGAAAGCCCCGCCTCGTACGTTGCAATGGTTATGGGCAAGGTTGAACAAATTAAGAGACAGTACAAAAACAAAGATTGTGTCAAAAATTAAAAATATTATTTCTTCGAATTGTCCTGTGCCTTGTAGCAAAGAAAGTCTTTACCGTGTGTGTTATATAGACACTTCAATATCACATACGGATGGTATGTCAGTATTATATTTTACAAGGAGATTTTTGCACCTGGTTTTATATCGATTACCCGTATCCGTCAAACTTCAGGCAAGTCGTTTTACTATCTATTCACTGTTTTTCGAAGTCAGAAAATAAATCTTAATATCAAAAAATCGATTTGTGATGTCAGAAAATGCGTCTTTTTCTTACATATTTTAAACATCAAAGCGACGTAAGCTTGTATAATGCCTATATACTAGACGATGATGACAGATGTGTATGTACACGCGCCTATGAATACGGTAATTAATGTTGATTTAAAGGTTTCAGATCTTAATTGTTGACTTTGATGTATAATTTATTGCATACTCATAATGACTGTAAAATTTCACATTTTACATAGATGTATTTAAATACGAGCGCTGAACCTGAAATGTTGTTTGTTGTTGACCATGGATTCTTGAAATTCAATTATCTATTTATCAAGCTTTTCGTCCACTATAACGACCTTTCGGTGGACAACTACCTTGAAATGTTAACTTAAAACTCCATACTGTGGTTATTTTCTTTATGCAGTCAACACATCTGCCCATAATTTATCGGCACGAACGGTGTACGCACAAGGTGTGAAATTACATATGTACACATGTACATGCCACCGAGTCGACAAACAGTTCACACATGTGTTTAATAGCACGTACACACTCCATTCGCACACGAACTGCAGTATGGAAGCAAACGAACAGGAATCTCGTTCCAAATTTATGACTGACAATTCCACGGTGGATGATGTATTGTTAGCTTTGAAACCTCTAGGACGCTATCAAATAACGACTGTTATATGTGTCTTAGTCGGCTTCATGCAGATGGTACATGCAGTCCTTATACACGTTTTCATTGGTAAGTATTTTTGCCTGTCTGGTTAAATTCTTTCCGGATGTCACTACGTGTAAAGGACGTTTGATAACTTCTTGTCTACCCCTATGGTAATTGTAGTAATAGTAATTCTATGCTGAGTAAATATATGTACATCTCCGATCATTATCGATTTGTAAATGTAAAGGTTGACGTATGTAAATGTATGTATAATTTGTATGAATAAATACCTAAACAAATATAGGATGTTAGATTAATCTTAGCTGTGACAGCCTAGTCACTAGAGCATGCGAAAGGAATATCGAGATTCGGGTCATACATAGGGTATTTCATACAAAACTTTTAACAGAAATTAAACAGACACGTATATGCCTTTACACATACATAGCTTAAAGTGCAAATCAGTCAAGCAATAGCAAAGCACAAACTTAACTTATAATAGGTCGAAATATAGATAAATAAAAAATCAAGCACAGTGGACATTGGATTGCTTTGTTCTCGACGGTTTTAATCACATTTTTCTAGTTCGATTTGATTTCATACCTTTGACTTTTAGAATAGTAATATTACTAGACTCTTTCATGTGTCAGGGTGTAGGATAGAGATATCCCGCCCGAGGGCTCACACAATGTCCTAAAACCAGATGCTTTGCGTTTCTGGTATCAATAATTACCCACAGTTATAAACTATTCACTCTGGCTTTCACGCTACTTATAACACATTTCTTTGTTCGATACGTGATCCATCGATCATTGCAACCCCTCGCGCCTTTATTTGCTTTCTTGGTCTTCTTTTTCTACTCCGCCCTCACCGACCCGATCCCCCAACCTTTTATTCCACTTTACATTAATCTTGCCTATCCTATTCCGTTTATAGTGAAACTAATTTTCTCAAATTAACGACTATATTTGTCTATTACACACATTTGCCACCCAACCATCCCCATTTTCTTGCAGCTAAATTTGTTTCCGACGTTATCTTCTTTCCGAATGGTGGCAATATTAGCATCATCATTTTTTTTATTCATTCTCACTCGACGCCTTGTCTACCACCTATATGTTGCCACTAATGAGTAAACCATGAGTCATATATATTGATTTGTATATTACTTTTATCATCACATCAAATGCGGTATCGTCAGAAGAGCTGAAACATCACATTGAGCAGGTGTGACACAAAACGTCTATTCATCCGAGATTCTCGAGATCAGAAGCACGATACTGACAACGTGTAATACATGAGCACGTGTATGTCTTCACGACCTGTACCACAACAGAAAGTACAGGTAATCACTGTCTTCACGGCATGTACCACATTAAGTACAGGTAATCTCTGTCTTCAAGACCTGTACCACAACATTAAGTACAGGTAATCTCTGTCTTCAAGACCTGTACCACATTAAGTACAGGTAATCACTGTCTTCACGACCTGTACCACAACATTAAGTACAGGTAATCACTGTCTTCACGACCTGTACCACAACATTAAGTACGGGTAATCACTGTCTTCACGACCTGTACCACAACATTAAGTACGGGTAATATCTGTCTTCACGACCTGTACCACAACATTAAGTACGGGTAATCGT
Organism: Ylistrum balloti; assembly: GCF_031769215.1. NCBI lineage: Eukaryota > Metazoa > Mollusca > Bivalvia > Pectinida > Pectinidae > Ylistrum > Ylistrum balloti. The sequence continues at coordinate 2,708,881 of NW_026782097.1, read as the reverse complement.
CACCACCTGTTCCACGATATGATGTACATGTAATAATCACTCCCTGGTAAAATAACACACGTTCCGTTTAGTTTTATCATCATACCACCAAATAGTAAAACTTTAAAACGAAAACTAATGTAATAACGACTTGTATTTTGACGAATATGCTAATACATATAAAGACATATTTCTCTTTTTCAGTATTATAATATTTGTAGTCACGTGTATAAACCAATAAAACGTTAAATATAATGTACATTTATGACGTCGAAATTCACTGTCGGGTACCTGTTAAGGAATTGTCTTTTCAAGATGGTGGCCGTAGACGGCCACAAAATATGTTGTTCACTTTAAGTCATTGGTTTATGAATACAATCAGACAGAGACAAGTACCATGCGAAACTCAGAAATACTCGAAATTTGTATTACAATTTGTGTATGGTCATAAATAATTGTGAGCCCTTCGCAAAGTTGAACGAACTGTTGAATTCAGCACCGAGGTGAGACTTGCTGTTAGGTTTTGCTCATATCGAAATATTGAAGCAGTCTAAGGTTGATTTTCATTGTCAGAGAGACACTCCAATAACTTCCGCTTATAAACTATCTTTTATTTATGCTCATTTCCTGACGACGTGGTACTTGTCAGATTGTATTCAAAAACCACTGACTTTGTAGCTTATAGTATACGTCCGACGTCTTGAAAAGACTATTCCTTAACAGGTACCCGACAGTGAAATTAGCCAGATGACGTTGTACGATCATCACATCAGAATTATCTATATCTCTGTGGTGACTAGGTTTATTGTTTCGCGGACAGCTACTCATTTTGTTACAATTGGTTGTAATAATATTTGTAACAAAACAGGACCGTCGCCACCGATTATTGCAAATCAAGTTGTTTCAACTATTGTCTATAACAGATTGGGTTGTTGGAACAAATTGACACTCTACATCCCGTCAAATACGTTCACGTTTGTTACAAATGTTTTCCAAATGTTTTCAGTATTGTGATAATTTAAGGTTCTAACAAACTGGAACGCTACAAGTGCCACTTCGAGGTGTAACTTCAAGCTTTCTTCCTGCAAAACATTGAGAGGCCATCTGCACGTTTTCTAAAATAATTGTGGTATAGTTGCTAGTTTTGACACAACCACGTCAGCACAAGACGGTTAGTTATTTGATTTTCCAGAGAAATATACAAATCGCCCCGGTTAGGGTTCGAACTACATACTTCTCTTGAGGAATCAAGGTCCCATGCTTTACCGAATGAGCTATGACGGTCCAGAGTTTTGATAACTAGAATGAGGTCTAAAAGGTTTTTAAATTCTTAACTTCTTTTTCTTATTATTGTATTTTGATATAAGTAATATCTATGTCATTATCATGTTGTAGGCTACACACCAGATTTCCAATGCCGGAACTTGAGTAAGCCGTTGACTGAATATGGAATCGATCTCTCAAACAATCAAAGCTCTCACATCATCGAGTATAGCCAATGTCACATTACGATCAAGGAGGACGGAACAACTGAAAATCAGACAGAAATGTCATGTCCGAACGGGTACCAGTTCAGCACACAACAAAGTCGTTCAACCATTGTGACTGAGGTAGTTCTAGACGACAAGGTTCCTGTCTATTGCAACACAGTTAGAACATCCTCCTGTCCAACACAATTAAGTAAAGAGACATTCCTGTATAATGTAACTAAGTTAGTACACACTCCTGTCTAATGTAACTAAGTTAGAACAGATTTCTGTCTAATTGATAAACTTAGGGCAGACTCCTGTCTAATTGATAAACTTAGGGCAGACTCCTGTCTAATTGATAAACTTAGGGCAGACTCCTGTCTAATTGATAAACTTAGGGCAGACTCCTGTCTAATTGACTAACTTAGAACAGACTCCTGTCCAAAATAACTGAGGTATGACAGATTCCTCACCATTGTTATTTAGTTAGAGAAGACTACTGTCCGTTGTTAGTGAAGGAGAACAGGCTTCTGTCTATTGTCACTGAGGGAGATCGGACCCATTTGTTTTCTGTCTATTGTAAATGAGGTAGGGCAGACTTCTGTCTGTTATAACTGATCATCCATCGGGTAGAGCTGGCTAAATATACATTGTTACTGAGGTAGATCAGACTCCTTGTACCGAGGGAGAGAGATATTTGCCAAATGTCATCGAAGTGGGGCAGTCATGTCATTGTGACCTGGTTTTTGTATACAAATTGGGCCAGTCCCTCATTACGAAATGCCTGGATATAGCTCTAAGTTGGATTTAAATCATTTCCATGACTATATTTTAGTACTAAGAACAACCGGGAACTTTTGCTGTATATTAATGATTCAAGAATATCTCAAAACAAATAAGCATATTATTCATTCGATAAATCTTTCGATATAATTAATCTGTCGCTCCGTCTTGCTAGAAAAGCTGGCGAAACCACATTTCCATCTGTAGAAGACAATAAAATGAAAAACAAACACTATTTGTTACAGTGGGATCTTGTTTGCGATAACCAGGGTCTGGGTGAGCTGAGTCAGACGCTGGTCATGGTTGGACAAATCGTAGGGGCGATATTTCTCTCCCCACTACCCGATAGGTACGGCCGAAAACCCGTCATGATTGTTGGACAGGTTCTCGCCTTTGCATTGGGTGTCTCGGCGTCATTTAGTCCCACCTACGCCGTTTTCTGTGTCCTGCGATTTCTTGTCGGCGTTGTGATACAGGTATTGATAACCTTATCATGTCATTTCTTCCACTTTTTTTCAAATTGGCGCAGTTCTACTCATTATTTTGCAATATTATGCAAAGATTTAATCTTGCGCTTCTTCCCTACCTTGAATTGACCGGGGTATATATAATTGCGTCTGGCTACTCATCTACTCTTTGGCTGATGGACTTATTTAGCGAAAATGAGTTATTGCAGAGAGTAGTTCTCGTAAAATATATGTAGAGATTATGGCCCTTGAACTTTACAAACTTCAAGAAAATTATCAGTTTCCTCTCACATGCGCACAGCTTGATTGGGATAGTAAACTAAAACTGATAGTTGTATGATGGGAAGATGCAGGTGAAATTTATATTGTGTTGTTCCAGATTTTTTTCTTTAAAATAATTGGTGCCGTTTTACTTATTTAAAAAAAAACCCACTCAATTTACACCCAATTTCTCTGTGCCGGTTGGTGATGAACTGAAATTTGAGAATTAGTTGTAATGTTTGCTCTAAGTCAGCTGTTATTTAACTTTGGTTGTCATAGCTGAAGCAGTTTGAAGTCATGTCTGTGCAGAAATCTACAAATGCTGGCTTTCTACCCCGCAGTGTCTCAACACGACCACTCCAGTGATGTGTCTGGAACTGTTCCCTACCGAGTATCGGGGTTCTGCTGGAATCATTACTAACACCATGTGGTCGACGGCTGTGCTCTCTCTCACCTTATTTGGTTATTTCCTGAGGGACCTATCCTGGCGCCATATTCAGCTGGTTTCCGCTCTATCTTGTATTCTTGGTCTTTTCTCATTCTGGTAGGTAACATTTCCATAGAAAATATTTTTAAAAATTTGGGTACCATTTGTTTTGTTTTGCATAATTTCTTTTCGTGACAAATGTGCGTATATTCAACCTGTATCTTTTTCACGTTATCGTCGTTTATGATTCGACTGTTTAAAGACCAAAAATGTACACATTCCATGTTCCTTTGATTTTTTAAGAACTTACATTTCTTCCATTGTGCTCCATACTTCCCGCCTCTGGGGCCAGGATGCACCGTTTATGCAGAACTGATCCTCCTTCATCCAAGAATACTTCAGACTAAATTTGCAAAATCCTATCATTCCTAAAGGAGGAGAAATTTAAAGAATTTAATATATTTCCCCAATTGGGCCCCTTCCCTTCATCGCAAGGGACCGATACCTACTGCCAACACAAAACTGATTCCCCTTCTCCAAAGAATGCAGATAAGATTTAAGCAATATCCATTCATTCCTACAGGGATTGAATTTTAAAAAAATTAACTTGTTTCCCCCTAATGGTCCCATGCCCCTCCCTTACAAAGGACCGAGACACACCGCTTGCTCAAAACTGGTTTCCCTTCACCCAAGAATGCTTCAGATCAAATGTGGGCGATATCCATTCATTCCTACTAGAGTATAGAATTTACTCTATTTCCTCCATCGGACCCTATCCTCCTGCTCCAGAGACATGACTTTGATACGAGATTGATTTGCTTTTACCCAAAAATGCTTCAGACCGAATTTTGGCAATTTCTATTTATTCCGACAGGACAAGATTTTCAAGAATTTACTTTATTTCAATTATTTTGCCTCGCCCCTCCTACCCAATGGTGGCGAGACCTGATGCCTTTACAACATTGATTCCCATTCACCCAAGGATGCTCTTGACTTAGTCTGGTCTATATCTGTTCAGTCTTCCATGACTTAGTAGTGAGTTTTAGTAAAAACGTTGACGGACGTCGGACACACGACGGACGCCGCGCCATGTCATAAGCTAAACCGGTCCTTTGGACCAGGTGTTCTAAAAATCGACCCGGTTGATATTCAAAATTCGGACCAATTTGATATTACCGCCACAACCGCCATCTTTAATAAACTTGTTATCACTACTTCTTTGGAAAAATAAGACGTGTTGAGACAGAGCTTTCCCTGATTACATTTCGTTGATCCACGCATGAAGTTTGCCCAAACTTAAATAAGGATCCAATCCGCATTCAAGATGGCTACAATACCCACCATTTTGGCACAAAAATGCATATATTAAAACATACCTTCCACCAATGTTGTGCTTAGAAATACTGGAAATGGCAGCATAAGATAACAACAGCTGGGTTTTATAACAAACTATGGCTGTGCATATGCTCTTCCCTAGAAGTCGCCCACGTGCCTTAGCCATTCTTGTAAACTCTGTATTGCAACCGAATTGTGTTTTGTACAGGACTATGGACGAATCGCTGAGATGGCTGGTGGCCAACAACAGGAAAAGAGAAGCCATGGCACTAGTACGTAAGGTCGCCAGTCGGAACAATGTTCCTCCGGAAAAAGCTCTATACCTGCTAGAGAAAGTAATGGAGGGCTTCACCATCACCATCGAGCCGATTGGTCATAACAATGACCTAGAACTTACTGTGAATACACGAATGACGGATACAAATGATTATAATGACGTAAATCTGACAGAGGGCACGAGGAATGGTCACTGTCTCAAAAAGGAGACCGTAAACAAGAAAGTCACAGAAAATTCCTATACTCCTCAGATTTCTGCTGAGAGAGACGATTTGTTGATAGAACGCTCACACCAGGACAAGAAATCTCAATCTGAACATATCTCTTACTTGGATGTGTTCAGAAATGCAAAACTACTCCGCAATACAGTAATTCTGTGCTTGTGCTGGTGAGTCTCTTTCCGAAACTCCTCATATCAATGTTTCTGGGTTTTTTAATAGCTATCGTTTAATTGGAGTAAAAGTTTGTTTAAAAGTCGATTCAGTAACTTTCGTTAAAAAGTAGACGAAAGTAAAAAGTATTCGTTTCTGCAGACGTTGGATGAACTTGAGAGAAGTCGTTTCATAGGGCTTCTAATAAAGTCTATGGTATAATCAAATCATTTTCTTTCTCTTAAAGATTTCCCGTGATAATAAAACATCAGAAAAATCATGATTTTCCTGTTTAAGGTTTTGTCTGAAGATAAATCATGACATTCCTGTTTAAGGTTTTGTTAAATGATCAGCCATGATTTTCCTGTTTTTGTGTGATGATCATTATTTCCAGGTATAAGGTTGATGCGATAATAGAATAATGAATCAGGACTTTTGGCTGGTTCCAGGTTCTCCTCTGGTTTCGGATACATGGGACTGTTCCTGGTGCCTTCTTCATTCACAGATGACATCTATATAAATTATTTCATCAACGCTATCGTCGAGTTCCCAGGACTTTTCATCATGCTTTCATTAATCAACAGGTATAAACTGTTATTGTACCACCAGATATATATAACCTGATAATATTGGATATATGAATTGGTCAGTTATGTATATGAAACAGAAAACGTTTACTCTTCAAGAACACCTGGTTTTGTGGTTTTGAAGGGTTCTTCACGCAAACATTTTTTTGTTCATATTTTGCTTCTCGTTTCATACATTTTTAGTTTGATGTAAGATTTTGTAAACATGTTGGTATTTGGTTTCTTTTTTTTACATTACAAATGTTACCTTTATACTATAAAACATCCTTTTATTGAGCTGAAATGTCATGGTTTTCCAAATAAAAAACGGAAGTTTTTTTTATCAAACTCATGCCTGACAGTAGGTAGGGATGGAGGGAAGTTATCGCACATAAGACTGAAAGGAGTGCCAATTTGGGCCTTCTGGTGGCCATGACGAATACTTTTTATTTTTTGTCTATTAAAAACTTGAGGTCAGACGGTAATAACATGACATTAATCTAAGGTCAGCTCATGGCCGTTCAGTTGTTATAGGGGGATAAGTGGGGGATCAAATTCATAATTATTGCAATAATTATCAAAGTCCACGTCATTACCGTCTGACCTCAATTTTTTAATAGACAAAAAATAAAAAGTATTCGTCATGGCCACCAGAAGGCCCAAATTGGCACTCCTCCTTTGTCGGTGATCTTAGACGCCTTTTCAGGGTTATAGGGGTCAAGGTCATCATGAATATGCTGACACTTGACAGTGTGTGGAATGAGAATTGTTGCGCCAACTTTTTACAAAGTGTATCGATATATCATCCAACACTATGAGTATCAACAAATAATTAAAAGAGACGAAGATTTAGTGACGAGGACAGGTTCAACAATATCACCTTTATCGAACTCAAGAACACAAAGCTGCAAAACGTGTAAACAATAAATATGAATTAATTGTCTCATGCACTTTTGTACTGTATTTTTTGTTAAGCTCATATCCACTTATTGCATTTTGAATTATACAAATACATTGAAATAATATTCGTATGTAGTTTGAGCATTCCATCAAAAATGTCAACCACATAGTATCTGTATATCTTTATATGTTAAGATGGAAACTTTTGGGGAGTTTGATTTTACGTTAGGTAGAGGATGACTCGGAATGAAAATGAAAGCATTGAAAATAAGGTAGATAAATCATGATTTTGGTAAAAATAGCGAATGATGTACATACTTACATACTTGAAACCGATGACTTAATGATCATTATCACAAATCTTTGTCATGTTATATTCTCAGAATTGGGAGGAAGTGGCTGACCATGGCATACTTTGGACTAGCTGGCGTTTCGATAGTAGCAGCCGTCAGCATATTACTGCTAACTTCAAGTACGATTTAGACAAATAAATCAACAACGAAATTAACAGTGAAATCAACAATGAAATCATTAACGAAACACTAAAATGACCAATTGATGATGCAAAATGCAATGAAATTGTTCAGAATTGATAGTTAACATATTAAATTAACATCTTCTGTTTATAAACAGCCAATTAATTTCGATTTCTGTGACAGGGCATCACGAGACCACCGATATCATAGGAGCTGTTGCGATCTACCTTGGCAAATTTTTCATATATGGTGTTGTGGCTATGCTGTATATATACACACCGGAGCTGTATCCGACCAACGTCAGGTATTTTTATATAGCTTTGGTTTTACATGGCTTAACGCCAAAAAGTTGTTGACATAAAACGTTTCAATATTATCTTTGATCTCAATGAATGTCACACTTTGTTCTGTATTCTAATTTTCGAGACATGTTAAGTAATATGTCGTCATCGTCACTTTTTCCAACGTCTTACACTTTGTCACCTAGATGCAATTCATATACTCTAAGAAGTCCAATAACCTGCATGTTGACATCATATACATTTAAAATTTTGATGTTGGCAACAACCATAAATTTTGGGAAATAAAAGTTTTTATCTTTTAGATTTTACATGAAAAATTTAATAAGTCTTAATCATAAAATGATCGAGACTCCTTTAATTACGAGAGACCATTGTTGATACATACCATAGGGACTAGGCACGAATGATACATGAAGACAGTAGACCCTCGATAGTCAGAATGCCGATAGTCCGGAAAACATGCAAGCCGGACGGAAACGTTCGAGAACGCATTTCTGAAACGTTAATTGTTTACATCAGTCCGGAAATTCGAATTCCGGCTCCGGAAATACGTTTTGAGAATGGAATAGTCCTTTTCTTAGGCTGCATTTTCTTAACCCAGTTGAAACGGAATTATTCCACTATAGGCTATCGCACAGTTTCGGATTTTCCTGTCAAGCATAAATAAATTAACTAAAATTAAGATGCCATCCATTTCACTCATACATTATAGTGTTCCAGGGAATATGTGAGTTATCCTATCCTTCTTTTTAAGCTGAAATTCTGAAAACTAATGATATTCATAAAATTAATTTCGGACAGGAATGGATGGACTCCTAAAACTGCAAGTGCCAAATATCTTAACCTGGCGTTTTTCTTGTAGGTTCATTCTGTCCAACCATTTCAACTGCTTGCTTATCTATTTATCTAACGGGTTTTACGTCCACTATTTCGGCCTTTCGACCATTCAGCGGACGAGAAAAGATGGGAAAATAGGAAAAATAGAAAGTGATGGGAGAGAGTGGTATACAGAGATGAGGGAGAGAGAACCGTCTATGTTATTTGACATTATCTAAAACTATAATTTAGAAGGCGACCCCTTGGCCTGATTGTAGACCAAGCCAAACAGTAAGCACGACGCTAAGAGGACCGGTAGCAGGACTGAGAGAAACAGGAAGGGGGTACTACACTATGTAAATTCCATTATGTTGATAGTATTTTGGAAGTCCGTCAAACTTACTTAATAAATAATCCCTAATGCTAACCTAATCCTAACTTCTTAGCCAACGTTATCACACTTGTTCATTTCCGAAAAGCCACAGAGGGGTCTTTATTGTGCGAGTAGGACATTCTCAAACGAGCCACCACTTTAAGTCCCATCCGACGGACTGCAGGTTAATGGTTAGGTGTTAGTATGGTATTTGTGGTAATCTGTTTTTCGGTGTCCATGCGAGGGTAATTCTTTTTTTCATTTTAATCTGTCACTCTATGTACCGTTCCCTTGTTCAATGTCTATACTTTTTCTGTAATCCATATTGTTCCTTTCGTCATGTAGCTGTTAACTTCCCGACGTTTGTAAGATTATATTCAGTGATTGTGATGTTAGTTTTGGGAGAGGTTAATGAAAGATTCAACAACTTAGGCGAAAGCGCCTTTGGTAATTATACCCCGATAATCCAAAGTTTTGTCGTTTTGAGTTTTGATTGAAAGTCAACTTTCATTGTTAACACTGTGTGACGTCATAACTTCCCCGTATCATCTTTATTAATAAATTACGTCACAAACCAAATGATATAATTATGAATATTGATTCTCGTGACATTGTTATATGTTAATTTCTGGATCTGTTTAGTGTCAATATATGTTATATTCACTTTCTCTATGGAATTGCCCTCCGCCATCTTGAACATTTAATATGATTTAAATAATTATGTATCATTGCTACCTATATGCTGTTATTGCATTTGGAAATAAAACAATTCATCGAGACCACTGCCTGGTCATCGGCTCGGGCGTTTACCTGAATAGGGCGTGTCAGTTTTAAACACTATGTGTTTGTGACAGTTTGTGGTAGTACAACTGTAACTACGGTAAACGCTGCCGAATATACACATCGTAAAGAGTAGCCTTATTTTGTAGCTAAGTAATTCGATATCTTTGCATAACAACTTAAATTTTATATATATAAACATTATTGGTCTGTATTTCTCATACTATCATGATAAAAGTAGTCAGGAAATAAAAAAAATTACTTATAAGGAAATTTACTAACGCCCGGCACATGGTCTATCCGACTTTTGCATGTTAAAGATAGTTAACACGGCATTAGTAATTTCCGTGCTATCAGATTTATACCTTGAATGGAGCAGAATGTATTTAAAACTGACTTTTGGCTTGGAGTTATCACAGAGAACATGGCATGACAATATCATTTTAATTCGTGAACTGTCGTTACATTAATTATTTCAACAAACTTTATGTAACGTAAAGAAAGAATGATCACAAAGATAGCTTGGGTAGATCCCTATGTCGTAGCTATATTGTACAAAGGGCGATATTAATATTTTAAATGGATTCGTTTAGAAAGACAGGAAATAAATTTGTGAACAGTTTTTATTATTATCCTATCGGAATTGAGGGGCAGATCTAGATCGACTGGTGTCATGCGGTTGTTGTAACCGACTGTATTCTTTAATTTTACATAATACATGTATTGTAATTAAAAAATGCACATTAATAACGCATTTTAAACACCATTATCTGCAATCAGTGCTATGTGAACATAAATACTCCTGAGAATTAATTGCAGTGTTCAGTACATTTTTGTACCAATTTACCTCGACAAGTTGAATGAATTCGGCAGTCTGGAAAACTCGTAATCCGGACGATTTTGGCCAGGAACGGTGTCCGGATTATCGAGGGTCCACTTTATGTATTATATTGACACTATAATATCGAGCCAAATCTCTGTGACACATACCTTTTAAAGATATTATTAGCCAAGCCTTCTTCACCGGGGGATGACCATCTGAAGGCCAAAGTGAGACAATGTGTGGAGAGAAAGAATAAACAGCTTTATTTAAGATATAACGACACAAACAATGCACTTTCTGAAAATACTTGACGTCTTAATGAGGCCATATCTCCTTGTAGTTACTGATGGCTACCTCACTGACCAACATGTGACAGTACGGTCCATATATTGACATAGTTGTCTCATTTCTTAAGAAATGCTTCTTTTTGTTCAATTACAGAAATATTGGTTATGGTGTAACCGGGTGTGCAGCACGGCTTGGTTCCATGGCGGCACCGTTTTTAAGCGTTTTAGTAAGTAAACGAATAGGTGCAGAGAGCTTGTCTAGATATCATAAATAATGTTTCTAACCAGATGGATGCAATTTAGAAATCAAACTCTATGCTAGTATCAGCTGAACATGGACATTGTCAATACATAAACTGTAATGTTCTATTGTTGAACATGTACATTTAAACGGGACTATGTTGTCTAATTACAGTCAATTTTGAATTTACCATTTCCAGAATTTCCACGTGTTCAAGATGGGCAGAGTAGCTGTATGGTGTACATGTGGTTTTATTCATTATGTAGAGCTAGTTCTAAATTTGTAATAAAATGTGTCATTCACCTTTTTTGTCTTTTGTGCAATCCTGCATTAAGTGTCTCCTGGTTCTGCTAATTTTGTAGAAATTGGGGTATGTAGGCTCCCAGTACTAACAAGTCCAGAAAGGAGGAAACAACTGTATGCAGTTTCTTGGGACACATGAGACAATATATAGTTACTTATTGCAATGTTCTTTTGTCTGATTGTGTTTCGTAAATAATTGATATTTTGACTTAACCTAGGGTAATGAAATTCCCAATTGTTGTAAAGCAAAATCCTGAACCAATTTAATTGAAATTTTGCATAAACCTTCCATGGTCAAAGCTGAAACAAAGGTGTGATTTATGTGGTCCTCATACAATAGGGTTTTAATTTCAAAAGGAAATATTTCAGGTTTGGTTTGATAGACCTACTGATCCTGGCTGACCCACAGAGTCTGATGGACTGGCCCAAAAGGGGTCAAATTGACTCGAATTTCAAAAACAATCTCCTAAACTCCTAGATAAGGAGTAGATAGTCCTATAATTTAAGGATTTTGCTTTACAACAATTGTGAAATTCATTACCCTTGGTTCTCACATTTCCCTTTAGGGAGGGGGTAAAGTTTGCTCTAGTTTATATTGAAAAAAAAAATTGAGTGTAATTCCGCTTAATTCAAATATGGCTTGAGTCCATAAATCTAGTACTTACGTGAACATAAAGGCCTTTATACCTCCTGTCATTATAATTGACTCCCCTGTGTCTTATTGTATTGAAAGTTGTCCACTTGTGTTTCTTTTATTCAATCTTTTTAAGTAGAGTTTGTATGTAAGTGAAAACTTAATGTAATCTAGTATGAAGTAACATTGTTTTCCTATCTTTGTCTGCAGGCATCCTCAGCAGAGTGGGCCCCGGGTGTCGCCTTAAGTGCCACATTTATTCTAGCCTTGTGTTCTCTACTACTTCTACCAGAAACCAAGGGGAAAGAACTCCCACAGACTTTAAAGGAGTTTGTATCATGGGAAACTGAAGAAAAGGGTTCAAAATTGTGTAAATCATGTGTATGTATACAATGATGACATTAGGATGGTAAAACCATCATTCAAAAATTATGGTTATGTCACGCATAATTTTATTGGATAATTTCCATGACCTAATCCTCGATATATCTATGATTTCTGACGCTAGCCTAAAGATGGCAGCCATCTGGAAAGAGGCAGATGATCGACACAAGAGAAATTTATTACAATGACATGCTAAAATGCGTCATCATAATGTGAAGTGGAATGTACGATGGTGAAAATGTTTGTTTCATGTTCCAATGAACTTTTCTCTGCTTCAAATGAGTTTGTTGGTAATGTCCGAATTTCGATCAAGAGAATACACTGTAATCTATTGACAGAACACTGCAATCTGAAAACATTACACAGAACAGTAAGCCATATTCTCAATCCAGGGATCAACAAATATCGCAATTAAATAAAATTGTGTCACATGGTATCATATTGTCTCCTACCTTTACTGGATAATGATATCGAGAATTGAGACATAAATCCCAATCTCCATTTGAAAGAAATGCACCAACAACTTTGGATGAGTCTTCCGTCATGATCTCTTGTCAAAGCATCTCCACGATATCAGTAGTTTTATTGATCTACAGTAGTGAATAGATACATTTATCATTCAGAGACAGACATGATGTAATTTCAGGTATATACATCAGGAATCAACATAAACAACAATTTAGACAGACAACCTATGTAGAAAAACATTTCAATTTCTCCATACTCCTCCACCTACATGACTGGAAAGTGGGCGGAGCTTCTTCGTCATCAGTGAGCATTTTGATTGGCTAAGATAATGTGAAGGACTGTTTTGAACAAAATTGTGTAGGTCTTGGTTTTTGTTGAACTTTGTTCATATTGTGATAAATACAATGTTTTTATACTGAAATTATTTTAGAATGGGCATGGTATGCTTGTTTTTATGCATATGCCAGAGACAGGAATAATGTATATTGTCCTTTTAACAGAAAACATAAACAAAATGTATGATCTAATCTCCAGTATATGTATAAGAACAGGCATACTATCCCCTGTATATTTATATAATGACCTATGTGATAAAGAACATTTATAGAAAGAAATTTTTTAGAAATTATTTATAAGCAAATGCTGGTTTCATTTGTGAAATTTCTTTTTAACTGTTACAAATATATATTATGCACAAAAATTGCACACTGTGTATTATATGCTACACTGTACATTAACATAATGAATAAAACTGAAGTTTTTATTTTTGTTTTTATTTACTTCAATAAATTGTTATTTTCTATGATTCATCGCTAACACATTTGGAGCATCACTAATCCTGACCAATACAAATGGTCAAAACATGATTACATCCACATAAATCTTTTAGTTCTGAAAAAAAATCATCAGCATCATTCATCATCACATTATTCTTTGTGTTGAACAAATATGTTAAAGCACCTGACATTTGGTTAACAGTAATCTCCTTCCCCATCCAAGTTAAAACACGATTGGAAGGAGACAATTGGGACAGACAATGATGATTAATGATATATCACATCTTCTCATGCCTCAATGATGTATGTATGATATACATGTAAAATATGAGTACTCAAGCTACCTAAACTTAGCCAACAATGATGCACTCACTGACCTTTCATATTATGAAGTCACTTAACAAATGGTGACTCTAAACATCACTGTTCAATGACATAATTTCACAACTTTATATTATAAAGATATTGGTGGTTTATATAGCCACTTTTATCTATAACAGAAATATATATACTGGTTAATGGTTCATATTAACCAGAAACATACATATGGATTCACAGACAGGAGTGACATAGTATTAACAAATTATCTATATACTTTAAACATCAGTCGTCATCATTTTGTGTCCAATCATATGGTTTCCACCACTCAGAAAACTGCAGAACTTTCTTCCTCTGATCATCAAAGTTTTCCTTCTGGTTTTTTCTCCATATCCTTGGTTCCACATCCAACATTCCACCAATGATTTCCTGAGGTTAGATCAGGAAGTGTTATAAAACATGACAAATATTTATAAAAAAGTACTTCACAAGAGTATCAGCTACATCACAAGGGTATCAGCTACATCACAAGGGTATCAGCTACACCATAGGAGTGTCAGCTACATCACAAAGGTATCAGCTACACCATAGGAGTGCAAGCTACATCACAAGGGTATCAGCTACACCATAGGAGTATCAACTACACCTTAGGAGTATCAGCTACACCATAGGAGTATCAGCTACACCATAGATGTATCAGCTACACCATAGGAGTGTCAGCTACACCATAGGAGTATCAGCTAAACCTTAGGAGTATCAGCTACACCATAGGAGTGTCAGCTACATCACAATAGTATCAGCAACACCATAGGAGTATCAGCTATACCATAGGAGTATCAGCTACACCATAGGAGTGTCAGCTACATGACAAGGGTATCAGATACACCATAGGTGTATCAGCTACACCATAGGAGTGTCAGCTACATCACAAGGGTATCAGATACACCATAGGAGTGTCAGCTACACCATAGGAGTGTCAGCTACATGACAAGGGTATCAGCTACACCATAGGAGTGTCAGCTACATCACAAGGGTATCAGCTACACCATAGGAGTGTCAGCTACATCACAAGGGTATCAGATACACCATAGGAGTGTCAGCTACATCACAAAGGTATCAGCTACACCATAGGAGTGTAAGCTACATCACAAGGGTATCAGCTACACCATAGGAGTATCAACTACACCTTAGGAGTATCAGCTACACCATAGGAGTATCAGCTACACCATAGATGTATCAGCTACACCATAGGAGTGTCAGCTACACCATAGGAGTATCAGCTAAACCTTAGGAGTATCAGCTACACCATAGGAGTGTCAGCTACATCACAAGGGTATCAGATACACCATAGGTGTATCAGCTACACCATAGGAGTGTCAGCTACATCACAAGGGTATCAGATACACCATAGGAGTGTCAGCTACACCATAGGAGTGTCAGCTACATCACAAGGGTACCAGCTACACCATAGGAGTGTCAGCTACATCACAAGGGTATCAGCTACACCATAGGAGTATCAGCTACACCTTAGGAGTATCAGCTACACCATAGGAGTATCAGCTACACCATAGGAGTGTCAGCTACACCATAGGAGTATCAGCTAAACCTTAGGAGTATCAGCTACACCATAGGAGTGTCAGCTACATCACAATAGTATCAGCTACACCATAGGAGTATCAGCTATACCATAGGAGTATCAGCTACACCATAGGAGTGTCAGCTACACCATAGGAGTATCAGCTACACCATAGGAGTGTCAGCTACATCACAATAGTATCAGATACACCATAGGTGTATCAGCTACACCATAGGAGTGTCAGCTACACCATAGGAGTATCAGCTATACCATAGGTGTATCAGCTACACCATAGGAGTGTCAGCTACACCATAGGAGTGTCAGCTACACCTTAGGAGTATCAGCTACACCATAGGAGTGTCAGCTACACCATAGGAGTGTCAGCTACACCATAGGAGTGTCAGCTACATCACAATGGTATCAGATACACCATAGGTGTATCAGCTACACCATAGGAGTATCAGCTACACCATAAGAGTGTCAGCTACATCACAATAGTATCAGATACACCATAGGTGTATCAGCTACACCATAGGAGTGTCCGCACACCATAGGAGTGTCAGCTACATCACAAGGGTATCAGATACACCATAGGTGTATCAGCTACACCATAGGAGTGTCAGCTACACCATAGGAGTGTCAGTTATACCATAGGAGTATCAGCTACACCATAGGAGTGTCAGCTACCTCACAAGGAGTATCAGCTACATCATGGGAGTGTCAGCTACACCATAGATGTATCAGCTACACCATAGGAGTGTCAGCTACATCACAAGGAGTATCAGCTACATCATGGGAGTGTCAGCTACACCATAGATGTATCAGCTACACCATAGATGTATCAGCTACACCATAGGAGTGTCAGCTACCTCACAAGGAGTATCAGCTACATCATGGGAGTGTCAGCTACACCATAGATGTATCAGCTACACCATAGGAGTGTCAGCTACACCATAGGAGTATCAGCTACACCTTAGGAGTATCAGCTACACCATAGGAGTATCAGCTACACCATAGGAGTATCAGCTACACCATAGGAGTATCAGCTAAACCTTAGGAGTATCAGCTACACCATAGGAGTGTCAGCTACATCACAATAGTATCAGCTACACCATAGGAGTATCAGCTATACCATAGGAGTATCAGCTACACCATAGGAGTGTCAGCTACATCACAAGGGTATCAGATACACCATAGGTGTATCAGCTACACCATAGGAGTGTCAGCTACACCATAATAGTATCAGCTACACCATAGGAGTACCAGCTACACCATAGGAGTATCAGCTACACCATAATAGTATCAGCTACACCATAGGAGTATCAACTACACCTTAGGAGTATCAGCTACACCATAGGAGTATCAGCTACACCATAGATGTATCAGCTACACCATAGGAGTGTCAGCTACACCATAGGAGTATCAGCTACACCTTAGGAGTATCAGCTACACCATAGGAGTATCAGCTACACCATAGGAGTATCAGTTACACCATAGGAGTATCAGCTAAACCTTAGGAGTATCAGCTACACCATAGGAGTGTCAGCTACATCACAATAGTATCAGCTACACCATAGGAGTATCAGCTATACCATAGGAGTATCAGCTACACCATAGGAGTGTCAGCTACATCACAAGGGTATCAGATACACCATAGGTGTATCAGCTACACCATAGGAGTGTCAGCTACACCATAATAGTATCAGCTACACCATAGGAGTACCAGCTACACCATAGGAGTATCAGCTACACCATAATAGTATCAGCTACACCATAGGAGTACCAGCTACACCATAGGAGTATCAGCTACACTATAGGAGTACCAGCTACACCATAGGAGTATCAGCTACACCATAGGAGTGTCAGCTATACCATAGGAGTATCAGCTACACCATAGGAGTATCAGCTACACCTTAGGAGTATCAGCTACACCACACCATAGCTACACCACAGGAGTCTCAGCTAAACTACAAGAGTTCAGCTACACTACAATACTATAAGCTACACCACAGGGGTACCATGTACATAATGAGGTATCGTCTACGTCATTGGGGTATCGGATACACCACATAAGGATCAGCTACATCACAGTAGAATCAGGTACGTGGTAAAGAATGCTATAACATGGAATATTACTGGTGCCTTGAAGTCAGGTGACTAAACACAAAATAGTGTTTTGTTACATTGAACTCTCATACTTACTTTCCCAAAATACTTTGGAAAAACATTCTCATCTTCAATAACATGAGCAAATCCTCCTTGTAGGCCGAAGTCCACACTAAAGAATGGGAATCCCTTTGGTATCTGTAATGAAAACAAATATGTGATCTTACTGATTCACCTATCATACTTATTGATAAAAATGTGTCATTTTACTGAAACCACCTGTCCAACTATCATATCCATTGATGAAAATGTGTGATTTTACTGAAACCACCTGTCCAACTATCATACTTATTGATAAAAATGTGTCATTTTACTGAAACCACCTGTCCAACTATCATACTTATTGATAAAAATGTGTGATTTTACTGAAACCACCTGTCATACTTATTGATAAAAATGTGTGATTTTACTGAAACCACCTGTCCGACTATGATATCCATTGATAAAAACGTGTAAACTTATGTTACAAATTGTTCTTTCAATCATACCCATAAACGCAAATGTGTGTTCTTACTTATATATATGTTCCTCAAATCATATTCATCAACACAACTGTTTCTTTGTTGATACAAATTAAATTTTCCATCATTCATATCTATCGATAAAAATGTAAATTCTCCTGGACATAAACTTTCAACAAACTCTTCGATTTTCACTACAGGTTTTGTTAAAATATTTTCTATAATCTGATATTACATATGATTTATATGTTCATATGTTGCTCAGGTAGTACAAATCTTTACAGATAGAAGAGAATTTTAGAAGTTACAATTCTGTCTAAATCTAGTTGTTGATTTATACAGAACATACTTACAGCCCTTCTGATGTTCTTCTGGCTCAGATCTACGACCTTTATGTTCTGTGACCATTCTGTCTCTGATTCCTGAATCGCTTTCTGAAAATTGATCCAACATTCATTTTCACATTTTTTTCAGAGATGAAGTATGATATATGTCACAAATACAAATCTACAAGCCAACAAACCATTCCTAAAACAATAAAAAAGAGAGAAATAAGGATTTTCAGGACAGATATATTGTGTCTACTGTTAAAAACAGGGGAAATCTGTTGTCTAAATAAGGTGGTTTCCAAATTAGTTGATGTGTTTCACACAGGCAGAGAAAAAAAGGCTTAGAAATATTTCCTTTTAGTAATGCACTATACACATATCTATACCTATATCAGTCTTTCTCCATTTGCCAGTTCAACATTAACCATGCAATACATACCTTGAAATAAATAGGTGCTAGATCACCTGTCTCCCTCGGCATGGGTACACACTCTAGGTGCATGTGAGGGAAATACTTCAGTCCCATACTTGTTTCCATGAATACCACATCCATGTCCATGTTTTCAAACAACTTAGTCAAAGTCTTTCTGAACAGCTACATCAAGAGAAAAACCAACATTTAAAACTCTGATCAAGGTTGTTCACTAAAAGGTCAAGGTCACAGTCACCAAAGGTAACTTCAAGGTCATAAACATTAAAATTAAACTCTTTCCAAAACATTAACAATGGTAATAATAAGACCTTGGTTTAAGTCAGGAACCATTAAAGACCAATCACAAATGCTGAAGGACAGATGTAACACAACACAAAAAAAAAAAAAAAACAAAAAAAGGAACCCCAAAATAAATTACATGATTCTTGTGTTCATAAGGATTGGCATCTGTCCAACAAAGGTCAATACCCTTTCCTCTTACCTGTACTTCATTCCAAACATCCTCATCCATGGCTGTACTAGAGGTTACATGCTGCATAGGGACTACCAAACAGTGGCCTTCAGTCAAGGAGCGATGGTTAGGCATACACAGATATACCTACAAAACATATACTAAGTGTAAACCACCAGACAGTGGCCTTCTGTCAAGGAGCGATGGTTAGGCATACACAGATATATCTACAAAATATATACTAGGTTTAAACCACTAAACAGAGGCCTTCAGTCAATGAGCGATGGTTAGGCATACACAGATATATCTACAAAATATACTTAGTGTAAACCAACCAGACAGTGGCCTTCAGTCAAGGAGCGATGGTTAGGCATACACAGATATACCTACAAAACATATACTTCGTGTAAACCACCAAACAGAGGCCTTCTGTCAAGGAGCGATGATTAGGCATACACAGATATATCTACAAAATATACTTAGTGTAAACCACCAAACAGAGGCCTTCTGTCAAGGAGCGATGGTTAGGCATACACAGATATATCTACAAAACATATACATAGTGTAAACCACCAAACAGAGGCCTTCTGTCAGGGAGCGATGGTTAGGCATACACAGATATATCTACAAAACATATACATAGTGTAAACCACCAAACAGAGGCCTTCTGTCAGGGAGCGATGGTTAGGCATACACAGATATATCTACAAAATATACTTAGTGTAAACCAACCAGACAGTCACCTTCAGTCAAGGGGCGATGGTTAGGCATACACAGATATATCTACAAAATATACTTAGTGTAAACCAACCAAACAGAGGCCTTCTGTCAAGGAGCGATGGTAAGGCATACACAGATATATCTACAAAATATACTTAGTGTAAACCACCAAACAGAGGCCTTCTGTCAAGGAGCGATGGTTAGGCATACACAGATATATCTACAAAACATATACATAGTGTAAACCACCAAACAGAGGCCTTCTGTCAGGGAGCGATGGTTAGGCATACACAGATATATCTACAAAACATATACATAGTGTAAACCACCAAACAGAGGCCTTCTGTCAGGGAGCGATGGTTAGGCATACACAGATATATCTACAAAACATATACTTAGTGTAAACCAACCAGACAGTCACCTTCAGTCAAGGGGCGATGGTTAGGCATACACAGATATACCTACAAAATATATACTTAGTGTAAACCACCAAACAGAGGCCTTCTATCAGGGAACGATAGTTAGACATACACAATCAGATGTACATCCAAAAGATATAGTTAAGTACGGTATTATTTTTTTCTAAGTTTTCAATACAATTCAATGATAATACCTCTTACCTAACAAAGTTGGATTATTTAAGAATCTATGTCACAAAACACCCTCAAGTGACATACCATTTTGATAAAGAAAGAAAAAAACGATGAGTTAAATTCACATATTTCATAACTTAAGTACATCTGTAGACTTAATACCTATATTAAGTGCTTAGGTAGTATGTCTGTATGATTGTTTGAAACTGAGACTCTATAATAGTTCTTTAAAAATTCATAGATGCACAGAGCATCATTACCTTTTTTCCAATTGCAATAATTAGGTGTTTTGGGACACTGCCAAAACAAAATTCACATCTTTCCATAGCAGCAGCCATTTTTCTATGCTCTGTAAAATAAAACAAAGATTAAATTCTATCATCTCTGAGTAACATCAACTAAATTATAACACATGAATATTTCAGAATTTTTAATCGTCGTCTTTTGCTGATGATTACTAACAAGATGTAGTAAAACTTAAGTGGCAGTTCCTTTACCTCCAATAGCTAAAGTCCGTTCCCTTTCTTCTGTACGTGAGTCTGACTGCTTCTTTGAAGCTCTTGACATGAACATGTCATCCAGTTGGTATTCATCATCTGTCTTCTCAACAGCCTGAAGATAATGGAAAAGAAAACGAATAACACAGCCTACAGATAACATAGTAACGTAGCCCAAAGAAAATGGAAAATACAGCCTACAGATAACATAGTAACGTAGCCCAAAGAAAACGAATAACACAACCTACAGATAAAATAGTAACGGAGCCCAAAGAAAATGGAAAATACAGCCTACAGATAAATAGTAATGTAGCCCAAAGAAAATGGAAAATAAAGCCTACAGATAACATAGTAACAGAGCCCAAAGAAAATGGAAAATACAGCCTACAGATAACATAGTAACATAGCCCAAAGAAAATGGAAAATAAAGCCTACAGATAACATAGTAACAGAGCCCAAAGAAAATGGAAAATACAGCCTACAGATAACATAGTAACAGAGCCCAAAGAAAATGGAAAATAAAGCCTACAGATAACATAGTAACAGAGCCCAAAGAAAATGGAAAATAAAGCCTACAGATAACATAGTAACATAGCCCAAAGAAAATGGAAAATACAGCCTACAGATAACATAGTAACATAGCCCAAAGAAAATGGAAAATACAGCCTACAAATAACATAGTAACAGAGCCAAAAGAAAATGGAAAATACAGCCTACAGATAACATAGTAACAGAGCTCAAATAAAATGGAAAATACAGCCTACAGATAACATAGTAACGTAGCCCAAAGAAAACGAATAACACAACCTACAGATAAAATAGTAACGTAGTCCAAAGAAAATGGAAAATAAAGCCTACAGATAACATAGTAACAGAGCCCAAAGAGAATGGAAAATACAGCCTACAGATAACATAGTAACGTAGCCCAAAGAAAATGGAAAATACAGCCTACAGATAACATAGTAACATAGCCCAAAGAAAATGGAAAGTACAGCCTACAGATAAATAGTAATGTAGTCCAAAGAAAATGGAAAATACAGCCTACAGATAACATAGTAACATAGCCCAAAGAAAATGGAAAATAAAGCCTACAGATAACATAGTAACGTATCCCAAAGAAAACGAATAACACAACCTACAGATAAAATAGTAACGTAGTCCAAAGAAAATGGAAAATACAGCCTACAGATAAATAGTAATGTAGCCCAAAGAAAATGGAAAATACAGCCTACAGATAACATAGTAACAAAGCCCAAAGAAAATGGAAAATAAAGCCTACAGATAACATAGTAACAGAGCCCAAAGAAAATGGAAAATAAAGCCTACAGATAACATAGTAACAGAGCCCAAAGAAAATGGAAAATACAGCCTACAGATAAAATAGTAACGTAGCCCACAGAAAATGGAAAATACAGCCTACAGATAACATAGTAACATAGCCCAAAGAAAATGGAAAATACAGTCTACAGATAACATAGTAACATAGCCCAAAGAAAATGGAAAATACAGCCTACAGATAACATAGTAACATAGCCCAAAGAAAATGGAAAATACAGCCTACAGATAACATAGTAACAGAGCCCAAAGAAAATGGAAAATACAGCCTACAGATAACATAGTAACATAGCCCAAATGAAATGGAAAATACAGCCTACAAATAACATAGTAACACACGGGTAATAGAATAAGAAGGCCTTAAGAAAATGAATAACATAGCATACAGATAACATAGCCTAAAGAAAATAGTTTACAGGTATCTGATAAAACAGACTAACACAACCTACAAGCAACAGGCCAAATGGGCCTGCAGTACTCACTTCATGTTTATATATACTAGCCAAATATCATGCCTCTAGGCCTTTTATTTAAGGGGAGGAGGTGTTGAATGTTTTAACAAATTTGATTTCTGTGACAATGAATATAAGTCAAAGTCCTTTTTTTTGCAAACTTTGTTGGGCTTTATCTTAGGAATATACTAGTCAAGTATCATGCACCTAGGCCTTTTAATTCATGAGGAGAACTTTAAAGGTTTTAACAAATCTGACCCCTGTGACCTTGAATATCAGTTAAGGTTATTTATTTTTGCAAACCTTGTCAGGATTTATCCTAGAAACATACTCGCCAAATATGCCTCTTGACCTTTAAGTCCATGAGACAAAGTTGTTTAAATGTTTTAACAAATTTGATAACTGTGACCATGAATATTAGTCCCCCCCCCCCCCCAAGCTCACTTCGGGCCAGGTGAGATAATAATATATAACAAAACCTACATGTAACACTAAACGCAGCCTACAGATAACACATAATACATGTATAGCCTGCAGGTAACATATGACACAACCTTTGAAGATTTAATGAAAATTTGAAGCATTTCTCCTGAAAACATGGCATGGAAAAGCTTTAGCACATTGTAACACAAAAAAAAAACAAGTTTCAACTTATTAGAAGTTTCAATGTCACAGATGTTGTAAACACAATGACTGACGATGACAAGGATGGTTACATTCACCAGTATACCTTCATGGTCTTGACAAAAGTTTACACTGTAGAACTGTTGCTTATTGAAGATTAATGACTCATCATAAACAGTCAATACATATGTAAAGTAAGCAGGGACTCACATAAGTATACCCTCTACTCCCTGACCTTGTTACATTTAACCAGGGGCTCACAAAAGTATACCCTCTACTCCCTGATCTTGTTATATTTAAGCAGGTGCTCACAAAAGTATACCCTCTATTCTCTGACCTTGTTATATTTAAGCAGGGGCTCACAAAAGTATACCCTCTACTCCCTGACCTTGTTACATTTAACCAGGGGCTCACAAAAGTATACCCTCTACTCCCTGATCTTGTTATATTTAAGCAGGTGCTCACAAAAGTATACCCTCTATTCTCTGACCTTGTTATATTTAAGCAGGGGCTCACAAAAGTATACCCTCTACTCCCTGATCTTGTTATATTTAAGCAGGGGCTCACAAAAGTATACCCTCTACTCCCTGACCTTGTTATATTTAAGCAGGGGCTCACAAAAGTATACCCTCTACTCCCTGACCTTGTTACATTTAAGCAGGGGCTCACAAAAGTATACCCTCTACTCCCTGACCTTGTTACATTTAAGCAGGGGCTCACAAAAGTATACCCTCTACTCCCTGACCTTTTTATATTTAAGCAGGGGCTCACATAAGTATACCCTCTACTCCCTGATCTTTTTATATTTAACTAAATCTGTTGAGGTGTACATGAGATATTTCTATTCTTGTACAAAAGGTTTTATTTTGAAAATGGGTAAAGAGTTACATTTGACTTTTAACCTTGATCAATGATCACCAAAATCTAAACATGTGTACAGCCTAACGGTCTGATGTTACAGTGTGGATATGAATTTAATCTTTCAAGGGTTTTATCAGATATTGTGTTCACATGCTTTTTATAAAAAGTGGTTAAAGGTTACTTTGACCTTGATTGATGACCTCTAAAAGTCTAATGAGGTGAAGAATTAATATGAACTAAATGTGTTCAGAGGTTCACAAGATGTATTGTTCTCAAACATTGTATGCATAGACTAATAAAAGGCACACAGACAAAGTTATAATCTGATACATCCAACCTTATTAAGTAAAGTAGGGGCATAGTAAAACCAAAATTCTTGCCTTGTGTTTTTTTCATCTTATGGACTAGGGCATAATAAACATTACCAATATTTCTTCTTTGAAAAGAATTTATTCAACACAAATGATATATTATCTAGATATTATCTATTTATTTATGGTATAAGTTGTGTACATTTAGTTGTCACATTTAACACTTACCCTTCCAGCTAGCCTGGCAAACATGGAGTTCTGATCCTCCGCGGTACCCATTTTTTCCCGTCGTACCTGCAGAGGTCATTTTGGTATTATTGAAAAGATTGGTGAAGTAATTAGCAATGTACATTTTCATTAAAAGAGTGTGAACCTCCCATCAAATAATTTCTAAAATATGATTCATTTTAGCTCTTGTGTACAATTAGGCTCATTTTAAGGCAGTGTTTCCTTGTTAGTACCTGTGAAGAGTGGCTATCTCAGAGAATAAAGTGTGTGAGTACCCTCAAATGGTACAAAAAACAAAAGACAAAACTATGATAGCACAAACTGCCCTGAAGTATACCTGTATAATGATGTTAATTCAAAGGTTCAAGATTTGAACTACCTGTCATAATTGTACCCAAGTTTGATGAGCGGATTTTTTTTTACAATTTGTATCCATGTATGTATAATCATTGTGATCCAGGTGTTCATATCACGTAGTAGACAATTTGTTAATATGAGCATGTCGAAAATTTCTAGATGTCTACCACAACAACTTCCATACATCTTTTTTAGGAGATGTTGTGGCAGTGTAATGGTAAGGCAATTATATAGTGACTTGGTGTCGTGCATAGTAAATTTGAGGCCTGGAGAGAGAACAGGTAAAAAATTGCCTCCCTTCATCAATTGTGTTACAAATGTCCAACTGTTCCAGATTTGAAACTTCCAGTCATAGTTATACCCAAGTTTGATGTACATATACACACATATAAAACCTTTAACTGTTTGAATGTAAGATATTGATAACACAATTATGTGTAAAAAAGCTGGAGGTACAGAAATGTAGCTGGAATGGTTTGTGTCTATTTTCCCTGATTTTGCAACAATGAAAATGTAATGGACTGTATGGGGATGTTGATCAATCTATATATATATATATATATATATATATATATACTTCAGTTCCATATGGAACTGTAGATAAAACAAACCCTATGTATACTGTAAAATGTTTTACTTTGTGGGACTCAATGTTTCCAAAAATTACTTTTGTATATACACTTAACTTCATGTATAAATATAGCTCAACAAATCTACTTATACTAATCAGTTTAAATATAAAAAAAATACAATAAAACCCCAACCAAAGTTAATGATTTTATAGTAAAAGGTGTCTGGAAGTCATTGTCACAATCCTGTACTTTTTTTTTCCACAAAGCTTTCAGCATTTCTTGCATGTTAGCATTTGTCTGAATAAATACATTACATGTATATTCACACAGTACAAATTTAGATAATGGAATGGAAGTCTGTGGAAAAGTTAATAAACAAACATTGTTCATACATCCACTGACATTGTCATGAATGTCTGTAGCCTTGGTCTTCTAATGTCAATGGACTTTGTCCACGATCAATAGCCATAATGTCTGCAGAGATTTTTCAAAGGAAAACAATGACATTCTCGGAAATGGAATTCCCTGAACTTATATGTTGACAATATCTGTGACTTTTTTCCTATGGAATTCCTACGATAAACTACAGTCAGGCACTCATAATACTCTTAGAAATAGTCCAACTTCTTCAAATACTTAAACTTAAATAACAAAGCGATATCTTACCAAAGTATTCAAATCAAATTTATCATCATCATCAAAGTATCTCTGTCTGCCTCCGGTCTTGTCATGAGTATCCACCTGCAACAACACATATCACCATGACAATACCACAAAGATAATTTATTTTTAACACGGGGCCTTAACAGTTCAAAGATCAATAAATGGAAAAATAGAATGTGTTAAACCTATCTAGTGAATACAGCTGAAATAAAATTGACCAATACAGTGATGTAAAAACTATCTGTAGAAATACTAAATTATTCTGTCTTGTTTTATTTCAATTAATTGTAATTTCATTTACATCATGATTATACAACAAAATGAGATTGTTTAAAGCGAACAATTGTGATGTAACACCTTCTCTTTCTTCCTCCTACGTTTGCCGTGCTCCTTAGGGTGTTGGCTGTCAGGGAGTGGACGGACCATTCCATCACGTCCTGTTCGGGTGAGAACTACATCACTATCCCCTTCCTCCCCTTCCTCTTCCATCTCCACAGATGGTTGTGGTCTATCCTTGTATTCTTCCTTCAGCTTACGAGAGGCTTCCATCTGTGCTTTGATTTTAGATGCCATTGCCTTGAAAATTTTAGAAAACATTGATTGTGAAAATCCAAGATGGCAGCCTGACATCCATTTTGTTTTTCTGATCAGTCTCAAAATCAAACAAGCACAAGGGAAACCAACATTTGAGAGATCCATTCATTACTTTTCAGGAAAAGTGATAACAAACAAAAGACAGACAGGCCTTTCTTAACCTTTGGTAACTTTTTCACTTAAGACGTTTTGTTTCTTGAGGAATTAATGTTTAGAAAACTTCTATGATCTCCATTTCGCTAATATTTTTACTAACAATTGCATCGCCCACATACCTCATTCCCCATTAACTCTGCTTTGACTAGTTTCGCTCCGAGTTGGTTCATTTCCTGTTCTGTTAGAATCTTGATTTCTTGTTTGATGACTGGTTTCTTTGTTATTGCCTCCTCTTGATCAGACTCGGATTCAGATGATGCACTACTCTCTGAAGATGTACTGGATACTACAACATTAAAACCAGAATGCCAAGGGAACAACTTTACAATTCTTGTTCAATACTAGATAGTTAGGGTTATTATGAAGCACGGTCTTATTTGAGCAGCTCAATTAAACTCACTGAACACCATACAGGAGGCCCATTGCATGCCATTCAGAACAACTAAAGTAAATGAATTGATCAGGACACAGCCATGACACACATTTAGATTCACAAACTGAAATGGGACGGGATTGTTGAACCACATACCTTGGATCTTAACTTAAAGACAAGAAAACCAACAATCTCCTGACTGAGCTATCATGGCTCCAAAGCAAGAATATGTTTGATATAGATATTTGTCTTCTATTGCTCTATTTGTTTAATTGTATCTTCTAAGTCTAAACAGAGCGTAATATGCTAGTGCTAGAGACAAAATTAAATACATATATTCTCAAATTGTAAACTTTCTTTGAATGCTTTTTTCTTATTCCTTAATGTGTGACTAAAAACTAATAGTGCCACTATTTTTAATATTGGATTGACTTGCCAACTGTCTTCAATTATATTTAGATTAACATTTTTTTTATATCCTGTTGAAGTTCTGTCTGACTGAAATTTATCAAGAAAGATATTGAATAGAAAAAAATCATCAAATGACAAATATTCTTAAATTGTATTCCTAATAAGCCCAATAGGATATTAAAATATGTACAAACCAAATTAAAAACAAACAAAAATGTAGCCCTTTAAATTCTCTATATAATACTTCACACATACCTGAAGAAGAACGCTGCTGTTTATCATTGGAAGGTTTACTGTCTGACATTTTTGACAACACTTTATCACATTCTTTTGGTTTCATGAACTCCTTTTTCTTCCATGATGGTGTGTAATTATCTCCCCTCGAAGAGTTCTTGTCTGAATAAGACTTATTGTAGGATTCCTCATCATTTTCTGATGGTCTCATAAACTTTGACCTTGGTGGGGTTTTAACTTCTTCATCACTATCTCCTGGTCTCATAAATCTTTTCTTTAAATTATTTTTCTCCCTCGATTCCCTTTCATGTGATCTTGATCTTTCAGATCGCCTATTTCTAGAATTTGAATTTGACCTTGACATTGTTCTATCTGCATCTCTTGATCTTGACCTATGTCTCTCTCTTGACAAATTTCTAGATCTGTATCTTTCCCTTGAATTTGACCTTGACCTTCTTGATCTATACTTCTCTCTTGACCTTGACCTAGATTCTGAATGTCTTCTTCTTGACCGATATGGGCCATTTGATTTTGACCTTGACCTTCTTGACCTTTCCCTTGATCGTGATCTCGACCTAGATTTTGAATGCCTTCTCCTTGACTTATATCGGTCATTTGATTTTGACCTTGACCTCCTATGAAAAGTTGATGTCTGTTCACTATCACTGTTGCCGGGCTTCCAAAAAGTCTTTTTCCTACTAGTCATCATTGGATCCCCATTATTGTTGCTGTTGCGTGACTTTTTGTAGTTTTCTCTTGATTCAGATGATCTAATATTTTCCTCCTGTCCCTTCCTCATCTCTTTGTTTGCTTTTTCTGCAGCAGCTAATGTCTGTTGTAAAGCTTCCAATGACTGAAAAAATTTTGAAGTAAAAGCAGTGATTCTTGGAATATTTACCACGGTACGTTACTGCCATGATGTAACCTTAACAAAGTCAGCCTTATCCCATCAAGAGCACTTATATATGTTTTCTCTAATACACCTATGCACTGCCAAATACAAATATGATTGGCAAGATACCACTGCCTCTGCAACAGATATATATACATATATCATTTGCACACTACCCGAAGTTGGACTGAAACAGTAATATGAGAATCAGCACAAGATCCTTCGGTCCTAGTTACCTTTTTAAATAATAATGAGTTTGACCTGTATCTGCCTAGGGAACTTCAGTTTTCATGCTTGCATCAGAAATGCCAGCAAGATGGCAGCCGTTGAGTAGTTTTGTTAAAAGTGAAAATTTCTTTGATAAATAAAATAAAGGATTTACTGGATCATACAGAAGTTGTAGGAGAGTTCCTAAAGATAAGATTGTCTAACAAATGTGATGGTTGGTCACATGCTTCCGGAGACAGGGTACCACTTCAGATTTTCTAAATCTGTTATTTGAAGTAAATTTACGTGATGCAGTAGTTACAGAGATAAGGCAAATGCCATTATTGTCACATAACCAAAATTATTGCAGAGCAAAAATTTATTTAAGTTGTGTTAAACCTCTACACTACAAACTTCCAAGCAATCATGCACATTATATCCCTTCCTTTTGTTATTGCCATAGGTTAGACATGTTGTATACAAAATATTTTAAAACAATCAAAACACTTTCTTATAGATTTTGTGATGTTAATTTCAATATCTTTTCATACCCACACTCATGTACAGTATGGAAAAAAATCTTCCTGGACAAAATGATACCTACTTATATAAATAAATATGCACCGTAAAGTTAATTTGGAATGCTATACCCATAGTAGATAAAAGTCCCAAAACAATCTGCCAGTGGGGCGGATATATACACATAAAATACACAGCAGTGGGGCAATGTTCTATACATTGATCATATGTTGGGATACTGATTACCAGCTCATGAGCGCCAGCTGTAAGAATAGAGAGGTTGCCTCGCATAACAAGACGAAAATCAAAATTTATAAATTTAAGTATTGAACTGTTTTTAGTTGGCTAACACAATCACTTGAATTTGTCCATAACCTGTTGATTAAGTAAGAACTGAAAGTCCTATCTACATTGTATTATCTGACAGGCAGACTGTCATCTTACCATCCAGCAATAAACTACAATGTTAACTATAATCGCCTACCCCTCCTCAACTGAAATTCAAGGATTATAAAGTAACATAGCGTTGTTAAATGTCTGGACATCAACTCTCTCTGAACATTGCAGGGTCCTCTGATATTAAGTAAGAACTCTCCAATATTATGTTATAAATCAGTTTCATGGAATCAATGTTTCTTTTCCTTTTGTTGCCAACCATTCCAAGTAAGTTTTAAGGATATCAAAAGTTATACCAGGTATTTCAAATCATCCTCTATCCAGTGCGACATGAGAAAGTCAATGTCATATGTTTTGTATGATTGATGCATGTAAATAGACAAAGGATGATTGAAATTGGTCACTTGTATATTATTTCAGGTACCAAGAAACCAAATCATTGAGAAAATTAATTTGAAATAAAAAAAGAATACACACTCCATGTGTTTCAGCAGCAACATCCTCCAAAGTTCTGTTCTCTTCCCTGGCCTTTTGGACACACCTATCATAGGACTTTCGTATCCAGGACAAGCCTCCATCTCCCATCACTTTAGAAGGCTTGTCTTTTTTCTTCTCTGTCTCAGGTAACCCAGTTCCTCCCTCCTTCCAATATGGATTTAGTTCTAAAGCATGCTGCCCTGGCTGCCAAAGAAAGCCCAAACAATATATTTCAGACTTTTGAACTCTGTATATTAACCATAATTGTTTTATTACTCTTCTGTTTGCAAATTGTATCATTAGGAATACTGGAAAATAAGATATTTCTCTTCATTGTTATTCTTATCAAATAAGTGCTGCTTACTTTCAACTGTTTTTACCGAACCCAGAAGTATTGGCAATGAACTTCATGTTTACCTGATCCAGAAGGCTTTACTGAGTTGACTTTGACCCTTGTTGTTTACCTGTTCCAGAAGGCATTATTGAGGTGACCTTGACATTGGTTTTTTAGGTGACCAAAAAGGCTATACTATATAGACATTGACTCTTGTTGTTTTTACCCTTTCCAGAAGACTGTATTGTGTTGACCTTGACTTTGGCTTACCTGTTCCAGAAGGCTTTAATGTGGTTTAACTGTTCTTAAGGGATTTACTGAGTTGACCTTGACCCTTGTTTTTTTACATGTTCCAGAAGGCTTTATCGAGTTGACTTTGACCTTTATTGTTTACCTGATCCAGAAGGTTTTTTTGTTTCTCTTTCTCTTCCTTGTCTTGCTTAATACGCTCCCTTATTTCCTGTCGTGATGTCAAAGGAATCAAATCTGTGGGAGCATCCATCCAACTGTCTCGCTTTCAAATATAAACAGGGTTACATAAAAATCAGTTGTCTTAGTGTCAAAAATATACACAACACTTTAAACCTTCTTTTTCTATATATTCTGTCTGACAACAAATTTTATTCCAGATATAATATCATCAACAAATTTGAAAAAGAATTTTAAGGGACTAACAATTGAACAATGTATCCATTATAATCAAACACTATCTGACTACAATGCTTAAAGTATTTTTTCACCTGGAGTTGTGGCCCTTTCACAGCTATTCCCTTTTCTTCTACAGACGTATTGCTATCCTTTTGTTTCTCAACCCAGATATCTGCATCATTGTCCTATTGAGAAACAATTAAGAAAAAATTATTGTGAATTTTCATCATTTAACACTAATGCTTTATTTTATTTACTACCATTTTCTACCAACTTGAATCTAGAAAATTAAGTGGTATACACCTATTTTGCATTTAAAACCATATTTATCCTCAACTAAACCCCCCAAAAACATTCTGACTCAAAGTCAGGGCATCAGCTTATTACCTCCGAATGTAATGTTTGAAACCTGTGGAGTAATGCTTACTGATAGGTCAATGACTTTAAGTTTAAATAAAATAAGAAACTTTTACATCAAATTATGCTTGCTATTTATAGTGATAAAGTGATCCCTAAAAGAAAAAAAAACATTCACATTAACACAAGGTTCAACCCCACAACATCCTTACGCTGTCAGATGATTGTTCACTGTCAGATCCACTGTAGTCTTTTTTCTTTCTGTTTTTCTCTTTTTTCACTTTCTTCTTTTTCTTCTTTTCTTTCTTATGTTTCTTCGACTTTTTAAATTTTCCCATTTCCTAAAAGAATAAGATATGCAGTTATAAGATACTTAGTGTTTCCAATAGAGAACATTTCAAACAATCAGTAACAACTATGTTAAATTAAATACAACAATTTGGTGCCACAAAACATTTGGGGAATGCACTGCTAAGTTCACTGTATCAATTTCAAACAGATTACATGAAATAGCACAACCAAGGAAGAACATGTACATTGTGCCACTTTCTCCACTTTTTGTGCTTCATGTTTTCCAATTTCAAGTATATCAATAAGTGACATACAGAAACAAGGGCCATCAGAGACAGGTTATCTTCCCAGAATGGGACAAAATTTAAGAATGAAAAATAACAAAGGGCAATAAGAGAGTTATGATTCCTGTACAGTGCCCTCCTTCTTGTTGAGATCTATCTACCTATGAAGTTTCATGTTGATACCTCTTATAGTTTTAGTGTAATGCTCTTCACAAAATTTGTGTGTGAAAAATAACAAAGGCAATAACTTCGAAATTATGCAAAAGAGGTTGATTGTTCTGGTGCAGTGTACTTGTTCTTGTTTAGATCTATCTACCTATGAAGTTTCATTTTGATACCTCCTATAGTTTTTGTGTTATGCTCTGGACAAAATTATGATGGACCACAGATGGACAATGGGAGACTATATGCGCTCCCTTCATACCTCAAAGATATTGAAATCCTAGAAACATCAAGATTTTCTCATACAAACTCATGATGTAACATTCAATGCCTGATAACAAGAGCAGTTAACCCTAAATTACAAGAAACTGGAATAGTCACCAATACAGGTCCTTTCTCTGAAATGTCATCTTGTTGGAAGAAGCAGTCATCTTGAATGCAACAAAGTCTTAATTTTATATATGACCAACTCATGAACCACCCATCTACTAGTTAGGGCCCTGCCTCTGTATCATTGTCCATTCAGCAGATGCAGAGTGATTTGAACATCCTACCATCTGAAAATGAAGTGGTTATAATCACCTTTTCTTCTTTATCAAGTCTTTGTTGAATTGTTGGTAACATCCATTTATCTTCTCCTCGTAGTTTTGCTTGTTCTTTTCTCCACTCAGCTTTTTCATAGTCCTTCTTTGCCTTAAAAAGCATAGGAAAATATCAATTCGTTACCTGCACCACTTTCTGAAATTTACTTAAATATGAAATAAATATTTCTGAGTTAAGTAAGGAAAAGGGTTTATATATAGTCAAAGTTTTATTAAATTGGATTCCTACCTAAAGATCTTGAGTAGTCCAAATTATTTTGAAGTTCTATCGACATTTATATACCGGCCTGGTGTTGGCCAACTCCATACAAAGATATATACATGTACAAATGTAAAAGGAAAAGAAAGCCACTAGGTACCAAAATAAAACAATATTAAATTATAGCTATCAGTATCTGATTATAAAGGTAATTATAAGTTCTGAAGTTCTTATATATTACTAGTCGCCCTTGTAAAACCGACTGTCAGCTTATATAAATTGCAATAGTGTCGGTCTGTCTGCTATCAGCAACATACATGTAACTGGACCATCGATAGTCAAGTAGAGCCCATAGACTTAGTACCTCACCAGTACATGCACATGTACAATGTACCTGGAGCCGAATATAAATATATGATCCAGTCTGTCAATTTAAGCCGACGATATCATTCGTCTTTTTAACTCATTTGCACTTACATTTTCCAAAACGACAGCCCTTGCTTTCCGTTTTTCCTCCCTCTTAGCGTCTTTTACTCTGATACTTTCAAAAGGAATAAACGAAGCCATGTCGAAATCAAAACAAAGTTATACCGGAAATAATTCACGCACACTAAATTTCGTGAAATTTCGTCCGGAAACTAAGGCTGTATTCGCGCCGGTTGAGACGGTTCAGGTGGTCCTGAATTATTCCACTATATACAAACGTACTTGTTCGGATGTTGGAAATGATTTATGTAAAGCTGAAAAAGCAGTTTCAGAACTCCTGTTAAGCGTAAACTAATTAACTGTAATTAAGATGCCATCCATTTCACTCATATTTTTAGCACAGTTCTCCCGGAAATATGTGAATGAAATTCTGAACATTAATAATATACCGATATTTAGTTTCGGACAGGAACGACTGGATCCCCTCAAACTGCAAGCGCCAAATACTCTGCATTCCAGTCTCGGTCCCGATATATTGCATAATGTACATGTTTTTTGTAGGTAGATATCGTTGATCATGATATGTAACAGAAATCAAGATATAATTGTTAGAGTCTAAATTTCTTGTCTTACGGCGAAGTCATTTATTTATAAGACGTATATATCGTTGAAGCACCAGTTACATATATCAAAGTCCGTGGTAAAACGACGTGAACTATTGTGCATGTAGCCTACATGTAGGACAGCAGCATGTCGGGTTTTCAATGGTTTGTTTGGTTTTACAGTGGTGGACGATAGTTATTATATGTCTTTACATTTACTCGTGGTATATCATTCATTACAGACTTTATTCCAGCAAACACCCTAACCGTGTAAGTATCTTTTTTTAAGATGATTGGTCAGTTTATTTTTCACTGAAACCTGCTCTAAACCAATCAAATACTTTGTCTGTACCTTCATTTTGCATCCTCGATACACTAGGAGTTAAATACTTAATATCGCTCTCTGCACCCCTGACATAGGTCATGGCAAAGTTGACGGTACAAGCGAAGTAAGCTGATTGGTCTAGAACGGGTTCCGGGAAAAAAAATATATATAGAGAAAAAAAGCACATGCTTTAACGTGCTCCTTTGAAGGAGAATGAAGCGACACCCTACTTCAAAGCCAGTACATCATACCGTTATGCGACTTCAAGATTTGTCTGATGTACATCAAAGGAACAAACTAGTCTTTTCGTCTTATCCACAAGGTGTCGCACAGGGAACCTTTTATCCTGGCATGTTCCAGTGGTATACAGAACGATATGGTGCGTAATCCCTGGAGTATTAAAGATGCCAATCTTGTTATGAAATCAATGCTCCAGGGACGCAGATAGTGATAAAGTGAATGTAACATCAGAACTATCAAGGATAGGAAAGCCAAACTCAACTAACTATTAACCATAATTCCTTCAATGGAAAATCAGTTATATATGCAGAAAATTTGCATAAATTTCCATTTCTTTGAGATTTATTCAGCAGGTCTAAGAGCTCTTCATTTTATCGCTGTGAAATCTTTGCCGATGTGCAAATGAAAGAGCCACGAGAGTTTTATAAATCTCAAATGGAACGGAAATGAATGTGATGATATTCTGATTATCATACGACTAAGACACTTAATTATCAAAAAATCACGAAATTAACAATTTATTACACTAATCAAAATTTGAATTGGGGATATTCTCACTCTACATTTTTTTTCTGTTGTTGACGTCACAATATGCATACGACTTTCATTCAGCCTATCCCAGTCCCGCTTCGGGATGTTCTCCCCTAAAAAGTAAAAAAAAAATAAAGATAATTTATTGTCGTTCATTACGGATACATGGATGTCAAGAAAAGAATGATGTGAAATGTGAAGTTTTCATCTGTTTTAACGGGCTATAAAAACTGCATAGCAACCAAAAAAGGAAAATGCTCCAATGTGACTTTAATCCTTCTTTGATCATCTTCGGATACTGAGCTTGTAATTTTCGAGGATACAACTCCCCTCTTTTATTCTTGCGATATTCACCAAATAGCCAGTTTTGTCAAAATCAAGAAACAAGCTGAAATATAGCTTTTTTGTTCCAGTAAAGTGGTCTACCAAGTCAGAATTCACGAATCTATGAATTTTGGTGACAATTCATGAAAATCAACTTGAAATCTACCTAAGATTTCCATAGGAAAGTACCTTTAGCAACCAGTAACGTTGAAACTGTTGACGCTATTAACCGAATCACGCCCTCATCGATAGTGGATTATGTGTTACTTCCAGTCAAAGGAATACATTCCTGGCGGCAAGAACTACAACATGCTATGGTTTACCTATATGAACAAACTGTGTCCCTCAACCGACTGGCTTGATTTTCTTTTCAAATAAGGTTCACTCTATCTAAGAGCTTATCTAGCCAGTCCAAAAAGACCTAACCAAGTTATTTAATTTCGCATTAAGATTTATAGACGATGTTTTGTCTTTCATTGATATGAGATTTCTTGGCCATGTCCTCCGTATTCACACACCAGAAGTGGACACCAAGTCACGACAGGCTGTTCAACACCGATCGTTTTCCTATATCTTTTCATATAACGGAAGAAACAGATAAGCGTGATGATCTCTATCCCTATTCTGCATTTCCCATTTCTTGATAGTGACAACGCATAATTAAACATTGGCATTCAGGAGGATTCGTGGGGATATGATTGAAGTCTTCAAAATTACGAACAGTTGTGATAGTAACGCTGCTGGTTTCCTTAAATTGTGGATCGACAAAATTCAAATTCAGCGGACAAGGGGCCACTCCAAAAAACTTTGCATGCAGCACTGTAAACTTGACATCAGGAAACATTCTTTTTCTTTGCGTGGGGTCAAAATATGGAACAATCTTCCGGAGTATATTGTATCGGCACCAACAGCTAACTCTTTCGAAAATATATTAGATTAACACTGTGCAAATCAAGAACAGCCGGTATATAATTATAAATAAGACATTCTGTAGTTCTCCTGGATCTGACGTCTCAAATGACAATAATTATAAACACTATTATGGTATCACTGAGACCGGTAGCCTATAGAGGATCGTAACGATCCTGCACTGTTAATAAACTAAACTAAACTGAACTTAAATTAACTAAACTAAATATCAAGTTATTCTTAATACCACGATCTTTGTGCAAGATCTGAATTAAAGTACTGAGGACCATAATTTATCACCTCTATGTCATGTAAAGGACCATAATTTATCACCTCTATGTCATGTAAATGAAGTTGTTTTCATCATCAAGGTCATTTCTTTCTAGTAGTCTTAATAGCCTCAAGCTAAACGTTGAAAATTCTTAGCTTCGATTGGGCAGAGACATATATAACCAGAGACATATATCACATATACATGTCTCTGGATTGGGGTATCTCGATCTGTTTATTTTGAGGCTGTATTCCATAAAATTAAAGTCTTTGTTATTTCAAAGACATGCACAGTGATTGACTTAAGAAACAACGTTATAAACTTTTCCTAAAGTTTTTTTTTACTCTGCTAACAAAACACTTCTTTTGGAAAATTTCCCGATGACCACCTGTACCTGCAGTTTTTTAACTCGTGTAAAAGTTCGGTTGGTTTAAACAGACAGCTTCGTCTCAACCAATCAAATTTGTACATGTCACTTGCCCAATGTTTGCCACCACACTTCCGGTATATCGGAACTAGCCGGCTAAGACAACAAACTGACGCCCCGAGAAGTTGTTGCGATTTTACGTAGGAGGAAATTTGTCGTGATGGCAGGACTAGGGATTGGATGTGTCCTCCTTTTCCTTTTACCGGCTGTTTTGTCAGCAGGTAAAGCTAAAGGACCTAAAGTGACCGATGTTGTAAGTAAATCGTCACCCGTGCAGGGCTGTTTCGCCCGATTGATTCTGCATTGTTCCACGTGATCACTAATCACTAGTTTCAAAATGCACAAATATTTTAACGTGTTATGTTATTGAATAACTGATATAACATAGCAAAATATAGTGAAATATGTTCATGAAAAGAAAACGTTATTTGCATCTGAAAGTAAAATGTGTGAACTGAAAGTAGAGAATTAGATCCGGTGTAAAGGGAGTTAAATCCCTTAAACTTGTGGCCAAGGGGAGACCAGTGACACAGGTGACTATTTCCAGCGAGCGGCATCCAACGAGAAGGATAAAGGATGAAATGTTTCATCGTGAAAAAAAAATGGAGTATGGTTATTACTGTCAGATTTGTACTGTAAATGTACTGCATATATGTGGCAAACACGCTTTCATAACTGTTTCATGATCAAGGCAACTTCATTTATATACAAAATTAAGTGTTTGATAAAACAGTCAAACAGTATTAACGAATCCTAATTATTCCTAATAGTATTCATCTTTTTGTTTCTTTATGTATGCTAAAAGATGAAGCATGACAAATCTAAATTATTCTGATGGCCTATCAACTAGAACTCCAGACCAAATAAAAAAAGGCATTAGAATGTCAGAATAATTTTGAATAGAAACATGATTATTTCACTGTGATAAATCTTCATGTGAGGCCCAAGTCCTAATTTCACAGAAATTTAATATGACTTGAGGAATTTCTGGAAATATCTAAATTTTACATTGTAGAACACATTCTTTTAAACAATAAAGTTGAAAAGATCTTAAAAAAAATCAGAAGGATTCCTGAATCAGTTATTCCCTGTCAAAGTACTATATCTTTGGTACTAGGATGTATACAATCTGGAGACGGGTTAGGTCTTTGCTTTTTGAGATACATATCATTTATAACTGTGCACTACTAGTTCTGTGATGTTAAATAATCAGTTTTACTGTTTTTTGTTCTTGGTAGGTTTTCTTCGACATAGAAATTGGTGGCAAACCAGTTGGAAGAATTGAAATTGGTTTGTTCGGTAAAACTGTGCCAAAAACTGCTGAAAATTTCAAGAAATTGGCAATGGGTTCTGAGGAAAAAGAGGTATGTCTACAATCTATACATTAGTTGTCTATTTGTAATGTTATCTACTGGCATGAGTTCATAAGGTCAGCTTGCATACTGTGCATAAATTCTTGTTTTAGAAATTAAGTAAATGAAGAGGTAAACATATTATATAAATCTCAGAAAGTACTACATATGACATTGTTTTTTTTTTTATCAAAATTTAATATTGGAATAAAAGTTTAAGAAATGAAGAAAACAAAAGCTTTGTTCAAACAAGAGTTGTAAATTAAAATTGATTATATGTTTAACAATAACTGTTTACTTTATTTCTTTTTCAAACAGGGCAAGACACTCACATACAAAGGCAGCAAGTTTCATAGAGTGATAAAAGATTTCATGATCCAGGGAGGTGATTTCACACGAGGTGATGGAACTGGAGGTTGGTAAACACTAACTGTGTACTTAATGAATTCGGTAGTCACTATTTCTTTTCAATAGTACTAGATGGTCAATGTTATCAAGGAAACTATAATTACAACTGGTTAAGGTATTATTGTAGTTACCTACAGTACAGAGACAATGTAGGGAGGTATTGTAGTTACCTAAAGTACAGAGACAATGTAGGGAGGTATTGTAGTTACCTACAGTACAGAGACAATGTAGGGAGGTATTGTAGTTACCTACAGTACAGAGACAATGTAGGGAGGTATTGTAGTTACCTAAAGTACAGAGACAATGTAGGGTGGTATTGTAGTTACCTACAATACAGAGACAATGTAGGGAAGTATTGTAGTTACCTGCAGTACAAGGACAATGTAGGGAGGTATTGTAGTTACCTACAGTACAGAGACAATGTAGGGAGGTATTGTAGTTACCTACAGTACAGAGACAATGTAGGGTGGTATTGTAGTTACCTACAGTACAAGGACAATGTAGGGAGGTATTGTAGTTACCTACAGTACAGAGACAATGTAGGGAGGTATTGTAGTTACCTACAGTACAAGGACAATGTAGGGTGGTATTGTAGTTACCTACAGTACAGAGACAATGTAGGGAGGTATTGTAGTTACCTACAGTACAGAGACAATGTAGGGAGGTATTGTAGTTACCTACAGTACAAGGACAATGTAGGGTGGTATTGTAGTTACCTACAGTACAGAGACAATGTAGGGAGGTATTGTAGTTACCTTCAGTACAGGGACAATGTAGGGAGGTATTGTAGTTACCTGCAGTACAAGGACAATGTAGGGAGGTGTTGTGGTTACCTACAGTACAGGGACAATGTAGGGTGGTATTGTAGTTACCTACAGTACAGAGACAATGTAGGGTGGTATTGTAGTTACCTACAGTACAGAAACAATGTAGGGAGGTATTGTAGTTACCTGCAGTACAAGGACAATGTAGGGAGGTATTGTGGTTACCTACAGTACAGGGACAATGTAGGGTGGTATTGTAGTTACCTACAGTACAGAGACAATGTAGGGAGGTATTGTAGTTACCTACAGTACAAGGACAATGTAGGGAGGTATTGTAGTTACCTACAGTACAGAGACAATGTAGGGTGATATTGTAAGTTACCTACAGTAGAAGGATGTTGTGGGGTGTCATTTTTGTTTCCTATAGTATAGGAGTAAGGGAAGCTGTCATTGTGGTTACCTACAGCACAGGGATGAGGTAAGTTGTCAATGTGGTTACCAACTGTACAGGGGAAAGATAGGAAATCATTGTGGTTACCTACATTATCTTGAAGATAATAATGTTAGTAGAATTTAAGTTATTGAAGTTTTACAAACAACTTTTAAAATCCAGTTTACTGAAAAAATTACAGGACGAAGTATCTATGGAGAAAAATTTGCTGATGAGAACTTCAAGCTTAAGCATTATGGTGCTGGATGGTTGTCGATGGCTAATGCTGGAAAGGACACAAATGGATCTCAGTTTTTCATT
This sequence comes from Ylistrum balloti, assembly GCF_031769215.1. Classification (NCBI taxonomy): domain Eukaryota; kingdom Metazoa; phylum Mollusca; class Bivalvia; order Pectinida; family Pectinidae; genus Ylistrum; species Ylistrum balloti. Next base: position 2,667,971 of record NW_026782097.1, on the reverse strand, counting down.
ACCACTAAGAAAACACCATGGCTTGATGGCAGACATGTTGTCTTTGGAAAAGTTCGTAACGGAATGGTAAGATCACTTTCTAATAAGGAAATATCAACTTTTGTATGCTGTCATTAACACAATTACTGATAAGTGTCATTTTATGTGGGTGTGGGATATTGGGAATTGCAACTGCGGAATATTGATATTGGCTCATATTTAAAAAATCATCTCAAGACCCTGATATGGTATATGGTAGGATCAGACACAGTGCTTAAGTAAATTAAGTGAAATGATGGCTTTTTCATGTCCATGGGGCCTCGCATTACCCCACATGGAGAGGGTAAAGTTTACTTTAGTTTATAAAAAAACTTAAAGTTTTGAGCATATTGTGTTAACTTCTAATGGAAGTGATTTAAACTTGGTTAGAATGATTAGTATGGAAAGTCGATTTTATGACAAAGGCAATGTTTCAATAATATATAAACAACATCTTTTATGGTAAACTGAAAGTCTTTTATAAAATATAGTAAGTTTTACACTGTCCTCACAGAGTAATGCATTAAGGTCGTATGGCCAGTTATATTTAAATTAATTCTTTATTATTTAATACAATTTTTTTCTTTTTTCCCCAGGATGTCGTAAGGAAAATTGAAAACAATCCAACTGTTACTAATGATAAACCAAAAGAGGATGTAGTTATTGTAGATTGTGGTGTCCTGAAAGTAGATAGTTACACAGTAGAGAAAGCAGATGCAACCGATGAAGATTAAACTGTAGAAATCCATTTTTTCATTTCTTATTTAATATTTTTTCATCCAAAAATGCTGTATTCTCCATTTAAATGTTGCTGGGATTATAATATATTGTTTTGAAAATTGTGCTTTTGGGTCTAAATTTCATATTAATGGTAAAGAGAGTAAGTCAACAGTTTAATAATAGCTTTTATCTACAACGTGTCTTTTGTAATTAATGGTTTTGATAATTTACATGATTGTGTAAATAAAGATTATAAATTTGTATAAAGATTGCAGTGCTGTGTTTTGTAATATTCTCTCTCATGATAAGGTGATTTCTGGTGATATTTCCTACACAGAAACTACTATTACATGAAGATTTGTGCAAATTTGATTCACATAAACCAATATTTAGCTCACCTGCTCTGAAGGATGACTACATAGGCCAGACTGTCGAGTGATGCAGGACCCTTGGGCCTCGTTTAGAAAAAAAAAAAAAAAAAATCTGCTTTAAATTTGATCCATTCTCGACCAGAAAGGTTCAAGCAACTCTTCATTGTGAACTAATGCATCGTTTTCAACTTTTAAGCAATTATTCTCATAAATAGAGGTTCAATATATTAATTATTTCTACAAAATAAGATTTTCTGAAGAACAGAAAATGTTGTGACTTGCTTTGCTTTTTTTTTAGATTGAATGTAATGAACATGTATCAATGTTGTCATCCTTGATACTCCAGGGGTTACACTCACTATTACACTTAACCTGTGAAACATGTCATGGCAAAATTGGAGGCCCAAGTATAGTAATTTGATTGGTTTAGAGCAGGTTCCAGGGAAAAAATACTTGACTAATCACAGACTGATTTGAAGATTACAAAAGAGCGACACACAACTCCAAAGCTGTTTGCAATCTGGAGTTTCTTTTGATGTACATCAGATGTATATCAAAGAATCAAATGAAACTTGTCCACAAGGAACCTTCAGTTTTGCCATGACATGTTCCAGGGGTGCAGAGAGCCATATAGTGAGTGTAATCCCTGGAGTTTCAGCTAATGTTTTGTAGATATATGTATATGTATTTGCTTCTCCGGAGTGTAGAGAACCTGCATCAATCAGCTTTATCAAGTTAGAAAGGTTCAATAAACATGTATAAGTTATTTCAAATGTTTTGGCTCTTGTGTGTTTCTTGCAAGAACCAAACTCACTTAAAATCATTTGATAAATATCTATTAGAACAGGACAGTTTAAAATCAGATGTTTTATCATGCAGTGCAGTGGAATTTGATGAACCAAAGCCTTAAATCAAGCAAGATGGAGTGTCCCAGCTTACATGTAGATCATTTCAGCACTGAACTATAAATCTGATATTAGACATTTTTGACAGAAATCAATCAATGGCTGCTTGACAGTCATTTTGAATTTGAGCTTGTCATGTTTTCACCACATGGTATCAAGTCAAGTCGCCCCCAAGACAAGTCACCCCCTATTATCTCAAGACAGGTCGCCCCCTACATCAAGACAAGTCGCCCCCTTCATCAGAAGAAAAATAATGAATAAAAATATAATTATTTTGTTGTTTGATGCTATTTTATTTATTCCAATTATAAGAATTATGTACTCATATACCATATATTATATATTATATCTTATAATTTAAGCACTAATAATAATAAATATATACATGAAGTTTATTTTAAGAACATCCATAGGCTAAACAAATCTACAATAATAGTAATACATTTAGAATGATTTGATATATATGGACTCGCTTTATTCTAATTAAATAGAAACACAATATTATAAACAATAAAACATGCACATGCAAACACACTGCACTGTTTCTACTCTTCATATAATGTCTGGTATATAGTCACTGATAACTTATACACTGTCACTGGTTTCCGTAGATGTGTCCACATTTCAGTTTGTTCACGGAAATGGTGCCATCGCTGTAGTTATCCCACAAGTCGTTGATTCTGCTCTGCAGTAGTCTGGTTGTCTTACGCTGAAATCTTCCTAGTTTTCCCTCACTGACCACCTTCATCTGTACAGGCAGTAGGATGGCTTCTTTGTGTAGAAGAATGACAAGGACGTAGAATGGGAGGTTTGACTTCCGGGTCTTTCTGTTTAGTCGGTGGTGCCATCCTTCTATGTCGTTGTTGGTCCTGATCGAAAGTCTGTAAACGCTCCAAGATGCGGGGGTCCAAGTAGTGCTGATATATGGGGGCGACTTGTCTTGGGGGCGACTTGACTTGCATTCCACCACATACACAGTAGTAGCAGAAAAACATCTAAGGGTGATGCATCAATCCTTAGAGAGAGGAGACCCATTCCCTTACTTCCGGTACCCACATTGCCTTCTAATTTTCTTTTCCTAGATCCAACCTCTTAATCTTTGAAAATGGCATTGAACAGTTCTGTTTGAAATATTTCCCAACATATTTGTTTTTTGATTTACATTAGTTCTAATGAAGGAACATTAGATAATTACAGTAATAAATAACTAATATCATACCTCTAGATTTCAGCTTCTATAGATCTTCTGGCATCAATATGTTTTAAGATGATGTGATTTTAATATATGTCCTGAAACCCCGTCCGCTGGAATATGAACTTTAAGACACTTTTTGATTCTGTTGAAAACTTAACAAGTAAATGAGTGAACAGGCTACATGATATTTACTCTCTGAGTGGTTCAAGTCCATTCGGTCCATCATTCGTTGAAGAATTTCCAGCTTGAAATTGAAAATGAAATCAAAACAGGTAAGCTTTCCTTGATCCTGATGTTAAATCCACATTTCAAGATTTACATGGCAGTTATTGTGCCTGCAGTATAAGGCATCTGCAAATATCTTTATATTTCTTATCTACAAAAAGATCTGGGCTTGCTTGATAACAAAGGATACCCCACCTATACATTATGCAATCGTTCAAAAGACAAAATACTAGCTAATCATGCTGTGGTATTACAATAATTTATATTGCCTTTTAATGATAAGGATAGATGTTGCTCTTGTGAGGAGATGTAGGTTGGCTGGGTGGGTGGGCTCTGCATGAGGTTGGGATTTTGACTCATTTTCTGTTATGCTTTTGAAAAGGGACTGGTTGGGTTGGAGATGAATTATCCCTGGTGCATTTGTCCTGTGATTTGTATGTGGGACGTTCTTGGAATTGCGACTATTCTTCCTCCCTGCTACATTGTGTGTTTCGTGGAGTTTGTGCTGAGTTTGTAGAGGGGATAAGGTCTCCTTGTCATACTTTGATCCAGAATTTCCACTCCCAGTCAGGTATTTGATGCTCTGGTGAACCTGGGGCTTATGTAGTGGTGTAACTGCTTCAACTCCTTGAGTGTGTGTGGTGGTGTTGTCGGTCAACTTATCCTCATAAGAGGTTGTTTGGGATTCAATCTCTGCTGTTAGTGTGTCAAATAGAGTTAATTTCTGAAGGGTATCCTACACGCTTCGGTTTTTTTTCTGGTTTATTTTCATCAACACCTCTTCCTCATGGTTCATTGATAATTTGGGTTGCAGTGAAAATGCTTGCTGAGACCGGTGTGTCTGTACTGGTATGGGACATAGAATCCTGACATGTTTTGGCTGGTGCAATGATAGATAAATCTTCAGCATCATTAAGATTCAGGCAACAAGCACATGTGTGTGGTATTTGTATATTGGATCTGTGGTCATTGTAGTAGTGTATGGTACGCCTCTCACAGCAGTAATGAATCCAGAGACCACACTTGTCACATTTGATTGTAATTTTGTCTTGTTCCTCCACAGAGGGCAAAGTAGGACGGGCTCAATTTGCTGCACTTATTCTAGCTTGTAAATTCTTTTGAATCAGGGGTTGTTAGGTGGGTGTATAGCAGTTTGGTTGTTACACTTTCTGTTGGATGGAGAGTTTCTCATTTCAGTCTTGGCAATTTGTATCGTTGATAGCTTGCTTGTAAATAAATGATCTGTTTAAAAGACTTTTCAAGGTTGGCCATATCAGGATATTGGTTTATGATGTGGATAATTTGGCAATGGTCTTCATAATATACCTGTGCATTCTTGTCGTTTTTTATACAAAATTGGAGGAGCTGTAGTACAGCATCATGAGCTATTTCGATTTCGGTCAAATCTTAATGCATGTCTTCAAAATATGCAATCACCGCCTTCTTGTACAGTTTAAATATTCCAGAGCTCATAAGGTAGATATGGTTCTCATCTTTTATTTGGAATTTAATTTCTGACTCATCACATCCTCTCAGTTTCTCGAAGATTTCATGTTGAAAAGATGTCAATTTTAGATGATTTTCATATCAATAAAAATGCATCATTAAAAGATATGGATCGAGGCAAGCTATGCTGTTAAAGTGAAACATGTTTCGTAGAACAATCGTTTCATGTTATCATCATATCTTATGCTTCAGTTGTTTCTTAATGAAATCATCAACTAAATGATGTTATTAACAAGAGGGCTGCCATCATCTCCTTTTTACAAGGACGAGTTTAAGTCAATTTTCACCTGCTGAAATATCCGCTAAAGAATCAAATTAATCCCAAATCTTATTATCAATATAAAATTAAATATCAAAGAGTTTCTCATTGTTATATGTCTACATCTTATTATTGATATATCACAAATTTGTGAACCTTCCCGCAATTGGTTCGGTCGAATGGCATTTTGGAAAAATGTCATTTTAGATGTGCATTATAAAAACGCCATGGATTGTTGCAAGATATGCTTGTTGAGTAAGAGACTTTTCGAAGAACACTAGTTCCTCATTTAAATCATTGATAAATGATAAAATAAATTGATAATGATAACACAACACATTCTAATTAACGTAAAAGAAAAGTTATATGACAAACTCACATTTCATCAGTTCCCAGCACAGGAGAGAAGATGAACCACAACACGTCTGTGGTCCTGCATTGATGGGGGTGGGGGACGATTTTATCAGTGACAACAAGTGTCGTAAAGCTTCTTCATAAAATCTTGCAAAATGAGATGACCCAGAAGAAATTTCCCATGGTGAAATGGCAGTTGCCTTTGTATCTATATTTAAGTCCATGATTAGACGTGACTAGGAAGTCATTTTATTAACAAAAAAATAAATACCTTCAGAATAAAATCTTTCAAACTACGACAAAGTATGGAGAGAGACAGATTTACTGGAAGATCATTAATCTTTTCAACAAAGCACCTCACAGTTACATAAAATATGTCATAAATCATCTTTATTGGCAACCTCAATATCACATTCATACATTACACATGTATGAAGTTAATGTACATATTCTGAAATGCTATAAAATATATATATTTGATCAAATATAGAATAAGATCCACAATTCCAACTGCCCAGACATTTTTAGGGGTGATTGGTCACTGTTCATTAAACTGTTACAACTGATGTCATAGCATATTTTGTAGATATCCATAACTGAACAAGGAGTGTCCATATTTTATTCTAGAATGACCAAAGAATACTTTCAGAGCTTCCATTTCAATTATGATCTATAACATAAGTCTCGTAGTTGTCAAAGCTAGACTCGGAATTATTCTTTAAAAGGACACACAGTTTAACATCCAGTTCATGATTAGTTCATTGTTTTGTGTGATTATCAGAATTAAATGGTTTAACTGATAACAGTCAAAGTTTATAACAACCTTGTTCTGAAGTTTTATCTTGTGTTGTTCTTTCATCTGATCTGGAATGTCTCATCTACATGGTCACATGACAGTGAATACCTACACATGTACAAGCATGTACGATAAGATAATAACACATTTACCTTTGTTTTTACATCAATTAACAGTTATCAATTATGATTTATAAATGCACATTTAATTACACATTTCACACAGAAAACTATAATCACAGAATCATCACATCCAGAAGTTGACATTCATTTTCAAACATTTGTTCAGACTTATCCGCCCTTCAAGTCATTTAGAGCCCCTCGGAGGAGATGTAACAAAGCATCACGCTGGACCTGTGATCCTACAAAGCGAACAAGTTCTTCAACACCAACACTTCCCACTAACTCCTGGACTTTTTTCACTATCCTCTGTTTATCACTGTCACTTAAGTTTTTCATCACCACTATCATCGCCTGGTAGTCATCTGACTTCATGTAGCCAATCAGTGAACCTACAATTTTGACCGAATGGTGTAGTTATGATAGGCAGTGTATTACCATACAACACCAATCATTAGACTATGTCATTAACGATCACATTTTAAATAGAAATATGTAAATATAATAAAGTAAAGTAAAGCTGGCTTCTTGACACACGCATGACAAACTAAATACAACATACCAAATATATTTTGGGTTCAAGATCCGATTTCATCTTTCAACATCCTGCCATCCTAGTAGCTACCAACCACATTTATCACTAGGATATTTCCTTTAACATGTGGTCACCAAAGGGCTTTAACTATTCACAAAATCAGAGGAACCTTCCTTTATCAAAGCTACCACAAAAAACAGCTCTACAGCAATTTTCAGCTAGTCTGGTCCAAAGGACCACAGAGATTATGCCATTGGGCAGCGTCGCTGTCCGTTGGATGCTGTTTGGCAGCCATCAACTTACTTAATTGATTTTAACCAAATTTCGATAGAAACCTCCATGTGGGGAATTGGAACCAGATTTGTATAAAGTTTTGTTCTCAGTTCCAAGAGGCCTGAGGGGCAGTGGATGTTGACCCCTTGTTCAAGATGGTTGAGGTTGTTTATGAAAATATAGAAAATTCTTTCAAAAAAACATTTTTGTAGAAATAAAGGAATTCAGTTTCATTTTTTTCTGAAGCATGCTTGGGTAAACAGGAATCAATCTTGTATAAAGGTTGGTATCAGCTCCCTGAGGTGGGTGCGGCGGGCTGGCCCAATAACAGAACCACAGCAAATTCTTAAACATAATCCTATGCTTCCTGTAGGAATAATTGGATTTTGCCCAAATTTGTTGAAATGAAATGAATTTTGGGTAAAAAAAGGTCTTTTCCCCATGGATGGGTAGGGAGGGGTGCAAGAGGAGAAATGAAGAATTTTTTTAAAATTGTCCCAATTTGGACTGAAGCATCTGAGGTGTAGGGGAATGAATTTGTTTAAATGATGGATATTGGCTCCCTGTGGTGGGAGGGGCAAGGCCAAAGACAGGAAATAAAAGAAATTCTTTAAAATCCACTTTTTCTGTAGAAATATCAGAATTCTGTTCTAATTTGATCTGAAACATACTTGGGTGAAGGAGTTTGAATTTTGTATAAATGGTGGGTCTTTATCCCTCCTAATGTGGGATGGGATATGGGTGGGGGTGAATAGCGGAAATTCTCTAAAATCCCCCATTTGTTGGAATGTCTTGATTCTGTCTGAAGCACATACCTAGTTGAAAGGAACCTAATTATGTGTCTACAAGGAGTCCGACATCAGAGAAAGGTGGAGCCCATAGGGGAAATGTAAATTATTAAAAATCCTTCGTTTTAGGACATTGTCCATGTTTGGTCTGAAGCAATTTTCATGAATAGCGAATCTGACTTCTGTTTGAACAAAAGGCCATGGAAATTATTTCAGAAATTATTTGTCATATTTGAACCACTTTGTTAAATGACTGAAAAGCTGAATTAGCCAAGTGAACAATGCAGGCCCCTTTGACCTTTTGTTATGAAAACCAGTAAGTCCCTCCCCTCCCTCACCATTGCCCCTGCAGGTCCTTACTTATCAGACATGCCTTTCCTCTCCCCTAGCGTCCCACCTGATCCAAACATAGAGTACAAGCCAGCAGGTTTGTTTCTACCAGACAGTAACCCTACAAGTTCCCAAGCAGGACCTTACATATCGGACCAACCCCTCCGCCCCCGGGTATACCAGTTTATCTGTACTTACCAGCCAATCCACCTACAAGTGCTCCAGCAGGTCCCAATAAGACTCCGCCCACAGCTGTACCTCCAGCACCCCATGCCATCTGCTTAAAAACTCCTAATTTAAGAAAAGTTTAAATAAAAATCATTATCATCAATATTAACAATATCAACATTGATATATATATTAATGATATACATTATATATCTACCATTTGATCCTTTTTTTCCTGCCATAGAAAATACATGGACTGTCATGGAAAAATAATATCAACACAGTTCTACTATTCCTTGACTATTGATGACCTCAGTTTCCTTGAATGCTGATGGTATTCTGATGGTTGATTATCTGCAAAAAATATTACGCATCACTTTTTAGGCAGTGAAGAGAAAATATTAGAATTAAGCTCCATGGAAAACTCAGTAGAGGTGTGTTGTTCCACAAAAGGACAATGTCCCTGTTCAAAAGTCTGTCATTGCCATGGCTGCCATTAAAGACTGGCTTTGATTTGATTGAGCATCCGCCATTTTAGCTGATTTTGCTCCATCAGACTTTCATCAATTTCCAAAATTGAAAAAAGGCAATATCGAGTACATACTATCGGTCAGATGATAACATGGAGGACTTTCTAAACGGTCAAGTAAAGGACTTTTTTAAAGTGGCATTCAGGCCATTAAACATCGCTGGCAAAAGTGTATAGATACTGAAGATTATGTTGAAAAATGCAAGATGTCTGCCAAATGATAAACCCATAAATATGACGCTCACAACTTACAAATCAGCCCTCGTATAATATCTTTAAAAAAAAAATTTGGACATAGATATTTTAATGTTATTTAGAGGCTCAGCAGGTCAATGGCCATACATGTTCCTGCCGTTTAAACCATACCTTTTTCACAGAAATATAATTCAATGATTACTACTCAAATACCGGTACTTTCACATTATTATGCAGCCAACTAAGAGATAGTTATTGATACAAGTTGATAAAACTTGTTTTGTGACTGTTTTATAATGGTGAGTGAGTCAACAACTGAATGTGGTATTCATACATTCACATTTTCACATTGTATGTCTTTTAAACACACCTTTAGCACTTTTTTTCATTTCTGGATTGGTTTCTAGAATTTCTACAAGATGACCAAAATAAGGTATAAAAGCTGCACCAAGAGCTCCTGCCATGTTTGTCCTCGTGGTCCTTTAGCAAGGTGACTGCACACTTCCTGAAAGTAAACAAAAACAAATCTGGTCAAACAAATAGTGTGGTATGCCTAAAGTCAAGACTTTGTTTGGCTGTAAACAAAATCTCACAGTCATGATGTACACTTACATGTATATAACTTGACAAATACAACTGTCCTTATTCTTTTGATATTGCTACCAACTCTATTTTTTTCAACATTCTGGCAAAAACTTATTCTTAGAAACTTGGTATATACTATTGACACCTTCCTGAAAACATGACAGATGCCAAGCCATCATCAGTTTTGATGATGAAATTCATGGAATGCAAATTAATGCCTGAAACATCATGAACTTTTACACAAAAACCCATCAAATGTCAGATCATGTGTTCTGGACAAGTAAGCATCTCTTTAATATGCATCTCTTCAAAATGTATTGACCAAAAAGCTATTTGTTTACTTTTGCTTTCCATTTCTTTTAACGCCCCACCACACCCAACCCCTAGCAGCCATGTTGATTGTCGAGGGTGGCTGAGAGGGGTATAAAAGAATAATCTTGTTTGTCCCTCTGTTCATCCATCCTGAACTTCATAAGTCTCCTGCACCTTTTGATGGAATTTCGTTGAAATAAGGCATTTGATAGTGCAGGAAAAACTTTCATTTTCAACAATAAAAGCATAGGTGTTCTGACACAGAATGTGATATTCAGCATGAAAAACATCTCATAATTCACATAGCTGGTTCACTTCACCATAATGGTATTTTAACCCCAGTACATTTTCCAATGTTTCACAATACCATGCTTCACTGGTAAAGGAGGAGTCACAGAGACAGAAAACCTGTCAACCAACCAACCAACATGATGAGGTAGTATTCCAAAATTGATATAGGACATAGTCATCAAGATTCCTCGCCCATTTTAATTTGTCAAATATAAACATTTAAAATGAACAACATGGAAAATTGGAAAAGATATCAGCTAATTAGGTCACAGCAGCCTCAGTGAATGTGCACAGAATTTTTTCGATAATCAAACTTTAACAAGGGATTAAGGTAACAAGTCTACCAAGCAAGTCTCATCATAATTCATTTATTCCTTCAAGAGATAACGTGCGTTAAGCATTCAGTAAGAGTGTCAAAAGATATCAGTCAATCAGGTCATAGAAGTCTCATAAAATATGGTTAGAATTTGCTGATAATCGTACCTGAACAAGGCAATAAGGTAATAAATCTACAAATCAAGCTTCGTAAAAATCTTATCATTCCTTCATAAGATAATGTGCAGAAAGACTTCCCATAGAGTGGTTAAAAAAATAAGTCAATTAGGTCATAGTAGCCTCATTAAACATGTGCAGAATTTGCCGTTAATCGAACATGGGCAAGGGACAAAGGTAACAAGTATAACACCCAAGTTTCATAAAAATCCGACCAGTTCTCAAAAGATACCATGAAGAAAGCAGTGAACAGACGGATGGACAAATGGAAGGATGACATTTGAATATCCTTCACCAACTTTGTTGGACAGGGGATAATAAATTAAAAATCAATGGTTCATCACTTAACTCTTTAAAAAATATAGAGATCTCTTTTCCCCACACGTCAAGTTTTACAAAAGATGGCTTGATAGTATAATAATTAAAATCTGAAATGATTAGATCTAATTTCATGCCTTAATTTTTCAATAAGAACGTCTAAATTTTGGCACAGTAATCATATTATTTACGCTGTGGATTGTATACTAGTACACGTAGATCTACTTGCACATGACGATAAATATGACTCATGACATGACACCTTCTACAGTTTGTATGAATTTCTTTGTTATTTACATTGATTGGGTTGGTTTCCAAATAAGTAGATAAATAAAAAATAAATGCTCGGGCTGGTTGATCAGAACAGGACATAACTTGAAAAAGCTGTATAAAACCTTTGTTATGCCTGAACTGTCATTTATTTCATTTGAATTTCATCAGATTTATTGAACGTCTGGAAAGAGATTGTAGAACTGTAATGACAGAACACATTTACACCATGATAATAACGAGAACACTACCTGTATGAACTAGGCCTAAATATACCTGCAATTTACTTTGAACCCGTCACTCTGAAAGTAGTCGAGAAGTAACCTGCACACTTACCGAGGCTGCCGAGCTGTGTCGTTAAAGCGAAAGTACTTCTAATAGGGGAGGTAACCAAATTTCCGGTTCGGTGGATCTCGTTCTGATATTTGCTAAAGTACAAAGTTCCGCATGTGCAATAGACGATAAAAAATGTCCTGTTAAGTTGTGAGATGTTATAATTGAAGTTCTAAGATGTTGAAGTTTTGTCTTATTGTTTCGCTCTTAAAAAGACGTGTAAAAATATCTAACTTGAAGAGGATACCTGGATTTGAACCAGGGATTTATCAGATTGAAATGAATGCTGTACTCCCTAAGCTATGTTAAAAATGGTAAATAATGTAACCCCTTCTTATTTATCGGCCCATTTGCCAAACACAGTGGGTTACAACAATCGGTGTAATTTACGGAACCAACATGATTATATCATTCCTTCTTTCAGACTCTCCAATCTTCTTTATCTAATGACGCTAATTCTTTTCCTCCATCTTATTATAATTTTGGCGAACGTAATCTAAATATATTACATACGAGACTCAGACATCAGTGCAGCTCTTTGAAAAGTGATTTGTTCCGTGTTAAGATTGTTGATAACCTATCGTGTGCTTGTGTACATTACTGTGAGGATGTTGGTAATTTTTTCCTAGAATGTAAGCTTCATAATAGAGTAAGAATAACGCTTTTTCAAAGTGTAACAGAGGTCATTTTTCATCTCAATGCCTCCGCTAGGAATCGAACACGGGACCCTGACTTACTAGTCTGACGCTCAACCAATCGAGCTAAAGGGAAGTTCTCTCTAGCCGAGTGGTATATTGCGGCTAGTATTTTACCAGGGTTACATATTCCTGGTTGTTCCTGATAGCCGCTACACCAAAGCAGTTCCATTGCTTTTAGGAACCAACGTCCTTTTTCCGGTTCCCAATCGCACCCGCCCATATTTGCTCATGAGTACCAGTACCCTGAAACAAATTCACTTAAACGCTTGTCATACCCATACCCTATATATCTCTACATAACGACACTAAAAAGTAGAAAAAAAATACGTCTCGGACATTTCAGTAATCGCTGTAAAATTATTACATACTGAACAATGCAAACTAAAGTCCTGATCCGATTATTTTGCCAGTAAGATCAACCGTGATCAGTCGATAAAGGGTTATATTCATACATTTCATTAAAAGTTGCCCGATTAAAGCTCATATGCATGTAGCTCAGCGGTTGAGCATGCGTCTGCTGATTGAGAAGTCTGGATTTTTTTGTAACCAGTGTTTTTGAGAAACTTTTTCCAAAGTCCTCCCACCATTTTCTTTTTGATCTAGACAAAATGACAAAATTTGCTCGCCAGAAGCTCGCCATTTTTGTTTTGTCTTTCTTCACCCTTGCCAACATACAGTTTACATGTTAAGCCACTGAACACGTGTTTCCTATACATGTACATTATATATCCTGCCTTTTGTTAGATATTTTATTTGTAAATGAAATATACACTGCCTTTTATAACGTGAACAATATGGGATCAATACGACACCCATTAGGCTGTTTTAATGTACTCTGTTTAAACTCAACTTCTTGTCAAACATTGAAGATGTTGTTTACTTTTGAAATGATCTGTGATTAACACTTTGTCATGACTGATATTTGTGTATAGTGGTTTTTATCGGTTTTGAGTAGGACTGTAGTGTGACTCGTGCAGGAGGGGGCATACTAGGATTGTGGTGTGAGTGTGGGAGGGGGTACTAGGATTGAGGTGTGTTGGAGGGAGACGCTAGGATCGAGGTGTACTAGAATTGAAGTGTGAGTGTGTGAGAGGATACTAGGATTAAAATGTGTAGGAGGAGGACGCAGGATCGAGGTGTTCTAGAATTGAGTTGTGAGTTTGGGAGGGGGTGTACTAGGATTGAGGTGTGGATGTGGCTGGATACTAGGCCTGTGGTATGACTAATGCGGGAGGGGGTGTACTGGGGTTGAGCCGTGAGTTTGGAAGGGGATACACTAGGATTGAGGTGGGAGGAGGTGTATTAGGACTGAGGTGTGGGTGTAGGAGGGGGTGTACTAGGGTTGAGGTGTGAGTGTAGGAGGGGGTGTACTAGGATTGAGGTGTGAGTTTGGGAGGGGGTGTACTAGGATTGAGGTGTGAGTGTGGGAGGGGTTGTACTAGGATTGTGGTGCGGGTGTAGGAGGGGGTGTACTAGGGTTGAGGTTTGAGTGTAGGAGGCGGTGTACTAGGATTTAAGTGTGGGAGGGGTGTACTAGGATTGAGGTGTGGGCATGGGAGGGGGTGTACTAGGATTGAGGAGTGAGTTTGGGAGGGAGTGTACTAGGATTGAGGTATGGGTGTGGGTGGATACTAGGCCTGTGGTATGACTCATGCAGGAGGGGGTGTGCTGGGATTGAGCCGTGAGTTTGGAAGGGGATACACTAGGATTGAGGGAGGGGTGTACTACGACTGAGGTGTGGGTGTAGGAGGGGTTAAACTAGGGTTGAGGTGTGAGTTTGGGAGGGGGTGTACTAGGATTGAGGTGTGAGTTTGGGAGGGGGTGTACTAGGACTGAGGTGTGAGTATGGGAGGGGGTGTACTAGGATTGAGGTGTGGGCGTGGGAGGGGGTGTAGTAGTATTGAGGTGTGGATGTAGGAGGGGTTGTACTAGGGTTGAGGTGTGAGTGTAAGAGGGGTTGTGCTAGGGTTGAGGTGTGAGTGTAGGAGGGGTTGTGCTAGGGTTGAGGTGTGAGTGTAGGAGGGGATGTACTAGGAATGATGTGTGGGTGTGGGAGGGGGTGTACTAGGACTGAGGTGTGAGTGTGGGAGGGGGTGTACTAGGATTGAGGTGTGGGTGTGGGAGGGGGACGCTAGGACTGAGGTGTGTGTAGGATGGTGTGTACTAGGATTGAGGTGTGGGTGTAGGAGGGGGTGTACTAGGATTGAGGTGTGAGTGTAGGAGGGGGTGTACTAGGATTGAGGTGTGGGTGTAGGAGGGGGTGTACTAGGATTGAGATGTGAGTGTAGGAGGGTTTGTACTAGGATTGAGATGAGGGTGTGGGACGGGTTGTACTAGGACTGAGGTGTGTGTTTGGGAGGGGGTGTACTAGGAATGAGGTGTGGGTTTAGGAGGGGGTGTACTAGGACTGAGGTGTGGGTGTTGGAGGGGATGTACTAGGATTGAGGTGTGGGTGTGGGAGGGGGTGTACTAGGATTGAGGTGTGAGTTTAGGAGGGGGTGTACTAGGATTGAGGTATGGGTGTGGGAGGGGGTGTACTGGGATTGAGGTGTGAGTTTGGGAGGGTATACACTAGGATTGAGGTGTGTGGCAGTCAGATGGGACAGGGAAAGCAGAAAAACAGTATGTATCTTTATTTCCTGATGAACAGCAGTTCAATTTCATCGAAAGCGGTCGAAATTTTGATGATATTTTTGCGCAGCATGGGTTGAAACGGGTTCAAAATATACATTCCACTTCCATCCCAGCCGATAGGTTTTAACTGTTATTGATCAAGAAACAAGGAATATTCTATCTATCACATTTTTTACACCTTTCATTTATCCCAGTTTGGATTTGTTACTCAATTTAGTATTGGTATAGTTTCCCAGCTAAACACAATCCTTAAAATAAATCAATATGAAGTAAGTAGATTTAATTAATATCGACTCTGATCGATACACTCCAGTGAGACGAGTGTTTCCTTCACCATTTTATAAGGCTATTTCTACCAGAGTTGTCGTTCCTGAAATCCTTCATATCTTTCCTGCCACTGCTGTTATCCGATTTATCAAAAATGAGTGGAAAATAAAACATTTTGCTTATTCAATGAAAATGTCAATTATATTTTCACTGTAAAACCTTATATTTCAATACAGAAATTTGATAAAGACTTGGTAACCATTACAAATCTATACTCTGGTGTATTGAACATATTCTTATCATCTCAGTAATGCTATCATCTATAACTTAATCATAGTCAACAGATGGTGGATTATATGCCCTACATATTCTACATTTCCTTATAATTTCACTGATAAAGTTTCTCCATTGGATTGTATGGGGATATAGCTCAGTGGTAGAGCATTCGACTGCAGATCGAGAGGTCCCTGGTTCGAACCCGGGTGTCCCCTAAATTTTGATGTTTTTTGTATTATTAAGGAAGGGCGCGCTCTGACATATCCTATGTAATAAACATCTGTTGTAAAAAAACACCAATCGGTTTTGAAACATACAGTATGTCGAACGGTGATTTAGTTGGGTTTTGCGTTCTTGCAACTTCTTAGGAGTCAAAAAATCTAATAGCAACTGGTATACCAATAGGGACTTACTATGTTCTTCTCATGGCTGATTCGTGTTTGTTTTCGTACGGCACTGAACTAATCTAATTTGTACAAGAGATTATCAAAATAAGTATCACAAACCTTATCATATCCTTCACATTCATTTCTAGATATTTCGATGATAGTTCGTCAAATTTCAAGAAATGCAATAGCCACCGTACCAACCAGAACCGAAAATCAAGAATATGAAACCTCGTTATTTCGATATTCGAGATCTTGCTGCCAGTGTCAAGATTTCTGTGACAGATATTATTGATAGCTGGCAGATGGATGTACAACACATGGTTTTGAGAGTCGATAAAGAGGAAGCATATGGTTGCCATTACAATCTCACTCGGAAATATGTTCTTTCCCTGTCTTTCCTTGTGCGATATGAAGTTTGATGTGTTTGATGTCTGGATATTTCGTTGTCATAAACCTGGCTCTCATATCACAATGTGACATTTCTTACTTGGATTTACCAATACCATGAGTGTCATTGACGAAGCAGAAGACGCGTACATTTGCGGAACACTTGGTCCAACTCTCTTTGTATTTGTTCACCAATGTTTTCTTTTCCTTCTATTGTGAATCTATGAATGATTTTAGGAATACAGTTATCCTCAATCATATTTATGCTTTAGCAATCTTATAACGATTGCTCTTGTTTTTTATCCACGATCAAACAAGTTTTTCATGACATGATGTTATAAAACTATTTACCGGAATTGTACATCTGTAAATGAAGACAAGATAGTCCCCAGTAAATGTACTGACAAATACATGATTCTATACTACATTTATAATTAAGTAGATTTAAAATTTTACATATATGAACAAAGCAGGAGTTGTTTTGTGCATAAAATTCCGTTTATCATGGTTTTTACATGTGGTGAAATGTCTTTTCGTAGGTTACATTTAAAAGCTCATTGAGGTCTAAAGGGAGTGTGGAAAGATGGAACTAGCAAGGAGTAAACTTAAATGGCCACTTCATTTTCCGGACAAAGCGATTACTTGTTGGTTACCTCCTGTAGGTCGAGGTTGGTTTCTCTGCTGCTTTCCGTTAAGAGTGCTTAGGGCCTGCTTTATTGCATTGCATGATCATATGAGGCAAATAAAAGTAGAACTTCTACAGAACTGCAGAAATGCCGTCACATCTGTGACATGTAGATTCGATCTATTTTGTCACCCCACTTGGATGCACACAAGGAAGGTTTTATTTGGTTTTAGTTGTTTAGCTTCCTTCAATGTGTAGGCACTGACATCGCTAACCGTGTCCAGGAAGGACGAAACAGTTTTGGCTTTCCAGTATTAAATATTATTATATTAAAATGTGCTATTCATGAGTATGCTTTTCATACAAGCATGTGAAAGTGCTTGGTGGTTTACTCTACTGATAAAGTCTTCCGGGTTTGTCGTAACAAGGTGCGTGTCTTGTTTTACTTCATACACATGTTCTTGACGTTAAAACCTCTATCTTGTTCTAGCCCATAAACTGATCACGTAATTCCACAACACTTTGAGAAACACTTCTGTTTACCGCCATTTCAAATAATACGCTAAATGCAGAATCCGGATATACATCTGAAATGAGTCAGCTGTGAAAAGACAAGTTTTCAAAAGTGATTTACGAAAAGATTTGAATATACATCGCAAGATTCCAATACCGAAACAATTAATATTCAATATGAAATAATCAAACAGATATATTTGCAGTATGTTCAGAGAGTGTAATTATATATTTACACCTGCGTTGCATAGTCTCAGATGTAGCTTACTATCCATAAAGTGTGTATTTATCAATATGTATGCATGGCTATTAAGCTTGCACAAGAGTAAACGGTCATCATTGCACCAGTTGTGCTTAATCTCTTAATCTTATATAAACGTGATAAATAAATTAAAAAAAAAACACTCATCTATGTTACTAATCATTTGCACTTGGAACTATTTTGCTATCGTGGTGTTTTCAATGACGTGAAAGTGGAGCCACCTTCGGTATAATATGGCAGGTAATTTGAATTTGCTGTTGTTCTAGCGATGGTTATAGAATAATTTGCTTTTTTTGTTTGTTTTTCAAATTCTTATATAAAAATCTGGGTTATCAAGTGTAAAAGTAGGCTTTGTTGTTTATGTTCTGTACGTGCACATACAGAAAGTATTTTTAGAAAGTCCTTAAGCGAATGTTATTGATCACCCTATCCTATATTGATATCAACCTGTAATGCAATTTAACCAATCATACAGTTACAATATCACATAGTTTGATGAAGATAGTTTGTTGCGTGACTGTCTCACATGAAGTGTTTGACAAATAGACAACAACCGACTGGATGAAATGCGTTATTGATCTGAGCCCTAAACTCATTACTTTGTATGTATTTGATTTGTTAATACTCCCAAATTAGAAGAGGTAGCATACACAATCTTCTGTGGCCTGATGAAGAAAATTAAGTGTTTCCACCAAAACATTCCTTGTACCGATAGTAACATTAGCTAACATAATTTAGTGTGTTCAAAAGTAAAATATTAGGGGACACCCGGGTTCGAACCAGGGACCTCTCGATCACTGAGCTATATCCCCACACAATAAGTAAAGTATACATGACTTTATTTATATTGTTCTATGTCGCCACATCTGTGACATAGTCAATATTACCAAGGTTTATACACCAGATCAATAGGTCTTATCTACCTTGTCACTCTAGTAGTCTAAAGGTAGATAATCGATCCTTAGAATGACACAAGGACCCTCTGAAAATAAGAAGTTACTCAATAATACATATAGGTAGTGAGCCATTTCTGTGTGTTACAAATTATACCTTATTCCTTTATTCAACTTAAAGTCAACTTTCCCAAAGTCTTCACAACGTTGCAGTTCTCAAAACTTAAAAAAAGTAGTTTCTTTAACCGACGATGAATATCATAAGTTTCGAAATAGCTGTAATCTAAGATGACATATGAACACACTTCTCAAAGCCATTATAGTATTTAAGAATACCTTTACAACTCGAAAGCAAGCCGACCTCAAGGACAAGCTTATCCTGAAAACACACAAACATAAGCCGCGGCTTATCTTCGAGTTTTAAAGGTAACTAATAAATGACATCCATGATGGAAGATGTGATGCGTTATTGATAACTCAAACATTACTTAGAATTGTTTCCTTGGTTATTAGATGTACTAAGACCACTGACTTTCAACTACATAAGAAAATAATATTGTGGTGTCTCGATCAGAGCCGAGAAACCACAACTGACATTTCTGTAGAGTGGGTATTGATTTTTTTTCGGTTCTACAATATGATGTATCAACATTTAATACATTGATGCATTATTGCATATGTCAGGGATTATTCCTGATGTAATATACTGAGAAATCAATAATTGTTTTTTTGTTATTCATTTATTTGATGGTCTTAATCAACGATATCTTAGGTCCACTAACTGTAACAATTACCGCATATCGAGCTGCATTTATCTTCGAAATAGTATTTTTCGAAAAATCACGAAAATGCATCATCTGATTTCATACAAACTCATATTTCAAAGCTACCGAGTTAAAACAACATGATCTAAGTGTATAAATGTACATATTTCACTGAAATAAATCTAAATATACATACGTATACGTTCATCTTGTGTGCATCCATGAATGCTTCGCAATTACAATGATTATATAAAAGACACCTAAGTGAATGGCACCTTCTAATACAGATTTAGAGTTAGATGCAGTAGAGGCAAGTAATTAATAAAGTTGCACCAGGAAACTCCCTTGTCCTTCTAGGAATTGCCGGTGATGATAGGGACATAAATTGTGAAGCACGTGGGATGACGAAGAAAAGTGATCGAAAGAATTGACAACATCTAGATGGGGAGGTGCACTAGCCCCATAATTGGCGGACAATCTCGTATTACAAAATATTTGGAAGTATGCAGGTTGATGAAAATTATGGGGAAGTTGTACGGTCGCCATAGTGATCTCATTACTCTATTTCTATGCGTGATATGAATCTGGACGTGTTTGATGCTTGTTAGTTTGCCGTTGGTTCAGTTGTTGTTTACCTTGTTTTGATTTGAGAACATGACATTACTTACTAGGATCGTCCAAGGCGGGTGTCGTCGATGAATCTGAAGACGCTTCCGGAACACCTGGTCTTATTTTCATTGTATTTTTTCAGGTGTCTCAGTTGAATATATATTATGTTATATAAGACTGTAAAACAGAATTATAAATTGCTAGGAATTCAACATGTATGTTAATATATATTATTGTTTCCATGCCATATTTGGCTTCTAATGTATTTATATCGGAATATTATCTTCGGGTTGTTACATGTATATATCGAATATATATTGGTACGTTATATCATATCTTATATTTGATAAATGGTTGTGAGTTAATATGGATGTTTACATGTGATATGCATGTTTACATGTTAACATATATTACTATAGACAGTGCGTTTGCAGTTTTTACAGGTACTAGACAGTGATTATTCAAAGTAGATACTTACTTTTGTATGCATTGATTGAGGTATAATTCATGAGTACTGTTATAAAGGTAGTTCAGTTTCATATAGGTCCAGGTAAATATACCAGTATACTGATGTACACCGAACGACTTCGTATCAAAACTGTGATCGATAGTGCAATTCCAACACATCGTTGTGCCAAAAATTCAAAGGCTAATAGCATTCTTGTGCAAATATTGGAATACACTTAAACTTGTTTAACCTGCAATATTTTTGTTTGAGTCTGGCAAATTGAAAGCACTATAATGATTTTTCGTAGCATAAAGAATTACTGTAATCGACAGTAAAGAAATATAATTACTGTTTATCCCCTTCCATTTAATATAATAAAACATAATGAAGCTAATCTTACAATATGTATGCAACGACGGACAGGCTGCTTATAGTAGCTTCCTATACGATTCGCTCAATACAGTCAAAATATAACTACCAGTGATTCCCATTCCTATTTGTAATACAATACAGATGTGCCTCGTGTTTCTTTCTTCCTAAAATTTCGATAACTACACAATACCTGAAAAGTAATCAACCCTGAATTCACGTCAATTAATATCAAGTAGCAATCAATCTTGTATAAAGTTATCTTAAACCTACATAGAATAAAAAAAACATTATTAATAACTAGTACTGGTGATAATACATTGTAAGTGGTAATTACATTAAGCTCGAGTATCAAAGGTCATTAATTTTATTGTAATACAACGACAGGTATATTGTAGATGATAGACGCTCTGCGGGATGCCTTACACAATCTATAAAAGTGTTCTTTGTGTTTACAAGTAATAAAAAGCAATATTTTGACAGCATCGTTTTTCTTCTGTGGACATTAAAGAGTCTACGACAACAGTTCTTTTCCTATTGAACACACCTTTTCATCCAATCAATATTTGTTTCTGATGAAGTGTGATAACGACTATCGACTAAATACAATCTATTCATATTGTTCCAATCAATTACCTCTTATTGTTATAATGAGCGTCACACATAATGGTCATGATTAACCTGTAAACCCAGTACTTGTTCAATTAAGAAACCACAACCTCACGGATGGAAGCACTTGTAGCTGGAAGGTAGAAATCATCACCTTACGGAAGAGATCACCCGTTAAGCGGCAGGTAGGTATAATTTACTTATTTGATTTCGCTGGTGAAGACGGATCAATCTTTCATTAATTACTGTTTGATACTCATCTTGGTGAAATGTTTTAACCAAGTGTATATCTGATCATGTTAAATCTTCCTGCAAGGCAGCTATCACAAACGAGGTTAATCTGCTAATACATCTCAGCAGATATCTCCTAAATACAGTGTATTTCAATATAATTTTTTTAAACAATAGACAAAATATAGACACTTAGGATAAAATGAAAACGTAATTAATTACAAATACATGATATTTTGTGAATCATTTTTATTACTGGGTTAATATTTACATTGATTTTTCAGGTGTCACAAATACCAAAATTCCAAATTTTATGTAAATAATATAATATGCAACGTAATACGACAATTTATTACAAATGTTTTTGTTTATGTCATATGATATATTAACTGTAGATAATAATTAATACATATATCATGGACAACAAGCAAGTAAGGTAATTACAAATACATACGTTGTACACAATCAACAAGAACACCTCATTTGTAATGTATTCCGAATTCTGTAATAATGGTTATGTAAGGCTTTACTAATTGGATAATTGTCGTGATCCTATCCTCAGTATAATCATGAACTCTGACGTTACGTCATAGATGGCGGCTATCTTTCCGGTTGATACTGATGATCGACATCGAGAAACGTGTTATAACGACATGCTAAAACGTTCATTTGAGATATAATGATATTTTTGTGACATATTCCGATTAATTTTTCTCCAATCAAGCAAGTTTGTCGTTTATGCCAGCAAGAATGTCGATGAAGACGATAACCGTTACAGTATGTGGTATTTTTAATCCAGGGGTCAACTTCCGTTAATAATACCACATCTTAATAAAATTATATCACAAAGTATTGTCTCATTCCTTTACTGGATAAATTAGAGAATGATACGATATCCCTATCTCCATTCGAAAGAAACATAATGATACCTTTTGATGAGTGTCTGTTGTTTTATCAATCGACTTTACAAATCCGAGATAGACATGACGAATTTTGAATATGTACACAGAATCAATATAAACAAAAAATAAGACAGATAATCCACACAGATATAAATTTTCAGTCTTTTCAAATACTTAGACCTACATGATGACCTGTACCTATCAACACTTTAACTAGAGATGGAAACCATTTTATAATTCTTTTCATTTTATGTGATATTTCATGAAACTCGTCTCAAAGTTTTAATTTTTGCGATTAAATATATATATATAAACTCCTTTCATGATTTATTATTTCAGATCCAATATATCTGCTGAAAATATTTCTATGTTGATTTTGAATCGCTATATTTATTGATAGATACAATTTTCAATCTCATCATGGCAACATCACCAACATCACAATTGGAGCCGGAAAGTACAACGGAATCGGCACCAATGCCTGGACCAACGACCATCGAATTATTCATTCCGACTCTAACCCTCTTCATTGTTGGATTTCTTGGTCAGTGAGCCTATTTGACATAATTATTTAGTATAATCTTGTTGTATGGTGTTACAAGACTCACTTCATTAATTGCTTATGAAATAGAAAACATGGATTCTGTCGTCAAAACATGGCAAGATATGTTAATCAACATAACATACACTCTTATTAAACAGCGTATCTGGTATTAATATGAAATAGTTTTAGTTTTAATCAGCAGCGTATAGTAAAAATACTAATATAATTTTTATTTCTTCTTCTTTTAGCAATTACAAAGTATGTGTATTCACACCATTCTCAGGCATTTTGTCATTCAAATAAAACTATTTACATGTGCACTGCACACCGACGCTGTTAACCTGCGGAGCCCGATGTTTGTCATCTTCCATGTACATACATTTGTGCTATAGCTGGCGTAGAAATATAAAAGTACTTGCCACAACTATTAACATAAAGCGCGAACAATGTTCTTTTCTTATTTGTAATTGATCATTGTATTACAATCGTTAGAAGCGCTGTTTTATGTCTCGTTCCCTTATAGGCCACCGTATGTTCCACATGAATGAATGAAAACTTTGTGGTAACAAGTATATGATTCTGATAACATACGTGTATTTCTTGTTTCAGTGTTTTTGGTACTTTACTGTGTTAGCCATCGTCAGCGTCTATTAGCTGTATTTACCTGCAACAAAAGAATCGAAGTGATATCAATTGAAAAGGATATAACTGGAATCCCAAACAAGAATGAATCATTTCTAACGGCACGTGACCTTTATGCTCTGAAAAGACTGGAAAATTTCCAAAACAATATTTATGGACTTTTGAAAATTTGCATCGCGCCTAGCGTGTCTCTAATAGCCTGTCCTCTTTCTCTTCTCTTGTATGAACCTATTGTCAACTACTGTTGGCCAAAATCTGAATTCCCAATGCCGCCGAACATTAATGATGCTATTGGCTGTTTCCTTGTTCCCGCTGGGATGGTGTACGCTTTCATGTTTGGATTCGCGTTTCAACACGTATACCACCGTCATACCAAGATCGAAGACAATATCCAAGAGAAGGTCGGGATTATGAGGGAGCTTGTGTGGATCCTAAAGACCTTGAATGGCTTATCAGCTGTTTCCTTGCTCGAAGTTCTTGACATTTTAAAAGAACAATTGATCAGCGAGCTTTTGCAGGTCCAAGGCATAAACGACCAGATCAGGACTGGTAAGACCGTTACATATACATATGTAACTGAATTTTAATTACCCTTTTTTTCGATATTAATCTTTCAATACTTTGTAAGTATCCTCCCCCTCTCCTACCGCTAAATTCAAGATTTAAGGCTAGGAGTTTTCATTATTATCGTACAATGGCAGGTTTTCTTTGTCTTTGTCTCACCATCCCACCATGTGGTTGTTAAGGGAGGGGGTCCCTAGGGAGGGGGTCCCATTTCATTGTATGAATTCATATCAACAAACAAATCATTATGGGTGATACAAATTAATCATTTGTCCCCTTGTTTGATCGGTGGGGAATCGGAACATCGTGAGAAAAAGATTTAAATTTAATAATGTCCACCCAACGATCGTTTCTCCCTAGGGCTATTACATCGTTAAGGAAGTACGTTGTCCTTTGTCTAATGAAAGAAATTTTGATATCTTGATATTTTTTAAGTTAATTAATCAGATTTGTTTTTCCCATATCATCCATGAAGTCACGGTTGGTGTCTGTACTTCTGTCTTATCCACGATAGAGCACATGTACAAATTGTAATGTCTGTTAACCATGACATCAGCTGAAGCGTATCCACGTGGATAAATATGACATGCCCGCAGTATATATATGCATCGTCACAATTCTTGAAGTATTGGAAGTATTGGAGAATAAAAATCATTTAAAAATCTTTTACGGCACATAATGGCTTGGTAAGGCTCGTCGGGAATAATGAGCCAGAGAGAACTACCACGTGTCTGATCGGTGTCACAGGAAATAATGGACCAGGCACCCTTCGTGCCATTTCTTACAATCTTTAGCAAAGTAGAACAGAATGGAAATACTACTTAATAATCGTTATGACGTTTTTTCGTTTTTTGTTTTATTGGTTTTTTCACTTAGAGCTATTGTAGGGTAAGTGGTCCTGTTCTTCTAGAGATTTCCAACTTTTTCGTCTTGTATCACTGAAGATATACTATAAAAACGATAACGTTTTATTCACTTTTCAGCATACACTGTATTTTAATGCTATTCATATGTGTATGGATTTTTAATGATCTTGAGCGTGTGTACGTTCACAAAGCACCTGATACCAAATACAGACAGGTGTTTACATTATTGGCCTTGTTTTTGTTCTGGGTCTAGATACCTGGTCGATTTTATCGCTGCTGAACAAGACGATGGATAAGGCGGACAGAATATCAGGACACAACAGGGCAAGAAAGGTTAACACCGTTACATATATGGACCATTTGCAGGGCTCCGCAATCGACGTTGCCTTATACCGGGAAATCATGCGATGTCTCCGCACACTTCGGACTCTAACAGACTCTGGTCTGACCCAAGCGGGCATGCCATTGTTTCAGTGAGTAGTTTGATTAAAACGTCTGCTAAAATAAAATAACAGATAGTTTACATTATATACACCGACAATAGATATTCTAGAGTGAGAAGTAATCGCTGCTTCCGTTTGTCGTCAGTAAGTCAGATTAATTCCGAAATCGTGTAGTTCACATGCATAAAAAATCAAGAACAAACTGTAATTGATAGTTATTTTAAAGAAAGATGATTTTCATTCAAACGAAAACACAAGACTGGTCTGGAAAGCATTAATGAATTACGATTACATCAGGCAGAAAATGTATGTTGAGCAAGAAATGACCGAGGTACTTATATAAAAATGGGTAATCACAAACAGATGGAAACCTTTCGTGCTATATTTTATTGTCGCCGTAAGCACGCGTATTATTTCAGAACGAGGTACATTGTGTAAAGCACGTGGATTATAGATATTCGAGCGAGTTATAAAGAAAGTATAGAAAAGCCAAGTATCAAAAGCTATTTTGAATTTTGTTCTGTTTCAGTTGGTTATTCCTGGAGATACTGGGTTATTTCAGTTTTCTTGGCGTGCTCCTGGTCAGTGCCCAGTCTTACCATATACAGCTGGCAATGTGTGTAGTCACCGTGGCTTCCATCAGTCTCCTGTGTTTTGCTGTCAGTGATCTCGACTCACCTTTCCATGGTTTCCTTAGAGTCGACCTCAGCGTCATCAGCTCCATGGTGATGGAGCTTCAAATGCACGCGCGTAACCTGGGCGTGGTACATCTGACTGATGTTCATTAATGTACATATATGTTTATATCATTAGTTATATTTGTAATTGACTAGTACATGTATTGTATGTCTTGGCTAGGCAGACCAGAGCTTCTCTATTAATTTTGCGACCTCTAAATTTCTGCTGACTGCTAACTAACCAAAGAACTGTTTTATTTCATAGAGGAACGCCGGTGGCCATGTTGCCGTTTAAAATATCATCCTACCATGTATAGAAGTACAGTCGGTTAACAACCTTATGGAATGCATTAATTTTTTCCTACATGAAATTAATTTTTAATAGATAGTCCAAAGGACTTATAGCATTCACGACTTCTTTCCAGATCATTATTCTACGAAAAGAAATATGAATGCATTTTTTTAAAAAACTTTTTCTCCATTTCATGTGACGATAACATGCCGTCTTTTATTTAAGTTCCTGTCTTCAAACCCACGGACTCCTTTATGAATATTGAAGTTATATACGTACAAATATATTTGTAGGTAATGGAAATAGAAAACACGTGTGAGGCTGTAATGTACATACAAGGCTATGTAATTAAGTTGTATACCTAAGTCAAATCACTAACTGCCTACGTGGAGAAACAGTACATGCACGAGTACTTTCTATCATTTTCTTAGAATGTCACCTCCGTTTTCATTTCAAGTATTTAAAAATTAATTATTTATCTTTGTTTATCCTATCATTTAGCGATACGTGTAGTATAATATTAACACTTCAACTTAGTTTCCATATAAAGCTTTCCAACCCTGTCTGTATCAATAAAAAAGCTGAGGCGATTAGACAGTGTACATTGTATGTCCTTGTCTACTTTTCTGTATGTTAATGCGCGGTGTTTTTTTTTTTTTTTTTTTTTACAATCCTATTGTTTTGTCAACTTGTGAAAAACATGAAAGACATTTAGATGTAATGTTACGTGGAATATAAATATTTGGAAACAGTAAATATATATAACAATTCTATCATTTAATCTTGAAACTGTTCTGGTGCAATGGGCGTTGCCCATGAAGCCCAAATGTCGCCACCTACTGTTTGAAATAGTGGCTGATATATGCCGTTTTGTTATTTCATTTTTTTCACACAAAATCTCGATTCTGTGATGTAACGATAACTGATGTATTTTTGCGCCGTTGATTATCGTCTTTTTGCAGCACGAGAACGAAACAAATGTCACTGTATATCGAAAAAGACATATTTTCCTGCGGGCTGGGACTGGGGCTGGGCCTGGGGCTGGGGCTGGGGCTGGGGCTGGGGCTGGGGCTGGGGCTGGGGCTGGGGTTGGGGCTTTTTGTACACGTATACCATCGATGCAGAGTATGTCCATTGCTATACAAAACTCGATGGTGCTGAAGTATGTGTACATGTAAATCAGCCCTATAAGAAATACATGCCCATTGGATAAGCACATGCGACCTCGGCGGAATGTTTCAATACAGTTTAAAAATCTTTAGATGAATCCCTGATAGATATGTTTGTCATGTAGTTAAACGACGAATAAAACACATTATACCATGTAAGACATCTTAAGCTATTTTCACATGTCTATCTTTTATGACGTTATAATAACGTCATAATGTTTATGCGTGACGTCATATCCGGTATCAGATGCTTGTGAGTATTACGGAATGGTGATTATTTTTCAAGATATTTACGCAAAAAAGACTGGTAAGTAGATCCATAGCTTAGAGTCTGATACATGTATGCCCACAGAAAAACTTCGTTTATATGTACAAATAAGAATACTCAGTTGTATCAAGGAAAAAATTGTGTTTTCTCTTGTAAAGAGGTAATTTCAGCGCATGCGACTTTTCGTTCTTAAACTGGCGGACGCCATACGCCAAAGGAAATAAAGGGATTAGGAAAAGTAACAGTAACGTAATATGTGCGGTAGGCTTACTACATTCAGAAAATATAGCCGACGGAATTGTATTGCAATAATTCCTTCGCCCCTTCGTCGCGTCATAACAAAAATGCATCATTACATTGGAAATACATAAATATGTAAGCACATACACCTCAACACTTCAGCTGTAAAGGCGCAGAAGAACATTTGATATTTTTCCATTTCTCCGCATAACGTTCTTATGAAGTGTAAATCTTTAAATTATGTACCATTTCTGAAAACCTCGAGTGAGTATAAAATAAATATGAAAATGTATAATGAAAAAAAGATCGTTGACAATCGTTTTCGTGAGTACTTTTGTATATCGTGTGTAACGTGTGTACCTTCCCCATCGTGAAGCTTGATTTCATCATCTGAAGGTTTCAGAAATATTTTGAATCATTCAGATGTCCATTTTTTCATCAATGTGGGACTCAAATTTACAAATAAAGTGTTTGGTCTTGAAACTTGGCTGCAAAAATAAAGATGAAAATACTACCAGCATGAATTCATTATCCTAATGCAAAATAGTAAAAATGATAACGGGACACGCTGCTTTCCTTGTTTCATTTCAGGAGCAATTCCAGTGCAAATGGGAGTCACTAATTTATTATTGAAGTAATGAACTTCAAGTCTATTTGCTGTAAAAATCTAAACGAGCCATGAGTATCATTTTTAATGATGTCAGAACTGACAGCAAAACTTCTCACAGTCGATTAAACAGATTCGAAAACAGAAATCATCGCAAATGAAAAATAGTTGTAGAACAAGGTTATGAAAAATGGCCGAACCGGAATCAGAGACAACGGCTGAACCAGAATCTGAAACAACGGCTGAACCAGAATCTGAAACAACGGCTGAACCGGAACCTGAAACAACAACAGAACCAGAATCTGAAACAACGGCTGAACCAGAATCTGAAACAACGGCTGAACCAGAATCTGAAACAACGACTGAACCAGAATCTGAAACAACAGCTGAACCAGAATCTGAAACAACGACTGAACCGGAACCTGAAACAACAACAGAACCAGAATCTGAAACAACGGCTGAACCAGAATCTGAAACAACGACAGAACCAGAATCTGAAACAACAGCTGAACCAGAATCTGAAACAACGACTGAACCAGAATCTGAAACAACGGCTGAACCAGAATCTGAAACAACGGCTGAACCGGAACCTGAAACAACAACAGAACCAGAATCTGAAACAACGGCTGAACCAGAATCTGAAGCAACGGCTGAACCAGAATCAGAAACAACGACTGAACCAGAATCTGAAACAACGGCTGAACCAGAATCACAAACAACGACTGAACCAGAATCTGAAACAACGGCTGAACCAGAATTTGAAACAACGGCTGAACCAGAATCTGAAACAACGGCTGAACCAGAATCTGAAACAACGAGTGAACCAGAATCTGAAACAACGACTGAGCCGGAATCTGAAACAACGGCTGAACCGGAATCAGAAACAACGGCTGAACCAGAATCACAAACAACGACTGAACCAGAATCTGAAACAACGGCTGAACCAGAATTTGAAACAACGGCTGAACCAGAATCTGAAACAACGGCTGAACCAGAATCTGAAACAACGAGTGAACCAGAATCTGAAACAACGACTGAGCCGGAATCTGAAACAACGGCTGAACCGGAATCAGAAACAACGGCTGAACCAGAATCTGAAACAACGACAGAACCAGAATCTGAAACAACGGCTGAACCAAAATCTGAAACAACAACAGAACCAGAATCTGAAACAACGGCTGAACCAGAATCTGAAACAACGACTGAACCAGAATCTGAAACAACGTCTGAACCAGAATCTGAAACAACGACTGAACCAGAATCTGAAACAACGACTGAGCCGGAATCTGAAACAACGGCTGAACCAGAATCTGAAACCAATGCCGAACCAGAATCTGAAACAACCTCTGAACCAGAATCTGAAAGAACGGCTGAACCAGAATCTGAAACAACGACTGAGCCGGAATCTGAAACAACGGCTGAACCAGAATCTGAAACCAATGCCGAACCGGAATCTGAAACAACGTCTGAACCAGAATCTGAAACAACGGCTGAACCAGAATCTGAAACAAATGCCGAACCGGAATCTGAAACAACGGCTGAACCAGAATCTGAAACAACGGCTGAACCAGAACCAGAAGTAATTACTGAGCCAGAGGATGGAGGAACATCCAAACCAGAAACAGAAATGACTGTGAAACCGGAGTATCAAGTCACGTCGGAACCGGAATCGGAATTAACGTCAAATAATGAGAGTGAAGTGAATGCTGAATCTGAGAACGAACCAGAGATATTTTCAGAAGTTACCGGAGTATCGTTTCCCGAATCAGATATTACTTTGGTACCATTTGCTGAAATAACAACACCAGAAGTAGAAGCCGAGGCGGAAGCACTATCAGAGCCAACCGTTTCTGAAATAATGTGGCCTCCTTCCGCTTTGTTAATGTTAGGGGCCCTCGGTATGTACAAGTGGAAAATAAACTTTGTATGTGTAACCAATTAATGGAATTATATTAAATATCATTTGAATCTTAGTTTAATATGATACATTTAGTATTTTTTAGAAGTGTGTCTAAATTAGCTAGGCAAAAATATATAGAATTTACACTTCTTATCTGTATGTACATGTACCATTTCATAACAAAATTGCTGTATAGTTTTTGTTATATCTCAAATACTATCGATGTCAGATAAATGATATTAGCTGCACTATACATATGATCACCGGGAATGTCTAAACCTAATTGTTATTGATGTATTTTCAGGATTTCTAATGCTTTATCTTATGTGGCAAAGGAAGAGAATACAATTCAAACGACCAACTCGAAAAAGCGTCCATCCATCAAAATTTGTGTACAGCTATGAAGACTTTGCCAACAGTAATGCCGACCAACTCCCTTCTTTTATTACTGAAAGAGATAAGTATGCAATTGATAAGCTACGATATTTCCAGAACAACGGCCTCAGTTTATTATACATGGTGATGCCTCCAGCTCTCACACTTGTATTCTGCCCCCTAACTCTCTTTATGTATTCACCAATTGTCAACTATTTCTGGCCAAAACCATACTTTACAGTTCCCCCAAATGTGAACGATTCTTTGGGATGTTTCTTAGTACCGTCAGGAATGGTGTATGCTATCATGTTCGGTTTCGCATTCCAAGAAGTGTTTGAAAAACATACAAGTATAGACGTTAAACTAAAAGGTCAGACGTTAAGCATGCGAAAATTGGTGCTGTTATTAGACGCAATGGAATCCATTTCTCCCCGGACGTTTCTTCATGTTTTGTACACACTGAAAGACGAAATCGTCAATATAATATTCCGTATACAGTCCATGGAAAACCTGTGTGTACCAGGTAAGAGTTTTTTTCCTCGATATATTTATTTTTAATTTCTACACCATTTATCACTTTATATTTTTGTTGAGTATTCAATTTTAGCACAATTTGAACCTTTGATTTTTGAAATTATTAGAAATTCTTAGACTTGATGTGAATCTGAATGTTATTTGTAGAATCATTATTTGTACATAAGGTTATAACTTTAAAAATCAAATTTAATGTAGAAGTTTTCTTCATTTAAAACTTTTGTTGAGAGAAGTTGCATTTGTTTTCGAAAAGTTTTAGCAAATAATTTATAGTTTGTACTCCGTTGTTATATCGTTTCTCCTGCTTGTCTGTGATTCTATGTCCCCGTTTGTTGACAGTAAATATCTGGGGCCTGCTGAAGCCGTTGAACAATGACCAGCGCAAAAAGCAATCTCCAGTGGACCGGACAGTGTTCACTGAGGTGTTACACTGCCTCAATGACCTCAACGTCATGTCTGCAGAGAGTGGCTGTGTCACAGAACATATGCATGTATTTCAGTAAGTATCAGAGAATTCCCATCGCAACGTATAGTCGGTATTGTGGACAGTACGTACCACGACGGGAACACAAGGTAAGAAAATCTCTATAATTACTTACCGATGAGTCAAAAAATTGCATAATCGTTTCTAGAAGCTTCACAGCCAGTATGGAAATAACAAATCGATTCAAATGATTGTATCGGTTTATGTCCTTAGTTCTTCAGGAAAGTGAGTACTAGTATATTGCATGCTTAATTACCTTATCTGGTGGGGACAATTGAAACATACTGCAAGCCAGAACATCGCGTTACTTTATCGTAAGGCCGCCATTACCACAGAGTACAACCAAGATTCTCCTATGTGAATTATAGTTGACAAATTAAGCGATCCCTTAAACCTTGCTTTATCCACTAGAGTATTCAAGTTATCACCTATAAAAGAGGCCTGTGATCTCCCTGCTTGTCATGATGCCCCTGTTCTAAACAGGGTTGGTTTATATTTTAAAACGAATATGCTGGAATTTTATAAAACCGTAATTCAAAATGTAAACGTAACACCATTTAGAGCCCTCTAATGCGTATTATCTTAAACAGTTCGTTGTTAACTTGCATTACTGGCACCAAAGAGCCATAATTTCAAAGAAACCAATATACAGCATCGTATTATTTTTTAATGATTGCTTATTTGGAGACACCATTCACTTGAGGTGAATGTATAACGTATACCTTTTTATACCTATTACAGATGGATTTTCCTGGAGACGTTAGGTTATTTCAGTTTCCTTGGTGTGCTCCTGATCCAAGCCGACTCGTACCGAATGGAATTAGCAATGTGTATTGTCACTGTTGTCTCCATTACTCTGCTCTGCTGCGTAGTCAGTGACCTTGACTTCCCATTCCATGGCTTTTTCCTCATCGATCTCCAGATGTTGATCGATCTGATCGATTTTCTCACCACAACATCAAAAGACTTACAAACAAGAGTGGCCAAAGAAGAAGTGACTGAGAAGAATACTGACGTCCGATGAGGGTACCAGTGACGTTCTAATATTGGATTTACGGTTGTAGAGAGCAGTCCCTCTCGTTATTACCTTGATAGTGCCAAGTCTTGTGTGACAGTTTAGTGTTCAATCAATAGACCATGTACAATTAAACGATCTTTACCAAATGTATTGAATACAAAGTAAACAAATCCCAATGTCACATGTTTACTGTTTGTGCTGAATGCACTAACTTTATTAATGAATTGTGATTTATGAAATTTTCTTAGATCCCCGGGGATGAAGATGGGATTGGGATGGGTGGGGACGGGGGTAGGGGTATAGGTTAACGATGTGTCCATCATTCCGTACTTTATCTTGTTCGCGCTCCATCTCCTACACTACTTGTCACAGGAACTTCATATCTAGTTCATGGGTCAACCTATATAAGGTGAGGCGATCTATCTTGTACCAATCTAGACCACTTTGATAAACATTCTGACACGTGACCTACGCCAAATAAAAGGTTTGTCCTGCTTGGGCCAAAACTTCATATTTGGGTCATGGCTTCACCAATGTTTGTATGTATGTGTCGTAAACAAAACCTTGACCTACCGTTTGACCTCCGACCTGCATTTGTAAAATAGGAATGATTGATATTATCGTTACAAATTAATGATAATTCCTCTCCCATTGTATTGGGTTGTTCATTTGTTCGAACTTCTGATACCGCCAACTAAAATTCGTGATTTTATTCACATTTATAACACCGAATGTACCGTGTGATACATAATACCTCCGGATGTAAAACGTCACACCAAGCAGATTCATTTACAGTAGCATTACTCGCACTATTCTTACGGTTGGATATCAATAATTTGGTGACTAAATTAGGCCCTGCACAAACCCATTACTTGCACCTTCTTGGAATATAATTTCACATTCGATGGACACTGTAATCCGCAGAACTGTCTCGTTAAGTTAGATTCTAATTCTTATAAATACATCAGTCAATTTGCTCCACTACGAGTTTAGTTGAAATTCATATATCAGTTTAAAGCCACAATGCATTCTAAACAGTTCCCATGGAAACAATGCTGTCAAATGTGGTTTGACGATATAGCCTGGAAAATGCATCAGGATTAGTTCTGATGAAGAAACACTGGGCAATCACACTTTTCATTTTTTTAAATTCTTACCTTACTGTTCAAAATTGATCTCAAGTCATGATATGACATTATAATCGAGATTGCCAATCGTTATCAAAGCAGTGGATATATTAACAACATTTATAAGTTAATGCAGGAATCATGCAATGCTACATTGTTGATATTAACAACATTTATAAGTTAATACAGGAATCATGCAATGCTACATTGTTGATATTAACAACATTTATAAGTTAATGCAGGAATCATGCAATGCTACATTGTTGATATTAACAACATTTATAAGTTAATGCAGGAATCATGCAATGCTACATTGTTGATATTAACAACATTTATAAGTTAATGCAGGAATCATGCAATGCTACATTGTTGATATTAACAACATTTATAAGTTAATGCAGGAATCATGCAATGCTACATTGTTGATATTACAAACCTTTGTAAGCTGATGCAGGAATCATGCAATGCTACATTGTTGATATTAACAACATTTATAAGTTAATGCAGGAATCATGCAATGCTACATTGTTGATATTAACAACATTTATAAGTTAATACAGGAATCATGCAATGCTACATTGTTGATATTAACAACATTTATAAGTTAATGCAGGAATCATGCAATGCTACATTGTTGATATTAACAACATTTATAAGTTAATGCATAATGCTACATTGTTGATATTAACAACATTTATAAGTTAATACAGGAATCTACATGTTGATATTAACAACATTTATAAGTTAATGCAATCATGCAATGCTACATTGTTGATATTAACAACATTTATAAGTTAATGCAGGAATCATGCAATGCTACATTGTTGATATTAACAACATTTATAAGTTAATACCTTTGATATTAACAACATTTATATTAATGCAGGAATCATGCAATGTTACATTGTTGATATTACAAACCTTTGTAAGCTAATGCAGGAATCATGCAATGTTACATTGTTGATATTACAAACCTTTGTAAGCTAATGCAGGAATCATGCAATGTTACATTGTTGATATTACAAACCTTTGTAAGCTAATGCAGGAATCATGCAATGCTACATTGTTGATATTAACAACATTTATAAGCTAATGCAGGAATCATGCAATGTTACATTGTTGATATTGAAAACCTTTGCAAGTAAATGTAGGAACCTCGCAATGCTAACATTTTATATGCCATATAACCGTATTGTTCCTTATTGACACAAGTGGTTTATTGTGTATAACTATCAAGAATAGTGACTCGAAAATAGGATTTATTTACATGCCAATGCACTACTGCTTATGAAAGCAGGCCATCGATTAGCGATTGGGTAGTAGTTGCATTTGCACCACATTAATAGATGAGATAATTTTTTTCTTTTGAGATGTGTTTAGCGTTCCATTTGCACTTCACCAGAAAACTGACGTTTGTTGGTGAGATACCGCCCATAAAGAGGACGAGTCAAGGAGACGTCAACTCCCAAAAGACTATGTAAATATATAATTTCAGTATACCAGAAACAGAAAAAAAACATGTTTTATATTGTTTTGAATGTTTCTAAATTCCTATGAAAAACGAAGATATGCAGCAAACTGTGGCTAACTAAGTGCACTACTTAACAATGCAATAAATCATTGGACATTTGCACGAATTTCGAAATTCACAGATGGAAAATAGTTCAGAAATGTCGTTACATGACTTTCATTGTGGTAGAATGAATTTTCAATGCCTAGTGAAGGCTCTGATAGATGACTTTCACTATGAATTGATGCGATAGTTGTTTACATGTAATACAGAAACTTTCATTTGAATAGTGAATTGTAAGATAAATGAATTTTAAGGTGAAGTTACCCGGTATTAATTTGACTAGAGAAATTTCAGACATTTGAATCGTTATACATGTATGTACTGACATAATGATTGTATGATATCAAATATACCGGTCTAGTAACCTTTATGTAAAATTCACTTTTCACTGCCCCTTCAGTTGCCTTTTACAGTATAACAAGTTCGATATACAGTTTAGGCTTCAATGATCATGTTGTTTATATGATTGAAATATAGCAATATTTCTAAAAAATCGAATATAAACTGCTCCTTGTATGTATCAAAATCGATATATTTACATATCGTGTCTAAGGCGTTTATATGTTGGACACACGCTGTTGTTATCAATAACAAAATAAAGGGAGAACATATGCGTAATTCGATGTACCTAGAACTAGTATTTTTGCATAATTTTAATAGTTTTCTCCACAGAAATGTATCGATTTTGCCTGCTTGTGAAGCGATTGTGTTGTTAAACCTTACCTCCTGGTAGGAAATGTATTATGTTCTAGCTATGTATTACGCTGCATTACTTCCACACCGAGATCAACTATACACTGTCAACTGTAGGGCGGTTTTTCATTGATACTAACACGTTTTTAATTTAATTTCCCACTCCTGACGATCCAGATATAGGGAAGTGAACTTTCATGGAATGATGCTGATGCTTTCATAAAGTATGAAAACAAACCAGTAAACCATTCAACTTTTCTCGTACAGTGTGGCAAAGATTAAACCGATAGATTTAACGTTATTACGGTAAAACACATTTGTCTTTCTATGTAAATTTAGTAGCAAATTTTGGTTCCAGCGGTTTTTTATTTAACAAATTTGATGCGGACTATCACTTGTCATCCACGGCGGTTTTTGTATAACGAATTAATGTACTTCTCTTCAGATAGCAGAGAGGGATCATACAAAGAATTTAGTAATGACTTCTATATAAGTGTGGGATAGGGTTTATTTATTGTCTTCGTATCTAAGAATACAACTACATTTATTTCCTGAGGCATATATATATATATATAGGTTTGTTCTAACAGATACAGACGGAATAGTTATATATACTTGTATTTTAAAGTATTTTGCTTACGTTGTGCCACACGTGACCAGCCTTAGTGTACAGACACTCATTTTTATATATACATAAAGCATTATAATTATTTGTTATAAGCAAAAGAGCTGCATTCCGGTGGGTGAGGGAGATAGGAGAACGAAAACTAATCTTTAAAGAATCCTGGCTCCCATGAGATTCAACGTTTTATGTATAGGATGTGGCCTTTCAGAGAATATAGACAACGTAATCGTGTGTGAAGAACAGGGTTCATTTAAATAATGCAACTACCAAGAAACGCATGAACAAGATCTCGGCATTTCTTCACACCACAAAATGCGACATGTTCAGCTTATACTTATCATTTCAAACAAGTTGCACAAATATCCCGAACGCAGTTCTGTAGAAATAGGGGTCACAAATCACAATTGTTAAATCTGATATTGCCACTTGTTGCCATCTTGAATATCCGGCCATTCTTCGTTAACAACACACAGTTCTCGGTTAATAAAAATATTGTTGGTGTCGAGCATTACCAATATACAGTAGCATTATAAGTAAGATGCTAATAATGTATATCGATTTGTATTGTGTATCTACATTATTACGTCTCAGGTGTTCAGCTAAGATATATTTTTTTTAATAGACGTAGTCTTTCGTTTTAAATCAGTTGTCTCTTTGCTTCTTTGCCCTGCCAATGCTTAGTTGTCTGAAAATACACGTAGTTCATTAAAATATCGGTTATATCGTAAACAAATATATCTCACCATAATATTATTGGTGTTTATTATCTGGTATGATGATAGATTTTACACTTATATTACTCTTGGTATACACCGAGGTGTATGTCATTGTGTGTTTATGAACACCTCCACTCCAATAATGGTAATATGTATATATTGGACTTTCATTATCTCCTAGAAAACATTGGTATCATGTGTGTGACATTGGCATAGCATCTCGTATCCAGAAAAAATCTGAAGTACAGTTGTTTTGTTCGTGTGGATTGTTGGCAAGCAATTATGCATACGAAACAATCTTTGTCATCGACTACGGTATACCTGTACCAAAACTCTTTTAATATGCGAGAGAGATATTTTTTTATTGATTATATACTTTACAATATGCGTATCTGACCTTCCATTCACTAAAGATAATATCAATTATGATAATGTTAACGTAAAAATGTGTATATGTAAGACCAACGAATTGATTATTAAAATATTAACCGTGAAACCGTATGCAATTAAGGTTTTGATAAAACCATTGTTTACATTGCGTATGCTAAGTTGTATTTATCATCACATTACCTGTTTGCCTAATTTCGAAAATGATAACAATGTTTATAGAAAAAAAAAATGTTCATATAGTCGGAATTCAATATCACGTTAACGAATCCAGTTATAGTTCAAACCCTCTGTGCCACCCTTGTGTATAATAACACCTGGTCTTAACGTGGTCGCCCAATACTATTTCCTATATAAATGGTAAATGTTGCCCTTGTTATCGTTAATTTGATTTCAGACAAGGATTGAAATGCCTTCAATCATCCTGTGTAAAAAAAACAAACTATTTGTTGTAAGTTGACAAAGTTGCCAACAACTTTTGCTAATCAACAATCTATGTTATGCCTGACGCAGTTCATTGTTTAATCTAAGATAGCCAAGTACACACTTCTTTTAAATGGAATATTTTCATGTTACTTTTTATCTCCTTTGTTCATTATCAAAAGGATACAAATAACACATGAAAAAATGCAATTTTAGACAGGGAAACACAATAACATTGACAAAAATATGCAAAAATTACTCATTTGATTACATACATGTATATGGATACCTGTATGATGAAGCTTAATGATGTATACAGATTTATCGAAATGCCAAACTTAAAGATCTGTAACATACAGATCTAAAAAATCACCAGAATTAGATAGATATTGAAACTTCATCGTAGATTTATGATAAGATTCCTGTAACGGACTAGCAACAAATGTGTACTATTTTAAACACGTATAGCATAACTTGAAAACGACCACATAGAGATGGACTCTATCGCTGACAGCGAGTTGTATAAATTGATAAATCTACAAGACAATAACTACAATGTCACAAGATTTAGTGTGACCGATACAGACAGAGCAGATGAGGATGCTGTCAAAATTGGCGAGTAAAAAACAGTCAAATTTCAATAGAAGTACGACACTATATTACCCCCAAGATAAGGTAAGAAAAGAAATAAAATAAAAACTATTATAAAAGTCTAGTGTCTCAACAAAGTAGAAAATGAGAGATCTATCAAAATATATTTACCCTGTATACCTCCGGAAAGCCATTTCGCCTGCATGAAAGACTTATTACTACATACCATTCATGTGGAGGTAATTGAAAATAGTTATGCTGAAAATGTATAAGGTATATGATATTTAGAATCATCCATCGTTTTGTTATAATGTTTTTAGAATTGGATATGATATCACTAGTACCCATTACTCTTTTACGTGAGCCTCGACCTTAACCCACAACGCAATTAAAAGGTACAACTTTCCGCCAATTTCAATACCATAGGTGAAACTTATTTTTAAGATATGTACACACTTGCTTCCCAAAATAACAGTGCTTTTCATTGTCTATACTTGACATTGCTTTGATTTTATTAGATTTACATGGTGCGTATCCACAATTAAGCAGAAAAACGCTTACTTTTTCCGGTCTTAATTTCGTTGAACGTCTTTCGAGATATCTTTGATATCTTACAGTTATTAGCATGTTTTGTCCTTATGACCGTTTTGTTGATATTTTAACATTCTTCTAATGTTTATAAACGGAAAGCTGTCGCTATCGTTTTCATTATAAACAGAAGTAATACAAAATATTTTTGTACAACAATACAAATATATATAGGAAGTAAGATTGTGACAAATACAGCTGTTTAGTTGTCATAGAAAATATTGAAACATCGCCAAAGTGAATATACTGAACATTGGTGATTATACTAGAATAGGACATGCGCATTTATATACTGTACTGATGGACCTAGAGCTTCGCAATAATAAAAGATTGAGCTGACTCGATTACACCTTTCACTCCTCGTGTTCACTCCATACGGAACAGTACTCTTGTCGCTTCATCTACCTGGGTAGTCATTACCTATCGGTCGATACCTGTAATCATACCAGTACCGCGTTAAATGTCATCAGCTACATATCTCATTAGCCTACGTGTGTTTATATATTGTTTATGCCTCTTGATGGAGTAACAGTGTATCAGCTGATGAGTGTTTTTTATTCATTCCTTTCATCGGAACCATGTCGCATTGGATTGTTATATGCCTCTCCTGGATTATTCTGCAGCCTCAAGGTACCGTATATTTTATTCGTTTTTAGATGTTACAATAGTCGTTAAAAATATATGTTGATACATTTTGTAAGGGTTTTCAAAATTTATAGGGAAGAGGCATCCTTTCCGTCGACAATACTTTGGTAAAGATCAATCTATAAGATAACATACAAAGAATGAAAAGCGTAAACTATATTTTGAAATATTAAGTATATCAATTTCATATAGATTTATGAAAATAGTCTGATGATTCTTCCTTTAAACAAGTCTCTGACGAGCCTAAATAAATGTGGATAGTCTCAAAACGAACACACGAAATTGAAATGAATATCTTACATTAATACTGCACTGTAGTAAACACTGCCTGTGGACTTTAAGTCCGAGGTTTGCCATAATCTTCAAGTCAAGTTTTAATTCATTCGATTAGGGGCGCGCTTCAGAATATGTACATGAACTTAACGTTATTCGAAAATTATCCGCTGTATAAAAATGACGAAATTCATATAGTTATGGAGCTAGTGCACCTGTCTTCTAGACCTTACTTTCGATTACTTCGATTTTTTTCTCAGCCGCCTACTACTAGGCTTCACAACTTACACAACTGAATGACGGAGTTCAATTCATTGTTTGGGTCTACCATATCTAACTCTAAATCTATATGAAAATGTGCTAGTGTGTCTTTCGTACGTCTTTGTATCAGAAAGACACAGCTCACATTTGTGTCTTCTTAATTCTTCTAAATGTTGTCACATGTACTTGACGGTCTTTTGACTGAACTGAGTATTCTGGATTTGGACATTAATTTTGACAAACATTGCCCTCTGTTGCCTCCTCTGTATCGACAATGTGTGCATTTAGAATCAATAACGAATCCTATTAGGATGAGATGCAGTTTAATTCATAATTTGACTTTACTGTATCCAATCTATATTACCAATGAAATGTACTATTCACCTCTGTGTCTTTTGTACACTTTCTAGATCAAAGAGTTCAAAGTTGAAAATATAGCTTAAGAGACAGCAAACATGGAAACAAAAAAAAAAAACTTGTTCTGAAACATAAACAAGGATCTCATTTAGCACGCTACTCATTCTATTTCTTTGTGATTACTATTGTGATGGACAAAGACGAGCCGATATTTAAAAGTTACTTTTGTTTTTTATTATTAGTTTTAATCAAATAACGGAGCAGTGTCGGATTTTCGCACAAATTATGTATATACATAATGTGCATTCAGTCTGAAGAAATGTGGAAATGTTTTTTTTTTTCTCAAACTTTAAATAACTCGACCCTTGAAAGATATAAGGAATGATCGGCTATTTTGTTGCTTGCATGGACAAATGAAGTTAGAGTTCCTCGAACAAATGAAGTAAACTGCAATGTGCTTTAACCACACTTCAAGAAGGTCATATGAAGTCCCATTTTGCAATTAAAACACAGTAAAAGTGGAGTGGATTCTGACATCGTCTATAGACAACAGGACGAAAATGCTGACATGAAGATTGAAGATTGAATTAAGTGATACGCGGAAAACAGACACAACACCTGTTTCAAACGTTAACGTTAAAAGGTACAATGTACATTATTGGCACATATTACGGATGATCAGCACCAAGCGATAATTCGTCAATGAA
This sequence comes from Ylistrum balloti, assembly GCF_031769215.1. NCBI lineage: Eukaryota > Metazoa > Mollusca > Bivalvia > Pectinida > Pectinidae > Ylistrum > Ylistrum balloti. Next base: position 2,625,619 of record NW_026782097.1, on the reverse strand, counting down.
TTGCAAAATAATTACGTATGTAACTATGAGAAGAGGACAAAATCTGACATTTAAGTACATTATTTGATAGAAGCGACAGAAGCAATTCTGTATCATCGACATCAACATTAGGGAATTATCGACATGATATCAATTTTGGAATTTGATTGTTTTGTCAAATCACGTTTTTCAAATTGTCTGCATTTTTTCCATGGCATATTCAACAGCTGTTTTACGTGTGAGAACGTTGGACATTTACAAAGTTTACAGCAATGTTAAAAAGATGTACCGTTATGTCTTTTGTCCGGAACGAATTACTTGGTCTTCTTACCTAACAGGGAAAAGAGCCGTTTGGATTTACTACTTTCGCCGAGGCTAAGCAAACCTGAAATGTAAACATTACAACAAAAAATCGATTGATTCGGTAGTAAAATTAGCTCAAGTTTCTCAGTTCTAAACAATGACATATACTGATATGCAGTGAATAAGAGGTACTGTTCGAAGAAAGGGGGCTGTAGCTGCAATTTTTCATCCGAACATTATTTTTTTCAAGAAATAAGTTGAAATATGTATTGGCAGGTCCTAAAATTACAACACAAAATAAAAACAAATACAATCAGATCACAAGGTGTGCCTTATTGTAGAAATTGTCAAGTTCCTAAATGAGAAGAAGGTTAACATCAACGAAACCAAAAGAAGTCGAATATCAGGCATGATAAGTGACGTAGATACAATTTAATCAGAGCGCAATCACTACTCAAACAATTTGCCGTCACTACAATTCAATTAAGGTAGGATCATTATAATAGCATGATCATTGAGTTATCTTACACCAACACGAACACTGGCGTTAAACAAAATTAAATCAAAGCGTGATTTTCACATACTTACATGTACCTTAACTCGTAACAATAAAACCGCACTATCGTACTAAAACACTGAAATCATTGATCTGCTACACATCAAACATAACTATCGTTTAGTCAGTAGAATAAAGCTAATAATCATCGATGAAATAGTATTCAAGTTATAGCGAGAACCTATGAATGTGATAGAAGGGTGATTTAATAGTCTGTCCGCGTGGGCTTGAACAGTCCGTCCGAGTTGGCGTTAACAGGTTAACTTGATATCAAGAGTATACCTTTAGTATATATCTGGTAACATTTCAATATTTATGTTTCAATTCTCAAATATCTATAATAAATCAAAATAAAAACTAGGAATACGCCGTTGATAATTCCCGGTTAGCCAAATACTGACGTCATCAAGTTTACACCCAATAACAGCTGTGATAATACAGTTCCTCGTGTCATTATGATAGCAATTGCATGAAATAGAACAAAATCTACACATTTAACTTAACATTTAACTTAACTATTGATATAAAAGCGTAAACTCTCGCAATGCTTTGAACAATAACATTATCATAATTTTTCGTTTTTGTTTCTTCGGTTTTTCTTAACGTCTTCGTGTCGTGGAGTGGATTGTGGAAGTCAAGCTTGTCAGAAAGTGACGAAATTTTGTTTTTAAGGATTCTACATTTGTAATTTGGAGTGTCAGATATCTTCTAGGCTACTGTAGTAAACGAAGTTGACAAACTTGGTAACCTAGTTGTTATGGCAATAATAATGATTTTTTGACAAAATTACATGGAAACATGATTACTTTCTACTGTTATAATTTGACAGCTTTGTGAAGGTCTTATTTAAATCTAACAACTTTGTATATGTCAGTACACTGTATATTGATACTGAAGTGAAAATGACCGGCAGCCTGTTCTATTTACCTAGGAGATGTCTAGATTTTTAAAATTCAACACCAACTGAATAACTGTAGTTTACAGTATGAAGTCTCATATACTACAACTTTGTGTAGTAATGATATAAAGATGAATGCAATAAAGATTACTTGTTGCTGGACGTCTCCGTATGACCACCGAAGGTGCATTCATACGCTTGATGGGCGTTCATAGCCTGATATACTCTCATCTGGATTACATAGAATTAAATATGAAATGTGTGGTAGAATGGAAATATTGGAGAAATTGTGAGCCATTTATTGGCCTTTTCGACACTGCCATTCCCTGACTACTCGAAGACTGATGTCATTTGGTGAGTTTATGTCGAAAGTAAACAAGGCATGTGACTTTTGCAAAATGTCGTTGTTCAATCCATATTTAAAGAGCCACGAAGAAACTAAATAACCATTACAGTAGGCGAAGTTCTCACAGTACCAAACATTCTTCTGTTATCATACAATAACTGCAACCACCTTACTTGAGCAATGTCTCCTCGTATCTCAGTAAACAATGTTTCTGATATGTAATTCCAATGTTTAAGACACCATGCTATGATAATACTATGATATTGAATTGTTCCAAACAACTTTACTACCTGTTTTAGATTATTAAGTTACACATAGTCTCACACTTATCAAATTCTAGTATACCATGAGTCTTGGTCACTGATCAATGGAATTGGGATTTTATGTTGTTACCTAATTAGATGATGCCAGATGTCTGTTTTGTAATTCACTGAACAGTAAGTGTGGTATAAAGTTTAGGTTCCTAATAGATGTTTTACAGGTTTACATATGTATAGTGCATATACTATACAAGCGTAAGGCATTTTAAACAGCTGCAATGTAGTTCACAATAGTGACCCAGAAATTGCTTCTAAACCATTTTCTTCCAAGAGTCTACAGAACCAAAACGATGATATCGATAGTTGTGTATGGATTGTTGATCATTCCAAATACAATGTACATATTTTACTGATTATCTAAATTCAACATTTTTTGGCTGAAAGTATTCCGCTTTCTTAGATATAAACATATAGCAAATTAAACAGATCTGCGAATTCGCCAATGTGCCATTTTGTGAAAACGTGATCAGTTTACAGTATCTATAACACACTTAGCGTTTTCCTTTGATCATTCTTAATATTGGTGAAGAAAGTAATATTCAAGTAGAATTACTATCAAATATGGGAATAAGTCGAGAGCACCATTATGGAGTAAGAACAAATGTCATCCTGTTTTACATAAACGAAGGAAATAGATATTTTTATGAACGAAAAATACTCATTTAATATTTACAGTCTATACATCATCCCCGATTCTCGGGGACTTCGATCAGTTTCGCCTTCTGTACCCCTAGAACATTTCCTGGCAAAAGTGAACGTATAAGCAAAGTAGTTCAATTGATCAAGAGCAGGTTTCAGAACTTAACAATCAGACTGAAACGCTCCTTAGAAGATTTCAATGGAGCGGCACCAAACTTCAAACCTAGTACAGCATACATTTATGTGTTTTCTGGAAACGAGATACAATTTAAAGCTTTTACGTAATACGTTTTGAGAAATCATATTAACAGTTATTTTATCCCATCTTGGGACTACCTCAGTTTCATACGTAGGATAAATTAAAATCTATTCTTAATTCCAGGGTCGATGCTATTTGCCTCTACTACAAAGCCTCCACTTATTTCTAGGATAATTACGACAGAGATAACAGCTATAATAGATGAGGAAACAGATGCAACATCAGAACCAGAAACATCACCAGAACCTGAATCAGAGACAACATCAGAACCTGAAGCAGAGGCAACATCAGAACCTGAAACTGAAGTAACATCAGAATCTGAAGCAGAGGCAACATCAGAACCTGAAGCAGAGGCAACATCAGAACCTGAAGCAGAAGCAACATCAGAACCTGAAGCAGAGGCAACATCAGAACCAGAGACTGGGGTAACGTCAGAACCTGAAGCTGAAGTAACATTAGAGCCTGAAGCAGAGGCAACATCAGAACCTGAAGCTGAAGCATCATCAGAACCTGAAGCAGAGGCAACATCAGAACCTGAAGCTGAAGTAACATCAGAACCTGAAGCAGAGGCAACATCAGAACCAGAGACTGGGGTAACGTCAGAACCTGAAGCTGAAGCAACATTAGAGCCTGAAGCAGAGGCAACATCAGAACCTGAAGCTGAAGCAACATCAGAACCTGAAGCAGAAGCAACATCAGAACCTGAAGCTGAAGCAACATCAGAACCTGAAGCAGAAGCAACATCAGAACCAGAGACTGGGGTAACGTCAGAACCTGAAGCTGAAGTAACATCAGAACCAGAGACTGGGGTAACGTCAGAACCTGAAGCTGAAGTAACATCAGAACCAGAGACTTGGGTAACGTCAGAACCTGAAGCTGAAGTAACATCAGAACCTGAAGCAGAGGCAACATCAGAACCTGAAGCAGAGGCAACATCAGAGCCTGAAGCAGAAGTAACATCAGAACCAGAGACTTGGGTAACGTCAGAACCTGAAGCTGAAGTAACATCAGAACCAGAGACTGGGGTAACGTCAGAACCAGAAGCTGAAGTAACATCAGAACCTGAAGCAGAGGCAACATCAGAACCTGAAGCAGAGGCAACATCAGAACCAGAGACTGGGGTAACGTCAGAACCTGAAGCTGAAGTAACATCAGAGCCTGAAGCAGAGGCAACATCAGAACCTGAAGCTGAAGTAACATCAGAACCTGAAGCAGAAGCAACATCAGAACCTGAAGCAGAAGCAACATCAGAGCCTGAAGCTGAAGCAACATCAGAACCTGAAGCTGACGCAACATCAGAACCTGAAGCAGAGTCAACATCAGAACCTGAAGCAGAGGCAACATCAGAACCTGAAGCAGAAGCAACATCAGAACCTGAAGCAGAAGCAACATCAGAACCTGAAGCAGAGGCAACATCAGAACCAGAGACTGGGGTAACGTCAGAACCTGAAGCAGAAGCAACATCAGAGCCTGAAGCTGAAGTAACATCAGAACCTGAAGCAGAGGCAACATCAGAACCAGAGACTGGGGTAACGTCAGAACCTGAAGCTGAAGTAACATCAGAACCTGAAGCAGAAGCAACATCAGAACCTGAAGCAGAAGCAACATCAGAACCTGGAGCAAAAGTAACATCAGAACCTGAAGCTGACGCAACATCAGAACCTGAAGCAGAGTCAACATCAGAACCTGAAGCAGAAGCAACATCAGAACCTGAAGCTGAAGTAACATCAGAACCTGAAGCTGAGGCAACATCAGAACCTGAAGCAGAAGCAACATCAGAACCTGAAGCTGAAGTAACATCAGAGCCTGAAGCAGAGGCAACATCAGAGCCTGAAGCAGAAGTAACATCAGAACCAGAGACTTGGGTAACGTCAGAACCTGAAGCTGAAGTAACATCAGAACCAGAGACTGGGGTAACGTCAGAACCTGAAGCTGAAGTAACATCAGAACCTGAAGCAGAGGCAACATCAGAACCTGAAGCAAAAGCAACATCAGAGCCTGAAGCTGAAGTAACATCAGAACCTGAAGCAGAGGCAACATCAGAACCTGAAGCTGAGGCAACATCAGAACCTGAAGCTGAGGCAACATCAGAACCTGAAGCTGAAGTAACATCAGAACCTGAAGCAGAGGCAACATCAGAACCTGAAGCAGAGGCAACATCAGAACCTGAAGCTGAAGCAACATCAGAACCTGAAACAGAGGCAACATCAGAACCTGAAGCAGAGGCAACATCAGAACCTGAAGCTGAAGTAACATCAGAGCCTGAAACAGAAGTAACATCAGAACCTGAAGCAGAGGCAACATCAGAACCTGAAGCTGAAGTAACATCAGCACCTGAAGCAGAAGTAGGGGCAATATCGGAATCGGAAACAGCGGCGGAGCCGGAAATAAGGCCTTCAGCCCTTGAAATAATAATGCCACCTCTTTCACTGATGATTTTTGTGATTATTGGTAAGTGAAAAGTAATTTAAACAATTTTGCAACTGCATTTTAAAGTAATTTCCATCCCCGTGCATAGTTCATGGAACAGTTTTCTGTAATTTTCGGTAAGTTAACATTTCTTGCTTTTTTCTTTATTTACATTCTGACTCAAGTAATATTGGATTGTTATGTAAGATATACCGTGTACTATATGAATCGTTTTAAAAGAGGATATTGTCTGAAAGTTCGGTGAAAAATGATGAAGTATCCTTCATTAAAATGCATCCAGAATATCCGTAAGGATTCTTACATTATGGTTCAAGCAGATCTAGTACCAAAAGGATTCTTAAAACAATAGACATGACAGATAGCTGAGTACCTGTTAATGAGATTACATATACATTGTTTTTCTAACGGGAAATTCAGATTGTGTTTACTATATAGTCAAGAGAAACTGAAACACATTCGTATCAATATTAACAGGTTGTCATACGAAATTACACCATTATAACAAAAAGTTCTACTATCGAGCTATTATACAGAATGCTGCAGAAGCTATTTATGCTCATGGTCGTGTACTGGATAGGGTTAATATATAGTAAATTTACTATCTGTTATGTCCTTACCTCTGTTGTAGGTCTCCTGTCACTTTTGATCTCCAGTAGATGTAAAACCTCATTACTTGCTGTCAGAAGAAGGAATCGTAAAAGAGACGAGGACAAAGAAAATGAAGTAACGGAATTGGGTTATGACAATATTAGTGTTACATCTATGTCTACTGATAACGAATTCTGCCACGGTGAATTCCTATCGAACTTTGACCTAGAGGTGCTAGAAAGTCTTCATTCATCATACAACAGGCCATCCGAATTGTTGAAAATATCTTTTCCCGCTTTGTTGTCGTTGGGTTTGTGTCCATTCACCTTATATCTATATGAACCGTTTACCGCGTTTTTATGGCCAAAAGATGAGTACGAAGCGCCTCCAGATATCAACGACGCCATAGCCTGTTTTTTGGCTCCAGCTGGCCTCGTCTACGCTACATCGTTTGGGTTTGCTTTCCAGCAAGCCTTAAATAAACAGCGGGACATTTTGGAAAAGTTGACAACAGAGATCAGTATGATAGATCAGATCGCTACATTTTCCAGTAAACTCAAACTGATCAACGGCAATATACGACGACAAATATACCACGCTGTCAAATGTGAAGCAGTGTTTATGGTTCTCCAGATTCTCAACAGAGAGCAGACCTCTTACCACTTCAAGCCCAACGAGGATGTCAAGGGTTTGTATTCTACACCTGACCATATTATGACTCTCTTGTAGCTAATCATGCATGTATTATATGTGTGATTTCTGAAATAAATTGTTGAATAGTTAAATGGTAATATGAACAGAATTCCGTTCTGACGACAATGATTCACTGTCCTAAAATCAACTTTTGTTTTTACTTTTCATAGATTGCAACATAATTTATTTTCGTTTTTCATGAACCTTGATTTATATACTTTTTAACATGACAAAAGGGAAGAAAAATCCAACCATGTCGAAAGTGATTTTTGCGTCGAAATCGTGATCCATCAGACAAGGTTATTTTTTTTACTGGACATGCTTTGGAATATCTTGCTCAGAACTGACTATGAGAAATCAACTGTATTGCACGACATACCAAGGTACAATTCTAGTACAGGTTAGCCAACAAATTCGATACGATATACATAAAGCAAAATATATAAATAATGTTTTGTGAATCTTTCTCAGAACTATTTCACATGTAAAAATGATAATAACAATGTTTATTTTATACAAATGTACCATTGACAATGTATGAAAAATAATAAAACTCCTTTTTAACTTAAATGAAAAGTCTTAATATAAAGTTATATTGCAACAGAAGTTAATAATATATCATATATTGCAAAATACTTTAAAAGTGAATATGACCAAGGTCCTTCAAGGTCTATCCCTCCCTCTCTCCCTCTCACGCTATCGCCATTATGTCACGGTTTCGGTTAGCTTTATAGTAAATTGACAGGAGTGCTTCTGTTGACGAAGGAGGCCAGTAAGGAGTGTAAACTAGTGATTCACAAGGATTCCTTTGTACTCTTCACAACAGTTTTCTTCTGTTATGTTAAAAACTGACATTGTTGCCTTGAGTGATGTGCGGGACGACACTGTTTTCTAAGCAAGTGCCGATATTTTAGTTTCTACAGCGTTACTTAATCCAAAACTTGTTTTAATCTCAATTTGACAAATTTTAACTCGGGCCGTCAGCTTTAAAATGTTTGCCAAAATTTTACATAGCGCTGCTCACTTCACGCTATTTGAATGCAAAAGCTAACAAGACCGACTCATTTTCGTGATCGTGAGAGAACTCAATGTGCCTACAATATTAAAAGATGACGCTATAGAATGATTTCCTGACGAACGAACCAACAGTAAGGAACAGTCAATATACAAGTGCACAAAATCAATTCAAAATATAATTACACATTATCACACAAGGATATAGAATTCATAAAAACATATATTATTTGCGTGGCTACAGACATCTATTGCAAATCTATAGATAAACCAGCTAAGCTGAATGGATTAGTTATATCACAACTATTCCAGGACAGTATAAGTACAATCCATTTCTTCGATTTCAAAAAAAATAATTTGTTTGTGAATATAAAGCAATTTTCATATTCGCCGTATTACAATATCTGCATTTTATACCAGGACAAGATACTATGATACCACCTGGCCCAGTTTGCTCAAAAGAAAGTTAGAGCTAACCAATGTTTAGAGTTAGCCAATGGTTAGAGTTATCTAATGTTTAGAGTTAGCCCATGTTTAGAGTTAGCCAATGTTTAGAGTTAACCAATGTTTAGAGTTAGCCAATGTTTAGAGTTAGCTAGTGTTTAGAGTTAGCCAATGTTTAGAGTTAGCCAATGTTTAGAGTTAGCCATGGTTAGTGATTTAATTGAAGTCAGCAGCGTTATTGTATTTACTCAGTATGTGTTTTGTAACAAAGTACAGCTTGTTACGTTAAAGGAAATGATATTGACAGAGTTGTTTTATTGTTACAGCTTCTATGATTTCATTAAGTAGACATTCTTTATTGTCACAGTATATGTTGTTTTATATGTTTCTTATCGAAACGTAAATGATGTTTAAATGATATTGACATGTAGTCTCTTGATATATCTAAATCGGCCTCTGGTTTTCCCTGTCTCGTTCATTGTTCGGGGATTTAGTCAACTTATCAAAAGTTAAGTACTCATTTTTAGTTTAAACAAGATGTATTTATGAAACACTATACCCCCAGTCGCAACAAAATTCTGAAAAGAGACATTAAAACCGTAATGTGTAAGGAATGTGGTAATTGCGTGCACAATTTGTGAAACACTTTATGCCTTTATTGTGGTAATGTTTTCTTTCCTATTCATTACAAATGTAGGTCAAATGCTACGGTCAAGGTCACATGGTCAAACATTTTGGTACCACCGGAAAGGTCAAAAGAAACATGCTAAATATGAAAGCACTATCTCTTACGGTGCAATTGTTATGGGCAAGGTTAAAGTTGACAAAAAACAAACAGACAGCACAGAAACAATATTTCTCCGATCTTTCGATCCGGGGGCCTTATATTGGTTATATTCTAAACTAGAAAAGAAAATCTCGTCTGGTCTGTTCTTATCGGTAGAATGAAACCAGCAAAAAACCTTAACGTAACTTAACATTACATTTTAATCGTCCTGTTGATTTAATTAACGAAGTATATCACCATACGATATTAAACAGCTGGAGTATCTAGACTGAGTAATTCTTAATGATGTCTTACAGTGAAGATCTGGTCTATCGTCGACCTACTGCGACAGGTGGACGCCGGGGACAACAATATTGTCAACAGGGCCATGTGTGACAAAATAATGTCTCACATTATCAAGCTTAACAGCATCTGTTCTGACAGGATAGGTATTCTTCACACCAAGATACACCCTGTCAAGTAAGTAGACGAATCGGTTCTATGTTAGATTTATCAAAAAACGAATGAGTGTTTTTAAATATAATTTAGAAGATTTCAGCATTTAGTTGCAAGTGATTTTTTGGCGAATCACATGAAACAACCTCTTACTAAGAAAATTCTTTTATAATTTTACATAATCAGCTTTTAAATGTGGGGGTGTATGTAGAGGGGAGGGGGACTTTATTTATTATAATTAAAATATTTTGACTGGGAATTATGTGTTTCAAATACATATATTGATGTGATTGTCGTGTGGAAGTGCTCAATATTGCAAATTTGAAATATTTTTATATCAATATATCAATGATTTTTGATAATTATCTAATTATATACAGTTGTGTAAAAACATTTAGCCATGAACTATTTCTGGCGACATGACAAGATTCACATTCAAACGGTCCAATATTGGATTTCCATTAAACAAGTAATCCATTTGATGTCCCTGTCCGCTAGTCCGCTCGTTTAACATAACTGTTGTGCATTCCGACAGATATGTTAAACCTATCAATACATGGTGTTATTTCACAGTATCTAGTGACCAGTACTAATAATTGCACAAATTCAACTACTTAGCAACGGCGTACACTGTCAACAGGTCACCAAAACAGTAGGTCATAAAAACAGTGTACGTCATCAAAACAGTACGTCACAAAATCAAAACGTCAGCGAAACAGTACGTCACAAAATCAAAACGTCACCGAAACAATACGTAACAAAATCAAAACATCACCAAAACAGTACGTCACCAAAATCAAAACGTCACCAAAACAGTACGTCACAAAATCAAAACGTCACCGAAACAATACGTAACAGAATCAAAACGTCACCGAAACAGTACGTCACAAAATAAAAACGTCATCAAAACAGTAAGTCACAAAATCAAAACGTCATCAAAACAGTACGTCACCGAAACAATGTACGCCATCAAAACAGTACGTCATAAAAACAGTGTACGCCATCAAAACAGTACGTCACAAAATCAAAACGGCATCAAAACAGTACGCCAGAAAATCAAAACGTCTACGAAACAGTACGTCACAAAAACAGTGTTCGCCATCAAAACAGTACGTCACAAAAACAGTGTACGCCATCAAAACAGTACGTCACAAAATCAAAACGTCACCGAAACAGTACGTCACAAAATCAAAACGTCACCGAAACAGTACGTCACAAAATTAAAAACGTCACCAAAAGAGAAATTCACGAAAACAGTACGTCACCAGAACAGTACAAATGCTTATTTCATGTTAAGTTGAAAAATTCACTCTAGAATTTGACAGTATATTGGTGTAAATTCTCTGAGCATATGGTGAACAGAAATCAACTTCATTACATTTATTGATCTCATTTTTAATGCTGCATAAACTATAAAACAAGAAAATCCACAAAATCCATAAATTAATTTTGAAATAAACAAACATAAAAACATTTACACTTTCGTCACATAGTCTAGACACCATTTCAAGCTTCTTTATGGACAATGGGCAATGGAGACTTGTAAAATGAATACCCAGATTAATCAAGAGACTTGAACAATGATTTGCACATTCATTAATAGACTTGTACAATGGATACCCACATTCTGAGTGGGAGATAAATATTCATAGCGGTAGTATTTTTTAAGCGGGAGATATATATACTCATTGTTCGGGTCTTTTTTTCTGAGTTGGAGCAATTTATTCATTGCAGTTTTATTATTTTTTTGGCAATGTTCATGAAATGCACCATTAAAATCAAGAAGAAGCTTGACTTAGTGTCTTGACTATATGAAGAATAGGTAAATTTCCCTATGTTTATCTTATAATTGATTTATCGATTTTGAAACTGAGTTACGATATTGTTGACATGTCGACATTTTCTTGTTCTGCTGTTCATGAACCATTTCAGTTATCAGACAGTTCTTTATTTTCCTCAATGAACAGGTGGGCTTTCCTTGAGACGCTGGGATTCTTCTCGTTTATTGGTATCCTGCTGTTACGGGCACTGTCTTACCGCCTGGAGCTGACAATGTGTATCATCACTGTCTTCTCCATTAGCATGCTGTGTTTTGTCGTGTCTGACCTTGACTCGCCCTTCAGTGGCTTCTTCCGCGTGGATCTGTCAATACTTGGGGAGGTAGTACAGCGGCTAGAGAGGATGTATTATGAAGAGAGGACAATGACAGAGGGAACCATTTTCACGGTATCAACATTTGTGGATGATAACGATATAAACGAATTAAGCTCTAAAAAATCAAACAAATCCTTATTTTAGATTCAAAAGTATTTTCAACTGTTTTCAGATGTGTATTTTGTCGTTTTGTTCGGACAGGCTTACTGAAGGAAACCATTAAAATCAATATTTGAATTTATAAATCGATTATTTACAAGTACGGTATACCACCCAATATAATACATGATGTAATATACACCCCATACATAAAGTAGTTACATTGTGATTGTGACAGGTCTCCCAAAAACACAAACAATTGCCATGATATTTGAAATTTCTAAAGTCACATGTTACATGCATGCGTATGTTTCACTATTCGTACGTTTCGCTTTTAATAACAATGTACTTGGTAAACACAAACAAATCGCTGTGCAGAATCGAAACCGATAAAAAGATGACAAAATATGTACAAATAAAAGATTTAAAAACCTTGAAAATGTTGAACCATTATTATATGTAAAGGCAGCTGTGGAAAGAAATAATGTATGTTTACAATGTGGAAAGAACTTGCAGCATGAATTACCTGTGTTAAATGTTTTAAAAAGTATTATTAAAGTAAATATCAACAATGATGCAGTACTATTGATTTATTGTTACTATTTATAAGTGAAGGTCATACCGAGTATTTCCTGAAAAGTAAATCCTCGGCCATCCATTGGTTAGATATTGTTTAAAACGTTTGTCAAAAAAAAGCCTTTCTGGATCTCATGATAATCATGTTTATGGCGAATACCGAAGTACGTTTAATGTGTTCATTATCTTTGATTCAATCACCATTTCCTTGTAAACCTACCTTTATATGTGCCACCATTAAATGTCCAATGAATTTGAAAAGAAAAATCTGCTACTTTACACTTTTTACGCTTGTGTTCAAAATGTCTTTTTTTCATTAGACAATAACTAAATGTTTAGTTTTAAATTCTAGGCTTGTTTTGTCGATCCATGTATTGATATGTGATTATGTTTTCACGTGCATGTTCACGTGATGTTTGTCGAACAAATTATAGGATATATAGCAATTTCGAACTACCTTCACATTCCTGTAGGCACATGGATGCGAGACCAGTACAACGAGATCAGTCTTTCACTGAAGAAACCATATAAACTGCTGTTGGTACTTTTCCAAGTTTCAAAACTAAAGCTCTGAGTAAAAGCAACAAGCTCTAATTGAGATATCATTCTAAACAAAGCAAAACACTTCTTTGTCAATTTCTACCTCCGAACTGTGGCAGTTTTCGAACAAGCAAAAATGTCGACTCGTACTGAAACATGCAGTTGTCAAGTGCATTTGAGAAAGCGAAATTTTATACAATGACCCAGTCTGATTTAGATAGTGATTCAAAAATAATACTAAGCAAATAGATATCCTGATTATAGATAATCATCTTTAAAAAAAAAAAAATAAGAGTAACTTTTTATTTTTAATCCTGACTTCCTTACCTGATCACCTTTTCCTATTAATCATTTGGTAATAAGGGAACCCTACATCCTACAATACCGCCCTCTGCGATTTGCAATGGTGTCTGCAGATACATGTAGGGCATCGACTTATTTCTTTACAATCATTGCCCCATTTTCTCCTACAACAGAAACTTGGCTTCTTTGATAGCGAATCTACATGTACATCTACACGTAGTCCTATCTTTCTTAGTTACAATAGCTCAGACTGTCAATAATAAGGATACGGACCTCCTCCTTTTATATTGGACTCCTAAACATTCTCAAGAATCCATATGATACAGCGTTTTGTCACTAAGTTATTTAATTCTTCTATGAAAACTTTCTAAATGCTTCTTACTATTATTCTTGATACAGTTAAATCAGGGGTACAGTCCTGTTATACAGTTTGCTCGAAACAATTGAACTATGTATGTCGATTCTGTAGAACTTCAAAAAGCTTTTGACCAATCTTTAACACTTCTACTATTATATCATTTGATTTTCCACACTGAAGGAACTATTTTATTCTCAAAGCAAAGGTGAACGTTGGTACAAATATATGGTTGTCATCTGCACTGCAACTTTTGACATGTACATGTGAAACTAAGTGAAAATGATCGAGTGTCTGGTGACATATCTTCGTCAAACTTGGTGGTAGGATCTTCCAACAGACTAATAGCATGCCCATCTACAGAAACAAATTGTGTTTTTGGGGTTAGCTTTTCATAACAGGTCATTAAGACCTTGCTAAGTTCCTCAGTTTCGTGTTTAATCGATTTCTTGTTCGTTAGGTAACAAGAAATTTATTGATCATGTTTAACGTTCATGTATATACAGCACCCGCCAGAAGTTATAAGTCTTAGTAGAGTTGTTTACTATATCCGATACCGAGAGTTTTCCCCCTTGTCACGATTTCCCTGCAAAATGTCGATAGTGGGGTTTTTGTGAGTTAGGATTGACGAAGATAATAGGAAAGTTTCAAGATCGTCACTATGATGACATTGAGAAATTATTGTTCACATTTGTGACTTGAAGTTTGAGTAAGAAAGGTTCCGGCGAATCAACCTTACACAAATATGTATTAAGATTTTGGAAAGTGACATTACTTACTTGGAATAGCAATGAAGCAGAGGACAATTGAACTTCCGGAACACATGGTATGATTCAGGTCTCCATGTAAATGCTTGTTTTGTTAATATGTTGCACACATTTCATCGATTTTTGAGACAGAGGCAAACACAATGGTGTTTTGGAACAAAGTGCCACATGTCCAAATAATAGAACTGATAACCAGCCATAACGCTGTGGCCTCTGTTTATTTGTTCTCATAAGTTATGCGCGTTTCCCAAATGAAAAGAACCCAAAAAGAACGGGACTTCTCAGTAGTTTGCCCTATGGGTAAGTCAATTTCTGCAACATCCACAACAAATATTGTAAATCATACATATATATATACTTACTGTCGTTCTTCTTACCTTAGTTAAAAAAAGTACACATAACAAAAATTACGCCTAATTATCTGTCTCGCGTGTTCCCACTATCATCAAGACGAAAATAGCAATTTTGTAAAAACAATGAAAAAAACACAAAAAGTTAACTTATATGTATCTTACTTAAAAAACAGAATTTGTGTAACGAAAATACGTGAATCTTCACATTATTTATCAATTGAAGTTGGTTGATACAATGGTACCTCAAGGTCTAAACAAGTCTGTCATATGTGTACTAGGAGACAAATCCTCCAGGATAAATATAATTTTATTTAAGAAAGAAATACATCAAAAATTACTATTAAAGAGAAAAAAAAATCCATCCGCATTTAAATTGGTTCGTTATTCAGAGTAGAAAATGTTAAAGAACTGTGTTCTCCAGTTAAAATATACAATGTGGGTTTCATTATCTATGTTTTTTATAGGCTTAGTAGTAAATTATTTGTTTTGTTGAAAGGTTAAAAGTATTACAAGAATTGAAATTGAAAAAGAAATCAAGGTAAAGCTTAATAGAAAACTTTAACATAGTAAAATTAATTTACAAATGGGTTGGGATGGCAATATATAGAAATTAGTATAATCTAGACGTGGTATTTACAGCTTTGGTTCTTGGAGCTCAACACAAAGAAAACAGAAAATTCTAATATAGCACAAGATAAATCAACAAAGTCCAATTAAATATAGACTGTAGGTGTATATCTGAAATGCTAGTTGAGATGGTCATACATATTCTAGGTTTGGTCACGATAGCTTAAATACTTGGATGAGATCAAGCTCACGACTGAACTTATCGTATATCTTTGATACAGCTGATTTCAATGACAGAGTCCCATTAACAGTAAACTTTAAGCAAGATTGTAATGTGTGTTGGGATAGTTATACAGATATATTCCAGGTCTTACCACAGCTTGTATTCTTTTGGAGAAATTAAACTCATTGTAGAGCATAACTTACACATGGCACCATTAATTGACAGCTTCCAAATGCAAAAGAATTAATATAAGCTCTATGCCTGTTTTCCCATCTCATATGTAATATAAGTATTTATAATATTGTTGAACATTCAATAAAAATAGTGTTAAAATGTCAACTTGTGCTGTAATCTTATAACTGACAATATGTGAAAGATGTTCTTGATTATACACAACACTTGTAATTGAATTGGATAATTTGGAGATTATCACAAATGTTGAAGTTAATGCCGGTGGAAAAGTAAAGCCCATGCCTTGCTATGTGATTTGAGAAAAACCAAAACGTCTTTAATAATAGTAGTAATTAATTTACTTCCCGAGGAACTAGACGCAAGTAATACATTGGAAACACACTCATGGAAAAAAATGAATAAACGAACATTAATTAATCAAAAGCTAATACAACATGACTAACATAACAGTATGAACTATTGTGTCATGCATGAATTTCTTAAAAACTTCGCAAATATATATATAAAGACTAAGTAAAAGGTTTACAAAATGTGTCCAGGAATTCATAAAAATAAAACAAAATGGACGGCGGATAACTCATGCAATGACGAATATATCAGGCAGTATCATACTGTTTGCCTATCAAAAAGCAACATATTCGATGTTTTTCATTTATTTAAATTTCATAAGGAAGCAATGCATTTAAATAATAAATGCATAACAGGTGCCTGTTACCCCGATTCTTCAGTTCAATGTTAGATGTAAATTCTGGCATTCAGCCGTGTATCCAGGGACAGTTCATCTACATCAATATTGAATGACTTTACACCTGCCACTATATGTGTAATCAATGGGTTTTATGTATATTTTTAATAATAAAGCTTAACTTTACATAATCTGTCATGATTATCAGGAAACACAACAAAACAAGAGATCCCTGAATGATCTTGCAATTAGTGACCACCATCTAATGATCTTTATCCATTCTGTATATGACCTTTTCTCTACTTTTCCCTTATTTCACATTTTCCTCTTATTTGAATCCTACATATGAAATCTAAGAAAGATCTAACAAGAGCTTTCTGAAAAGTAGTGATAACAAACAGACATTGTCATTTTCTTGGCTTTATTGTTCACCTGATCAAACTCAAAATTAAATTGGAAAAAATAGAGACCAACGGTAATGAACACAACTAGGAACCGAAGAAAACCTACATATGCAATCAAAGAAATAGAAATAGAGCCATCTATAAAATATTGCCTTCCATTTTTTGAAGTATTTCATATATTTTAAACTACAGAGTCACTAAAACAATCTGTAACTTACGATAGCTGTAAATCATTTAATGATAAAATGACATTTTTGATAAATATGAAGTCGCTGTCAAGGACATCAGCAGGAACTCTTTCACTAAGAATTACAAAATATAACAATCCTAAGTTTGATTGTACAGTACTCTGACTGAGAAAAGGCACTTAATGTCTATAATTAATCATGAGCTAAGCTCGACCCCTCTCCTTTCCAGTAAACTTTTAATTCCACTTGGCAGTCTAGATCACGAAGAGCAGCTTTGGCATCATCTGCACATCCAGGATGGTTTTTAAGAGCTTCGTTGATGAGAGCCTCAGCACCTAATTCCAATATAGGGTCACAGTGTTCTCTTGTTCTGGCCACGAGATTCCTTATGGCATTACAAGCTTGTTTCTGAAATATAAAATAAATATTCACCAAATTCAACATAAACTCAATACTAAATGAAATGTATATACAGGTATAAATATAAACTTTATTCCTTTTACAACATATACTAATCACTCTTGTCTATAACCTGCGAATTAAGATACTAAGATACAATAGTTTCAGTATAAGTATATGAATGTATAAGGATGAAGGTACAAGAAAGAAATGCTTTTTTTTATTATACAATCAAACTGTCTTGATGTTTACATAAAACCACAATGAACCATGCACATAGAAGTACTTGAATATATTGTTTTTAGTTCAATGAACTTAATATCTAACCTATATTCTACATATCCTAAACAGTTAATATCTACAGAATCTAGATTAAGATTTGTTTAGGTGTGAGAAATTGATTTGATCCGAGATTAAAATAATGATATACCTGTACACCAGCATCCTTGGGGTGAATTTTCATAGCCTGGATAATGGATTGATGACCAGCCAGACTGATGACTGCATTACAATGAGCTGGATTACGAAGGACCAGGGTAGCTATTGCAGCACAACACAACTCTGCCACAGCTGAATTAGCCTGGTGTTTGATCATGGCCACCAAGATGATCTCTAACGCATTGCTCTTTACAGCTTCTAATTTTACTTCATCATTTCCAGCCAAAGCTTTGATGAGACCAAGGGCTTGTCTAACTACTCCCTGAAATATATTTTACAGAGGTGTAAGTATTACACAAGCATCAAAGGCTTGTTAATGTCTGTATGTGAAAAACATTTTACATATCTGTATCATATTTGTAGTGGTCTATATCCTGTAATCAAGATTATATTTGTAGCCACCAGATCCTGTTATCTCTTACATGGGCATAAAGAAATTAGGCCTACATTGCTCATCTTTTCTACAGCTTACAACAGTCTGTCAAATTAATTTCTGAAAACATGAAAGCCCATTCCTAAAGTGATCTCTGTAATGTATGGAGACTAAACCCATCCCCTTGTCTTTAAAACTGCTCTGTAATGTCTGTAGACTAAACTCCTCCCCTAGTTTCAAACACTGCTCTGTAATGTCTACAGTGAAAACCCCTCACCTTATCTTTAACAATGGTCTGTAATGTCTGCAGTGAAAACCCCTCACCTTGTCTTTAACACTGTGCTCTGTAATGTCTGTAGACTAAACTCCTCCCCTAGTTTCAAACACTGCTCAGTAATGTCTACAGTGAAAACCCCTCACCTTGTCTTTAACACTGTGCTCTGTAATGTCTGTAGACTAAACTCCTCCCCTAGTTTCAAACACTGCTCAGTAATGTCTACAGTGAAAACCCCTCCCATCTTGTCTTTTACACTACTCTGTAATGTCTGTAGACTAAACCCCTCCCCTAGTTTCAAACACTGCTCAGTAATGTCTACAGTGAAAACCCCTCACCTTGTCTTTAACACTACTCTGTAATGTCTGTAGACTAAACCCCTCCCCTAGTTTCAAACACTGCTCAGTAATGTCTACAGTGAAAACCCCTCACCTTGTCTTTAACACTGCTCTGTAAAGCCCGCAGGATGAAGTCTAGTCCACCCATTTCCATGACAGCCTGGCAGAACTCTGATCTCACTACCAATTTAGTCAGTGTGGAGAACAGCTCCTTTAGGACACTTGGGTTTTCAGAATAATCTGAAAGATACAGATCATATTTTCATTGATCTTAACTATGATTTTATCAGTTATTATCAGAGAATTATGTGTCATTACTATGGGAAAGCAACTTATGAAAGATTGATCAGAATGCCATATAACATTAATCTGGGACAGGAATCATTAATCAAATCATGTGTCGGACTTTATTTGGGAGAGGAATGTATTGAAGATTTATCAAATAATCATGTGTCAGAATTTATCTGGGACAGGAATGTATTGAAGATTTATCAAATAATCATGTGTAAGAATTTATCTGGGACAGGAATGTATTGAAGATTTATCAAATAATCATGTGTCAGAATTTATCTGGGACAGGAATGTATTGAAGATTTATCAAATAATCATGTGTAAGAATTTATCTGGGACAGGAATGTATTGAAGATTTATCAAATAATCATGTGTCAGAATTTATCTGGGACAGGAATGTATTGAAGATTTATCAAATAATCATGTGTCAGAATTTATCTGGGACAGGAATGTATTGAAGATTTATCAAATAATCATGTGTCAGAATTTATCTGGGACAGGAATGTATTGAAGATTTATCAAATAATCATGTGTCAGAATTTATCTGGGACTGGATTGTATTGAAGATTTATCAAATAATCATGTGTAAGAATTTATCTGGGACAGGAATGTATTGAAGATTTATCAAATAATCATGTGTCAGAATTTATCTGGGACAGGAATGTATTGAAGATTTATCAAATAATCATGTGTCAGAATTGATCTGGGACAGGAATGTATTGAAGATTTATCAAATAATCATGTGTCAGAATTTATCTGGGACTGGAATGTACTGAAAATTGGGCTTAAGTTGTTTTTGTTTATGAAACTGGTCAAAGTTACTTGATATTTGAAATTTGTTTTTTTTATTCAAAGGATTGCCAAGGATCAATATCTAAATGTTCATCATGTTCATTTCACTCTGTTGATTTGTAGTGTGTAGTTGCTTATATAAAATGACATGAATTGCAAAGAGTAAAATTACATATCTTTGTTGTGTTCAAACAAAATAAGTACTTATGTTGGCACTTGTTTTGTGGATATATCTCACTCTTTTGTGCGAAACTTTTTGATAGTTTTCATCTGTTTAACATTTCGTGGACATGAATACAGATTTAAAGTGACCATATAATCAATGAAAATTTTTAAAAAACTCGCAAAAATTAATGGTTTTAGCAATATTTCCAAAGAATGCTCTGATTTTGTCTCAATGATGTCTCAACAGGCAACATCACTATTTATAGGAATAATTACTAGCTGTTAATCTCTTTACCTCTACACAAATTCAGGAGTGTTTCTAAAGCGTTTCCTTCTGTTACAATGGCTTTAGCGTGTTCATGTGCTTTGCCAAATGGCACTCGAATGTCATCATCGAAAGTGAGCACTCGCAGAGCTCCACAAGTTTCTATCACAATTTTGTCACTGTTTTTATGTATATTTAACACCTCAGATAATTTAGAAATAAGGCCCTTCTTTACAAACATCTGTCGGTTTTCTTCATGCTTTGTACATGTGTTTCTGATGAGGCCAACTGTAAGATACAACACATCCACATTGTCCATAAAACTGCCCAACATGTCCATCAGTAGTGAACAGCTGTGATTATCCAGCAAGTCTGGCTGGCCATTAGTAAGGGACAGTAAGGTCAGTAAAATCTTTTGAAGCATTTTGTGATCTGTGATAAATTTTTCTAATGCCTGTATCAGTGTTGGGTAAGCTTGGTTATTTCCAGCTAGACATCGCCGTGACAGATCAACATCACATTCAGCTCGGATCATTACTATACAGTCTGTTATTTCTGCACATGAAGATTCTTCACTGTCAAGACCAATCTTCAGGTTCTTAATGGCTGATATGACTGGGTGTTCAGCAGCATCGCCTTGTCCAGAAAACAGTCTTGCGTCTTGTACAATATTACTGAGGTTGATGCCCTAATAAGGAAAATAAATCATTAAGGTTTATCATGTCTGATGCCTAATTTGTTGATTCCAATTAGGGAGTACAAAGATAAAGAAAATAAAAAATAAATTTGTTATTAAAAGCAGTTTACATTTTGGAAGGGTTTTTCTTCTTTATTTACACTCCTTAAAAAAATATAAAAATTGTTGTTCATTGGACATTATACACACTGACAGAACAGTTGATAACTGAATTGGCAAAAATTACCAGCTGATTTCACTTTCACAGAAAAGTTGGTCAATTACAGAAGTAAACAGAAAAGAGTTTCACAATAGTGTCATTTTTTATTATATTTTTGTGAGATATTTTAAATGTTTAAAATTTTATTTACATACTGTTTGGAGTTTTCTAGTTTATACAAAATAAATTTAGCAGAATACAGAATATCAGAACTAACACAATCACAGGTTCACACTTATTTTTACTTAAGTGTTCAGTGGTTTGGCTTGCTATGCACCAGGTTAGATGTTTCCTGAAGTGTTATCATCAATTTTGTTGGCAAGGCCAAATAGAGATTACATAACTTTACCACCACATAAACGTCTTGACAATGTATGATGCTAGTAGAACATGTAGAGCTCAATCAGGACATTTTCATGGCCCTGTCAAGCTAGTGTACATGTCATGGATAAACTTAATACAAGGATAATGACAAAAAAACTACAGCATAACACTGATACCAATTTATACATTCATGACTAGAAAAATAATTCTGAAAGTACAACACTTTCTACTGAAGTAAAGTTTCTTTAATGTTGGCAACAAGAGGTTCATTGGGCCTGTATCACTCTTGTGGGCACTTAAGCTTTCACTTCAAAATATTTTTAATCACTATCGTGATGTAAGATAATTTCAATTATGTGTTCCAAATATATGTAATTAAATATAACAAAGATATCAGAGCTCTGTGTCACCAGAGAATACTTCAGACTAAATTTGGGAAAACCCATTCATTCCTACGAAAGAAGTAGGATTTTAAAAAAAATTCACTCTATTTCCCCTCTTGGGGCCCCCCACTCCCCTCCTGCAAATTAGTTCTAAATTTGGGCAAAATCTAATCATTACTGCAGGAGGAGTAGGATTAAAAATTTTTCCATTTTGGGTCCTGCCCTGTTCCCTAGGGATGCTTCAGAACAAATTTGGTAATAATACTGTAAGTCATATATGACTATTAGCGATTTGTTTGAAAAGGTTGACTGATGGATGACAGATGCTGCAAATGCCACAAACTCTCTTGGCCCTCAATGTTAAAACCATAATTCTGTCTGCTAAAAATATGCCAAGTGATGTCAATTTTATATGAACATATACACCATTGTACCTGTGATTCAAACTGCTGAACAGCATCATCTATAGCTTCATCAGCTTCCATTCCAAACTCCTCCATATTCTCTCTTACTACATCATCAAATGTCTGCTGTGTGATCACCTTTGCCATCTGTGAGAAAAGATTAGTTATAAGTTAAACTTCCTGTATGTTGATTTCACTGATTTATCCATGACATATCTATATGGTTTATATACCGTTCCATATACTACAGATACATACTATCAATCACAGCCAGAATTAAATACATTTTTTTACTTGCACAATTGGTTTAATCCCTGGTGAAGTCACGGAAAAATAAAGACAAGCAAATTTTACAGTGCTCTTTTTCTTTAATTAGCCATAGAAAATGGCATATCAATATTCAATGACTGCACTAACTGCTATGTAAGTTATCAACTGCATTTGGTAACAAATATTTCAAATCAAATGTTGCTTAATTTGATTTGAAAACAACTTCATAATTTGTATAGACTATATGGCTACTTCACACAAATTTTAACCAAGTGGGTACTTAGAGAAAATCATGCATTGCCCAGGTGTGTGAATTTATATCTAGAATGTACCCATCTGCAGTTTTTTGGCCAAGGGATTACATTGTAAACAATGCTAAAATTAAAAATAAACGTGGTTAATCACTTAGGTAACAGAGGTCATTTTCTATTTCAATGCCAAGGATTCAAAGATGAGACCCAAGGATTACTAGTTTGATGCTCGATAAATCAAACTCCCTCGCTGAATGGTATATTGCTGCTAATATTACACATAATTAAGTATATGTAACATAACACATAACTAAATGCCAGCTTCTGTAAATGCTAAAATGCCTTTTTTATAAGATCATTTCTAGAAAACATGTTATCAGTAATCTGCACACAAATGAATACAATTTAAGTGCATACATATGTATACATACATTCTTTTATAGTGAGTGCAGCAAGCGCTTTGTATGTGGTAATTAAAAACCAACAATATTATGCTGCCCCTACAATCAACTTTAAACGGAAGTGCGGCTTGAATTTCACCACCCATAATGCACTTGCCACAGCCGCAAGGCAAACTGTTGTCCTATTGAATGGATTAGAAATATTTTGACCAACAAACATGTTTTCAAGCTTTCATGTGGAAATGAAATCCTGCTGAAAGTCTTCAACAATTCAATTAATTTAACAAATATACATTTAATGGTTTGAAATGTTTGTTAACAAAAACAATTTTAACCATTCAAGATATCAGCATATTTAACCTCTGGTGTACCTGATTTCTAGTTTAAAGTTTGGGAACTTTACTCACTTGTCGCGAAAGAGAAATACATTGTCTCTTACATGGAAGCTGGAAAATCCCTGTTTGGCGTTAAACATGTCCTGTCTCCCATTAAAACTACAATATTTTCATGTACCACATTATTTGGCTGGATTTACTTATGATTTATGTATTGGTCAGAAAAATGAATTTTATGCTATATTGGCGACTTTATTAAAGAACTTCTCATGACATATCCATTCAAAAATACAATATTTGTACTGAATTTCTTAATCACAATGTTAAATAGAATAGTCTCAGCAGTGTTTACAAATTTACATATCAATCCAGGAGCATGGAATTTACCTACTCCGTTCTACCACTGCCAGACAATACTGCTTTGTTGAAAAACTAAATGTCAATTGCATTTTATGATTTTTTAAAAACAGAAAATCAACCTCAATAGCTAAAAGCAAAGAACAAGTTGGGGAGAATGTTCTGGTTTTAATGATGAAAACTAGTTAAACATATGAACATCACCTTTACAAATCCCCAAAAACTATAGAGTCTTCTACCACATTTTAAATATCAGCTCATTTCTTTTTAAAGCAAAGCAAAAAGATAGTCCTCTCCGCAACCTCTGTAACACTAGAAAGGAAAACTATTGTTCATTACCTTGCTAACTAATAAATGTGTGTATGAATGGAAGTAGAATCAATAAAAAATAACTGAATAATTCATCTTATTTATGTTAATTGTTATATACATGTGTAACAGGAGCAGAAAAATGCACTGTCAGACCAGGGTTGGAACCCGGGACATTCCAAACTCTAGACAGATGCTGTACCTACTGAGCTAACTGGTCGCTGACAATCCACCCCATCCAGTTCCACTACTTATCTTTAGTCTTTGCCCCTTAAAGGCGTCACATCTAAAAACCCAGGTTCGAATATCCCCTTAAGTATTCACCTAATGCTTGAAACAAGGTTTGATCACGGCATCAAATGTAACAAGAGCGGAAAAATGCCCTGTCAGACCAGGGTTGGAACCCGGGACATTCCAAACTCTAGACAGATGCTCTACCTACTGAGCTAACTGGTCGCCGACAATCAACCGCATACAGTACCGCTAAACATGTATGCAATGATAAAATACAGCAGAATTCATAAAGTTGTTATTTTCATTTTGTCAGATCAGCTTCCAGTCTCTTACATGTACATGTGGAGATGTCGCGGTGTCTTCCTAAAAACTCGTAAAATTAAGGACTTAAAAAACATACACTTCAGTAAAGCCATGAATCCGGCAGTTCAAAATATGCATCCTGCTGATCGCTTTTCCGCAGTGCCTATTTCATATCAATCGTTATTATCTATTCTGTGTAATCCACAGAGATGAGGGACATTTCATAATGTAGGGCTAATGCTGAGAAAAAAAACCCAAATGTTCGTGACAAAGCGTACTGACCTTTAAGTCTTGAACCCTCTCTCAAATATGTTGTTAAAAGACTGATTTTTAAAACCAATCTAGATTATTCTGGAAATTGACTCATGTATATATATAGCATTAGTTCAAACACGTTTCTGATGTGAGAACAACCGAACAACATCTGACAGGAAATCTATACGCTGTAATATAGTCCCACAACATTATATGCTATATCGCCAATATTTTAACTACTGTTATAACTTAAAGGTGGCTATAGATTGATGCTACCTATGTTTTCTATTTGTATACCATTCTGCCTTTATTGTGCATATCTAGGATATTATGTATACGCGGAAGATTTTTAGCAGGGAAATTAGTCAAGGAGATTCTAATATTCCATATCATAATTCTAAATCCGGAATTCATTATGTTGTACATTGTAAATGGTCTGAAATACTACTCAAATACAGCATAAAGCAGACAAATTAACCCGTTTGAAACAATCAGAATGTTATTATTATCTTTGATTTCCAGCAAAGACATAAATTCCCTGAACAAAGTATTAGCAGATTTAGAAGATCAATTCTAGATTAACATTTGACCTTTATAAAAATACATGTATGATTTATGAATTATAGTCCAGTCGATTTTTGGCGATTACTTACTATGTATGACAGTGCTAGTATGCTGCACAGATGCAATGGTAATTTATCTGATGACGGTGACTGTATATTCATCGGAACGTCACACTCAAATCTTTTACTGGCTGTGTTATAAGAACTTCTACTCTGTTGACATTACTAACCTGAAGAAGATGTTCCAAAATAAGTATATTTTATGATTTTAGAATGGTAATAATTTCAATTAATTTTCTGTCTTTGTCAACCTCATTTTCATTTCCAAGTCCAAATCCACACTAGTGACACTCCGAAAACAATTGCCCCAAACTATACGTACATATGTACATCGCAATCATTCACAAATGTAATTTCAACGCACGAAAATATAAACAGTGAGGTTACACATGTACTAGTTGTTGTCATATACGAATGAGAGTGGGAGAAATAATTTTGCACAATAACTCGAATCTATGTAACCTGCTCTTCAAACATGTCATTATTTCTCGCTCCACAGACTATATTCCATTGGCTGGAAAAAAAAATGCTCATATATTTGAAAAATAAATCGCAAAAACAATGAATGAGGACAAACAAATGAGCAAGGTCAAATCAGAGACGTATATGGTCAAACTGACTTGTCTAAAAAAATCTTCATTAGTGAAATGATAACGGATGTTTCAATATCGTGTAGTTCACACTTGAATTTTTCAATAAAAATTAAAACAAGGTTTAAGCAGTAGGACCAGCAGATGTCTAGTACTCGACGAAGAAAGAGACTTTATTCTTCAAAGTAGACAGTATATCATTAAAAATATACTAAATTTTACCACAGAGAGAAAAAAAAATCATTATTTGATTATGGAAACGGGCTGTCTTGATGAAAACATCGGTCCAAGAGAGACAACTCTTATAGTTGCTGCAAGGCCGACGTAATTTATTGATATTTTTCTGTATGTTTTGGGTTGTATTTATTCTGTCTTATTTTTAAATCATTTTCGATTTTTCATCCTTTGATATGTGGATATATATCATCGCATTTTACATGAACATTTTTTTTACCACGTGTTAATATTTCGTGTATTTTGAAACAATTGGCATATTTCCTTTTTATGTTTGGTGCTTCAACAATATATCAAAAAAGATAAAACAGTTCAAATAGCCACGCTTCTTTATTGCAGAGATGTATGATTGGATATTTTACGTCTGGATTTAAACTACCAAACTTTTCTTGATATGTTAATTCATATCCGGAGTTTATCCCGAAGTAGGATTCTTTAATTTTAGTATAGCCCTTTATCCGGATGCTTAAAACCACATGGGAGCAGCAATTGTATAAAAAAAATTCTTTCTAAAAAATAATTATTTCTAACGGCTAAAAATCCTATCATATTCCTAATTAGAGAATACTCTAAATGTAGTTTACTATATTAATAATCTGATATTTGAATTCTATAAATGAGTGGTTTTGCTGTTATAGTTTTTTAGTTATGAAAAGCAATACTCTTTGTGACCTTGACCTGATGTAACAACAAGAGAGCGGCCGAGATATCGACATTTTCACAGCCGTCAACTACGTTGTGATGGCAGGGATTGCGCTTTCTTGTCGTTGTATCCACCCGTTAAAAAGTTTAGTCATCGGACGACTTGGGCATTTGGGTGAGTAATTATAAGTTGAATAAAGATACTCAGGCATACGCTTTTGTCTCCGAATTCCAATCGCAAACATCAAAATGGAAACAGATGGATTTAAACCATCCGATCGCCTGCATGTCAGCCAAAATATTACCTTGATTTGGACGACATTCCATTACATGCTTTGATTTGATGACAAAAGTTCAATGTTTAAGTAAATTAACCAACTTTCACAACTTCAAATTATTAATTGTATATGGTATATTGCATTTACACTGTCAACACCTTCGTCAAAATTTTACCTTATTTTCTCTTGAATATGTCCTGATACTACATTTGTATATATATGTCACAGATCCATCCGATTTAAAGCACCATATAAGTCTTCACTTAGAGATAAGACGTCTTCTAATTTTGGACTGTTTTCGGAGGAAAGATACATTGTAGCCAAATTTTATGATTTATGTAATATAGACTTTCTGACCCCAGTAAATACCTTATGTAAGTATTTACATATATGTATATAAGTTTGCACCCTCTTGCATCCTGAGATGAGACATGTCATTGGATAGATAATCAATATAGCCATCCTGTTGTGATAAATCTGATTGTTGTTGTAATTCTGTTTGAAAAAACATATCAGACACTTGTAGATTAAATCCATTGAATGTAGAAGTTGAAATTAAAGATTGCCTCATTGTCATTAGCCTTGTCTAGTGAAAATTTCAACTTTAGTGGAGTGTTGTAGTATTCGGCTATAGACTGAAGGGTCACTAGTTGGATCCTAACAGGACGTTTCATTAATCCTTCATGAATATTCTAGCTGATATTTGACTACTGACATTGCGTTTATGTAATATTCTGAGTGTTGGGATGTTTGTTTGATTTACTCATTTCATCTGAGATTTTTGGTCTTAAATTAATAATGAAATTGTTGATTATATTAACAGAGCAACAGTCAAAAACACACATAATAAATCTTTCCTTCGATCATACTTATGTAATTTGTAAACAAATGATATTGCAAAGTATAAAATAGATTCAAACAAGGATTCATTATCATCGTGTTAATATTATAGTCATATATCTAACCTATCCTTCAAATGATAAAACATACTTTTCAAACTTAAGAAGGTCTTTATCATTTTTCTTTGTTAGGTGAAGGAATGTTACATGTGGTACAATATAATAAATAATATCTTCTGAGTAGACACATAAGTTAATGTGTCATGTATCTTTCAATTCCAATGGCAAGGTTGGTTTTTCTCTCGCATTTTTATATATTGACATTTACAGATTTATTGAGAACACTGTTTACCTGTAATATGTAATTTTAGATGATTCATCTTTCTGTTGTTATTCACGAAATCAAGTGTACTTCATAAAAAGCAAAAGATTGGAGCAAGTAACCTTTCTAATTTTTCAAAATGTTTTGTTTGATTTGGCTTTCTTTTATTTTGATCTTTGGCTCAACTGATCAAATATCTTGACCACAAAGTCTTTTTTTTAATAGTCATCCTATATTTTCTATCTGTATGTTTTTTAAACTCAAGAATAGACCTTCACTTTGGTGAAGAATGTAGTTCATATGTTGACAAGTGCAGTTGTTGGTCTTAGCAGGAATTCATACCAATGTGTCTCTTTAATGGAAAATGATATTGAGACAAGACTTCCTTCAGCAGTGTTCTCATTAAAAGCTGGTTGCTGGCAAAAGTAGTAAATTAAACATCAATTCTGAACTGGTTATTTTTTTAAGTGAATTTATAAAATACCTCAGCTAGCTCTATGTTTTAAGAACAGCCACTTGTTTCAAATCTGAGTGAAAAACTGTTGAATGAGTTGAGTATGGTCCACAGTTGGTTGTTAAGTGAAATCCTTACCAATGACTCATTTAAGATAGCCCATGGTCCACAGATAACCGCTTACTTAAATTCACACCCTGTGACTCATATAAGATGACCATAATCTTTTAAAAACTAGTTTTGATATTTTAAGACAAATATTGCAACAAATGTCCAGAAATTAGCTATATTGTGTAGCTTAAGTGTGATGAAATAAGATTCTAAATCTAAATACACTTCTTTATGAAAGTGTTTAAATCAATATTAACACATATAATTCTTTATTTTTGTTGTAGGTATCAACCTAGCTGCTCTAAAGGTAATACAAGATGCACCAAAGCGAACTATTACCTTGGATCACTTTAAGTACAAAAGTGATATAGGAGGTGGAAGAGGTAGAGATGGAAGCTTGGCCCATTGTCCAAAATGTGGGTCAAATCTGGAATACTTAGATGCAGGTAACCATATACAGACTTTACATTTAGATAATGATATATTTGATTTGATAATGGCATATTAATACAGTACTAGTAATAACATTGAAGTTGACCTTTACATATAATTCTAAAGTTTTTTAACCTTTAGTGTATTACCTGTATTTTTGAATCCATAATAGGCTGTATTGATATCTATTGTAATGGGTCGGTAACAAGCTGACAAACCTTATAGTAAATTGGCTCATGTTTACTCCTCCCAAGGGTGATGAGTGATGGTACTTTAACAATCCTCACCTCAGTGTACATTGATCAGGGAATGTTAAATTAGTGATGGTAAATCAATTAAAATCCATATTTGATTAAATGCATTTATCAGTTACATTACTGCCTGTGTTCAATATTCTTAGAAAGTAAATACAATCCCTATTGCAGTAATATTTTCTTTTTTTTTCGTAACTTTATCCTAAAATATGGAATTTGCCTTAGAATGAATATTATTGACAATTGGCATCTTTATTATGCATTATGTGAATTCTGTTTTTGTTAAAACACAAAAAAATATGAAGGTATAGTTCTCATAATCAATTTTGAAAATGATAATCATTCATCACATCAGATGAGGTTAAACAATTCTTTTTTGAAATTTCAGATAGAACATTTGTACGTTGTGTGTCAACAACATGTAGTTTTATGTTCACTGATGGACCTCAACTACATGAACATGTACCAGAAGAAGCAAAGACTCCGACACCAAGAATGGTATGCTATTTCCTGGGTGTTGATTTTTCTGTTGATTTAAGTGAAATTCCAAAAATGAACTTTGATGAAAAAAACTTGGATAAGATGATGTCTGATCACACCAGTTGACAAAATTAATATTATGAAATCTTTGTTGATATCACAACTGAATTATCTCAGTTGAACTCCATATTATTTTTTTACTTTCTTTGGAATGGTAAGTGTCACAAGATTAACAAATAAGTTGTTATACAAAAGTATATTGATGGAGAACTGAAGCTGATAGATATGCATGCTTTTATATATTCTCTCAAGTTAAGCTGGGTAAAGAGAATATATTTTTATTGTGGTAAATGGGTTTCTATTCTAAAATCAAATCTTGATCCTCAGAAATTATACAATTGTGGAGGTGAGTATATTCACTCCTGTGCACTACACTGGCCACTGTTATCTGAGATACAAGTAGGAATTGGTCCTACTTATAAGTAGGATACAAGTAGGGTGGTTGGTTGGTGCAGTGGTAACACATTCACCTTTTACCTAGCCATCCGGGGTTTAATTCCCGGAGTGGATGTGAAAAGGTTTCCTCCCACACTAAGACCCCTCTCGTGCTTCCATCCCAGCCAACAAGAGTGATTAATATAAGTTGGAAAAAATTTGCTTCGCAATTGTTGTAAAATAAATAAAGTTTCTATACAAGTATGAAGGTTAAATATTGAAATGGAATACTAGTGTACTACACTGGCTGCTGTTATCTGAGATCAAAGTAGGAAGGTTAAATATTGAAATGGAATACTGTTATCTGAGATAGAAGAAGAAAGGCTAAATATTGAAATGGAATACAGTTATCTGAAATAGAAGAAGAAAGGCTAAATATTGAAGGGAATACTGTTATCTGAGATAGAAGAAGAAAGGCTAAATATTGAAATGGAATACTGGTATACTACAGTGGCTTGTGTTATCTGCGATCAAAGTAGGAAGGTTAAATATTGAAATGGAATATTGGTGTACTACACTGGTCACTGTTATCTGCGATCAAAGTAGGAAGGTTAAATATTGAAATGGAATATTGGTGTACTACACTGGTCACTGTTATCTGCGATCAAAGTAGGAAGGCTTAAGAGTGTAAGTGAAAAGAATTGTGGTCACAATTTTTCAAAAGAATAATCTTATTTCAGATAAATATGTTAAAGATGATTACTATGTGATGAAAGCTGTAAAAAGAGACAAGTTCAAGGTCACATAATAAGATTCCTGTTATTAATGAAAATATGTTTACGCATTTTGAGCTCTGTTGTGCTGACTTTATCTAATTCATACAGTGGTCCCTGTTGATGCTTGAGATTGGAATGATTTTCAGGTTAGATGGAAATATCCAGAGTTATATATACACGATGGGGATTTTTCATTTGAGCTTCATACAGTAGTTTTCTCACTGAATGTACTTTCATTTGTGGGATTTTTTTTTTCAAATTATTTCATCCTCAATGTTATAAGATGTATATTCACTTTTGTTCGTTGACATTATAACTTTATTTAAGATTAGCATTTCCACAAGATCTTAGCTTTGAAACTAAAGACAAACAAGATAACCATAACAACCAAACAATGGTTTTACCTGTAATCCCCATTACCCCTGAATGCGGATAAGAAAACCCCAGCTTGGTGAAATTGAAGACTTGTACTCATTGTTTTCCTATATAAATACATGGTACGGGATACACCTTACTCTGCTGTTTCAAATGCGATAGGGAAAGGAACACTGTTTGACTTTCAGTAATTATGCCATATTTAAAAAAAAAAAATCTTTGTATTTTTCAGATACATGAATTCTTAAACAAACATGTGACGGGACAGCATAGAGCCAAGAAAGTGCTAGCAACTCAGACATACAATCACTACACAAGGATAAAACACTACCAGGCCCAGAAAGCAAAATCTGCTCCTGTGCAATCATATATGGATTGCTACAGCATGGACACGCAGAATCCTTTGGGAAAGCTCAATCGACCTGGTGTGTAAATATTATATGGTTCATTACAGTGCTGTGTTCATCAGGATAAACATTTAGAAATTACTGTTTGTTTTTAGCTCACCTGACCCAAAGGGCCAAGTAAGCTTTTGTGATACTGCAGTGTCTGTTGTCCGTCTGCTATCTTTTCCTATAAATCATTACTGGTCATAAATAACTGATTATATTTTTGACCATACTCAGTCAGAAGCATCCATGGGAGAAGAGGAACATTCACAAATTTGTATAAATGCTGGGTCTCTGCCCCACTGGGGTGGGGCCAAAGGGAAGATACAGACAATATTTTCAAAATCCTTCTTCTTACATAGGGAATGACTGGATATTTCCCAATATGGTATGAACCCAGTTTGGATGAAGGAGATTATGTATAAATGGTTTAGCAAACACCTTGGGGTCCAACAGGAAATGGATGTAAAGTTTCAGAATTCCTTTTCAGGATTTTCTTTTTGTTTGGATGATGCAGTTTTACCTAAACAAAACCAGGTGAAAAAGACAGGCCCTATTGGCAGAAATGGACATTTAATCACTAACAAAAGTACATCTATATACAGGCTCATGTGTGTAAAGCTTGTTCATCACCACAAGAAAATCTAAGAGTGTTTTTTTTTTAAATTAATCTTGAATGAATTTTGATTAAACTCTTAATCACAGCAATCATGCTGGAGAATTACTGCTGAAATGAGTTTGTTTCAAGGTGTTAGGATCAAGGTTGTCTTTATAAATGTCATTCTAACAATTTCATTTCTGCAGGATTCTTCTTACTATGCAATGTAAATTGTTTTAGCAATATTGATATATACGTGTACTGACATAATCAAAATAATATTGTCGGAGATGTATTTTGGTTTTACTTAGTTGTTGCATTGGTTCAAAAAGAAACAAAAAGAAACATTTTGACTCAAAACAGACTTATGAATGAATGATAATTTTTTGTATGGTTATACAGATGCTTTATTGGCTGTATCTGGCTCCCCCATGCTGAACAGGCAGTCACCTCCACCTCCTGCACAGTCAATGACACAACTGCAACCCACAGTAGTCGAGGATAAAGAAGAAGATGTAATGCTAGACAAAAGTAATATTCTTCTGCTCGGACCAACAGGAGTTGGTGAGTTGACATGATATTTAATATATTTTACAACTTTATTTTATAATAGTCATGAAACATGCCCATCACTTATTGTATACCTTTACATGGAAGCAATGCCTCTGTTGATATTCTTCATATGAGTTGGTTTAACTGACACTTTTTTAGTTTTCAGTAATTTTATTTTTCATACATTAGATGATACCATTGCCTTATCGTAAAGTTGTTGTACCTAAAACAAGATTTTAAACTTTTGTGAGGAAGTTATGCCCCTCAAATGAAAAATCTTTGTCTTGCTGCGGTGTGCATTTGGCTAAGAGCACATTTTGTTTGTCGAGAGCCTTCTCTGTACTGTTGATTCTACATTATGAACAAGTAATTTGAGGGAGAAAGGGATGTGTTCAACGTTGATGGGATGAGTGGTGGATATCACCCACCTACCTTATAATGGAATTTATGCATTTTTGCTCTTTCAGATAGAAAAAAAGATTTGAAATCAACTCCTTCCTTAGTTTTAATTTCTATGAGTATGACTTGTGTACCTTTCTTTTTAATGTAGTTTTCTGTGCTTTTAATTTACTGTTTATCCATGAAATTAAATGCCCACAAAACTGATTTTACACTAAATACTAATATTTCAACAATTTTTAAAATCACTGCTTAATATATCATTGACAGGAAAAACTCTGCTGAGCTCTAAGCTTGCTGAGTGTCTAGGGGTACCTTTTGCAGTAGGAGATTGTACTACATTGACATCTGCAGGCTATGTTGGGGAAGATGTGGAAGGTGTCTTGTCAAGGCTTCTACTGAATGCCAACAATGATGTGGAAAAGTGCGAAACAGGTTAGATATACTTTATATAGATTAAGTTATACATTTTGTAGTCAAGTTGTAAAGAAGGAGCATGTACATTGTATATCATTTATAATTTGTATGGATAAGTTGTCTCCATTCTTCCAGGATAGCATTTTGTGATAATTTTGGTTGACTGATCTGCAAAGTCTTTTTAGCTGTTTTCAGTTCATTTTAATCTGAAGGTCAATGGTAAATATTTTATAGTCAACATATTTTTTTCTTCAGACCCTTAAATTCTTCTTCTTTAATAATCTTGTTAAAATATTTTGTGATATGTTCTGATCGCATTTGTCTCGTTTTGATGTTTTATGAAAAAGTCCTAAGTTCCAGTTTTTTTCAGTAGGAAGTAAGTCTTTAAACTGCATCATTGATAGCTGGTCATGTATCAATCCAATTGAAAAAGCAACAAAAACTGCAGGCATAACAGGAACACTCCCTCAATAACATGTTTTGTTGTTTGGTGATCGTGGTATCAGAATTAGGATATGGTGTTTTTGATACTTCAACAATGTATCCAAAAAGAGTCTGGGCTTATTATATATATGATGTTATGAAGGAATTTGGGGTTACAAATATCATTGATATGTGTCATTTCTATGTATTAACTTTCAGGTATAATATTCCTGGATGAGATAGACAAGATCAAGGTGCCTAGATATAACATTGGCCGTGATGTTGGTGGGGAGGGAGTGCAGCAGGCCTTTCTCAAGACACTGGAGGGCACCACAACTACTGTATCACTGAAAAACAAGAAGAATGAACTTATTCAAATAAACACCAGAAACATTCTCTTTATTGCATCAGGAGCGTTTATAGGATTAGACAAGATAATACAGGCTCGAGTATCAGATAAGGTAAAGTTTCGGGATGTAGTATTTTCTTTGTAATTCAATTTTTTTTATCAAATGATGATAGTATTACAATGTACCATGATTCTGTAATGTGCATTTATATCCGTATTTAAAAGATTTAGGAGCAACTTCTGAAATTTTTCCATCCTCTTCAAATAGTCATCTCCCTTCATGATTTTTAGTTGATGATGTTTCAGTAGATGTTAACAGTGATTAAGACAAAGTTTGAAAACACACTAGATACAATTGAGTTACAACTTATAGAGACTTTTTTAACAGGACTTTGGATTTGGAGCACGCTTCAATAAAAAAGAGGACATAACAGGAGCTGATAATGAAGAAGGATTAGATGAAGATAGTGCTCAACTTGATGGCATCTTAGAAAAAGTGGAAGCTGTAGACTTAATGAAGTTTGGAATGATTCCAGAATTATGTGGTCGTATTCCCATATTGGTATCACTACACTCTTTAGGCGTAAACAGTCTTGTAAAAATTCTTACGGAGCCAGTGAATGCACCAGTACGCCAGTATAAAAAAATATTTGCTGAAAGTGGTGTAAGTAGAACTGTGAAGGTCTTGCATGACATTTGTTGTTGATTATCAACAATCAAGTTTCACAATAGCAACATGGCATTTATGGTTGTAATAAATGTTAGAGCTATGCAGGCAAACATCATACTGTATACTAGTTTCTTTGATTCTACCCAAAGTTAATAGGAATTACGTTGATCCACTTGAAATGTCACAGGGATCAAATATGTCAAAATCTTTAAATGACTTCTCAATAACCAAAAGGCCAAGGATACTATCAGGCCTGTAGCATGCTTGGATGAAGGGCTACTAACTTTGTTATTATGAATGACATTGTCCCACTTTCAAGGTCATAGGTATCAAATGTGTGTAAATGTTTAAATGACTTTTTCTCAATAACCAAAAGGCCCAGGGTGCTGATATTGGACCAAATCTAAAGGTCACAGGGGTCAATGTGTTGAAATGCTTAGCAACTTCTTCTCAATAATTGAAAGGCCAAGGGTATTGATATTGGTCCTGTAGCTTGCTTTTTGGCAATTGTATAGTGCATGTATAAAGTATATGATTTCAAGTTTGCAGAAAATGTCATGATAAACCAACAATGTCTTATATTTAAGTTGTAGAGTAGTTGAGCAATTTATATAAGGCCTATTTTGCCTCTTCATATATAGGTCTTTCTAGTAAGATAAATGTTAAAGCCCATTTCTTGTATGATAGAAATTTCTATAGTTAATGTATTTCTGTGTTAAGATTTCATTTATTCTTACTATAATGATGAGGACAACAATTTAATGTGGTTTGAATAATCATAATAAAAACATTTATTTAAACTTTTGATTTTTTTTTCCGTTTCAGTCTGATATAGAATTTGAAGAAGGAGCTTTACGAGCTGTTGCGGAAATGGCAATGGAAAAGAAAACAGGTGCTCGTGGTCTCAGGGCAGTTCTTGTAAGTATACAACATCTGCTTTTTATCTTACTGTACATCTAACATATTCTGAAGGGACAGTGATGGAATGATTTTGTTCATATATCCATCTGTAAATCTTCATTTCCACTTGATAACTTAAACATATTATTGTGATTTTTGATGTTAATCTCATGTTTGTAAATGCTTTGCACATGAACTAACATAAAATAATAATCCATTTGAGTACAACAGGACCCTTAGACCTCTTGTTTGTATTCAAGTTTTCCTATCTTAATATCTGTTCATTCAATATATTCTATAGACACTATTTTAAATTGCAGGATGAGCTACTATTGACAGCAATGTATGATGTACCAGGGTCCAAAATAGTAAAGGTCACATTGACGGAGGATTGTGTAAGAAAGGGGACACCTGTAGTGTATACTATGTCTGATGAGGAGGAGGAGGAATGTTTACGAGTCAACACAACTGCCTAACAAACAATCTATTTAAGGCGAGTTAAAAAAGTGGCCTGTTAGCTTGCTTGTTCTAACTCAAGATCAACTACATAAAGATGGTTGACTAGATTGTCCCATCTCAAAGTAGTCTACCAGGCCCCACTTGTATAAAACATCTCAACTTGAGATTTCCTCAAGTCGAGATTTTCCTAAGCTGATATCTCCTCAAAAACGGCTTGTATAAAATTTTCTCAATGAACAGGAGGAAGTCCTCGGCTAGGATGTCCTGAAATTCCTTGCAGAATTTTCATACAAGATATTTTCAAGGAGATATTAGCTGAGGAAAATCTAGGCTTGAGGAAATCTGAAATTGAGATATTTTATACAAGTGGGACCTGGTGTATAGATTTGACAGGTTAACTAGTTTTCAATCCAGCTAGCAGTTGTCTATTTTGATGACATTACAGCAAAAAGTTCATAGTAATTACTTAAAAATATACAATCATTGTTTTGACAGTAACATGGGATGAATATATCATTTATTTTCAGTAATGATTGCTCTTACAGAAGATAAACAATGATGTTGTAAGTACAGATATGTACTGATGTTGTAAGTACAGATATGTACTGCTCTATCAATACATAGGTGATAAAACCATGTTAATTATTATGATGTGGAAGGTCCTTGGTAGTGGATTCAATTATATCAGTTTCAATGACATTTTCAGGAATTTTGGGGATGGAAGCTCAATTGCAGTTTTCTTTCATAATTGTGATAATTTATAATCTTCTAAGTTCATGTATCCTTTTCATCAGGTGTTTACTTAAGAGTAAATGCTGCTGATGCTGAAGGTAACAGGTTGAAATGTTAAAGCTTCTGTTGATGTAAGAAAATGATTGTTGAAGGAAAGAAATTATAGATCAGTAAAGAAATAATGTAAACACAAACACACATAGTTTATACACACATATAACACACAGACAAAGGTGTAGTACACACAAACATTTATTTTAGCGGAAAAAGTGGATTACTATACTTTTTAATATCTTGTTATTTCCTTTTTTAAAAATGTGATATTTTGTTGACAATTTATGACGGTTTGATTTGTAAGATGTGAGTATGGATGTCTAGGAATACACCAACACCCAGGGTCATATGAAGCATGATGTCTTTGGGAAATAAATGAAATAGAGGCATTTTCCTACTGACGGAAACGTCACAGTTGCCAGCATTATGATGTCATGCAACATCCTAGATTTGTATCATATGTAGTCTGTGGGATAAGTCAGTATTATATACTTATTATGAATGAATATTTACACAATGAAACTGATTTTTACTCCTTTCGTTTGTGAACACTTCATTTTTTTTTTTTAAAGATTTTAATCAAGAAAGATGATTATGTATAGTATTGTCCAGGATAAGAAAGGCAAGGTTTTTAAAATCTGATCTCTCAAAGAATTTGTGTTATGTTAACATTAAATCCTATGAAATCAGGATTATTGTAAAGCTGTAAAATGCTAGAAATTGTCAATAAATGAAACATGAAAATGAAATACATCTGTACTTAATTTCACTTGTTAGTAAAAAATAATGGCATTATTTTTCAATAGAAACATCTCGTTGAAATAGAGTAAATGAGATGAAATGACACCTCAATCATTGTTCGCATTGTATCATACCATCTTAAATGATTTTATACACAGTACGTTTGAACAAGTGTGAAAGGTTGATAGTAACTAAGTTAGAGACTTCTGATGTGAGTTTTTACTTTAGTAGATGTGGAGAAGGTAACCTCCTCGAGTATATGTGATTTTCTTCAGACACAAACATAAAACTAAACATTTCTTTGACTTCATTTACATTTTTAACTATAGGATAAATGTCACACTCTTCATGTTCATGTTGTTTGAGATATTAACACACTAGCTTTACCTGCAGGTCAGATTTCTGATGTAAAACTGTTTGAGGCAGAACTAATGCAACTATAAACATATCTAAAAATCTAAGCACTTAAACTGTACATGATCCAAGTATCACCCTGAACCCTAAGCAGAGACTTGTTTCCTTTCTGTATAAGACTAAATTCTGTATCTGTTTGCTCCCTGTCACTGATTGGTCGTTATTATTTGGAAAATATGCATCATACATTAGATTACATGTTGGAGGTGGGAGACCTACAGGTGATTTGGTTGACTAATCTTTTCAAAGCGGCCTTGTCATTTATAAAAACTGTGGAAATGGATTGTTTGTTGATTCGTCATCTTGAGTGTAGCACCGTTATTATTGTTGAGAGTATAAGTGTTAAGTTATTGAATTTTTTTTGTGTGAATTTGTTTCCTATTTAATATATATAAACAGGATTCATTTACTAGGAATTATAGGGTTAAGATATAACCTTGTAGATTCATATTTAAAATTGGCTCCCAAATCTGCATTTTCATTATATGAAAATATATGAATAATCAGGTTTCTTTAAAACTGAAATTATATTAATGCATTATTTATTTATACAGTTCTTAGTACTATTTTGTTGACACATGCAGCTTTGTGCTATTAATCATCTTTCAAAAGAAAAGAATGTTGTTATAATATTTTGGTACTATCACTGGATACTTTTCACCTTTTTTTCTGTATTTCCTATTTTGGCCTATACCTATAAATGGTTTGAGGATTTGAACAATGCAAAGTTAATGTTGATTCTGAATGAGGATAATTGGTTTGGGTTATAATGTAAAATAGTCAAGACACGATAAATTTAGACATGGAACCTCACAAGCCAATTCCCTTTTATCCCCCTATTTTTTTTAAAATTTTATTTATTGGTTATCAGTTATATTTCTGTCAATTAAAGCTACACCATTTAACTGGTCACAATGATGCTGTACTCATTCCATTGATTGTAATATGCCTGTAATACCGTCCCTGATTGATGCGATTACCCAAATAAAGTGTAATTTGAGTGAGGCTCTCCTGTAGACAAAAATAGCAAACTGTTAGATATTGTTACTAGTTGAAAAATCCTAGAAACTATAGCAGATTCAGATAAGGATACATGATGTAACATTATAAACTCATAGTGATGAAAATACAAAGATAAGTGGCATCATTTTGATTTTTGTATTGAAGGAAATCTCACATATTATCATTGCAGGAACATATTTTTTTCGAATTGTTATATAAACCAAGATGTTTCACATAAGTTTCAATTTTGAATTACAGAAGAAAATTCTTATCTGTTACTTTATGTCTCTCATGAAACTGTAGTTTGTTTGGAAGGTTATCACTACTTTGTGTAGCAAGCTTAACGGTCTGTATGAACTTATGTCATATAGACATTTATAGATTTTTGTAATTCTTTCATTTGATAACATTTAATTATGAGCCGAAGATGTAAAATGTGTCACTGAGATATCATCCTGGATAAACAGGAAAATCTAATACTTTATTCAGTTTTAGTTGTCTGTCAATTATTTTGTTTTTCCGTATAGCTTACTCATGATGGTGTGACTGTTAGTTTTGATATTGCTTTTTATTTTCTGAAATATGGACGTAGAATGAGTCCTTATCGTTTGTGAGAGTAAAAAAGAGCGAGTCATGTGTGAGGCAGTGTATGAATGGTTTGGGAAATGTTGGGAGAGACTGTGTCTGTACATGCTATGAGTGCTGTCTACTCTTCTATATTATTGCTGTTTTGTAAATAGTCAATAAAATGAGCACAATTTAATACAGATTGAAGACTTTTTTCTTTTATGTTTTAGAAAAAACCCATTGTGATCAATTATTTTTATGTATTCATTTATGGTTGGTATATATAAATCGTAATGATAGTATACTGTTATTGACTGGGGTTGAACATCTGTTGCCCGAAACCCCAGTCAATAACTGTTTCGTTAAATTCTTCACAAAGATGATGTAAAAGTACTACAACACAAACCATATTTCAAATCTGTAACAATTTATTCAACTATGTCAACATAGTAACATCAAATCTTATAACTCCAATGTAAACAAAACATCGTTATCACTCGGGCGTACTCGTATGTTTCCGTAAAGCTGTCAACATTCGATTTTAACAGTTCATTTGGACCGGTGAAAAAAACAGTTAAACTTTTGACATTTCTTTCTCTATATAAATAATGGATAACTTTACAGCAGCGGTGATCTGTTAGAATGTTTGATCAGGTTCAAATGCCCAATTACATTCCTTTAATGCACTCCTGGTGGTGTTATGATCGGTCTCTTTCCTCAAATTCACCTTGAAACATTGATGATGATGGTACAGCTAAGTTGTAGAAGTGAATGAATGAAATCTGTGTTGGTTGTTAATGACAATCTATAATACATGATTTTAGTTGTAAAAGATGCATCTTTATACAGAGGAAACAAAACCTACACACAGTGTACCTCCACTGTGGATTGATCCTGTTTATTGGGAATCTCGCTTGTCAATATATATTGAACAGATGCTCTGATAAGCCAAAAATTGGTTTTTATGTGACATTTTGATAACTGCACCATCACCTTGTCTCGACTGTTGTACATAATATTGTAGTAATCAATAGTCACGTTTTTGAATTTGTTCAAAATTTTAAAAAATGACGGTATGTAAATGATCTAAACATGGAAAGAATCTTCCTTCAAAAAAGACTTATATTCTACATGGTGTCATGTGTTAAATCATTTGTATCTATGACCATTTAAAATGTAAATTTTCATTTTCAGGTCCTTTTGGTTGTTCAATTGAAATCGTTATGTTCCGTGTATGTAAATTATATTCGTAGCCATCATTCCGATAACAGCAAGTCAGTTAATATACTATATTTCCATCTTAAGAAAATAGATGGACCGCGTAGGTTATGAGGTGTGTGCACTATAAAGATAGGGAAGTTGTATGAATAGTGCCTTTTTTGGTTTCCCTGTTTAGTATATGTGGAGGTGTTGGCACAGTTAATAGTGTAGTTGATTTGGTTATTTTAATATAATTATTTCTAATGTGTTGTGTCCCTGTTTAGTATATTTATTAATAAGCCGCTGATTCATCGGATAGTTCCCTTGCTTAATGTTTCTGTTTTGGGTGCGTTGTTAAAGTGAAAAATACAATTGCTTAGTGTTTCTATTTTGGGGGCGTTGTTAAGTGAATAGTCTCATTGCTTAAACCAGTTTTCTGGAGGCGCTGGTAGTGATACCTCTATTATTTGGTTTGAAGGCGCTAGCTAAAGAGTTATACCTCATGTTTTTCAGTTCCTTTTCTACCTTCCTGTAATATTTGCATGTTGTCAATGTAATCAATTACTATCACTGTCTAGTCCTTTTGGTATTTGCTGTGATCAAATACTATTGTGTGGTTTTGTTTCGTCTGTAGATCCTGTCGACACGCTATTGAAATTCGTGTTACTAACGTATCAAAATGAGAATATGACAAAGAGAAACGAAACCACCTGGTATATTAATGGAATCTAAATCATCTAACGTTTATCGTACAAGGAAATGTAATATTTCCCGACGAGATCACGCTGGCGTTAATGTAATATCAAGTTAAGTAGATTTAAAGTGGGCCATATCTGTATACTTGTATTTTCGATTTCCCTGATCGTATTTTGTTTGTAACTTTTAAGATATAAATATGAATATTCGTTTTATTCATGTTTTGCCTTATTCTACGAAAGACAATCCATATTTTAAAATTCTTTTCTAGTAGTTGATAATCATTATTACAATCGCATGGGGTTCAGTAAAATGACAATTTCTTGGACTCTCTTCATATATACGTGAATGGAGACTCATGCCATTTTCCTTTATTTATCGCTAAAGTGGTCTCGCCTAAAGGATTATGGTCGATATTGTCGAGAACGTTCTTGATTCAAACCCAAAGCCATTAAAACTAGATAAATATGTGTAAAAGAAGGATTTATATGAAGACTCGTGAACAAGGTATTCCGAAAGGGTAAGCGTTTTCTGCTTCTTCGACGACACACTCGCCATTTAATTCTTGTTGCCAAATGAGAACAAGGTAATTGACAGTGACGCCATAAGGCACACTATCGAGTATCAAATACATGCAACTCCATATCGCAAAAGGAAATGAAACATTTCTCAAATAGACCATTATGACGATTGTAAAATCTCCCTTTTATCTTTGTAAACATGCTCCCATCGAAAATATGTGTGGTAAGGTTTTTTTCCAGTCAGTTGCCAACATCCTGCACAAACATGGTTACATGAGGAACAAAAACCGGAATATCGAACCAACTGCAACATGTAAACAACATAGGTTTGGTATGCAAAAATGTGTCTGTTTAGTAATGGAAAACTTAAAATAGAGAAATTGTAATCATCACGATGATGCAGTGCATTGGAATTTTGACCCTGTCGGTAAAGTGACAATGGCATACCAAGACCCGAGTTACCTATCCTGATGAACGTTAAATAAACCTTTTTCATTTTATGCGTTGACGACAGGCGTCCAGAAAGCAATGTCCGTCATTGTTATCATTGACAATTGTGTCAATTCATTCTGTGTATATGTAAATTATGTACCGTGTTTGACATGGGCTAGGAAGTTGTAGCAAAAGGCATGCGTTAAATACATGTTTCTTTATTGCATAGAAATCAACGGAATTAACGATGTGATAAAATGTAGCTTAAAAGCCCAAGAAAATGAAACAAGAACAAAAACATTTTAACAGAAACAGCAAATCATTATATCAAATAAAATAAGCGATCGTCTTCCATTTGTTACATTTTCTAAATTAGTTCAAATTGATGAATGATATCCATCCTGATTATGGATTTGCGTGGTAAAGTCATCAATCACT
This sequence comes from Ylistrum balloti, assembly GCF_031769215.1. Taxonomy (NCBI): domain Eukaryota; kingdom Metazoa; phylum Mollusca; class Bivalvia; order Pectinida; family Pectinidae; genus Ylistrum; species Ylistrum balloti. The sequence continues at coordinate 2,581,667 of NW_026782097.1, read as the reverse complement.
TGGTTCACTGGAAGCGGACTTGGGTAATTCTAAGGTCACCGGAAACATTAAGCGTATTGATACGGTTCAGTGGCCTGAGACGATGATGGAATTCTGCGAAGTGTTGATTATTTACAGCGACCTGTGAGAAAAAAATGGAACAAATGAGAAACACAGATGTTAAAAGAGATATTAGACTATATCAAGAGACAACTAGAGTTCTATAATGCCGTTTTAAATAGCATTGTATATTGTCAGTGAAATATCTGGGATTCATCCAAGATGTTTAATATCAAGACTACATAGGGACATTTTTATACATATTTAATAAATTCAGCTCCAAACATACTGTGTATATACACAGTCAAACCTGTTTTAAGGTCACTTTTACATGGAGGCCACCTGTAAAGGTCGCAATTTGGGTTTGAGTTATTGAACCTCTATATAAAGACCGCCTATATATAAAAGTCACTTTAGTTTATGGTGTGATTTGACTGTATGACCATCAAGTATATACTCCAGAGATGTATTTACAATATACATATATCATTTCTTATTTGATTTATGGAATGAGTGTAATAACTTTTATGGAAACGAATTCAGATAATTTCTATCACTTGATCAATAATTTAGATACATTTTGTAGAAAACAGACATTTCGTCGCTAAACTTGAAGTAATTTTAGCTCTGCGTCTATAGTCGTGATTGTTTTTCACAATGCCATCTGTGAGCGTATGACGTTATTTCGTTCTCTGAACCTGACGTCACAATAGGGTATATTCATAATATACGCAAAAAAATCCCACAATTAAAGAGGTATATCATACATTACATGTTTTACTCTTCTTTTCAACTGACACACATTATAAACATATTGACCTTGAACTTCCCCTGCTCGGCCAGTATCATGATGTCGAAATTTGCATTAGGCTGGAAAGGGAAGTAGGGAACCTGTCTCTCCTCTTGTCCCCATCCACCATTGATGCATGTGTTCCGGATCACTTGATTGACGTTTCCAGGAAGTTGCACCCTGACGTCAAAGTGAAGGGCTATGTCCTCACCAGTCATTGGGCCACACTGTAGGTTGATGGTGAATCTGAACAAAGTTGGAAGTGTATTAATAAATATCAAATGGGACACTGACTATAGCAATTAGCAGGAGGGTTTTTGATACTCGACCAAACGAGGTATATCTTAATTGGCGTGTGTTCTTACACAGTTATGTTGATATTGGGTCATACAGACTGTTTCTTACAACTTTTTTTCTGCAAACCAAAGGATCTGTATATCTGTCAATGCCACTATTTTCTTATTTGTCTGTTTGTTACAACATGTTACTATTTTCTGATTTTTCTGTTTAAACGAACGTGTTACTATTTTCTGATTTTTCTGTTTAAACAAACGTGTTACTATTTTCTGATTTTTTTGTTTAAACAAGCGTGTAACTGTTTTCTTATTTGGCTGTGTATTATAAAGTGTTGTTTTCTAGTTTTGTATATATTACATTATATTTTTTTTTATTTGTTTGATTATTACAAAATGTTCTTACCTTTGACAAACACCGTGTGGGATACCACTGATAGACACTATTTTCCCTGGTGTCATGCCTCCTGGAATCGATGTTGTCAAGGGTACAGGCTTGAACAAATACAATAATCCAATTATCCTCGCAAATCGCACACAATTTGTAAATTAAAAGCTGTTTTTGTCATATGATGTTTTCTAGGTTTATAAATTACATGTAATATAAATTTAAGGTATAGTGATACTATTGAATTCGTTACCTGGTCGTATACGCCTTGTACTTTTCTTTGTTAATATTCTTTTGTTCATAGTTTGCCCTAGCTTTATTGAATTTGAGTTTGGATTATGAATATGTTGACATGTTGATAGGTTCTTGTTCTTTTAAACACGATTTAAATTCAAACTTATAGATCAGTACTTCTATAAAACATAAGAACCTTGGTGTTTCTTTGGAGTAACTTACTGGGTTATACATAGGTTGGCCAGGGGGCATCATGCTACCTGGAGGGGAGAACGAGGCTGCCGCTGGCGGGAAACCTGGCTGAGGGAAACCTGGCTGAGGGAAACCACCCTGAGGTTATAAATAGAAATATTATTATTTGGTAAATCCAACACTAGCGGTCTGTGGGATAGAATATATACATGTCAAATGACTTTCTGTAAATTCATTAATTTTCATGTTAGGGTTGTTTTCGTTTGACTCGTGGCTAGTCGGAGCCACGAATTGATATTGTATAAAATGACAAACAGACAAGGGTTGTCAAAGATTACAGTATTAATGGAGGTTATGAACAAGCTTTATCTATGAAATCGGTAGAAACTATGACTCCACACTATTATTATATAAAACTGCGAGAAACTGATGATGTTAGAAAACTTTTACCCCATGTCCATGATGATGACCATGGCCTCCGTGTCCTCCTTTATCACCGAAACTGATGCTTGTGATACCGACAGCACCGTCGATGTGTAGAGTGTTGATATGGTGCATCTGGATTCGGTGATTAAAGTCACAAAAATGTCGCCCATTTACAGTTATCTGCGAAAGTCAAATGCGTAGCAGAATATTTTTACCTGTCATCTTCTTTTTAAAATATAACACATATGTTTTGGTATAGGACGAGTGTTTTAATTGTTATATGTTTTACTGGTAGTTGTACTTGGTATTAATCAAATACATTATAATTACTTACTACGATAAAATCATATTTATAAATAATGTTATAAAACAAGACAATTTTGCACGGCATATTTATATGGACGAATGTGATGCTCATAATAGACGGGCTTTCCATGTTTGTCTTCACGGTTCATTACCGTAACTCTGGATTAACAAACAACATACCTTGAAATGGTTGTGTTTGATGTGAAATGTTACATCGAATGGAACGCCGCGCTGAAAGGGGTTCCCACCATGCTTTTCCTCAGAACCCCACGATCCATGCTGGCAAGTGTTCCTCACTACAGTACCCTCGTTGAAGCGAACGTTGAAATGCAGGGCATTATTCACAGTTGGATCAAGGCTTGCCCCACATTTCAGGTTAATAGTGAACCTAGAAGTAAACGAAAGATACCGGTTTTTGATGTCGCAGATCTTTATATATGATAATATTACACCATTGCACTTGCTGTCTTTTCCTGGACTTCTACTTCAACAAACAAAATCAGAACACTATTTATTTACATTCTGTTTTCTGTTTTGTCTTATAGAAGGAAAAGAACATAAAAAAGCCCAAATATTACAACTGTGTCAGATATTTTAACATGATAAAATTCAGTGACTTTAATTCAATTACTGTTGTTTCTTTTGTACTGCAACTGGTAGAGACGGTCACCAACTTACATGTGTTGATGATGATGTGGATGCGGAGTGCCTTGGATGGTAATCTTTGTCCCGTCATGGACACCTCCTGGTATCCCGCCTAAGTAAGGCATGGGCTATAAACAGAGAAAAAGAGATATAATTGTTACTATGAATTTCCTCTCTATCCTGGACACTTCCTGGTACTCCGGCTAAGTAAGACAGGGACCATATATAGAAACATAGAGACACATTCATTACTATAAAGTTACTGTATCCTGTCTGATTAAAGAAAAAAACATGGGTATTATTTTTAACATAACGTTATCGTAAATGCTTTAATTGCATTTGAACGATCGTTATAAGTGTGCATGTAAAACCACCATCAAACCATGATTGAGACATTCTAAAAAGGAAGAAGCTGTCACAGAAATTTATCGGCGACCAGCTAGCTTAGGTATATGGCGATGATAAAGCATCGTAACGAAAAAAAATATACAGCCGAATTTCAAATGTGGGCATAAGTTACAAGATCCAGTCAAGTCAGTGCTGATGCTATTTAATAAAAGGAACATACAATCACTTCTATGAAGGCCTTTTAACTACCGTCGATTAAGAATGACGAGATAGCAAATAGGAAAAAAGTCTTTGGATGACATAATTCAAATTCGCTGACACTAGAGTAAAATATGAACAATGATTTGCAAATAGAACCCTAAGGGAAAGCGTTTTATTCGATGACGACACTCGGTTGTAAATCTTTGTCGTAACGCTACTCCCATTGGAATGGGAGAAATAACAACAACAGACCACCAGGTATCATATGGATGGATACCCAGAAATATTAATGATAATATCGCTCCCTAGGTGAAATCGAGAGGTTTTTGGCCTTTATAATGACATTATAAAGATGTCTCGATCATTATTAGAACCAAGACAAAAGAATCGACCTTACTCAAACCGACAAAAGATCTATTTCGAACCCGATAATCAGCTGCAAAGTCATTGCCTTTGGGAAATTGCACAAATCTTCATTCGGGAATGTTATTTTTCGAAAAAAAGCTTTGCCATCCTTTCTATTCGCAAGTATTTCACTATTAGTGTCACTTGTTACCGGGTATAATAGATTACGTGTACAAAATTCGTAATTTCCCTTTCTCGTATGTACGTAGGCCGAAGAGATTACCATTCGGAAAAGTGAAATCTCGCTTTTTCAGCCAAATATCCTGGTGATGGTGGACTTACGTCTGTTACAGAAACATGGTTTTCGCGATCAAACAGAAAACATCTATTTCAAAAGGATAGACAGTCCGAAGGGGAAGACAGCTTTTTGTACTGAGGTATATGTGGACTATTTTTAAAAATTGATAGTACAGTACTCTGCAAGGTTTGCTGCTGCCGTAGTTGCCTGGTGCGGTTCTTGTACACCCTGAGTGTAATCAAAGCACATGATCATATGCTCTATAAACATTTTCCCCGCCATCTGTAAAACACTCCTAATTTGTATACTGTAATCATTCCAGCCAGAACAGTACAATAACCAGAGAAACAGGCTGCTGTAATATACCAGATAGATTATACAACATTACTTTTTTTCTTACAATTTTATTGAAAAGTTTTTTTTGTGGGTTATCGATCCTTTATCGCACGGCCATACATTGCAATTTCTGTCCTCGCGGTGTACTTTTCCGTACTAATATCTCATTCTCATACGTTTAAAAAATGCTAACCGTACAAAAAGGTTATTATTTAATAATCTTTTGGTAGATAAACTCTCACATAATATGAATATGAATTTATTTATTATAACATAACTATCATTCGAAAACAAGGTCGTAACGAAGTTAGGGAGGTTGAAATATTTGTGCTAATGGAGAAAAAGAGGCCAATAAGATAAGTTGAATGTTGAGTCACTAAGAGAATAAAATCAAAATATTGTGTCAGGTATTTGTTTAACAGGACTGAAAGCCCACGATATTTCAAAATACCTAAGATGTTAAACATGAGAACGAGGAAGTTAATGATCTTCCTGTTTATCGGGTTACACGACAGTTTCTACTACCTGGATTCGTATTTCTACAGAAGGATCTAAAACAGCGTTAGGTAAAAATCTGAGAAGTATGTACAGATATATATATATTTATTATATTTTTAGCAGTGAAATATAGGGATATCTCAAACTGATCGTGAAAAATATCACTTTGAGGATTGACCAATCAGAGAGCCCGATACAAATCTACTCCAATTCAAGACAGGACTACTTTTTTCCCCTTTTAACAAATTATCGGAAGTTTGCCATTGTTTTGGTTTATTTTTGCGATGAAAAGGTAATAAACAGAATATTTAATAGTGTCTTCAGTAATATCAAATATATTTCACTCGTGTGGCTAATATCCTACACATATTCACATAGCATCTTGCGCGAGTTTCCAATTGCCGTGTAATCAATCAAAAAAGTGTGAGGAATTTTAGTATTAGTGAGTCCTTGGTGAGCTGAAATGATTTAAAAATGATAAGATTCATTAACCACACATCAAATGAAAATGAATTAATTTTAGGTACACGTAGAAAGTGGGCGTTACATTAGCTAAATAACAAAATAATCATGCATTAAAACGGGATATCAACATCTTCCATATAAAGGGAAATAAATCATACATCAGTGTTACTTACTTGTATTACAAAGAGAAAATCAAAACATGATATACAGTTTGGTGCTAGATTTATCACAGATAGTGGGCATCTACTCACAGCATATAAGAGTTAGGGTACGTTATGATAAAACCGTAGTCATCACAGACATGTGGAGTAAAACAGTGGGCAAACATCCAACAGTAATCAAAGTTTTATGTTAATTAAAAAAATTATTTGATCCTCGATAACTGTGGTGTTTTTTTTTTTTTTTTTTGTCATAAAACAAAACCATTTCAGACAATGATATCGGTCTTATGTCATGATGAGAGAACATCAGTAATAAGACCTTGTCTTGTTATAAGGTGATACAAAGACATATAAGTGAAAATACCTTTCATTAGAAATTGAATTAGATACACTGGAGTCAAATAATGGAGTAAATTACAGCATATGTTACGTCATTCTAGGACTCGTCAGTGGTGCTTAAGGTCTAAATTTTAAATCCAAGAAGGCGACTGAGAGGAAATTCCAAAGTCATCGACGATAGTTCTTGAGTGATAGTTATCATTTCAAAGACGTTATTATAAGCTTTAAATAGCATATAATGTGTATATCAGACCCAGTAATGTCTACGTTAATTCGCAAGAACGAAACCGAAACTACAGACTATATATGTTTTACAGTGTCAACGGTACGTATTCATATACTGATGATAAGAATACACACACACACATATATATATATATCCACCGTCTGCTATCATTTTTATAAAAGACTTACTGGGTTATATACTGTTCCAGCCATCCTGTAGAAATGTGCTTCTTCTTCGTCCACTCAGCCCTGTTATTTAGGTGAAAATCCGCCCACTGATCTGTTGTCTCGTGATCTGATAAACAGTCACGCGACTCAAGCGGTGACTGCGCCCAGTGGGGCTTTTATAAACGAGAAGTACGACTGACTTGTTGTGAAGTGTCCCTGATTATCAATATCTTCTATCATACTCTAGATATTAGATACGAAAAGTAACAATTCAGGTGTCAAGTTAAGTATATATATATAGATATATATATGTGTGTGTGTATTTTACTTGGAAGAAGACTTATATAGGTTCTAGCCTGCTGTCTAATCCTATTTACATCAAGGAAATATTCTGAAATGTGTATTTTACTAGCACAGTTACACCATAGATTTTTTACAATAAAATATATTGACTGCATGACTACAACTCAGCTTGCTTGCTTGATATACAATGTGTTTATACATGTATAGGGATATAATTGCAATTATTTTATGTTTTATAAAATAGATGATAGAGGTACATTTAAGAGTGGATGTCTCGTTGCTCTTGATAGAATTTTGTCTGCACACCGTATTCCTTAGGATTACACTCTCATGCTGACGTAGCACTGCCATATTACCTGTCCAGACCATGTTTGTTTACATAGGCGATAAACAAACAAGATACTCGGCGTTCATCTTATCACGGAATGACTGAAGTTTACGGTGGTATCTCAATTGGGGAAGGTCACCCGGGGTAAATATATATAGGTGAATCAATTTGTCAAGATTAAAGTTTCTCTATCGAAAAAATTATGATACAGTGAATATACATAATAAGAGGTCATATAAAAAGGAAAGCCAGTGTTGCATCGGTTTCAAAAATTGATCATGACAAAAGTATGTGACAAAAACGTTTACAATTATTCTTTAAAAGTTAGACCGGAATGACTCGTTATGTAAAAGCTCCAATTGAACTTTAGTTATAATTGATAAGTTCCATTTGATATAAATATGAAATGCGCGCAAGGGGCCTTCCTGTAAGAGGAAACCGTAGTACTCGCAGGAAATGCATGTAGTCGGGCAGGTGACCCTATAACATAACATGTCCGTTCCGGGAATCAAATTTCATAAACATATTTTTTCATTCGACCTTGATGGTAGGAGTTGCCCTTGAAAACGGCACATTACATCTTATTTGTAGGGGTTGTCTTTGAATTTCTCATTTAATCTTACTGGTAGGAGTTGCACCAGTCTGAATAACATGTCGCCTTGCTTAATAATTAACAAACTATTCACCCAATCTAACCCACTTTCTCGGCAGAATTAATATCCAGCTACAAGTAATAAACAACATAACCGTCTAACACACATTACATTTGGTTCGTCTAAAATAATATAGTGCAGCTTGCTACAGCAATCTTTCATGTGAGTCCATACTCTTGTAATATAACACGTGTAAACACATATCAAGATATCATATTATACCGCGAGTACAAACATAATGTATGCAATATGAAAGTTTTAAATATTAACAATTTAAAGGCCTAACGAGGAAATGATTTTACGTAAACAACTGAAACATACACGGTACTATCATTAGGTCATCTTTTATCATTTATTCCTTCTGTTAAACTGCCGTAGTGGTTTGTGTTTCTCGTGTCTGTGCTGACGCATTTATGTCATCGGCCAAGGCATTTTATCTAATTTGCAATGGATCACATGCGACGGGCCTTCCGTATGAGGTTCAATGAGGTAACCACCGCACACCACTAGGATACTCTTGCTGCTCATCGGACAATTAATCCATTTCACAAACAAACTTTTGAATGTAATGTTTCTTTATATCAATTCTAATTTGTAATGTTATCTTTATGATGTATTTTGAATATACGGTGGTGCTAAATTTTCTCAACAAAACAAAAACGAACCTAAACTCGCTATGAAATTACGGCAATGAAAATGTTTTTTTTTAATTTTTCATTTTAACTTTTGATTAGTATTTACATATCATTTTTTTTATATCTTTTTCAGTTCGTTATTGATAGTCATTCTTTCAAAGCTGCGATAAATACGTACAAATGAAGCACGTACCACTAAACGACCTCATATGTAGTGTGTATTGTGTCTTCATGACCGGCACTCGCAGATAGAAGGTATAAACGTAGACATACGGTAGAAAGTTGAGAGGTGAAAGCTGTCGGCGGCATCAAAGATGCACAATACATAACCATACCATAAATAAATGTAATTCACTTCTCAGACTTTACTGTAGAAGAACGTAATCGGAGAGATGATGAATTTCAAATTAAAAAAAACAATAATAAAAAAGAAATAGATTTCTATCGATTCCACTTTGATAACTTCGCAAAAAGTCCTTTTCTTCTAGGAATGAAGATCAAGAACATCATCAAAGAGTGCGTCCCAAACTTCAACGAATTCTCCCTCTTCGATAAACAGATCCTCTGCAAAGATAAAATGGTTAATTGCTATCAATGATACTGTTATGCTCTGTGTGTAACCTATTTGACATAGTGAATGTCTTTAAATTCACACGTAACTGTTAAAGTACGATAAGATATGAATCAAGTTGTCAGAGAGACCACAAAAATGTATAAAAAAAAATGTAGTTATATAAACATTTTTGTTTTCAATAAATTCATAAAAATACCATATTTTATGTGTCCTGTTTTATAAAAATGACATCTATACATTATTTATTATATGATCGTACAAAAGACACACAAGTGAATTACGCCCTTTAATACAGCTTAATAGTTAGATACAGAGGTGAGAAACAATGTCATATATCATATATCATAGAGCCGTTTTGTCCTTCTAGGACTCGTCAGTGATGCTACATCATATAGCTGTCCGTCCTTCTAGGACTCATCAGTGATGCTACATCATATAGCTGTCCTTCCTTCTAGGACTTGTCAGTGATGCTACATCATATAGCTGTTCGTCCTTATAGGACTCGTCAGTGATGCTACATCATATAGCTGTCCGTTCTTCTAGGACTCGTCAGTGATGCTACATCATATAGCCGTTCGTCCTTCTAGGACTCGTCAGTGATGCTACATCATATAGCTGTCCGTCCTTCTAGGACTCGTCAGTGATGCTACATCATATAGCTGTTCGTCCTTCTAGGACTCGTCAGTGATGCTACATCATATAGCTGTTCGTCCTTCTAGGACTCGTCAGTGATGCTACATCATATAGCCGTTCGTCCGTCTAGGACTCGTCAGTGATGCTACATCATATAGCTGTTCGTCCTTCTAGGACTCGTCAGTGATGCTACATCATATAGCTGTCCGTCCTTCTAGGACTCGTCAGTGATGCTACATCATATAGCTGTTCGTCCTTCTAGGACTCGTCAGTGATGCTACATCATATAGCTGTCCGTCCTTCTAGGACTCGTCAGTGATGCTACATCATATAGCTGTTTCGTCCTTCTAGGACTCGTCAGTGATGCTGCATCATATAGCTGTTTCGTCCTTCTAGGACTCGTCAGTGATGCTACATCATATAGCTGTCCGTCCTTCTAGGACTCGTCAGTGATGCTACATCATATAGCTGTTCGTCCTTCTAGGACTCGTCAGTGATGCTACATCATATAGCTGTTCGTCCTTCTAGGACTCGTCAGTGATGCTACATCATATAGCTGTTCGTCCTTCTAGGACTCGTCAGTGATGCTACATCATATAGCCGTTCGTCCTTCTAGGACTCGTCAGTGATGCTACATCCTTCTATATCAGTGATGCTACATTATAGCCGTCCTTCTAGGACTCGTCAGTGATGCTACATCATATAGCCGTTCGTCCGTTCTAGGACTCGTCAGTGATGCTACATCATATAGCCGTTGCGTCCGTAGCTGTTCGTCCTTCTAGGACTCGTCAGTGATGCTACATCATATAGCTGTCCGTCCTCCTAGGACTCGTCAGTGATGCTACATCATATAGCCGTTCGTCCGTCTAGGACTCGTCAGTGATGCTACATCATATAGCTGTTCGTCCTTCTAGGACTCGTCAGTGATGCTACATCATATAGCTGTTCGTCCTTCTAGGACTCGTCAGTGATGCTACATCATATAGCTGTTCGTCCTTCTAGGTGATGCTACTCCTTCTAGGACTCAGTGATGCTACATCATATAGCTGTTCGTCCTTCTAGGACTCGTCAGTGATGCTACATCATATAGCCGTTCGTCCGTCTAGGACTCGTCAGTGATGCTACATCATATAGCCGTTCGTCCTTCTAGGACTCGTCAGTGATGCTACATCATATAGCTGTTCGTCCTTCTAGGACTCGTCAGTGATGCTACATCATATAGCTGTTCGTCCTTCTAGGACTCGTCAGTGATGCTACATCATATAGCTGTTCGTCCTTCTAGGACTCGTCAGTGATGCTACATCATATAGCCGTTCGTCCTTCTAGGACTCGTCAGTGATGCTACATCATATAGCTGTTCGTCCTTCTAGGACTCGTCAGTGATGCTACATCATATAGCCGTTCGTCCTTCTAGGACTCGTCAGTGATGCTACATCATATAGCCGTTCGTCCTTCTAAGACTCGTCAGTGATGTTACCGCTGTTTTGGCCTTCTTGGACTCGTCAGTGATGCTACATCATATAGCCGTTCGTCCGTCTAGGACTCGTCAGTGATGCTACATCATATAGCCGTTCGTCCTTCTAGGACTCGTCAGTGATGCTACATCATATAGCCGTTCGTCCTTCTAGGACTCGTCAGTGATGCTACATCATATAGCCGTTCGTCCTTCTAGGACTCGTCAGTGATGCTACATCATATAGCCGTTCGTCCGTCTAGGACTCGTCAGTGATGCTACATCATATAGCCGTTCGTCCTTCTAGGACTCGTCAGTGATGCTACATCATATAGCCGTTCGTCCTTCTAGGACTCGTCAGTGATGCTACATCATATAGCCGTTCGTCCTTCTAGGACTCGTCAGTGATGCTACATCATATAGCCGTTCGTCCTTCTAGGACTCGTCAGTGATGCTACATCATATAGCCGTTCGTCCTTCTAGGACTCGTCAGTGATGCTACATCATATAGCCGTTCGTCCTTCTAGGACTCGTCAGTGATGCTACATCATATAGCCGTTCGTCCTTCTAGGACTCGTCAGTGATGCTACAGTCATATAGCCGTTCGTCCTTCTAGGACATATAGTTCGTCCTTCTAGTTCAGTGATGCTACATCATATAGCCGTTCGTCCGTCTAGGACTCGTCAGTGATGCTACATCATATAGCCGTTCGTCCTTCTAGGACTCGTCAGTGATGCTACATCATATAGCAGTTCGTCCTTCTAGGACTCGTCAGTGATGCTACATCATATAGCCGTTCGTCCGTCTAGGACTCGTCAGTGATGCTACATCATATAGCTCGTTCGTCCTTCTAAAAGAGACTGATATTCATGTGATGTTAGAAATAAACTTGGATAGGTAAAGAAATATTCTCAAAACTATCCATTTTCATCTAGGATTGCTCATGTTTATCTATAATATACGAATTAGCATCCTTCGTACCGAAAGAAGGTTGAATGAAAATTTGTCAATTATACTTTTAATGTTACATCATATAAAGCCGTTCGTATTTGTTAAGGTAGAACGAGGCCAAAACTTTCTAATGACACATATATTATTTTGAATTCCAATTCGAACACTGATTCTGGAAATCAATGCAAAATATGAACAAAAGAAGATTTACACAGAGGCTTCTGCAAAAGTACAAGAAGAATAAGACGTGACTTAACGAAATCAAGGTAAACGGAAACGGCCCCACCAAGCATACTAACAAGTATCAAACACGTCCGATTTCGTATCGCACAAAGAAACAGAATGTTTCTGGGTGAGATCGTTATAGAGATCGTAGAATTTTCCTAAAATCTTCTTCAATTTTAATTTTTAATTTTAATGATCATGCTTTTCTTACGTCATGCTGGAAAAATATCCTTGTTGTTGTATTGTATATAATTAAGTGGTTTATCAAAGGACAAGAGTTACGTCCCCTAATTTACCACGACTAAATGATTATATGATCAACACACAATAAATGAAGTGTGAAACCTATGATATTTAACAGTATTGAATGTTTATTTTGTCCAGTCTTCCATCATACAACGATGAACACACTGCCACCATTACTGAAGCGAAATTCTTATTTCAAACTTCCTTTGGTTATACAGTTACAAAGAGTATAGTATTTTCCTTTCGGCTGTATCAATACCGGATGAGGTGTTATCACACAATTTTCTTCCCACAGTAAAGCTGAAAATTCTACTTACGATTGGAATCAAAAGACATCCAAAAGTTGTGGAATTCAGTTGGTCCCATTGCACCCTGTGTGTTGTCATAACGACGGAACATAGTTACATATCTTGGCGTGTCGGCATATGCCATACTGGAGGGATAGAAAAAGAGTTATGGAAGAAATATGTAAACAAAATCAAGATTAAGCAAAACAGATATTCTGTGACAACAAATTGTCTTACCCGAGAAACACAAACAGTACGGCATGGAGAAGCATGGCTGTTATTTCAATCGTGCAGTGTATTGTGTATGCTGATAAGGTCCTTACTTCAGACATTTAATGGAGGACGGAAATATTTGATAACGATTACAGATCAACTAGAGATAAGGTATAACTGTACATGACCAATTTTTAAGTTCGAACTTTGACAGGCATGTGTGGGTTCGGAGAGTACACTTCACTATATTCTTTGATTCTAATATTTGGGCGCATTCGGATGCAGATAACTCATCTTGATCATAGTCTTTCTGTCGTCCTTAGATTTACCCTGTCTTATCTATTTGTTTATAATTTGTTCTAGAATTTCGATCCAGAAATCAAGATTCATCATTTCTAATTTCAACTTATCCAAACGATCCCAGAGGTGACGAGCCACCGAAGCATCGAAATGTTTGAGCAATGTTTCCAATATCGCTGTATTTCTGCTATTCTGCTATTTATCCAAACAATTGCAGTAGTGACTCCTAAACATCTACCTCGTTGAGCATTGTTTCCAACATCGTTTTATTTCTGCATTTTCTTGTGTTCATCTCAAAAGTTGATCTCATTTTGAGATTTTATATCTTTTTCATTGCATTTATAGACTCAGAACAGTTTGTTTTTAGATTTTAAAATCCGAGAGCAAAGGTCATAACTTTTAAAATGAAATAAGAAACACAAATTTACTCGATTGATCATAGAATGTAGGATTCTCACCTGTACCTTTGTATCATGAAAGGATTCTCACCTGTACCTTTGTATAATGAAAGGATTCTCACCTGTACCTTTGTATTATGAAAGGATTTAAGTTTCATTCCTTTCTTTGTCAAAATTACATTTAATTTTTTGGCGCTTAAAAAGTGGACAAAACAATGCCCATTCATTTCTAGTAATGGACGTAACTGAATTGGCTGTAGAAAATACGTATAACAGGAAAAATACATGTTCTTAATTAATTTTTCAGAAATGATTGGTCATAATACACTCTATTTACAGAGTAAAAACAAATTTGAAAGATGTGAATTATCAAGCCAAGCATGATCTCAATGATTCTTTGTACTATGGCAAGGTAGTCCATACAATCCTTTTCTTTAATTCATTTTTCTCTCGACCTTCTCGATTGGATTAGATCTTCCGTAAGCGTTGGTTGTCATATATCTATTTTATCATTAATCTGTGTTCCAATTAAAGAGTGAACTGACACAGTTGTTTTATACCAATTTGACATTCCATACAAATCTAACAAAGTCACCAAAACACACGACATTGATCTACAAGACTCTAAATCATATACACGATGTATTTGAAATATCTCCCGTTCAATTGATGCAGTAGACATGGAAATGAACTGGTTTTTGATAGTATTTCCAACTCAACCCATTTTTGTAGTTTCGTTTTCAATTTTTGTTTTTGTCATATGACCATACATATATGTATATGCGTGGGTGCATTATTCACGAAAATGGATATCTTTGTACGACTAAACAAGGCCAAGGTCTATCTCATTTACCAGGTCACAGAAATGCTGTGAGAAGTATGACATATGGTGCTACGTCACAGTTATTTACATATATCTGTTAAAGTAGCACGAACGTATTGAAACCAGAACCAGGAACGGATTGTCGTGTTATATTGAGAATGGTTCCTCTTCTACTTCTGCCACTTTTGGTGTCTGGGTAAGATTCAAGTTTCTGGTATTTTAGTTATAGTTAAAGTTTATCAAATTTCTACAAAGTCATTAAAAGAAACATTTCTCATCAAACCACATCGTCAGATCTAAAACAACGAAGGAATTCATAACAATGGTTATAAACATTTAACAATGTTTATGAACACGTTTATAAAAATCCGACCTGAATTGTTTATATATCATACGAATTTGTATAATTTCTCTCAAATATTTAAATTTAATACATTAGTAAAGTAGAACTATGATATTCACTTTCTATTCACTCTCTGTTTGTCTATTTATTTACAGAGTGGTGTCGAAATCGACATCGAGTTCAACATTGTTCAGCAGATATTCTGCTGACCATCACCATTTGACCAAGAGCGAGTTCTCTCACATTTTCCTCTCTTTTGACACCAACAGTAAGTCGCTGTTGTACGAGTTATTTCCCTTGAGTTGATATAACGATACATAAAATTACCAAAAGTGGACACGTGTTGTTGGTGAGACGCGTGCAGCATGCTTTCTTGACATCGCACAGGTAACATCTTGTACCCAAATCATCACTATCACAAAGACGATTTACAGTTTTGGATAAAGATATTGATGTTTATTATCAAATGACATTTACAGCGTTTTGATAAACAAAAGCTCTTGATATATGGCCTATTGTGACGATATCTGTAAATAACGAATTTCGTCACGCACTCACCTATTTCAGTTCGACGTCACAATGGAGGTAACTGATAAAGTTTCAAGATGACTTAAATGTTGGCATGGAAACGAAAGTTTTCTGCAATATTTGCCAAAATGAATTATTATGTAATGACAAAAGATCTTACATGAATTTGTTTTCAATGACTTATGAGCCTCCATAGAAATTCTTATGTTAACATTTACACGAATAGATAACTGCAAACTTCTTGGGATATAGTAAAAATATTTACTTCATGAAAAGGTCCTTAATCTCGGAATCAGTATAGACCTGTGAAATAATGAGAAGAGTATAAAAGGAACAGGTGTTATAAATATTTCAGGCTACCAACGACTTTTTGCCCTCTCAGTGGCGTCCTCGATCCCTACCGAAAAGCAACTATTTATTTGTTACACCTAAAACACTTATTGCTATAGATTAGTTTTATTGTTTCACTGAGGAAACTCTATAAAGCTGGCTATAAACTCGGACAAGGCAACATAAACACTTTACACCGAACTTCTATACAGTCCTGTTGACCATCGTCCGTCCTGGTTTTTCTTGGGAGGTCAGTTTCTTCTGGCACATGTTCTTGCAGGTACACAAGAGTGATCAGACTTAGGTGATGATAATTAATGTTTTTGTACGTGAAAATGTCTCAAGGTAATTAGTGAGAATTTCGATCCCATGGGTATTATGATATTAAGAAGACATCTTTCCTTTTCCCGTCAAATAAAATAACGATGAAATTAGTATTTCTCTGTAGGTTTTGATTGAATGTTACAATCTGGCTTAATGCCAATAACGCAGAATATTAACACTGACCATCCGTTCAAGTGATACAGTAATTTTTTTTAAAACATGTAACTATCTTGTATATTTCTGTCTATAATATGTTTACCATCTCGTCACAATATTTTTACCTTAGTGTACATAGGATTATAGTGCAGCCGAAAAAGTTGGTCGATTGCGTACCATCTCGTACACTACGTTCGTCAGTGATACTACGTTTCGCACCAGTCATTTGTCTGATGAAGGTGATCGGGTAGTCATCGAAACGTCTGACTCAAATTTTCTACTCATTTTCCAGCAAATCACCAGGTTACGATATCAGAGTTCGAACATGGATGGACTCAGCAGCATTTAAGAGACTCGACTGAGTCAGGGTATTTCTTCACTGTAGCAGATGTGGACGGTGATTTGCGGATAACACAGGATGATATGAACTATCTGTTCATTGTCATGGATACCTCTGGTTTGTATTAACACCATACAGTGATCAATAGAACGAGTTTCAAATTAAGCTGCCCGTAGTTCCCATTATAGTAGATAGACAACTTGATTTATACAGTACACAAGCCGGAAACCACCTTATCATCAAGACAACTTCCGGTATACTCCATGTTAAATTAATTGGTGTCTGGGTTTCCAATTATTAAATGCACGCCATAGATCCAAAGTATATAAATGTACAAACTAAACTGTATGAAATCACAATAATGCTGACGAAGAATATCTACTACCAAGCCATTCAGAAACAGGGCACTTCGAATGCAACTTGAAATCTTGTTTACATAATCTTTGAAAACAAACTGATGCGACCAAACTACGACGTTAACAAAGTTGGTTTACCACTGAAAACTAGCTCCAATATATATTTGTTGATCATGAATCGGAGGGACTAGTAGGCATCTAGTCTCATCAACATTTAGTAAAGGTATTATTAGTATCGTGGCCTGTTAGTCAGCTTCTAATTGTACCACGATTGGGGATATTTTGGTTAATTCACGGTGTTCATTAGCATTAATTTTGCCATAGGTCCCTTGGATCTTTTAGAAATATACATAAGTGAATAGCACCATTCCAAATAGAAAATTTATTGATAAATAAAACTTAGTCAAACACCTGATCCTTCTGTTAGTGAGGCTTGGTGCCTTTTATATTGAAATATAGAAAGTAAGTAAGGAAAATGTATATTCATAGTTTATAAATGAACATGTATATTTAACGACTGGGGTTTACACTTTGATAGTTTTCAAGATTGGGCAGTTTCCACCTCAGAAGATGAAATATGATTGTTATTAATAAAAAACTAAGTTTTTCATGAATGCCAATTAAGTTTTTAAAATATGCCAGATATGTCTATATGGTTATTTTTTCCGTTCCTCGCCAGATACAAGATACGATTCGTCAGGTAATTCACCATGAAAATAGACAACACACGTGACACTTGATTGAATCAAGTTTTAGTACGATCGATACATCACCGTATTGAAAGTTTCATGCTACTTTGTAGGACTACCGATATAAGACTTGTCGTTCCTGAAGTCCGCCATTGGAATGCATAATGGGATAAAATTATATTTTCACTGCAGGTGCTGTGATCTAATTGGTCGTAAGAGTATCAAAAACTTGTCATATTCTATCTCTGACGATACCACTAGTACTTCCACATTAAAACCCTATACTTCACCACAAAAATATAATAAGTGTATGCATGTAATGACGGTCTGTTGTTTTATATCCAGCTGATGATTCCCTGTCACCTTCGGAGTTTTCCATCGGATGGCATAACCTCTTCGAAGCAGGTGGTGATGATGATGATTGATGATGATAAGATTCTGATTTCTTGAGATCAATAAACAAAATCAAAATGCTTTTATTTTATTGATTATTGATTATTCAGCTATTACCTTTAAGATAACAGACATCACTTAACAATTTCATTCTTTTTCTGTGTGTGTAAATTTACTTCGAATATCTGTGTAGCTGTAACGCGATGTGTTATTAGTATTAAATCTTTCGTGACTGTTGTAAAATATCTGATCAAGAAGTACAAAATGAAGTTGGATGCATGCAATAATAACGCATAATGTAATAATAACGCTTAATGTAATAATAACGCTTAATGTAATACTTGTTACATTAAGTGTTGTGGCTGCTAAGCTTAGTGTTATAAACTTCTTTTGTACTATATCAAGCCTTGCCACTGATACGCTTAATGTAATAATTTGGTTTTATTACAATAAGCGTATCAGTAGCAACGCTAGATGTAATAAACATTACCTTAAACATTGTCATTACAATAAGAGTTACAATAGATGTGTTTGATACCCGTTAGTATACACATTTGTTCTGTTGTTGTTTACCTTGTTCTCGTTTGGAAACATAACGTTGCTTACTTACATCGATCTGAATTTACATGAAGTAGAGGAAGTAGGATGTCGTCGATGAATAAGACGCTTACTTTTCCGGAACACCTGATCTTATTCATCTTGTACTTTTCAGGAGTTTCCATGTTAATCCTTTTTTGTTCATATTTTGCTTTTGTTACATCGAATTTAAATATGAATTAAGAATGTGTTGACATGTCGGTGTTTTCTCTGTCATTTATGTTCTGATATGAAATTACGCATTGAAATTAAATCTAAAGATTCTTTATATTTTAATATGCTTTCTTCATATGGCCATTTTACTTTTCATCTAAATCCCCGCCTGGAGACAGACCAGCATTAAACTTATTGAATGTATGATGTTAAAGTATTGAAACAGACTCTTTGCCTACACAATGATAATATGTCTCTCTCTTGGCTACCTTGGTTTTGTTTTCATACGCAGCAAAATTTAGGACTTTGCAATGCTCTCCAATTTCATATTTTAGATATGATGAAGAATCCTTCCATTTTAGTAACTAAAGAAGGTCGCATTTACCAACCAGACAATACCATTTTTCCATGCTTAATCTCACCTCAACAGTTTATTGTATTACCAAAAGCCAATTATTTTACCGGTATTGTTGGTAGTGAAAGATAAGCAGCAGATAAAATAGTCTACAGTGTGAATTAAAATTCTGACGGATATTTCTTTCACTAAAAGACATCATCAATACGTGTAAACATTGAATCGAACAAATTGGCAAGGTCTTTTCACCTGTTCTGATGAGTTCCTCGATAAATTCAGCATCATATGAAAACGAGAACAAGTCATTTGGCTAATCGCCCTCAGTTATGTATATTTATATCTACTACAATTAACATCATAACCAATCAGAAAACAGTAATGGAATCCTATAACGGTAAGACATGTTGAATAGTTAAAACATATTGATATTATTGAAAAAATGTAAACAGCCGATTCGAAAATAAATGCATTCTAGTGTCACGCTTTGATATTATCGATTAATCACAATAATTGTTCTTCGTCCATCTTATATATATGTACATATCTATCACATGCATATTTTTTCTGATTAATTTCAAGAAGAATTAGGGAAAAAGGCTAAACGTAAAGTGGTATCAACAATATATAGAATTTGTTAAACGAAAATAAAGAGTGATTCTCAGATGAACCTGTTCATGGAAGATACATTTTCTTAATGCATAAGTGCTAATGATAATTACATGAATTTCACACTTTAAATATTCAAACCAACCGTTAAAGTATGTTCATAGTATGTTTTTATGTTACTTTGAAGTGCTCTAGTTTTCATTTGAAAAGAAACATTTTTAAGTTTTATCATCATATTGAATCAGAATCTAATCTAGATCTTTTTCACTACATGTAAGTATATGAACAGGAGTCTAATGATCTGTTGATTCTTTAAGGAATAATGGATGATATCCGATATAGCGTATTGTTCCGAAAATAAAATGATTTCCTTGATGGACATATAAAAAAGGCTCATTCATGATCTTCATAATATGAAATACTATCTCTGCTTGGTGGCGTCAGGTATACCGTCTAACACGTGACTTGATAACACGCAGGTAAAGTAACAATATGAATCGACTTACACCGGATTGTACAAGTAGATGAAATATGAAGATATTCCGATAGCTTGCTTTTAATCTGCAAGTACAGGTGGTGCGCAGATGGGTACCGAATAGCAGCCACGTGACTAGTCTCGAGACGCCTCTATTTGGCACGTGACTATCCTTCTGGTGGCCATTGTTTCATAGTTTGAATTGACATCGAACATCAGTCGAGATATTGTTTTCTGATCATTTTTGTGTACATTACACAGATAAAATGTATTAAAGTAATTATAGCAATAAATTTTAGCGTTTCAGCGACCAGAGTGGATTTTACCACAGCTTATTTTTGGATGTCTTAATTAAACATAAAATCCGACCAACCGCCTACATCAGATTTTCTGACGAATGTTTGAATTGACTTCTTAAAAAACGAGAAAAAAAAAACACCAGAAAAAGAAGTAATTTCCTATGAGGAGTTAAGCTTAAGGATTACAGATACTACTCATGGATGTTTTCCATAAAAAAGCGTTACATTAACATAATTGACACATACGGATTGGGATATGCTAATTACATTTTTGTAGTTCAATTTTATATCGATGCTAGTTACCAAGCTACCTACAGAAATGAGACTGGTTACAGTTGCTGTGACAACAGTTATTGATTAAATATTTACTGATAAGTAGGTTACTACTTATACAGTTACTGACAGGTAAGTTAATGGTTCGGCTCACTGTTTTGTTGTCATACTAGATCTACAAAGTAAGTGTCGTCGACAAAGAAGACGTCATTGTCGAGTAACACCTGATCTTATTCTCCTCGAAGTGTTACTATATATAGCAGAAATCTGTTCATATATATCCTCTTGTTATTCCATTGTGAAATGAAGAATGAGAAATCCTAATAGGTAGGATCTACCACCCCATTTAGATGTAAGGGAATATGATATAACAGTTATAACGGTCATCCTTGCCAGTGGGTGTCTACTACCACGGTCAGGCGTTAAAGAATGGGTAGAGATCCTAGTCGGTAGGATGTGTGTCTACTGTTATGGTTAGACGTTAGGAATGGCTAGAGATCCTAGTCGGTAGGATGTGTGTCTCCTGTTATGATTAAACGTTAGGGAATGGGTAGAGATCCTATTCGGTAGGATGTGTGTCTACTGTTATGGTTAGACGTCAGGGAATGGGTAGAGATCCTAGTCGGTAGGTTGGGTGTCTACTATTATGGTTAGACGTTAAGGAATGGCTAGAGATCCTAGTCGGTAGGTTGGGTGTCTACTATTATGGTTAGACGTTAAGGAATGGCTAGAGATCCTAGTCGGTAGGTTGGGTGTCTACTGTTATGGTTAAACGTTAGGGAATGGGTAGAGATCGTAGTCGATAGGATGTGTGTCTACTGTTATGGTTAAACGTTAGGGAATGGGTAGAGATCGTAGTCTGTGGGAAGTATGCCCACTAGCACGATTAGATGTTAGGGAACGGGCACAGATCTTAGTCTGTAAGATGGTTGTCTACTACCACGTTTAGATGTTAGGGAAAAGGCGAAGTAAGAGACCCTGGTCGCTTGGATGGGTGTCTACTACCGCGTTTAGATATTGTGGAATGGATAGAAATTCCAGTCGGTAGGATGGGTGTCTACATTCCCGATTAGACATTAGGGAAGGGGTAGAGATACTAGTCGGTAGGATGACTATCTACTATTGTGGTTAGATATCATAGACAGTAGCACGGGTGTCAACTCTCATCATGTTTAGGTGTTAGAGAATCGGGATAGGTAGGAATTATAATCAGCAGCTTAGATGTTAGATGTTGGGGGATGTGTAGAGATCCTAGTCTGTAAGATGGTTGTCTACTACCGCGTTTAGATGTTGGGGAATAGGCGAAGTTAGATACCCTGGACACTAGGATGGGTGTCTACTACAACGTTTTGATGTTAGAGAAATGACGACGATAGATATTCCACTCGCTAGGATGGCTATCTACTACCAAAGTTAGAAATTACACACTAGAATCGATAATTCTCATTTAAAGCATTATGATGTGATAATTATTGACAAATATTCAAAACTTCACTTACTCCCGAGGCTATGTGGAACCGTAAACTTGATCTGATTAGTTTCCAGAGATTTATTCAAATGAACATGCAAATATACCGCTAAGTTTATGTTATTATGCAACTCCTAAATTCCTTTTTTAAACATCGCTTCTCTGTGCTTGTTTGATTACAATATAAATGATGTTGATATATTCATTCTAAATCAATTGTTTCGAAGGCTTTTCTCGATTACTCGGAATCTGTTTAGTTCCAGAGCTGGGTTCGGTAACATTTCCGTATTTGGTATGTAGATTAGGGTTTAAGTTATTACTCATGCCTGCAGTGTATACACAAACATGTAAATATTTATTCTAGTAATGAAATTTACTCGCCTCGATCACGGTAAACAGATTTTCGTAGTTTCATTAACTTACCATATATTTTGATGCAAAAGTGATTACTAAAATGAAATATTATCCGTAATTGAATGTTAAGTACCAGTACTTGTGTCGGTCTATATGAAATATTAACAGTCCGGTTGTTCGACCTCGGGCTAGGAAAATCCTGATTATCTGTTAATTATTGTTGTCGAGAAATCGGAGGTAATCAACACTAACCGGACAACTTCTCGCTTAATCAAATCGATAGCACGAAGCTTAAAGGCCTATATGCCGGGATTCTCTAACCGTCGCGCTTGATTGAACATGGCTGAGAACAGATGCGCTCAGAATTCTCCCCTAAGCGATTTACGCTCCCAAGGAAATATAACATCGTTTAGGTAACACCCCTTACTCCTCCGTCAGTAGTGTGTTGGCTGTAGCGAAGGATCTTTTATAACAGCAGCCAAACCGTTAAGACAGCTTGATTAAAATAATTAAACCATGCATGAGACTATTTAAGATAATCACCATATGATTCACATATTGGATAAGAATATTTAAATGTAAAATGACATATTTCTTATGTTTAATTTACCGCGATAAGTACATAGACAGAGTAAGGCGAGAAACTGGGATAGAAAATACAATCAGTTATAATCTACAAAAATAAGGATACGAACATGGGAAATATTCACAGGGAGACATTTGATACAGCCCCAGAATAATAAGACTATGTATTCTGAAAGAGAAGGTGTCTTCCCCGACATCGGCTAAATCCATCATGTACTTGACCAACCATGTTCACGTTCTGATGATGAGAATCGTGTTTATGAGAACAAAGACCACAAGATATACTAATAATCATCGCACAATGGAGTATGATATAGATCCTTATGGAAAAGTATTGTTCTTCCTTAGTCTCTGCAAAATCCATGTTGTACATTTCCAGTCAAATGTCCACGACGTCTGCCTAAAGATATTCAAAGCAAACCATAGAATCTCAATCAGCATAACAGGTGATGTCATTACGGAGAGAAATACGGAATTAAATGTCCAAGAATGTGTTAACTATTAGGAAACTGAAACCAACTGCTACATATAAACGCTATATATTGGGGAAGCAGGTATCGCTGGATAGAAATGGAAAATTCAAAATTGTAAAATCATTGGACAGATAACCATGCTGTTTGTACACCGTTAATGCAAAGATTGGGATGAACTTGTAAGTTAGGACAAGAGAAAACAAAAAAGCATTGAGATCTGAAATCTGAAATTGAATCTACGTATTTTTTACGGTAATTATAAAAATGACTTTACTTTGCTGACAAAGGTCATGATGTGTTATGCAATGCTAAGGACAGTTTTTAACGACCATACGCTATCGCAAATGTTTTACTGATCTGTCTAATGGAACTGTTCAACCCTCCAAGTTTCCATGAAATGATGATGATTTGGCTTCATTATGATGCCATATACAATAAAGTTACACTTCTTTCTAGTCAGTACATACAGTGGAGTTACACTTCTTTCTAGTCAGTACATACAGTGGAGTTACACTTCTTTCTAGTCAATTCATACAGTGGAGTTACACTTCTTTCTAGTAGGTATATACAGTGGAGTTACACTTCTTTCTAGTCAGTACATACAGTGGAGTTACACTTCTTTCTAGTAGGTATATACAGTAAAGTTACACTTCTTTCTAGTAGGTATATACAGTGGAGTTACACTTCTTTCTAGTCAATTCATACAGTGGAGTTACACTTCTTTCTAGTAGGTATATACAGTGGAGTTACACTTCTTTCTAGTCAATTCATACAGTGGAGTTACACTTCTTTCTAGTAGGTATATACAGTGGAGTTACACTTCTTTCTAGTCAATTCATACAGTGGAGTTACACTTCTTTCTAGTAGGTATATACAGTGGAGTTACACTTCTTTCTAGTCAATTCATACAGTGGAGTTACACTTCTTTCTAGTAGGTATATACAGTGGAGTTACACTTCTTTCTAGTCAATTCATACAGTGGAGTTACACTTCTTTCTAGTAGGTATATACAGTAAAGTTACACTTCTTTCTAGTAGGTATATACAGTAAAGTTACACTTCTTTCTAGTCAGTACATACAGTGGAGTTACACTTCTTTCTAGTCAGTATATACAGTGGAGTTACACTTCTTTCTAGTAGGTATATACAGTAAAGTTACACTTCTTTCTAGTCAGTACATACAGTGGAGTTACACTTCTTTCTAGTAGGTATATACAATAAAGTTACACTTCTTTCTAGTCAGTACATACAGTGGAGTTACACTTCTTTCTAGTAGGTATATACAATAAAGTTACACTTCTTTCTAGTCAGTACATACAGTGGAGTTACACTTCTTTCTAGTCAGTATATACAGTGGAGTTACACTTCTTTCTAGTAGGTATATACAATAAAGTTACACTTCTTTCTAGTCAGTACATACAGTGGAGTTACACTTCTTTCTAGTCAGTACATACAGTGGAGTTACACTTCTTTCTAGTAGGTATATACAGTAAAGTTACACTTCTTTCTAGTCAGTACATACAGTGGAGTTACACTTCTTTCTAGTCAATTCATACAGTGGAGTTACACTTCTTTCTAGTAGGTATATACAATAAAGTTACACTTCTTTCTAGTCAGTACATACAGTGGAGTTACACTTCTTTCTAGTCAATTCATACAGTGGAGTTACACTTCTTTCTAGTCAGTATATACAGTGGAGTTACACTTCTTTCTAGTAGGTATATACAATAAAGTTACACTTCTTTCTAGTCAGTACATACAGTGGAGTTACACTTCTTTCTAGTCAATTCATACAGTGGAGTTACACTTCTTTCTAGTCGGTCTACATTGGAGTTACGCTTCTTTCTAGTCGGTCTACATTGGAGTTATACTTCTTTCTAGTTAGTAAATACTGTGGAATTACACTTCTTTATGTTTAATTCATACTGCGGAATTGCCTTTCAAATGAATGCAAACATAGGATGGTGTACCAGTGAATAAAAACAGTCTTTGATTTTCACCTTACACAGAATTGGGATGTATTTTATGTATAAGATAGCCTTGTTTGATAACAACACGAATCTTCGGGTTACGCTGAGGTAACAGTCGAAAATTAAATAAGGTTTTGCCAATCAACCCCGTCTTTACAGATGGTTTCGCGAATTTGTTCTGAATACTGACTAGCACGTTGAGCATCAGACCGACTATCGAATCACTAACAGTGATTATATATATGGATTGTGGAATTCGAAAAATTAACATGAAGCTCTTATTTCCAGAATTTGTATTAGCTTGAGCCTCCAGGTCATAGTCTTAGTGCGATGGAAATTGCCTGGTGTACGGGTCGGTGGAGACTGAACCCATAGCCAATAAAGGCCAAGCAAGCGTAAATAATCTGTTTCTCGTCTGTTAACATTTTATCGATAGTTAGGGAAAACAATTTGTATAAAGTACCTGGTTTAATCATGCTCTAGTTGTAAAAAGTCTGACAATTCTCTATCTCGATATAGTTACAGAGGGCTTCTGACTTATATAAAGATTATCTATGTGGCTGTAGTAATACACATCATGCATTTGTAGGCTGCTTTAAGTCATAATACTTGTTTTACTTCATTGCTTATCCGCAATTTACTGTAAATGTTGATATCACTTCCTACTTGGAACATGTTATATAATTCAGATTTAAAAGGGTTCTGTAGTGATGACAGATAACACGCAGTGACGTTGAAATTAGAGTCTTTTAAACAAATGTTAAAGCTTCGGAACGATGATAAAACATCTCTATCATCGACCTAAGCTTTAATTATAAAATAGATAATCTCCATATTAACCCCCGGATGACGTTCCCCTTGTCCTTTTTCAATAGTTTGCCATGATGATTGTGCAAAATCAACACAAGTGAATAGCATATTTATAAACAAATTTCAAATTAGAGACAGTAGAGCCGAATTAATCATTACACTGCATCATCATTTCGTCTTTCTGGAACAGTGGGGTAAATGGCAATATTTAAATGTTATGTTTGTTCATATCCCCACTCCTCGTTCTAACAATTTTCAGTTTAAATTTTAGGATTTTGTATACATGTCGATATTTTCTCTATTTAAAAAAAAACGGTTTTGTTGTTTTGTTTATATACTCTGTTTCGATTTTGATATATAATATAACAATATAGACATCTACCTCTTCCATGGTCATACATGTTTTAGGACATGTTGAAACTTTCTATGATACTATTGATTTTCGACTTTCCTGGAAATACATGACAATGTACATTGAGTTTAGAAGCCCTATTCTATCATTACGAATGGAGATCATATCATCCGTCCTGTAACGGGTCACAAAGACCTTGCAAAGTCGTTTAACTTCACTTTCAGATAAGTCAATTGCGCCTTGTGTTCAAATAAGAAGAGATCTATTGACCAGGTCCATTTGATATATCCACAAGTGTGGGAAATTAAGGATTTCGATTTCTCTCCTATGAAGTTTCCATTTCTGGATAGCAACATCACCTGCAACGCCAACCTATGGTGTGTATTACATGTCTTACGATGTGGTAGGATGGTACCATTATTGTAATGTCTTACGATGTGGTAGGATTGTACCGTTATTGTAATGTCTTACGATGTGGTAGGATGGTACCGTTATTGTAATGTCTTACGAAGTGGTAGGATGGTACCGTTATTGTAATGTCTTACGATGTGGTAGGATGGTACCGTTATTGTAATGTCTTACGATGTGGTAGGATGGTACCGTTATTGTAATGTCTTACGATGTGGTAGGATGGTACCGTTATTGTAATGTCTTACGATGTGGTAGGATGGTACCGTTATTGTAATGTCTTACGATGTGGTAGGATGGTACCGTTATTGTAATGTCTTACGATGTGGTAGGATGGTACCGTTATTGTAATGTCTTACGATGTGGTAGGATGGTACCGTGGTAGGATGGTACCGTTATTGTAATGTCTTACGATGTGGTAGGATGGTACCGTTATTGTAATGTCTTACGATGTGGTAGGAGGGTACCGTTATTGTAATGTCTTACGATGTGTTACTATGGTATTGTTATTGAAATGCTTTACCATGTAACACTATGATTACCAACATTGTATTGTTTAAGCATACGACACTGTGGTTATTGTGTTTGTTAATTTGTGACAATATTTTAACCGTTAACGCATGATAAAAAAGTTGCCGTTATTGTTTGCTGTGTTTCAGCGTATGACACTATGATAACGCTGTTGTATTGTTTAAGCAAGTGACGCTTTCGTAATCGTTATTTCCTTTATATAAGCTTGTAACACTCTAACACAATAGTTTGCATAACATTGAGTAAGAAAACGGTTCTACTTTAATTTTTATACGCAAACAGTTAGTAGGAATATAGTTCCGGTTTGGAAATTGTGCTATATGCTTAGAATGATGTAATTTGTATCGTATATAATTCTTATGTTAATCATGTCCTGGGTTTTTTCAAAGGAAACCTAATTATTGCCGTCCATCCTCCTCTGTCTCTAGTTCATTCGCCTAGACTGACTATACAATGTCGGATACATTCATGAATTTGCCATTATGAATTTCATTTAATAAAAGGTTTGAAAGTGATTAATAACCGATTTAAATCACGGCTGGGACGGAAGGCACTGGGCGGTAATAAGTGTAAAATAACCTTTCAGCTGAATCAAAGGACTCTTACTATAGGACGCCGTCCTGTATGGCACGAGTTGTCATGTTTAATCCCCAGGTGTAATTGTCGCAGTATTTCAGGAAATCAAAACACCGCTAAGGAAAGAGGTAATTTCAACAAATAATAATGCTATATATCAGAGACAATTACTCCGTACCTGGACAGGTTTCCTCCGAGAAATCTGCAGCACGACCGAACATCTTCCTAATTACTAGATTGATTGATAGTAAATGAATTTCACCATTCTAATTGAAATCGTTATAATGAACATTATTGTACAGTACTTATGTTTTTATATAGCAATACAGATATGTGTGTGATTGTAACACTACTTTATATAAGTATCTAGATATGTTTTGATTCGTTGACAAGCTTACGTGTTATATCTTGTATGTATACATTTTGCAAGCATTTTTTTCTGTATACACGTCCATCGGCTTACGAGTGGTTTCTGGAAAAAATTACAAATAAAACACAAGAGAAACGTTTACTTGGACACATTTAAGCAATTTCAATAATTTCTCAATCACGGCGATGAAAATTTTGAAAGATATCTACAGCACTAGGGTATCTTGATTTGTCAGATCTGTCCCAAGGTGGAAATCTATAGCGAAAATGCTGATGACACTGTTGCAACCCTTATTGTAACAAATTACTTATTGTAAAATATTATCATTTAAGGTTAAACTTAAAGTAATAAAATTCTTGTATATTGAAATAAGCGTCGCTTACAGTAATATTTTTCAATTTATAGCAATAGCGTTTTTGTAAGAACATATTACGATCAGCAATTTATTGCGATAAGATTCGCAACATGGCTTGCAATATTCGAAAACTCCCATAAGATGATATCTATATTTTTGGAAATATAGAATATTTGATAGATGTAACAAGAGCTTATGTCACAGTTGCGTCAGAGAAAGTCGTTATCCCCCCCCACCCCTGACACTGAAGTAAATTATACATAGCATACCTGTGTATAGGATCTTAAAGATGACTTTATATTCTATATGTGATGTTATGATACAAGTCTAAGAAGTTGCTTGCGAGTCATGATAAGCAGTTTATTTAGCTTAGAGACGAGTTTCGTAAAATCTTACACGAAAGGAAAACAATTTGATGGTGATTTCATCACATCATTCAAAAAAGTAACGCTTTATTGGTTTAGGAGCAAAACTTGTGAAGGGCAAAATAAAACAGAAGCCAACATTTTGTAATACAGTATCCAATTTATGATTCCAGACCATTGTCCATATTATGACATCTCAATCAATTGCTGACTGGTAGAGCAAATGAAAACGCTCTCGGGTATATCACCTTGATGACATATGCGACGAGCGAGTAATTGTATCGGATTACAGGCCGATTATGTAATAAAAATGTGTACGGTAAGTAGGCTTGTGTTAGTGACTATCGCGTACAGTTATCAAAACTTGTGTAACGTAAGTGAGCAGTGTATAGTAATTATTACTTGAGTAGCATGTGGGGTAATTATGCTTGTGTTATATAAGCAAAGTGCAGTAACGATTACTCGTGCAGTGTGTACGGTAATTACTACTTGCGCAACGTGTATGGTAATTAAGGCTTATGTTCAGTTACTAATCAGTGTACTGTAATTAAGGTTTGTGTCTAAAGTCAGCAGTGTAAAGTTATTATTTATTGTGTAGCGTGTACAGTAATTAAGGCGTGTGTAAAGTCAGCAGTGCAAAGTAATAAATGATTGTGTAGCGTGTACAGTAATTAAGGCGTGTGTAAAGTCAGCAGTGTAAAGTAAGTGTTGATTGTGTAGTGTTTACAGTAATTAAGGCTTGTGTAAAGTTAGCAACATAGTTGTTTCGTATATTCTGTAGATGCCTCTCAATATCTTTTTGTATATATATTATGTTTTATACTTCATTCTCTACACTTATTTTCTTAATCAACTTTTATCTATACCCTTTATGTTTCTACTTATGTAACTATTTGTCTTCTCGATGTCATTTATAACTCTTCAAATTTGGAGGAATAAAGATATGAATGAATGAACGGTAATTATCGCTTGTATAAAGTCAGTCGTGCACGGTAATTATTTCCTGTGTAGTGTGTAAAATAATTAAGGCTTTTGTAATGTAAACATCGTGTATTGTAATCATTGCTCGTGTAACGTGTACAATAAAAAGGCTTTTGTTAAGGATGTCATCCATCAAAGAGTTTCTAATGACTCCTGTCAAAGTACATGTGATAAATAAATGCGGTTATACTGAAACTACATGGGATACTTATATAAACCATTTCAAGCAAAACTGTGCCTCTCTCATATATCACTGATGTAATGATATTATGTATTGCATAGTGTATAAGCAGGATATAAGCTTTATAACCACTTTGTTTTGTATGATAGATACCCATTCATGTAAGGGAAGCTAGTGAATTGTAGGGCTTACTTCTCGTGATATACGAGACGATACGAGACTAATGACGCGCTTGACTGTTTTTGCTTCCTATTTTATTTATGTCAAATGTAATTCTCGGGTTTAGCCGAGTGATACGATAGCTATCACATGTTCAGGATAGTCAACAGGTATCAATTTCCTTTATGTGTGTAATACCAACACTAACATATATCGTTCGATTACAGTAATTACACGTATCAAATACCGTTGTTTTCACTCCATGTCAGTTTTACCCGATGACATGTCGCACACCTCATACATATACGTCATTTTATTGTCAGCTTAACGATTTTTTTAAAGTCATACAAGAAAATGCGTTATATGAATATGATATCTCTCAAGAAGAGCTCCTAATTGATATTGGTTAAGCTATATATCGTAAGTCAAATATGATTTAGTAATGCCGAGCAGGATATGTATTTCCAAATGAACCAGGGATATAATACAAAGTTAACAATGCGCGTGTTAAACACGAGACAGGAAGCTATTCTAATGGAACTTGAATAGTGTAACGAGATGAAAACACTGTAAATAAAAGATTAATAAGAGTTATTCTAAGCGATCGAGTTTAAATATTTACCGTGTTTGCAGTGTAATCGCTTCGGTGAAGGCATGCTGTCAGTCTATTGTAGAACGATAGATATTGTCGGTGGTGAGATGGGGAGGGGGATACCATTCATTAAAACCTATTCTACTGGTCTCAGTCCCGAGGGACATTCGGTTAATGTGTTTGCAACGTCCGATTTGTCATTGCTCCAGGTACAAATGGTTGATGACCGTCCGAGTGTGACTGTAATTTAAGTTATTTCTACAGTGAAAGGATTGCAAATATAGCCTAGCATTACAAATTAATACCCGACAATACGTGGTTATATACCGAACGTGATGTAAATTGAAAAGGAATTATTGGACATGAACAGCTGAATGTAATCGAATTCTCTTACATACCTCTGTATTAAGCTTAAATCTTACAAACCGAAAAATACGATACTGGTCTGAAATATATACTTTTGATTTAACGGTATGTCATGGCTGATTTCTCTGGATACCAATTAATGTTTCCTCTTTAATTGAAAGCGCGTGCATCATTTCTCTGTGATCAAAGCCATGTTAAGTCTGTCTTACATGTTTAAATTATCGTAGAAGTACAGTATCGGTACCTATTACCACAAGATCGACGCCACCTATTCACTGTTTGTAGGGTACAGTTCGTAATACCGTAGACACCAAATGTAATGCACGAGCAAGTCTTATGTTTTTCTGGGAAGTATTAAAAGGAAAACACGTTTAGGTTTAGAACATACCGTGATGTGTCTCATTATGTAGTATAATTAGTTTGTTATCAAAGAAATGTAATAAAAGTTTAAAAGAGTACTATTTTATCATTTAAAAAGTGAAAGTGAGTAAAAATACCACTATGTACGATCAAAGAGATAGTTGTATGTGTTTGAAAATTTTCTGGTAATTATTAACACCAGGTACGATGTAATGATGGCTTAAAAGTTCAGTGCTTGTTCTTGTACTTATAACAATCTTTTCCGAAACAACGATGGTGTGCAGTCTCATTAAGGTCTGATCATGCTGTTTTTATAAAGTATCTTCCTGTAAATAAACATAACAAATACTGGTTCAAAGTTTGAACTGATTATACAAATAAATTGAAACAACCCCATCAGGATGTTTCTACAAAGCAAACATAAAAAGTCCGAAAGTCACCTGGGAACATAAAATACTGGGGACAGTTAGGAAACATAAGATACTGGGGACAGTTAGAAAACATAAAATACTGGAGACAGTTAGAAAACATAAAATACTGGGGACAGTTAGTAAACATAAGATACTGGGGACAAAAAACATGAAATACTGGAGACAGTTAGAAAACATAAAATACTGGGGACAGTTAGAAAACATAAAATACTGGGGACAGAAAACATAAAATACTGGAGACAGTTAGAAATCATAAAATACTGGGGACAGTTAGAAAACATAAAATACCGGGGACAGTTACAAAACATAAAATACTGAGGACAGTTAGAAAACATAAAATACTGGGGATAGTTAGAAAACATCAAATACTGGGGACAGTTAGAAAACATAAAATACTGGGGACAGTCAGAAAACATAAAATACTGGGGACAGTTAGAAAACAAAATACTGGGGATAGTTAGGAAGCATAGAATACTGGGGACAGTTAGAAAACATAGAA
Source organism: Ylistrum balloti (assembly GCF_031769215.1). Classification (NCBI taxonomy): domain Eukaryota; kingdom Metazoa; phylum Mollusca; class Bivalvia; order Pectinida; family Pectinidae; genus Ylistrum; species Ylistrum balloti. Next base: position 2,548,546 of record NW_026782097.1, on the reverse strand, counting down.
TACTGGGAACAGTTAGAAAACATAGAATACTGGGGACAGTTAGAAAACATAGAATACTGGGGACAGTTAGAAAACATAGAATACTGGGGACAGTTAGAAAACATAGAATACTGGGAACAGTTAGAAAACATAGAATACTGGGGACAGTTAGAAAACATAGAATACTGGGGACAGTTAGAAAACATAAAATACTGGAGACAGTTAGAAAACATAAAATACTGGGGACAGTTAGAAAACATAAAATACCGGGGACAGTTAGAAAACATAGAATACCGGGGACAGTTAGAAAACATAAAATACTGGGGACAGTTAGAAAACATAAAATACTGGGGATAGTTAGAAAACATCAAATACTGGGGACAGTTAGAAAACATAAAATACTGGGGACAGTCAGAAAACATAAAATACTGGGGACAGTTAGAAAACAAAATACTGGGGATAGTTAGGAAGCATAGAATACTGGGGACAGTTAGAAAACATAGAATACTGGGAACAGTTAGAAAACATAGAATACTGGGGACAGTTAGAAAACATAGAATACTGGGGACAGTTAGAAAACATAGAATACTGGGAACAGTTAGAAAACATAGAATACTGGGGACAGTTAGAAAACATAAAATATTGGGGACAGTTAGAAAACATAGAACACTGGGGACAGTTAGAAATCATAAAATACTGGGGACAGTTAGAAATCATAAAATACTGGGGACAGTTAGAAAACATAGAATACTGGGGACAGTTAGAAAACATAAAATACTGGGGACAGTCAGAAAACATAAAATACTGGGGACAGTTAGAAAACAAAATACTGGGGATAGTTAGGAAGCATAGAATACTGGCGACAGTTAGAAAACATAGAATACTGGGAACAGTTAGAAAACATAGAATACTGGGGACAGTTAGAAAACATAGAATACTGGGGACAGTTAGAAAACATAGAATACTGGGAACAGTTAGAAAACATAGAATACTGGGGACAGTTAGAAAACATAGAATACTGGGGACAGTCAGAAAACATAAAATACTGGAGACAGTTAGAAAACATAAAATACTGGGGACAGTTAGAAATCATAGAATACTGGGGACAGTTAGAAAACATAGAATACTGGGGACAGTTAGAAAACATAAAATACTGGAGACAGTTAGAAAACATAAAATACTGGGGACAGTTAGAAATCATAGAATACTGGGGACAGTTAGAAAACAAAATACTGGGGATAGTTAGGAAGCATAAAATACTGGGGACATTTAGAAAACAAAATACTGGGGACAGTTAGAAAACATAGAATACTGGGGACAGTTAGAAAACAAAATACTGGGGACAGTTAGAAAACATAGAATACTGGGGACAGAAAACATAAAATACTGGGAACAGTTAGAAATCATAAAATACTGGGGACAGGTAGAAATCATAAAATACTGGGGACAGTTAGAAAACATAAAATATTGGGGACAGTTAGAAAACATAAAATGCTGGGGACAGTTAGAAAATATAAAATACTGGGGACAGTTAGAAAACATAAAATACTGGAGACAGTTAGAAAACATAGAATACTGGGGACAGTTAGAAAACATAAAATGCTGGGGACAGTTAGAAAATATAAAATACTGGGGACAGTTAGAAAACATAAAATACTGGAGACAGTTAGAAAACATAGAATACTGGGGACAGTTAGAAAACATAGAATACTGGGGACAGTTAGAAAACATAAAATGCTGGGGACAGTTAGAAAACATAGAATACTGGGGACAGTTAGAAAACATAGAATACTGGGGACAGTTAGGAAGCATAGAATACTGGGGACAGTTAGAAAACATAAAATACTGGGGACAGTTAGAAAACATAGAATACTGGGGACAGTTAGAAAACATAGAACACTGGGGACAGTTAGAAAACATAGAATACTGGGGACAGTTAGAAAACAGAGAATACTGGGGACAGTTAGAAAACATAGAACACTGGGGACAGTTAAAAAACATAGAATACTGGGGACAGTTAGAAAACATAGAATACTGGGGACAGTTAGAAAACATAGAATACTGGGGACAGTTAGAAAACATAGAACACTGGGGACAGTTAAAAAACATAGAATACTGGGGACAGTTAGAAAACATAGAATACTGGGGACAGTTAGAAAACATAGAACACTGGGGACAGTTAGAAAACATAGAATACTGGGGACAGTTAGAAAACATAGAATACTGGGGACAGTTAGAAAACATAGAATACTGGGGACAGTTAGAAAACATAGAACACTGGGGACAGTTAGAAAACATAGAATACTGGGGATAGTTAGAAAATATAAAATATTGGGGACAGTTAGAAATCATAAAATATTGGGGACAGTTAGGAAACATAAAATACTGGGGACAGAAAACATAAAATACTGGGGACAGTTAGAAAACATAAAATACTGGGGACAGTTAGGAAACATAAAATACTGGGGACAGTTAGGAAACATAAAATACTGGGGACAGAAAACATAAAATAGTGGGGACAGTTAGAAAACATAAAATACTGGGGACAGTTAGGAAACATAAAATACTGGGGACAGTTAGAAAACATAAAATACTGGGGACAGTTAGGAAACATAAAATACTGGGGACAGTTAGAAAACATAAAATACTGGAGACAGAAAACATAAAATACTGGGGACAGTTAGGAAACATAAAATACTGGGGACAGAAAACATAAAATACCGGGGACAGTTAGAAAACATAAAATACTGGGGACAGAAAACATAAAATACTGGGGACAGTTAGGAAACATAAAATACTGGGGACAGTTAGAAAATATAAAATACTGGGGACAGTTAGAAAACATAAAATACTGGAGACAGAAAACATAAAATACTGGGGACAGTTAGAAAACATAAAATACTGGGGACAGTTAGAAAATATAAAATACCGAGGACATTTCCTTAGAAACTAATTATAAAGCACTTGTATTTTTCCGACTTATAATTTCATTTCGTTTCTGCTCACTTTTCTGTCAAGATTGCTCTCTGTAAAGTAGCCTTTCATAACTTATCATATTTAAATATCTTGCGTTCCTTTAAATGATGTTTAATTGAACTGGTACTATGCGAAAACTTAATATTAACTTGTTATCAGAGGAAGAAAGTTTACATAACCTCACATTTAGCAGAATAATCAAGTTAATTTGAAATAGTTTTTTTCTTGATTTCCACTGAAATATCATCTTCATAAAATATTTTCTTACATGAACAACTAATACTACTAAAGGAACTAACGAATATCGACCATATCCAGCTAACATTACATTCTACAATCTTGTTGGCTCGGTTACATTTGATAACTTGGCCTTACTTTCTTCAATAAACAAATTTTTTGCCGTCGTTCCTTCCGGAACGCATGGTCTTATGATTCGTGTACTTATCAAGTTCTTCGTGTAAATCTTTCATTTGTTTATGTTTTGAACTCATTTCAGTGGTTAATAGTTTGGATCAAAACTTTATTGACTTGTCGGTAACTTTTGTTGTATTACTAAGTTAATGTCGGTTATAAATTTAGATGATGTATATCACATATTCTTGGAATCAATAATCGGGATAGCAACCTATAAATATGATATATTGATAAAAAAATTAACCCTCAGAGAAAGAAGGAAACGTAACAATTTATCGGTGACAACGTTATGCTATCATCATGGGTGAAAGTTTGATAGACCGGACAATATCTGTCATTGTTCTAAATCGTTGATACAAATAAATACTGTAACGTATTGTTAGGAATGATGTACAACCCTGAAACTCTTGATTGTCCTTATTGAAAATTAACAATATATTATCGATAAGTTTAATACTGCCTCTTATCAACCTTTTCTATAGTTCATCGCAGCCAGTGACCCGATACATCGCCGCGACTTGACTTCCATTCGCCGGGTCAGCCAACAAATTTGTATGATTATAACTGCAATATCATTATGTTATGAATAATTAAAAACGTTTATTTTACTGTAAAGGCGCTCCCCACAAGGTCTTTCAGCCCTTAAGGACTGTGTCCACGCAATACTCACTATAACAATACAGTATCGTGCAGCGCAATAATTGGACAGCCATTACTGAATTGTTATATAGCTTACAAAGTCTAATTGGTAGTAGTCATGTTATCTGCAAAAATCCGAATGACAACGTTAAAATATGACATAATTATCTGCATCTTTCGTGAGTGAAAACCGACCAGTAACTGTGCCGCATGAACTCCGCTTTAGTAAAACGTTGATAATTAAATAAAGTAATGGAACGGTTGTTGTTGAAAAACTACCTAATCAGGAGCCAAACAGTAAACAGACGTTTTTTTTGTGTTGAAATCGTGCGAAGAGTTAATTTAAACGAAATTATCTGTGATAATCACCTCAATGATACCGAGTCAACAGATTCAGCTAGTCAGAAGAGCTAAATCAATATGAAATAAAACAAAGTCATAATCGCAACATACAAAGGTACCATATACCTTCAAGGGTGCTGTCTGAATTTGAGAGCGTTGGCGCTGATTGGGTGCAATATCCGAGGAATAACTATCATCCACTGCACGTGCCGCGCACGGTCTAACGATCCTGAACGAGTGTCGATCCATCTGCTAAAGGGGAAGATATGAATGTTAGCTTTAATTAAGTGACTACAAACACACTTAATCAAACTGCTGTCATACAAATACACAAGATTAATCAAACAGAATAAGGCAATTCTTTTGTCGGATATTCTATATTTTAACTTTCAAAAAATGACGTTTATGTTGATATACAATAGAATATATGAACACTGAAACAGAAAACATATACTGAAAGGTAATCGAATATTCAAAATGGTTTTAATCGGCTACAATCGTACTTCAAAATGAATATAATACATTTCCTCTCGACGGTTAATTACTAGTAGTGCAGTCAACTGTTGTCAGTATTGATTTTTTACTCGTTGTTAGTTATACTCATTCCCAAATAATAATCATTTTTGTGAAGCCAGAGTATGCATGGGTCCTCTTGTGAATGTATATAAGCATTAGTCGTCTATAGAAGTTCGAAGCGAAAGACATCATCAAGACAACGAATCTAATGAACCACAACCAAACAGTAACACCACTTCAATGCTACATTATCCTTAAATCATCAGTAAAATTCACCACAACAGACGATAAACGGAATTCATGAGATATCAAATTCAGTATAACCAGATACCCAGACCTGAGGAGACATCACCGATATCAAATTCAGTATAACCAGATACCCAGACCTGAGGAGACATCACCGACATCAAATTCTGTATAACCAAAGATACTCAGACCTGAGGAGACATCACAGACATCAAATTCTGTATAACAAGCGATATTCACACCTGAGGAGACATCACCGACATCAAATTCTGTATAACCAGATACCCAGACATGAGGAGACATCACCGACATCAAATTCAGTATAACCAAAGATACTCAGACCTGAGGAGACATCATAGACATCAAATTCTGTATAACCAAAGATACTCAGACCTGAGGAGACATCACAGACATCAAATTCTGTATAACAAGCGATATTCACACCTGAGGAGACATCACCGACATCAAATTCTGTATAATCAAAGATACCCAGACCTGAGGAGACATCACCGACATCAAATTCTGTATAACCAAAGATACCCAGACCTGAGGAGACATCACAGACATCAAATTCTGTATAACCAAAGATACTCACACCTGAGGAGACATCACCGACATCAAATACAGTATAACCAAAGATACCCAGACATGAGGAGACATCACCGACATCAAATACAGTATAATCAAAGATACCCCGACCTGAGGAGACATCACAGACATCAAATTCTGTATAACCAAAGATACCCAGACCTGAGGAGACATCACAGACATCAAATTCTGTATAACAAGCGATACTCACACCTGAGGAGACATCACCGACATCAAATTATGTATAACCAAAGATACCCAGACCTGAGGTGACATCACCGACATCAAATTTTGTATAACAAGTGATACTCACACCTGAGGAGACATAACCGACATCAAATACAGTATAACCAAAGATACCCAGACATGAGGAGACATCACCGACATCAAATACAGTATAATCAAAGATACCCAGACATGAGACATCACCGACATCAAATTTTGTATAACCAAAGATACTCAGGAATGAAGAGACGTCGACAACATTGAAAATAGTACAATAAAAGACCACGACCTGAGACGACACGAAAATCACAATGTACAACTATAACACATATATATTTAACTGTCATTCTTTCCTCTATTTTCTTCTAGGTTGGGTTATCGTTTCTTATAACACAGCTGATATCTTTTCAGTTTTTTCTTCTTGATTAAATGTTAAAATATCTTATACTATAATATGTTGTAACTCCTCCTTAATCTAATTACCTAAGAGTCCCATCTCTAATCTTCCGATCATGATCATAGCATACCGCAGTAATTAGCTAAAACGGGGATGTTTAATGAATATATACGTTAAAAGATTTTTTTTTCGATTGAATAGTTAGCATGCGTCTTCTAATCACAACACTTTTATCGTTACTTTCCATTTCCATTTTGAATACAGAAATGATAGATAAACTGAGAAGGTCGAAGACAACATGTACTCTTGATAAAGTTTATTCTGTGAACACTCTCCGTAACGGAATGCTAATTAATTCTTTGTCGGAAATAAACTCCTTTTTATGCCTTTTTATCAACATTGGTCGCGATTACAGTCGCATCTTGTAGTCAAATAGTCAATGTTATTGAATTACCACCAAAACAATAAAATACACAAAGTTTAAAAGCCGTAACAGTATCGATTTACTAAAATGCTAACCTCTTTCGAACGACTCAGTAAAGCGAAACGTTTCTGTAGATCCGCCTGCTTTGTGTATTTTAATGTAATATGAATGCAATATTTGCTTCTGATAAGTCAGAAGACTTAAAGAATAAATACTTGAGGTGCCTGCTAGACCACGTGGAGAAATCTACATTGTCATCTTTTTTAATGAGCAATACTGATCCCGTTGTTCACCAAATAACTGAACATATCTTATGTTATCAAAATATAAGATATTTTATATATTTTTATGAAATATTATTTATGGGGACAATGGTACCTCGTCTAGATTTTCACATTCCTTTCTATCATTTAGGATTTTCCTCTTTTGTCCCATAAGCTTCAAAATTAAGGTCCTTAGTGTCACTGACGAGGCCTTGAAGGGCAAAACAGTCCCATGATGCAGCATGTGCAATTCTAAAATTTATTCACGCATGTGTCTCTTGCACAATGTCTTGTAAGTGGTCATCGCTGAAGAAATGTCCATTTTCAATTAGAAATTAAACAGTTACATAACTAAAAATAAATATATTTAGTCTTTGAATCCCATAATGGTTTATGCATAGTGACGTCATGAGGAAAAAACGTGACCGAAAGCAAACTCATGCGGAATAGAAAAACAGATTTTTGGAATAGGCAATATCGATTTATTTTGCAATATAATTATACGTTATATCTACTCTACAGATTTACACTCAAGACAAATCGTCACTATTCTAAACAAAGCTTTAATGTTAGGAAATACGTGTTATTCTCGTGGTCAAGCTGGACATTTGGTAGGTTAAGCGAAAAGGATGTGAGAAATTGAAAATTCGGCTATATTTTATAAGGTGGGCGGTAAACACCTTTAGGTGGGAAATTTCATGAATTTTGAGATTCAAGATTTTACTGGTACACTAATGTACATGAATATGTATGATTTTTATCTATAACCCATTGGGCGATATTTCTATAGAAGCAGAATATCTTCATTCATTCATTCATTCTAAAGTCGGTAAATCGATAAAAAAAAGAATCACATTCATTATAAACCAATCAAACAGAACATAACACTCATATGTGATTGATCTCAAAACGAGATTTTCCTGGGTGATGAGCCTAAAAGATCTTATCCCAGATGTCGACAAATCTTCATTTCCCTTTCATAGGCATGATAAACGGGTTCTCTTCCAGGCTGTCCTGAGAATGTCAAAGAATACCCAAAGTTGCGAGAGAAACCTTAAGTCACTCGACAATCATCTACAGCGCATGTCCACTTATGTTTGTCCACTTAAAACGTTACAGAAGTGATGACCGGTGATGACGTCAAATTTGAAATTAGCATATATTTACGTTTTCTCTTCAAAGCTGTTAAATACATTTAACACCAGCAGAGAGTCCATATTTAATATCAATGTCTTGTGATGCCTTTGGTTTGATGTGCAGTTAGAAAGTATTGCGGATATATATAATGTATTTACTGGAGAGCACTGAGCGGAGATCGGAGAGCGGAAATGGTACATATTGTAAAAAATGTGGAATAAACACTCGAAATGATATCCATCAAATAATTTAACCACACAAATATTTGACCATCTGCCGCACGCTCACGATTGTATGAATAAAGCTGGACATCGTTATCATGGTGATTGGATTTTTTAAGTACATGTGAACTCTTGTTGTCATTAGTGTACAGTACATCCTTCAATTGAAATCTGGTTTAGATGAGGGAAAAATGGAACATTTTTTGTGATAAGACATGTAATTAATGATTAGAGTTTTTTGTTTATTTTTCGACAAATTTGCTCTCAAAATGGAAACGCGATCGGTTGTAAGATGAATTTTGTAATGACATATATATGGATGTGAACCCCATCAGCCGATATAATGTACAGGTTATGCTGTTAAAAATATATCTTCATGTAAACATAACCATAATCCAAATTAAAATGCAATAAAACTATGGCAAAATATGAAAAAGGAAGAAAAATCTACACGGAGACTCCTGAAAAAGTAAAAGGAGAATACGATAAGATGTTCCAGAAAAGTAAGCGTCTTCTGCTTCATCGACGACACCCGTCATATAACCCATGTTTAATCCGAGTTAGTAATGTTGCGTTCTCAAACGAGTACACGATATACAACAGCGGAACCAACAGGAAAACTAACGAACATCAAACACGTATAACTTCATTTCGCACAAAGGGATAGAACATTTCTCAATGAGATCACTATGACAACTGTAACCCCACCCCTTCCCCATTATTTTCATTAACATGCATCTTTTGAAACCAATGTGACGGGTTTGTCCGTCAGTTGACATTTTGGGCGAAAATCGTGATAATGGGAAAAGATCGTAAAATATCGAATCAACTGCGACATGTTAATACTATAGGTTGGAGATGTAGGGTTGTTGCTCTCCAGAAATGGAAAATTCACAATAAGGAAATTGAAATCATCACGTTTATCATACAGCTTGGTGAAAAGCTGCACATGTTGGTTTCAATATAGGAAAAGATCGAGATAAGTTGCTGGCGTAGAAGAGCCTGCCGTGCCATTGATTTCAAATTCTGGTGGATAAATACGATGGATGTGGTTCAATAAATTTCTTTTTATTTAATGAGAAAGCGTCATCAATGCATCTGAAAGTGAAAGTAAACGACTTGGCAAGGTCTTTTTGACTTGTATCGATAACTTCAGACTCGTATGAAAACAAAAACAGGTCGCCCAACAAGGTATGCTAACAGGTATGATCAAATCACTCCTAGTGCGTTTTCATCACTGATTTGTCAACATGATGGTGTTATCTGGTTGTTTCGCCATTATTTTAATTAATTCTTTACACTTACATGTTTTGTAATATTTCACAGCTCCTAATTTCGGACTAATTAATTCCAACAAGACGTCTAGGTACATTTCTCAAAATACAATCGCGACGATAATATCAAGCTAATGTCAAGTAAAATAAATTCACATTTTGTTGAAATGTTGAAAGTATAACTGAAATAAAGCAGACATAAAAAATCGATTGCAGAGAATGAAGCTTAAGTAGCTTTCCTGTGCACTTCAAGTCCTACTTTTTTAGGGGGCGGTGGTGGGAGGTGGGATCGGGGATGGGGGAAAGATGGGAGGCAGACCATCTTACTAAGGAAAAATGTTGAATCGCGTAGACCAGTGAGATCCTACTTAAGAATGCACAGGAGTATGTTTGGTAGACAATTCCTGCTTTGACTTACTCAAGGGTGGGATAAATCAAGAAAAATCGGACGGCCCTAAAGCAGAAATTAGACTGCTAACACAATTATCAGACGTCGTCTTGAGAAATGTTTCTCTTTGAATGAAGATAAAAGTATATGTAAAAAAAACTTGTAACATATCATAGATATATAACCATAAATGACTTTTGATTTCAGGAAAGGGCAAATATCAAAACTTTGAGACATCTTTCATAAAAAGTGAAATGAAAACAAATCCAAGATAATTTTGTTTCCGAAAAAGTTATAGTTTGTCAGGCATAAATGTCAAAACGTGAATGACAAAATCAAACGGAGGGAGCGATTTTGCTGTGCTATTTTCTTGACGTAACGCCATTATCTATAAAAAGACAAGACCGATTTTGTCTGGTGCAGTCAATAAATAATGCTTCTTTTTAAATTACACTGCCGACATCTGCAAAAAAACATAACATAAAAAATTCGCGGGATAGGCGCACTGGATGAGCGAATTCGCTGGATAACAGGCCAAGAAACAATCAACTCATCGGCGAGAAAAGTACCTGACTATTGCCCTCGTTACTTCTGCTCACACTGCCTGCGTGTCCTACAGAAACATCAGTCTTTAATCTAGCGTTATGAACTCGTCATCAAGTTTACATCCCTGACTACCGGCCAAACCCGTTGTAATTTAGGTCATTAGTAATTAGAGTCGAACTCATGGAGGACTAGTGATGAACCTGATACAGGATCATGCCAGACTTGATTAATCGTTGAGTGCAAACCGCTGTATATGTACTGGTACTTAATAACTTATTGAAACTTGTCTCCATCCAGGTATTAGTACTGAGACGGGGGCTCGCCATGGTAATTAAGACAACAATGTCCGGACATGACTGAAGGACGTACTAAAGCACGCAATTGTTTTCGCGTGTTTTACAAAAAACGTGAATTGTTACGTAGCGTGAATGATATAATGATGTGCTCCATTACCTGTGCTCAGGATCTTAAATGAGTTTCATTTCATATTAGATTTTAGTGTTGTTATAAGTGTCAAAACAAAACTCACCTAGACGGGTTTCTTCAAATGATGTGTGAAATGAAAAAAAAAAAAAAAACATAACAGAGAACAACATTTTAACAGTTTAAAAAAACATTTAGGACAAAATCAAACGGAGACTGCTATTTTTGTTCCTTTTTCAATTTATGACGTAACGTTATTGTCCATATCATGACATAACAATCTATTTCTGACAGAAGAAACAACCAATGAAAAACGCTTCAGGGTATATTACTCTAGTGTCATATATGCCAAAATATCATATGGACGTATTCAATGGCTAACAGACAAGTTTAGGATATGTAAATATGTTCATTCTGTATACGCGTTCATATGTAAATATATGTAATGATATTGATTAAAGAGTTTTTTAGTACCTGTTTGGTATTTTGTGCTGTTATTAGTATCGTACATATCTGTCCTGTTACGGTTAATAAATGGCTAATGACATTGAAACAATATACCCATTCAGCGCATTACATGCCTCGGGGTTTTCGTCCGGTATAAATCCCAAGATTAGAAGGCTGCCATCATTGCGCTTGCAACAACGTGTCATTAAGTGCTTACCATTTCACAATTCTTGATTTCATAACACCTGCTTTCAGCATCGTTTACACAAAATTACTTTGTGTTATTCTTTTGTCCTGCGCAATAGAAACCTTTTGATTAATTTTTCATTTGCGCTTTACTGTCCTTTACTCTCCTTACTTCCTGATTTTTTTCCTTTAAAGTTCTTTGTTTTGTTTGTTTGTTGTTTTTATTGTGTGTGTGTGTGTGTGTGTGTATGTGTGTGTGTGTGTTTGTGTGTGTTTGTTTTACTTTTGGAGGGAAGGGGGTTGGTTCCGGTTTTTTTTGTCTCATCGTGTTTCAGGTTGTTGAATGTTGAATCTCAATTGATCGAACTGCAATTAAAAACTAATATAGATACACAAAACCACAATCTGTATTCGTAGAAATATATTGCATTAATAAAAAATGCAAGTATCTAGTATGTGACATTAAAAGCCTCATATTGCAAATACATCACTGCTGTGATCTCATTGGTTAAAAGTCTTGAAAATATCAAAACTTTAAATTTTAACTGAGCGAAAATTTTCTATTTTCACCATAAAATCTTATATTTTACTGTGGTAATGTGATTCTCTAATTCTCCTGCATATCTATAGTAGACAGCCACATGAAGTATGAGCTATGCATAAGTTATAAAAATTCATGAATCGCTTTTGCATTCAGACTAATTATGCAAAATGCTACACGTATTTTACTCTTACATAATCAGTCAAAATGAATTTATTTTGTAATACATGTTATATACTGCAAACTCCCTTAAGTAATTGGTCAGTGTCGAGTAAATTAATATTAAATCCGAATAGCCATAGATGACTTATCACGCACCTTGAATTGTCGGTAAACGCTGTACAAATACATCAACTAGGGATTGGGAGAATGTCTCAAATTCTTCATCAGTTAATTGCGAGCTATTGGTGCTTGTTATCAGAAGGGCGGTTGTCGTTTCTGACCATTAGGTATATATCAATGTAATAAAGGATTCAAGTTGGCGATACCTTTAGAAAAAAAAACACGTGTTAATAGGCAATTTCCAAATGATATTCCTTCCGGAGAGTTCGGATATTTGCGGCACATTTATGTTGCATTTGGACACAGGATGTTATGGTAATTTGAAATCATTCCTTCCTATGGGAGTAATTTATTTTAGATACGAACAGAAATTTAACAAATGGATATTTGTTAATGTTAACACGCGAGTCTGGGACGTTAATCGAAGGCTATTGTTTACGTGTACTCGGAATGTGAAACCAATTATCGCCTTAATTTATCAGTGTGTCCATCGTATCTGGCCTCGGGAGACGAACGGTGTGGTGCAGCCCACCAGCGTCTGAGTTTGGACAGGTACCATTACAATAATTACGCTCCGGTAAAGATCATTTACTTTATATGACGTGAGCCAGTTTGCTCAACGTCAACAGCACAAATTTCCTCTACAGACAGGTATAAATTAACACGACCAACAAATAGATATTCTATTCCTCTTTTTATACACGGCAGTATAAAACTCCACAGTTTCCAATAGATTTAATTCGCAAATTGCCATCGTCGTGTTGCTTTTAAAATGAAAGAGTATTTTTTTATGCATTTGTCAGTAGATAACATGTAGAATCATTTTAATATGACATTTCGACATGCAATTCTCAGCCATCCTTATCTGTTCCTACTAAGATAATCATCACAATGTAAGCAATCGGCATCGAGCTGTTAGCATTCCGTTACAGACAAGATAAACACCTAAAACAAACAAGAAAGAAACAATTGCATCCAATGAGTCAGCCTAAACAATGCTCACAGTGTATCACAACCAACATAATGATCACATTTAGATGGCATTATTCACACTTTTATTGTAATCAATTGCGCTATCCTCAGGTGAATTGGATTCAAAGACACAATTGAGTATTTCCACGTTGGTCGAATAGCATTTGATTCGCTACAGAAATCATGAAAAAGGCGGGTAATTAGATAAAAAATGTGTTTTACCAATACTAAATCCTAATGGCTTCTGTCCCAGTGTCACGCTTACTAATGGTATTCTTAATTCATGTTTTTTTCATTAGGGTCATGAATATTCCAACATGTAGACCTAGCGATACTGTTTTCAAAGAATACTAGCCCTGTTACATATGATTCTCCTGACATCATCTGTCTAACCAATGTTAATTAACACTGATACATCAGATTCTCCTGACATCATCTGTCTAACCAGTGTTAATTAACCCTGCTACATAAGATTCTCCTGACATCATCTGTCTAACCAATTATATTTACAGTGATACATCAGATTCTCCTAATATTATCTGTCCTACTAGTGTCATCAACCCTGTTACATATGATTCTCCTGACATCATCTGTCCTACCAGTGTTAATTAACACTGATACATCAGATTCTCCTAATATCATCTGTCCTACTAGTGTCATCAACCCTGTTACATATGATTCTCCTGACATCATCTGTCCTACCAGTGTTAATTAACACTGATACATCAGATTCTCCTAATATCGTCTGTCCTACCAGTGTTAACTAACCCTTCTACATATGATTCTCCTGACATCATCTGTCTAACCAGTGTCAATTGACCCTTATACACAAGATTCTCCTGACATCATCTGTTCAAGCAGTATTGATTAACCCTGATACATAAGATTCTCCTGGTGTCATCTGTCCTTCCAGTATTAATTAACCCTGATACATAAGATTTTCCTGAGATCAACTATTTTTCCAGCGTCAACAAACAATGAAGCATGCTATTTTCATGACATCATCTGTTTCACTTTTAAATCATTCGAATACAATTATCCCAACAAATCTCTTTAAATCTAAAATCCATAATGAAAGCTAAAATAGGTAAATAAAGTTTTTGACCGTACGCTGTATTTCGCGAAAAATGACGGTTGAATGTAGCGTAATTATATTACGGAGTGGTGCTAGGTTGTACATCATGACGAATGTCGTGTAAAGATATGTTTTGTACACGTTAATTAAAAACGAAATTTTGCCTCCGATAGTACTATACACAATTAGAACACGATTCGTAATTCAATGCCTGATTACAGTTAGAATCGTTGTTGAGTACGGTCTATTTATCCCATTTTTTCCAAAGCTTTACTTATGTTACAGATTAAATAACCCTGATAATACAAATAGCAAAAGAGTCCATGGTTGTGAATATTTTGAATAAGAATTCCAATGTGCCATTGTCTTCGTTAACATAGAACAGACTATAAAATCTTTGTAACATGCTCTTCCATTTGTCTACATCTCATTTTAGTTATACATGTCCCAGAAGCTTACCCTTATGTAACTTCATTAGTCAATCCTTCTACTCAATCGTCTTATCATTCTTTCCTACCATCATCAACCCCTGCCCACTTTCTCATACGTCTAATAAATTCTTCCTCTACATTCATCTGATTATTCTCCTCCCTCAAGTCTCAGCCCTTCATAAGTCGTTTCATTCTTTTCCACTGTGCTTATCTATGTCACCATTCTTCTCCTCCTACACCCCTTTTTCATTTCCATCCGTCATCCGTTTCATAATTCATCCCTTTCAACCAGTCATCCGTGCTACCTTCTTTTCTTTTCTGTATACCGTCGTTGTCGTCATTCTTCCCTTCTCTCCCAACAGTCAGATAATTTTCTTTTACCGATCATCCATGTTAATTAATATCATCACTGTTACCACTTTCATTCTCCGTCGCTTCGTTCTTATCCTCATTCTTGCAATTTTATCTGCATGTAATTCTTCTTTTCCCTACCTCCTTGTTTTTAGTGTAACTACTCTCCTCTTTCTTAGACGTTTTATCAAATTTAACTCCCTACCATTACCCGCCCTTCCATTCGTTTCTTACCTTTGTTTAAAAAGTGTTTCCCTCCCGACTCTAATCATTGTTAACATATCATCAGTGTTGCCATCTTTTACCTTTTTTGTCAGCTTCTCATCCAGATTGTAACAATTCTTTTGATTCACATCAATTTCCCTCGTCGCCTCCTAGGATCCAGGCCGCGGTATCTCGAAAAGCGTTTGAGATACACCATTTTCAGAAATCTGCAATTAAATTCAATGTACGTACTAAGGTTGAGAGCTTGGAGTCGAAAATTTAATGCGTTTTGAGATCCTGGGACCTGCACAAGAGGAGGCTTAAAATAACTGACGAGTCTTATAAAAGAAACTACTTTAAGATGCACTTTAATTCATCTTTTTTCTAAACTCTGGTTTTAAATTCGCATTTAAAGGCATGTCTTTTGTAGATTATTTTTCTGGCCTGTCTTACTCGTCTCTTCTCTCTTATCATGCGCATCCTTCTTAACATCGTCCATGCTATCAGTCTTTACATCCTTCCCTCGCATCCATGTTATTACTTTCACCTCTCCCAATCATCCTTTAAATTGTAACTGAAAGCATTACTAAAAAGCATTGGTATTACTTTAGAGCTACTAACGGAATAATATCTAACTTCACTTTGTTTTTCTAACTCTGACTGAAAGATGTGTTATGTGTATATACATATGTTATAAAACTAATGCCAAGACAAACTCAAGCAATAACATTATCATTTTCATAATCTGATTTTAGGGTATATTGTCAACTTTTGTAACCTGGAGTACATTTACAAATTAATTAGTCACTATACCGGAAGAGATGTCGTTCTGTGGCGGGTGACTACAGCACAGTCCCCCTGTGGCTGCACTGGACAGTTATACCTAAGTTTTTTTAATTCACAATATCGCGATACATTCTGGGCAATGAACTTGCTTTTACATAACCATGTGTTAATTTATAACTGAATAGATATTCCTGAAACTGTTGCTGGTGTCGACCCATTTCTATTGCATCTATATGCTTGGTTGGCCAATAGAACTTAAGTTTCAACTGTGAAACCAATTCTAAATGGTTTGTGCGTGTAACAATGCCTGAATATTTAAACATTTTATTATCAAAACCAGAACGTTTTTATCTCATAAAATACGTTATTTCAACTTTTCAAATCAAGTGAAATGGCTGAGCAATTAGTGAAATTACATTCTTCATGAACATTGCGTGCAATCGACAACTGAATATTTCAGGTCATTTCCTAATTCACGTAAAACGATACTTCAATGCTAAA
Organism: Ylistrum balloti; assembly: GCF_031769215.1. Classification (NCBI taxonomy): domain Eukaryota; kingdom Metazoa; phylum Mollusca; class Bivalvia; order Pectinida; family Pectinidae; genus Ylistrum; species Ylistrum balloti. The sequence continues at coordinate 2,531,772 of NW_026782097.1, read as the reverse complement.
GTATAAATTAGCAATTATGAAATATTTACGTGATGTCCATTGTACTGATATGAAAATGTGAATTAATTACACTGAAAAAAAGTGTGCAATTAAAGAGCATTTGATTGGTAACATTAAGGAATTCTTTATGAGGACAAATCATCAACGTTATTTGGAACAACCTATTGTCATGGAAAATGTTGATATGATGTACCACGTGAACTATCCCTGTATCCAATATGAACACAAAATAAAGAGGCGTTGGACATTTCAGTGAGGTTACATAGATATATGAACATTACGGAATTTATTGAATCAATCTTTCGATCACTTTCGTTATTCCTCCTAGACTTAAAACTCTGGATCCATAGCATTATTGACTGGTCATCGAAGGACGAAGGAGCTGTTTAATGCAGTTTAATTCATTATTTGGCTCTACTATATCTAATTTTGAGTTTATATTCACACGTTTGTCTTTTGTGTTATCTTAGATGAGGTAAACCGAAAATTGTTTGGTTCTCCTAAAAACCACAAACGACATACTCAAATTCGTAGAATTGACAACAATGAGCACCACATATGGATATAGCAGAAAGATGCACTTTCTTTTTCCCAAAACGTTAAAGGATGAGATAAGTCAAAATGATAAGCTGTACCTGTAAAGAAAACACAGACTTAATGGCCGTTAATAGGTAAAATCTATATCACTATACAATTTTTGAACTTTGCTGTATGCTCTGATGCCATAATTCCGTCTTCTTTCAGGTAGTGCGTATAACACTTACTTTCCCCAGTGTGCGTTGACGTTATATTGGGGTATTACTAAAAAAGCGTAGTCGAAGACGCTCTCATTTTCCAACTATTAGCTTTCATTATAATTTGATATTTTGTTCTCGATTCATTGATATGGAATCAAGCTTTCGTTAACAATGTCGAAATAACTTTTTATTCAATATTCTTTCCTTTGTATATATCTATTGATTTTCCCTCTTTTTAATTCTTCCCTATTTGTACTTTGTTCGATTCTGTAGTTCAGATCTGACTACACAACAACTGTCTGCATTCCATCTGCACCTGAACAGAATATAGTCGACCTTCAATAATTCTTACACCTTCCTTGCGGCTAAAAATCGTACGGATTGGGCGTTTAATGGACTGTCAAAGTTCATCGAGTTGAATACTTTCACAACTTTCTGTAACAGTGCGACGTCAAAGATCAGTATGGTAAGTATTACATTCTAGTATGGGATCAAGAATTTTTTTAAAACTGTCAAAGTAATTCCTTTACCTGTTAACACGTGTAATTATTTAATTAGGTTTTCGAAATATAAATCTATGATATGACAAATATCGTGTATTTCAGTTCTTTCTTCTTGTGGATTTATATGTAATAGCATCACGTATTGATATTAGATTTGATGGAAAGTGGGAAAGAACAGTCATTCAGACCAGAAGAAAATACATATCAACAAATACAAATGAGATTATCTTTCCTTATAACAGTAAAAATACAATCTAATTGACTAATGAAATGTGCTTTAAACAGTTGCAACATATGAAATGGCCCATGTGATAATCCTTGTGGTAGTCCTCATGTTTACAAATGATGTGCTAACCTTCTTTTTCCTTTTGATTGTTTTCTTATGTTTATAAAGTATATTTTCTGGATGGTAAGTTCCTCTCGAACACATCGGTTTCCAACAATGGATGCCAGAATATATTGTGCGGAGCTCGTAAGTATGCCGCATGTTTTTTGTTGTTTTCAACCTGCTTTAATGTCAGAAAGAGATATAATATAGTAAAATCGATAATGTTTTGTGCAGGTGTGGTTGATCAAGCAAGCCATGCTCCTCCTTCTGTAACATCTAGTCCTATTTCCTTAGTACTTTTTTTTTTAAGATCTCAGTGTATTTTGCGTGAATGTCAATGTGATTTTATCTTAAGCAGATTCGTTTAACAGCCATGAATACTCCTCCATAGTAAGGGCAGTTGTCGAGAAACCTCTAATACAAATTCAAAACCAATGAAGCCTGGCAAATATCAATCAAAGAAAATTGACATGGATGGATGAATTCGGTGAGAAAACCAGGAGTATTTCTTAAAAGGTCAATCTAATTTAAATACAAATCATTATTATACGTTATGAAAATCCGACGGTGGCCGGTAAGGGGTTACGTTTAGATTTCCTTTTAACTAACCAATAAAGACGTGATTGGCAAAATCTTGCCAGAGCCTTTTTATCTTCGACTCTTTTCATGGATGGTCGTAATTTCACAAACCGCCTGGCACTGAAAAGAATATTTTGGATAATGTATGTGGTATCGATGGATTCTCATTACCGTAACTACTTCTAAAGTGACACTTTAAATATTTTCAACACTGCTTTTATTACCTGTCCATTACTTCATCTTTATTCCTCGAATTTGCACTCGCTGCTGAACAAGCATATGAGAGACGAGCTTTCATTGGCTGAAAATTGACTTTGAATTGTAAGCCTTGAAGTCATCTGAACGTGACCGGGTACCAACATAATTTCATAACGTGATGTTTGATAATGATCTGTGTTTTACTTAGAAGGCAGCAGGTCAAGAGTTGTACATTTTTTTGTGTATGATGCAGTTTCACAAATTAACTGGCATACGACTTATTTATAACTAGCTTTATGTTAAGGTTGTTAACAACTGTTTGTGTCTCAGTCAACCTTTTCTTCTTTAGTTGCATTCAAATTATAATCAAATGCTTTAAAACCAATAGTGTTTATTGAGTTTTTATTGGGGTGGTTTTCAGTAAACAATGATCTCATGTGTTCGGACTCAGTTAGCCGTTTGCATTTATGCATAACTGTAACACTTACTTACGTTACTTACAGTGAAAAGAAAGGAACAAACGTAAAATGCATATCTTTGTAAATTTATTGTAACAAATCGTTCCAATGAACTTAAAATAAAAATCGTACAACTAATCATCAACATGACAATACAGCGAAATTTGTTGTCATTTTGTGTCACAAAACTCGAGATTTGTAGTCTCGCTAGCACTTCACATAAAACATCACAAGACAAGATTGGAGAATCGTAAATATAACAGCAGTTCTACCATTGATAAATGACATGAAAATAATAGCACAAAATTAAAATGCACGGAGAGTTTTTTTTTATATATATTACAGTAAAAGTAAAAGGGAATGGATGGATTTTTAGATTGTCCATTAAAGATCAATACCTATATATACACATCTTCTTGAGGTCATGAGACATCAAATGCGTAGGTTTAAAGCTTGTGCCATTTTGCAATGTTCATCACTGTCTTGGAATTTCGCCTTCTTTAAAGGTACACTCGTCACACTGACGAGAGGCTAGCATTTTACATGAAAAATTGTGGAGAGCGTCATGTGCTTCTGTAATTAAAAAAAGGCTTATTATACTTCAATAATAAGTAGATCATTTCAGAACAGAAAGATTCTCATGGACAAAATTGCAAGGAAATACTACTTACTGAATTTGTTTTAAAAACACTGTCATAGACAGGGCTCATGTACGTATATATTAGGAAAGGATATAACAGAATAAAGAATATATATATATAACTTAATATAAATATATATATATATATAGAATGAATTCACTTAAACAGACAAATAGAACATTACTTTAGACGAAATGCTGCTCATTACAGGTAATAATATTTAAGTCAATCGATTTATTACGATTTAAAATTACCTTTCAATTTTTGTTGCAGAGAAAACCGCACTTGTCGTTCCTGCTCAAGTTCACTTGTCAGCGTATCTGGAAAAAAGAGATTCGAGAAATTATCACTGTAAAGAAAAGGTAGCGAGACATTATTAAGCATAGCTTCTGGTGGATGGGAGGACATCCTCTTGATATTGGTAACGAATACACTAATTTATCGAATAATGTTACATGAAATAATCATTCTCAGGTATTGTTTCCGCAGTGATCGTTCCATATTATGTATGACATTGAAGCCGAAGACACTTACTTTTCCGCAACATCTCATCTCATTGTCGTTGTAGTTTTAATAAGTCTCCATGTCTGTTTTCATAATTTGCCCTATCTTAATCTATTTTGATTTTGGGATAATATTCTGTTGACATGTAGATATTATCTTTGTTGTTGTTAGGTTTTTGATTTACAACTGTGTTATAAATGCCAGTTTATTATTTGTTATTGATGGAATTTATTGACAAATAAATTAACTTTGCTCTTTACAATTACACCTACCTTGAAAATGTTTAGATGATATATGGTTTCTTAATTAGCATGTGGTGGAATTATTTATGAATGAAGGGAAAACAAAATCTCTAACTAGGTCGTGTTTAACTTAAACTGAGTCGTGAATTAATAACAAAAGGACGTGGTTCATTTGAAGATTATGCTCGAAGCAAGACATATCGATGAAAATCGAACTTGCCATGCTCGGAGTGCTCTTTTAATGTCATTAGATGTCGAAAGAAAGGTTGAAAACAGTTTTCTTACATAAACGTGTTTTAATGCGATTTAATCTATCGGCTCGTTCGTTATGATTGCGAATTTAGATCAAAGACAATCATTTAAGACTTCTGTTATGCATTTTTTTCCATCAACACGAGTTTGTAATCTGTGTTCAAATAATTGTTGATCGCTTTTTATGAAATGCCTGACTTACTCCGTATTATTTACAGCGGAAATTTATCTTATTGCAAGATTTTCCTTTTCCTTTCCTTAGAAAAAATAATGATAATGGGTTTGATATATAACAGTTGGATCCAATACTTCTAAATTCATAAAAGTCTATCAATATGGTTCCCAGAATATGATACCCAAATCCGCAAGGGTCCTTTGTGATAGTTTAATTCTGGCATTTTATTTGTTCTCTATTTAGAAAATAAATAATAATTTCCCAGTATTATGTATGAATATAAACATTGCAATAAGCAAATCACCGGTACATATGTAAAATAATAATAATAATAATAATAAATTCCAAAGACTCTGGATTTCGTTCGATTGTAATATTATCTCGTCAGAAGTCCATGATATTTAAAAACTCTTGACCAATGGTCTGTTCCATATTGTCGGACCTATTTCGCACTATCTAAAGATGGAAATAGATGTTTTAACTCACCTCTAACTATTTGTAGTTGTTGTGTTATTTCATCCCTGTAGTTATGTTCTCTGTTAACCTCTTCTTTAAATGTTTCTGTAAATAAATAAGTGTAAAAAATCGATTCAGATGTTTGACATCGATGCGAACAAGGTGTCTCATCTATCATATATGAAAGGTTTTAGATATGGTTCAATTGAATTGCTAATCCGTCTGTTTTCCAAAAATGACAACATCTTATCTCATAAGAGATCAATTTATGTTTATGGTCCAACACATATACGCCATATACAAACATGGTTAATAGCTGAAATTTAAATAATGAATGACAGTAAAGGAATTATGTCTCGTTATGGACTGACAAGTGTTTGTTATGCACAATTTAACTCAAAACTTATCGTCATGGGCATTACAAAAATAGACGTGAAAGTTTTTGGTTTCAGTAACATATTGTAAATACTGCCTTGTATTATACAGTACTATTGCAATGGAATAATAAAGGTGACATTTTCACTTTTTCGTGTGTTTGTGTACCTTTGTGAAATAATGTGTTATATTCAATATTACAAAATTCTTTTGTTGATCCATTTGTCGTGTCATTTTTATATCATCATTAAAAATAAAATACCTTTCATTAGCTCAATATCTTTTTCTATTTTTCTTCTTGTATCGATCTCTTTCCGTAACTTCATCTGCAGTTCTTCTACAAAAAAATGTTTTAATCGTTTGAATTCAATAGCTAGATGTATGTCAAGACAGTGGCCAAACCTATATTTAAACATTGTAACAATTGATTAATCTTTTCGTATCTGTTTAATTATAATTGATTTTCACCAATCAAAATATGCTATTAACGTTGCAAATGACTTAAATCAATAAATCACATTCAAAGACATGTATAAAATATTAATATCGGAAAATTTTTATGGCGATAAATGAAAAATTAGCATTTCCGACGACAAAGACAAAATAATGCAATTCGATGCACGTTATATGATATTAATTTTCCGGTGTGACAGTTGAACGGATCCGGCGTTTCCTGAATATCATAATAAAGGTACAATATTTTCAGTCCGAGGAGACAAACCATTTAACCAATTTACCTTTAGATAGATTGATATCGTCAGCTGCCTTCTCTGTATGGTCGGCCTCACCGTCTGTGAAATCAAATGTGTAATTAATAATCCAAACTGAATATGTCGATAAATCAAGCAGCTACTGGTCAACAAAGCGTGTAATAAATAAGCGGAACGCAGTTTTATGCTCTAGCTGACACAGCACGTTTGGGGAGAGGTTTGAAATAACCTTTGATGTTAAAGGGCATATGTAATATGATCTGAAGTTTTATAGTCCGTATTTCAATGTTAACATTATCTCACATTTAATTAGGTATGTGTTTTGTAAGTACGACAAAGATAAAGGTAATTAATAATTTCTTCAGCGTTAATAAATGTCATAGGACATTGGAATGGCCACAGGTAAAGGACACATACAGTAGTTGTAATAATGGGAACATGAACCTAGCCAGAAAGTGAACCAGTAGTTCAAATCTTAATCGTTCCCTTAACGTCTAGTGACCGTTTCACCCAGCCATGTAATATTAAAGTTCTCGATTATTGAATAATATATATAAATGACGAAAGCGGTGACTGTTCCCTTCAGCTCGGCATAACGCGTCTACATCATCAATACTTGATAAGGTGAGTGATTAAATGGCACACATAGGCTAAATTAAAAGGTGGATTATATTAAATTACTGTTACAAATCTCACAATTCAAGGTTGGCATAGAGTGGTTAATAATTGAAGCGGATGAGTTTAATAATAAGTGTATGATTAAAATGAGTAAAATAAAGCCTGTATAGGAACACTACCAACATTATGCTGAATACAACAAAATACCTGTAGGTCTATTTCAATCATAATAACAAATATATATATAGGTGTTAGACGTTCTATATTATAACCAATTGCATGCGGTATGGAAGAAATATAAATGTACCATTGAAATTTTTGTCTGCCTCAAATGTCGGTTCGTCTCGATTCTGACAAAGCTCATTGCTGTTTTTTGTCGTAACGTCATCTGCAATCCAAACGAAGATATATTGAGTAATCGGGGAACATCTGTTTACTTGACTATATGTGAACACAGCAAAGACGCCGTTGTGCATACAAACACTATAAGAAAATATCAACATGTGAAAATAGTCATAATCCAAACTTTTGACCTGCTATATAACATGACAGAGATGGTTGCTGCTGCGTGATTTAGTCATCAATTTTTTCTATAAATAAAGTTATCATGTATCGATTTGTTAAAGACAAAAGATTGGAGAACAGTGAGACAACACATACACATAAAACTCACCTTCGGCCGAGGGTTCCTGATTATCCTGCAAAACGTAATATCATATTTAACTGATTCGTTGTTCTCTTAAATTGTGATAGTTACAGTGTTGCGGTAATGTTTTATCAACAACAAGGAAAGAGAAAATAAAAACAAAACATTGGTAAATTAAAATATTACAACTCGATGAATTTTAAGACTATGAACTTGCATGCTATGGTTCCACTAAACATTCACGGTGTATTTTACAAATATCTGGGAGAAAAATGTCTTACCTTCCTGTCCTCCGGTGTTTCTTTAGTAATTGTGAACTCTGGTGAGTACACAATGCCATTGCTTTTCTCACTGTATCTAGAACCAGCAGGGCTACAGACATTATCAACTTCCTCGCTGCTAGTATCGTGCTGTAGGTCTTCTTTGTCTTCATTTCTTCCCTCATCAGTGATATCAATTTCATCGTCTGAATCGTCGTCGTCGTCTCTATCACTATTTCTAGCACTATCAAGTTGATCATCAGGTTTTTTCACCAACCTGAAGGCAGAGAACCTCTCTCCATCCGAATTGTTATATGAAGGACTATGATCTGGAGACGAAAGGTCATTGTCATTACCATTATCATACATATCAACCACGTCTTGATTGTTGATATTCTTAAAAGGGTACATAGCGCCCCTGATACCATTGCGGTGATGGGCGCTCATCTGAGAGTTCCACAACATGTTATAAGTAGGCAGAACCCCGTGTATACCCCATGAGGTACTTTGTAAAGAGGCTGCCTTTGTGGTATCAATGCCACTTTCTTTATTGAATGGTAAACCCAAGCTAAAAGGGGGTGAATGGTTTAGCTGACCAAACTGATATGGTTTCCCTGGCAGCGACAGCAGTGGAAAGGGTGAATATGGAGACGGATACATCGGTTTGTTTACAACACAGTCGTCAAGTCGAAGTCGAGTTTTCTTTTCTGACGGCTCTAACTTTGAGGGTAAAACACGACTCGAGCTTCCATGGCTACTTGACATGACTCGCTTCCGGTTTCCGCCATTAAACATAGCCTTTACATCTTCCCATGCACAGGTTATATCGTCCTTTTCACATGGATCGCAAAGTTTCAGGTGGCGTCTCCATGAATTAAAGTTAGCAGCATCAGGGTGATTATATTTAGAATCGGGTGTGCGATGAAAGTGAAATATGAATTTATTCGGGGAGAAGTATGCATTACAAACAACACACTTGATGCATTTTGCTCTTGAGCTATTGTATCGTGATGGCTCAAACTGGCCTGTGCAACCCCAACCACACTCGTGTTTTACGTCGAAACGAAAGTTTTCGGGTAACTTTGGGGGTGAATTGTCTTCCAAAAAAGATTTGACCAACCTTTCCGCCTCTCTCAGTGTGATCATACCACAGCGACGGGAAGATATGGGCATCGCCCCAGCCCTCCTCAGGATTTCAAGTTGTACGGGTGTACATTGTACACAAGTGATACCCAAAGCCACGCGCCTATTATGTATTTCATTATAACTGTAATTCTTAAGCAGAGTGTTACTAATCTGGGCGAGACAAAGTCTTTCTTTTTGGTCGATGAAGAGGGATACAATGGGAACACCCTGGAGAATGACACTGCCTACGTGATTTTGACGAACGTATGTCCCGTTTGCCAGTCGCAAATGTGTCTGTGCGAGAACTTCGGGGAGAAGAGACGACATATCAGCATTGTCTTTGTCCATAGTTGTAGTATTACTGCTAATATCCTCCGAAATCAGTGGTGATCCGTCTCTGCTAGAGTCATTCTGAAAAATACAATATTTAGACACACGAACTACTAAAGGCTCAAGAAGTTTTGTAACAAGGTCGATACTTGTTTAGCTGTTCATCTATGTAAGCATTCACATATGCAGTATTACTGGGGAAAATCAAAACGAAATGTCAGTTCGCCGAAGTTCATATGATGTTAAAGCTTTGTTTTCTTTAATCATAAATAAATTGGTTTCACCTCATATACAAATGTAGTCCCAGACGAAACGTAGTTCTGAATATTTCCAGTATCATACTGATCACCTCACGTTTAATGTCGTCTTTTACCTGTAGTTAATTTGAGTGTGCATGACTCTACATGTTCCTCTCTATGATAAATTACTATGACATAACAATATGCATTCATATTTTATACGTTTATAATAACTTCCTGTCACAACCATGCTATACACCATATTAGATATCACAACATCTTTTATAACGTTGTTGTGTTTGTGGTTGAATAATTATCGATGTCGCTACTAAAGAAATTGAAACATTTTCTAGTTTTAAAATGAATAAAGTGTCTTTATAAAATTTTGATTAAAAAGAAACACTATCAATCAACTATTTAGTGAAAACAGAAGTTAATTAAGACTAGAAGAAAGTAAAAACATAATTATTATTTAATGGTGTTTTTAAAAAATACTATTCCTTAATGGAAAATCGTTATGTTTACACAAGACTCGTTTAAAGAAAATTTACGCCATACATCAAGAGCATAGACAACGCTATAGTTTTACCGAGAGAGCAACGATACTCTTTCATTTGGAATGAAAATGATTTGCTTGCGTATCTAATCGATATTTTGCCGATATGAATATGTGCTATCCGATCCATCGGCAGTAAATGATTTCCAGCAAATAACGGTAGAGTTGATGTTGAAATAAGAGATGTTTTGGGTGGTTTTAGATTTTATTAACAAAGGAAATGGTGATGACTGGTATGAATAAAGATTGATATTGCTTCCGTATTAATAACAGCAGACGTCCGGCACTAATACCACTGATTTATGATGATTTGAATACAATATTTTCTCGCGGTGTATTTAATGAAAGAGAAACCTGTGAATCTCTGGCTAATTTTGTAAACTTAATCAACTCCATTTTCACAGACATATGGTCTAGTTCATCTTATAGGAGAAAGTCTAACCTTTTCTGTCAGTATTAAGAAAGACAACAATAACCAAAGGTTCATCAAACATTGCAATAGCATACCGCCATTTACCTGTGTCACGGTATGGAAGCAGCGTTAGCTATCCATATGTCCCGTCACCTATCAATTACTGCGCGCCTCTCTGCATCTTATTTCAAAGAAACGGTCGGTGGTATCTTCAACAATATGTTCTCAGAGAGGAGTTAATCACCGATTAAAGTTTCTGGGACGGTGATCAATAGATAATGATACATTAGTTGATATTTATATTACACTGGATATCTAATTACCTATTGAATATTTTACAATTAATATTTTTTTTGTGTTTGACTCTTTCCTAATTTCAGACATACTTTTTAAACCTGACGTTGTCCGATATTTATTACAAAAATAAACGTTTTCATTTTTATGATGCAGACTGAAGCTGATGAAAATATAATTATTTAATTGCGATATGCAATATCTTGTTTCAAGCTACAAGTTAATTAACGGGTGTGGTACTGCTGTGTGCATTGCCAGTTGCTCATAGGTAATTTTATCTGCTGAATCTAAAAGTTAATTGAAAGCGGCAGTCTTTGACATCAAATTTCTTGGGAGTCATAAACACAAACGACTCCTCTGATGATTGAAATAATTTTCAATACAACCTTGTACCTAGCTCACCGATATGTTTATGTATCATCAAAAGACCGATGGCATGCTAATAATTGTTTATTTGCATGACCATAAGAAACTTAAAGAATAATTAAAAGTGAACACCGCCATCTTGGCTTTATTTTCCTTTATTTCACGATCAAGAATCATGAATATTAACAGTTGATATTTTAAACGGATATTGTTCATTCGACATGATTCATTATGAACGAAATGGCATATCTCTCTGATAAAATCACTCTGAGGTAAATAATGTGTTAAACAGTGAAAAAAATCGATCAGACTCAAGCGTGTTTTTACTACTAATTTGGATTTTTATGTAAAAGTAGAAGCTACAAAGTTTACAATTAATATATATTTGAAAAGAGCAAATACGTTTTAACTAAAAAAAATATGCATTTAAGTTTGCGCACTAGTATTTGAAAACTGGTAAAAATTAATTGTCTTTTTTTTCAACTTTAACACATTTTTACTGGCATGACTGTAACTTTTAAGAAAATAACAATTAATGGTGCAAAACCGCTGATACCGGAGAATAATCGAAGATCTCATAATATATAAATTCTATAGGAAACGTTTTTATTCATATGATTTTTGTCTTCCTGTATATTTCATTCGGAAAACGACATTAGCGATATATAATGTGTAGGATATGTCAATGTTTTAATAATGAAACCCGAAGTGGATTTACACGGAGATTACAATGATAACGGAAAGATTAATGGAAACATCATGTTTTAGCCTACTCGCTTAACATCACTGACGAGTTGTAGAAGGATGAAACAGCTGCTTTATGCAGTTTAAAACTGTACATTTGTATAAAAATGTGCTGTTTATTTTGTATAAACTTGAAAACATTTCTGTCTGAATACCGTTTAATTACTCTGTCCGCTGCTTCATTCTAAATGTATTAATGACAATATTTAGTTAACACTCGGTATATTGATATATTTAAATACATATATAAGATTAAGTGGCAGATTATGTACAAGTCAATCTTACAGAATCAAACAACTTCACATAAGTCATAAAACATACTTTCCGTCAATAAAAATTCAATAGCAAAGCATTTTAACTTTTATTACAATTATTACCTAATGCCAGTTTAGAGATACATTCACCATGAAACCTTAAACATAACTTAATTCAGTGGTAACAGTGCTGTATAAGAAGATGATATTGCCCTTTCCATCAAATACAGTAATAACAAAATGACACGTTGACATTAATCAACACAAGAAACAGGTCTGAATAAATCCATCCCATACAGATTAGCTTAAGTTAAATCAAATAAATACAAAATCATCGACATGTGACACATTTATTACTTACCATGATTGTGACCATAATTCGAAAACGTATTCACAGAGGAAAGTTCATGCCAGTTTTTATAAAAATGTAATCTTTCTTTTCAGAAATCAAACAGAACGTGTCATCTTCAGTTAGAGTGATGATAGATGATTTTATACACCACTTAATAGTTGAGCCCAACGCTGTATCTGATGCTGCTCCTATCACTGGCCTAGTGACAATGACGGTCCATTTAGCATAACTGTCACATATATGTGTTGACAACAAGGTACAATTAATGATGAACACTTTAATTCTGACATATGGCAGACGCACAACTTTGTTTCTTTGGAAAATTATGCATTGTAATATTCAACGAGCAATGAAAAATTGTATGATTGTTGGAGGAAGCGAGGATAGATGCGGCACAGGAGGCGTGTTACAATTGATCGAAGATACAAGAAGCTATCTCATTGGTCTATTCACCGCAACAAATTGCTTCTCTGAACCAGTCATGCGCGACCACACTAGACTGACAGCAAACGTCACCGCTCTTTCATTCCAAATATTGTATTGAAATCCCCAATGTAATTCAATTTGTCTACTGACAGGATCGGAAATAATTTTGTGTTCCTTTTTACATTTTCAACACAATTCAACTTCGTTTAATATTCAAGAACCAACATAGCCGGACTTCTTTTCGGAATTCAAACTATTTTACAGGCATGTTATATATGGTTAAATAACCAGGTAATCAATGAAATATTGTTCCAGTACTTAAATGATATTGTACTTTTTTAATCAACCCCTTCGACAAGTATGACTGCAGTTGAACTTCCGACATTTGTCTTCTATTTCTAGCAAACAATATTTCTAACAAACTATTCAAAGTTTTATTACAACTGTATTTATGCTACACTCTTTTTCTGTCACTCATTACAAGTTTTAGTGTCACAGTTTGACCTTTTGTGTTAAGTATGTGTATGTGTGTTTTTCTTGTGTTTTATTTGTTGATGATAGACAAGTAATTGACATGATATAGCTCCCTCCGTTCTTTGTTGATATCCCTGTTGTTACAAAAACAATTTACCTGCATTTACAACATTCTTTTACCGTAATAAGTTTCCAGTGCTTCACAACTGAGGTAAATGTCATTTATTTTCAAGAGAGAGGTTTATATATTCATTGTGCCTATATGGACTTGTTTTATAGCCTAATTTAGCGATTGTTAAAACCTAATCCAAATAATATATTAATAAACAAATACGAAACGTTTTTGTTATATTGTAATTACATGCACTGTAATCAATTATTTGCGGTCTATTTAATTATGATAGGCTACTTGTCGCAAACGTCTCATCTGTTGCCAAATATTGTTTGGTGGTTGCATTGATTACATGTCTTCATGATGTAAGATAATGCTTGTATCTCCTTTTCTTTTATGTTCTTTTCCTTTGTTTTCTGCTTCCGTGAAAAACGAAATTAATTATATTCTTATCTGTCACAGATGTTTACAATAATATAACATTTTGATGATATAAAGAGAATTCATTGTCCGTTCTGATGTACATGTGATTAGAATTAAGTACTGACTTAATGTGTTCATTCATTGATACCTAGTTATGAAGCTGGTGTTAATCAGTGAATATATAGACCTATCATAAATTGAATATTTGTTTACTTTTTCACACTCCTGAAAATAACATTATGTAATAGCTTTGATACATGTTGTAGTTGTTTAAAATTACTCCGTTTATCAGCGATTGATAAATGTGATAACTAAACAATATATGAAACGTTGAACGATAACACCGATAAAAGCGTGACCTGGCTTGTTTACCAAATCATTAAAATTCTCATTGCAATTTATACAAAAAAAAATGTAAAATTTTTCAGCATGAAATATTGGATGGTATATAAATGAGATTTATATACTTGTTTTAAATTACTTATTTTGGTATAGTACTACCAAAAAATATACGAAAGAAAGTATAGATTTTATCGATGCATATCATACCAATTGTTTTATACGTGATGTGCATATAAAACTTTACTTTTGGTTGTTTATTTTTTATATATCAAGTAGTAAACCATTTTATTCATTCAGGGTACTTAAAATGTTTAGAAAACTTTCCTTGAAAATCATACTATATATATTTAGTATAGAAATCAAAATATTAAAAATGTCTGTTCATAAGTGGTCTATTTTCGAAAGTAATATTGAACCTAGAAGCTATCATCATTCAATAATTGCTATATACCACATGACATTTTTACTGGAAAACTGGATTCCCCCCCCCCTTATTTTCTGATATAGCGTTAGGAAGATTAATTCATTTTTGTGAATAATCATGTATATATCATCTGACTGCTAAGAATTTGGAAATGAAGGCAGATATCTATCGTATAGGTATATCTCTTCTGTCACAGATGTACGTAACTATGTTGAAAGAAATGGCGCCATCCACAAATGAGCCGAAAAATACTGATAAAAATAATTTAGTTTAATTCTGAATGCCATTTGCTAAAACTCATGAATTATTTGTCTGTTTTCAAAGACACGTTTTAATGTTCCCTTTTGGTTTACAGTAATTATTCCCTTTCAAGAGTATTTTTCCTGTATTTCTATCATTGGCGGGAAAACAAGTTTTGCATATTTCATGACTTTTAATGGTAGAGTTCTGCAAAGTAATTCATTGTCAGGACACGATTACCAATATGCTTCTACTAAAATGAGGCACACGAACACTGGCTGCTGCAAATAAATGGAATTCACAAACGCGTAACGGGCTGGCTTTTTTTTTACCTGTGCACCTCATCCGCATTGTACTCTCTGCTCGAGCTAAATATTCACACCTGTTAAACCAATTAGAATCGTTTATCTTTGTGAGCAATCTTTCTATTTACCGTTTTCGGCTGGAAGAGCGGGAATGTTCAACGATATAGCCTGCGGGAAAAAAGTCAAAAGATTAAAATAAAGAATATTAGAAAAACAATTATGGAATTCAAATACTTTTTACATATGTATTTACTGCACGGAAAACTCAGTTCAACAGAAAAGGTTTGTTCGCATAGTTCAGATAACAGTAGTAGTATGTAAATCCTTCTTTACACCAAAGGCTACATTAACATTAACAATTTGTATCTGAACTTGAAAAAAATAGCATGTATCATGTAGCAATGATTTTAATGCAAATATAATAATGTTAACTACGTCTGTATTATACTTGTAAACAAGAAATGGAATTATCATTAAGGGTCAACTAAATAGGTCAAATACCATCACATTGTAAAAAGTTGAGTTCCAGTCGTGTTAATACACACAACTACAATGATATTTCCGCGTCAATACTAGCATTGATAGTATGACGTATAACGATGTCAAAATGTATATTAAAGGTGAAATGATGGACCATTGTCAAATGAACATGTATTGTTATCAGTATATATGCATTACTATAGAGTCAAAAGCACAGGCAGAATAATACCATCATCATACACACAGTGAAAATGTAACCCTGTCAATCACAAAAAACATAATATGCTTCACTTGAACAATATCATCTCCATCATTCTCGAATCTGTTTGTAGGACAATATTAATTAATAATTTGTTTTAAATGCCATTTATGATATGACTTTTATTAATCATTTTATGAATCCATCATATATCTTTTTCGCTAATTGTTTATTTGTCAAACGCTAAAATTTCTATGTTCATACCTTTCAAACTAAACAAATCAGTTATGTTAGAGTATGTTGCCATAAAAAAAGAGTTAACGGAAAATAAATCACCTCAATAGTTTAGAATGCTTTTAATAAAAAAAAGAAATGACGTATTATTGATTCGATTCTAAATCTATGCATGTGTATTTCACCTGACAATACTTGTGCAACACACAATACACCTACTGAACCCTTCCTAAATCGAGGATTGTTATTTGTGGCCATTCGTACCGATATATCAATCAAGATGATGGTGTCCCGACTTTAATCGTCTTTTCTTAAATAAGCAATATGTTTTAATTGCTGTTGTTATTG
The DNA here is from genome assembly GCF_031769215.1 of Ylistrum balloti. Lineage (NCBI taxonomy): Eukaryota > Metazoa > Mollusca > Bivalvia > Pectinida > Pectinidae > Ylistrum > Ylistrum balloti. The sequence goes on along the minus strand of NW_026782097.1, from coordinate 2,515,411 downwards.
TTACCGCGAACCATCACAGAATCTTTTCCTATCATCAGTTATATTCTGACGCTAAGAGGATTTTCTTCGCTGAATAGCGGCACAGGTAAACCTGTATAAGTGGGTCAAAAGCCGGTTTTGTTGAAAACCTGTTCCTATTCAGTGAAGCTTTTAACGATGTGTCGATGAAACATAATGTATTAAATTTGCCTATTCTTAATAAAGAGAATTTCTATACAAAAGTAGCTCACGCGCAATGACAGTCAGATTAGACATATGACAGCTGAATTAATCAAGAAAGGGCAATTCTGTTTTCCGGAACATGGTTGTATTGAAGCAGGATTTTCCATCTGGTCTGCTATTGGTTATTTTGTGGTATTTGTTCTAACCCCACTTGGGTCGAAGTCTTCTAGATGTCACCCGCTATATCCAAAAAAGACAGCTATAATCTGTGTATTTTCTATGCGAATTAACCATCATTAGACGAACGTTGCAGGATATTGCATTTTGTCTGGATAACTACAATGGAGTGTATGTAGCTCTATATTGAATTCACTATTATGTATTGCACCACATTTTAGTGATTTGAACAGTGACACTAATTGATCAAATCACTGTAGATATATCTTTAAACAATACATGAAGAATACTGCATGAAAAAACCATTTCAGTTTATTATTTTCTAACATAAATACAAAAAATTCTCTTATCTATTCTAATTGAGTTATGAATTATAAATTTAAATTATAAAAAAAAAAATAGAAACGAAATATTCATGTAATGATTTCGTGTTTTATGACGCATGTATCATTTGAAATTATCATAATTTTTTAACCTATATCTTCATTCATATATGCAATGGTAAACTGTGAATGTAACTATGTATAACCCCCAACGTATTCTGGCACTCCATCCACCATTAATATTTAATAGAGGCTCGCTTGTGATCTGTGAATGGCCAGGTTCTTTTCTAGTGTGTAATATCTGACTAACAAAGCTGATATTAAAGGAATAGTCATCAAATTAAAGTACATGTCAATTAAAACAAAATCACTCATAGTGTTGCTAGTAATGCTATGGAATTATACAGTTTCCGTATCTTCAAATAAGCCCTTACACAAATTTCTGATAAAGTAGATATTACTATGTTAGCGTATGGTTTCTCGTCCGAACATACTGTTTTTACGATAGTTCATGATAGAAATCAAATCTTTCCAGACCGCTGTATACCCTCCAGTCAAATGTGTTTAAGTTATTTGCCTTACGGAACAACACCTAGCAGTCCCTGCAGTTTCCTCACGATATTTAATCTATCATGATTAAGTTATTGTTCATTAGAAATGTTTTATAATGTTCACATTTCATCAAGTCTTAGAGAATTATTCATTGTCGATCTTTTATATTCTTATATTTTTTATTATTATGTACATATTTTGAAGAAGACAAAAGTTTCACATTGACTTTACGTTGTCATGGTTGACTTTGTCGTGCGTCTCGCCTTTATTGTGCACTAAAGCGTGTCGTTGTCTAACAAATGGAAATGTCGCCACTGAATAGCTTTCTTGCACACCTGAATGACCAGAAGTGAAATGTGTTTATCTCTTAAATATCAGCTGATACTGGTAATTATTGTACCGTTAGAATAGCATTAGTTTTCACAGTGCTGAGAGGCGTGCGTCGCAGAGCCATAAAAAATGCATGAGCGACAGAGATGTGTCCGCGAGCTCGGGACCCGACAGACTGATTGTGCGTATGACATCTAGTATCATTTGCATAAAAACCTATATGATTACAGAACTAAACATGTGTCGAGAACTCAAAAGAAATTTTTTGTCTAAAAATATTTTAATCAGCTCAGCTTAACAAAAATTGATGAGAATATCCGTTCGTTATAACTGCATATAATTTTATGAAGAACACAAATATCAGTATGATATGAAACATTCTTTAATAAATAGAACAAAACGAACTATTTAAGTAAAATGAAAATTTCTTCTTCCGCGAAAGAGAGAGACTCATACATGCTTTGTTCATTGATGGAGGTAAGATGTTTACCATTCAATGGTGTTTCTGCAGGTGATCTCACGAAATTATTATTAAAATTGATCACATATTATCATCGATTTTTTTTAATACTAAGAACATATTGATGATATTTTCCCGATTCATCTTGTTTTCCCTTATACGATGTAATGCTAGTAGCAAACCGAAATCTATAGGAGATCTGAATATTTCATTGTGACAAACAACACTGCTGCGCTAACGAGCTGATACATTCTCAAAGCAGCAATCACTTTGGTTTGCGGTGACTGTGATGACAGGGATTTCAATTGTTAGGATTAATTTGAGCTCATACTCTCTTAGTGGAAATCTCGGAAATACCAAAATTGTGGTATTATTGAAAGTCTGTAATTATACTCAATTATACCGGAATGATGGAGGGAGCGGGGAATAAATTGTTGTTTTGAATGGCGTTTGGAGGTGATCCCATATGTTGAAGTGTAAAAGTCTCCGGCAGTCCTGAATGCTTGACGTAAAATCAACGGCGATTACCGTTCCGTTTTAACAAGGGAATGACAATAGTCGCAAGACGAAAAAAGGCCTGAAGGGAAACATCCTTCCGGAAACTTGCTTGAAGTACCATCCTAATTTCACGCTAGCCGTGAGGAAATTGATTTTGTAAAATATAATTGGCCTATCTCTCCCTTATTTACAATTTTAAACACAAATGTGAGGAAATGAGCAACGTCTATGATAACATCGTATGATAACTCTTTGTATTAATCGAAAAATGTGATCTCTAAAATTTGATACGGCATATTCCGTATTGAAGTATCTATATGGCGATAATTACTTAATCACAACGCACTTCAAATTATACAATCACATAATATTTTGGCAGGCTGTTCTATAGGCTTACCTGGTACAATACTGTGGTGTATGTGGAACCGACACATGTCACAGAGAGCTATTGTAACGGGTATAGAGCAAGCATATAAATGCAGAGAATTTATATGATATTGTTGAAGACTTTTCCTCTCTCTTTGTAGAATAATCTGCAAAATAATGCAAACTTTGCAACTCAGAATGCTTTTTAAAATTTGTTTAACACCATAAATAGTTTGAATGGCTTGAGATAATGAAAAATAAAACACATTTTCTTGTACGTCGCAATAGCCTGTAAAATATTACATTATATTTATCATTATTATTATTGATACATTAAACATAAGCAATCAAATACATGTTTTCATATAATGTTTCCTACTATTACTTGGTTAGTACAAATGTTACATTTTTCAATCCCTTCCTGGTTCACCTCGAATTTTGACTTCGTGCCATTGTGATGTCTTAGATGAGAATAGAAAGTATCTTTTTTCTGAATGTGTTGCAAACTACGTGAATCCGTTTCTTTTTAAGAATATCTGCCACAACTCGATAGAAGCTGGCTAAATTTTTTTTTTTAACTTCGTAACAGGTTTTATCAATTTTACATCAAATTAAACCCACGGAATATATTTTTATTCTTTAAATTGAATTTTACACACATATTTATTTTTATATTGATGAGATATGTACGTCTACCAACACAGACGTCATGTACCTATACTTTAACATAAATAATCAATACGAATGGTTTATACCAAAGACACACAAGTGAATATCAACATTAAGTACAAACTAAGATCTGATTCAATAGAGCCAAACAAAGAAATAAACTGCAACATACCGCTGTAGGACTCGTCACTGATACTAAGGGCCTAAATGTTAAATCTATGTGGAGACTGAGGAAAATCTAAAGTCATCGAAGTTATGTTAAAAAGAAACGCATTGGAAGAGATATCAAAATTAATTTGGCTTGTAAATTATATGTATCCTTTGGCAGGGATATCTACCTGTTTATGCGTATGTCAGATATATAACATTTGGAAAGGATATTTAAGTGTTTTTTCTATATTTTTGTTTTATTTACCATATGGAAAGGCTATCTTAATATAGTTTTATGTTAAAAAGAGCGTTATGAAGGAATATATAAATCTTTTGAATCTTATATGTGACATTTGGAATTCATAACTTATTTTTTTTCCATTTGTCAAATAAATAACGCTTGGTAGAGATTTCTGAATGTTTTTACCACGTCGTTCTTTTTGTGTCATTTAAATAACATTTAGAAGGGATAGTTAACATGTCTTTTTTATAACATTTCTGAGCGATATATATATATATATATGTTTTTGCTATATGTGTTATATGTAATGTTTGGGAGGAGTATATAAATGATTTAGTCTCGAGTCTTAAAGTACCATTTTTAACTGATATGTGTATGTTTTTCCATTATGAAATGTTTCTGTCATTTGTGTTCGTGCTATAATATATTGTCAGTAGCCTCAGACTTCTTTAGAGTTAAGGTAGAGCATACAAGAGGCATGTTAGTATGTTTACCTTCTTTTATTTTTAATGTAACATTTTAACATCATAATCTATGAAATATTGGAGACGCTTATCCTTCTGCAACATCGTATATCCTCTCCGTGTTCATTTTCAATTGTCGCCACGTAAGGCCTCTTGTTTTTATATTTTGCCCTCCTTTACCAAAGTTGAATGTTCAGGTTGTTGGTATAGAGATAAACTAACACAGACTTCACGTACTCATGTTAATTGCACAAAAGACATAAACATAAATAACACCTTTTAATACCAGAGCCGAACAATGAATTAAACTGAATTATACAACTTTAATGGCATTTCAATTATATTGTCTGTCATAGAAATTCTAAGCAAAGGCTACGTTTTCTCATGGAGACAGAAGTGATTTTGTCTTTTTTTTTGTTTCAGTCAATAGAGGATTATTGAACAATATAAATAAATACTTCACAGAAACTCGGATGGATGGGTTGTCGGGTGACTCACTTTTTCTGGGGTCCGATTCCCAGAAATGAATGAGTTTACACTTTTCAATACAAATTGATGATTAAATACAGTAAAATAAAATACTTAATTAAACTGCAACTGATCCGCCCTTCTAGTACTCGTCAATGGTACTGAGGACCGAGATCGTGAACCTTAGGAGACGACCGGGAAAATCCAAAAAAAATATATATATCTAAAATCCTGAATACTCAGAAATCCTTCAAAAAGAACCTGAAATTAATCAATGAAGGTAAGTGAAAAGAGTGTTTAAATTCCAGTGTTCAATAAGATTCTTGTGGAATTGTTTCTGCAGTACAGAATTTGTTCATAGTTGAGTTTCACTTTACACAGATCTATACGTAAATCGATAAAAATACAACTAGGAAATAGCTAAAGCATGTAAAAGTAGCAAGCAATATAACAAACACAAACTCTTACAGAGACAAAGTACAAACATAGACATTGCAATGCTGTGTAGTCATAACAAGAACACGTCATCCATCAGTTTAATGCAACACACGTATGTAAGCACGAAGTAACGTTTAATTGTTATAAGACACACAGAGAATATTCTACCACTCCAGTCATTCCCTTCATCTAGTATGCACATTCATACGACAAAACAAATACAAAAAATCCATCAACCAATTTACAATTGCTAAGTGCGATTGGGAAATGAAGTTTAATTCTCACCTTTAATTACAAATAAAACTATACCCAAAGCAGTCATAACTTTTTTACAATTGGCTTTTACTTGCTAACCATAACTATCAGTACTATTGAAAGGTAATTATAAATTATAATAAAATGGAGTTGCTTCTATTAAAATCGGTGGAGATGGGTACAATTTGATTAAATATTCATACTCAATGCTTAGTCCGATAGAGCAGGTTGACGGTTTATTACATCAATCCGCGGCACGCAAGCCACATAACGTATCCCAATATTGCTTAAAGACAACTTTAAAATGCATCCCAACATCAATTGTCAATAATTTAACGGTGATCAAATTATTCTGTCTCCTCGATTTCATGATATATTTTTGTCGTTGTGCAACTTCCATTTGTCGCTCTTTTTTTTTTAGATTACATTAATGTTATGTAAACATGAAAGGTTTTTTTTCTAAAAGCTCAAAGTAATAATTCACCATGGAATGAGTTTATGAAGTACTCTTCCTAACAGTTAATTGGAATCGAAATGCAAGTTATTGATAGTGAAGGGAAGTATTGCATATATGATGATGAAGAGTATTGTCATTAAAACTTAGTTAAAATAAACAATGAATCAATAGTTATTACTCCATTAGAAAGATAAAATCTACAAATGCATTTGTATAATCATCCATTACCACTACAATAGCCGCTGAACGCGTATTTTGTGAATTTTCACATACTCTGTATGTTGTAAATAAAAGTTTTTTTGCGGGATCTTAAAAAATTGTTTTAAATTGAAATATTGAATTTCTATTCGAAATCTGACCTGGTTTAAACTGTTGTAGGGAAACAGTGTCAGGAAGTACGCGTATGACATGATAAAGACAAGACATTATATTAGGTTTTGAAGGGAAATAGTGTTGGGAAGTCCCCGTAACATGATAAAGACTAGACTTGGTGTTAGGTTTGGTAGGGAAACAGCATCTGGAAGTCCCCGTAACATGATAAAGACTAGACTTTATAATAGGTTTTGAAGGGAAATAGTGTTGGGAAGTCCCCGTTTAACATGATAAAGACCAGACATTATTTTAGCCCAATATCAGCAAATAGTGTTTGAAAGGCTCAGTATAGCATGATAAAGACTAGACATTATATTAGGTTTTATATTGAAACAGTGTCTGGAAGTCCCCGTAACATAATAAAGACTAGACTTTATGATAGGTTTTGTAGGGAAATAACGTCTAGAAGTCCCCGTAACATAATAAAGACTAGACTTGGTGTTAGGATTTATAGGGAAGTAGTGTTGGGAAGTCTCAGTATAACATGATAAAGACTAGACATTATAATAGGTTTTTAAGGGAAACAGTGTCTGGAAGTCCCCGTAACATGATAAAGACTAGACTTCATAATAGGTTTTGAAGGGAAACAGTGTCTGGAATTCCCCGTAACATGATAAAGACTAGCTTTTTATTATGTATTGTAGGGAAATAACGTCTAGAAGTCCCCGTAACATAATAAAGTCTAGACTTGGTGTTAGGTTATATAGGGAAGTAGTGTTGGGAAGTCTCAGTATAACATGATAAAGACTAGACATTATAATATGTTTTGAAGGGAAACAGTGTCTTGAAGTCCCCGCAACATGATAAAGACTAGCTTTTTATTAGGTTTTGAAGGGAACTAGTGTTGGGAAGTCCCCGTAACATCAGAAAGACTAGACTTGGTGTTAGGTTTTATAGGGAAACAGCGTCTGGAAGTCCCGTTACATGATAAAGACTAGACTTTATATCAGGTTTTATAGGGAAACAGCGTCTGGAAGTCCCCGTTACATGACATAATTGTAGGGTCTTCGGCCGTGATATCACAATTCAGTTTTCTCTCTCAATAAATTATGTAAGACTTGTCACCGTGGTACTAAGTACTAAGGCTCTGTACTTTAACCACTGATTTAGGTATCTCTTTGATAACCGTTATCTAACTCATCACATCCTGACGACGCCTAATTATTGATCAACATATTAAATATATCAAAAAGGAATTTTACCCTGAAAACAATTATGTATCGAGTTTCTCATTGTTTTCTTTTTCCACCAGGACATGTAAATGACTAAATCATAAATAAGTTATTTACACTATGTTCTATCTTGAGAAACTTATCAATTATGTACCAGTTTCAACCAATGAATATCATATGTTCATTAGGGATCGCCCATTACACATACCAAGTGGTCCACACCATGAAATAAACTATTTCATGCAGGAATGAAAGGGGTCTTTTTAATGTTTCGTTTTTGAGACACCTGTTATAGTAAACAGTTTTGATAAACAAATACAAACATATGTTTATAGTGAAGCCAGTTTGAACATTTTTTCTTAAAATACGAATGGATAAGTATATTTAGACTTCAGACTAGAGCCATCCCTTATAATACTTATATATGTAAGTATATTTACACTTAAGGCGAGAGCTGTCCCCTGTAATACTAATACATAAGTATATTTACACTCAAGGCGGGAGCTGTCCCCTGTAATACTAATACATAAGTATGTTTACACTCAAGGCGGGAGCTGTCCCCTGTAATACTAATACATAAGTATATTTACACTCAAGGCGGGAGCTGTCCCCTGTAATACTAATACATAAGTATATTTACACTCAAGGCGAGAGCTGTCCCCTGTAATACTAATACATAAGTATATTTACACTTAAGGCGAGAGCTGTCCCCTGTAATACTAATACATAAGTATATTTACACTCAAGGCGGGAGCTGTCCCCTGTAATACTAATACATAAGTATATTTACACTCAAGGCGGGAGCCATCCCTTTCGAGAACCTGATATTATTACTTGGATTGACATGAATTTACATGGCAGGTGATATCGATGAGGCGGATGACGCTTACTCTTCCGGACTACTTGGTCTTATTCTCCCTGTACTTTTTCATGAGTCTCCTTGTAAATCTTTCACTTGCTCATATTTCGCCCAAGCTTGATTGAATTTTTTTGTTTGTTTTGTTTATTTATTTTTGGTTTTCTTTGTGTTTACACCTAGACAATATAGTTAAAAAGGAACTCCTTGAGATAACCCCTGTGGTAAGGCAGGGGACTCCTTGCATTCTTACAATCTTTTGAGAAATCGAACCCTGGTCGATGAGGTCAAAGGCGATTTTTATATATCACGAATCATTTTTACACTTTATATGTCATGATACAGGTATTTTCTATTTTTCTATTTTCTTCTACCTTATGTCGCTATCATTATGCCAACTCCTTGTATCTCTATGTTGACGCTACTCTTTTCCTATATCTGCACAGGTTTCTTCAAATATATATTTGATTAATGGTATCTAAACGTGTTGTGCCATAGGGTTTTGTCACATTCATGACACTTTAGTGTCGTGACCCATGCATTGATCTTTTGGTTGAGTTCTGAAGTAATTTCTTCTTCTCTGTTATCACAAGATATTCAGCGTCAACATTTTCTTCTCATCTTGTGTCCCCAAATCTATCTAAAAAAAAAAAAGAAACTATATCGCACTTCTATGGCCTGCAAAGGTTGTCTTTAATATCATATCCATGTTTCGGGTGACGGTACCATTTATTGTCGATAAGAAACATACTACAGCAAAGGTTATGGTGAATTGTTGCCTTGTGTGTTGACACTATTGTAGAGTTTACGTGTTTACGCTATGGTCACTTGGCCTATTGTATAGGCAATATATCACAGTTGTTTTTTCTGGACACCTGCCCATGTATGTTGACGCTATGGTTCAGTTGTCTTCTGTGTTGACGCTATGACACAGTTGTCTGGTGTGTTGATGCACTCGTGTAATTTGCTCTGTGTGTTGACACTATAGTCCATGTGTCTTGTGTGTTGACAGTGAGTTGCCAATATGGCAGTCTTCTTTTGTATTTTGAAGTTATGGTATGTTTGGCCTTTTACTTTGAGTTCCTCTTTAGTGCAGAGGGTTGATTGTACATCATTTGTTAATTGAGTTTATTGAGGTGAACTTTTATATAAGTTATTTCTCAGTTTTGTTTAAAATCGTTGAACCTCTAAATATATTCTTTGTTCCGTCACATTGTCCAGAGACAGTTGTTAGTGTTTTATGGAACTTTACGACGAGGAAGTGTTAAGCAATTGTAGAAACGTGGGGAGCGATAAGACCAGCTCGATACATGATAGCATACCTGATTTAATTAGGTAATGGTGTGACGGTCATCTCAACAAATCTCATTTCTGCTATTAACTCCACTAAACTTGTTTTAGGTAACCTAATTGATGGTAATAAATTACAACAACCATTTGATGAGGGTAACTACATTAGTCGTGATAACATCGGTAAGATTGTTATTTATTTAATACCTTGCGGCCAACAGAGGTTCATTATGGGACACATGCCAGGAATGGACAGAACGATGGCTGTTTTATAAATCAACGGAGGTGACCTAATCGGAAATGTTTCGAGAGAAAAGATAAAAACATAGATTTGTGCGTTTTACGTTGTTTAATAGAGGGTTTGGCGTGTTAAAGGAATAAATTGATTCAATACTTTAGACAGTTCTGGATTAGGTGTGCTTGATTGGAACTAGAAGGCTGTTTGGCAACTAATTAACGGATGTATTCAATCGACGTGATGTAGTTTATGTTGATGAAATCAATTCTTTCTCCACGGGGATGCTTTGGGTTACGTAGTCTTCTTGTGGTTTTAAACTTTTCTTTTTTTGCTGTCAAAAACGAAATAAATAAATTTGAAAACAGACATTTCTAAAGTATCACATTAATTAATGATAAAAATAGTCAACTAATTAACGTCACACTTAATTTGCGATTCAATTCATATGTTTTATATAACACGTTTTGGATTAAATTAGATTTGTAGTTGAGAAATGATAAAGGTTGAATTTATTAAGCATAATGAAGATTCAGAGATGAGAGCGCTAATACTTAGTTCGACATATTTTTGAAATTTATTTTGATGTTTTACCTTTGTTATAATTTCACATTTTATGTACCAGAAAGTAAAGACCCGTGTAACATTGAAAGTTATTTACATGTCATCAAACGTTTTAGGATGCTTTTAAACTCCTGATAAACATTTTTGGTTAAAAAAGATAAACATTATGCAAGGATAAATTCTGATTTACTATAATCCGTCACACTTTCTAATTCTACGGATTTTGACAAACATGGTATGATCTAGCTCCGTGACTTTCAATTATCATTACTATATTATTGGCTCCAGAACGAGATAAAAGTGGTTATATTAGAATCAACATGTCCGTCAGTCTGCAGACCGGAGATTGTCTAGAATAATACTCAAACTTATTTCTCAAAAAAGTCCTATGTTGAGCGTGCTGGTGCCTGCAATTTATCTATCATTTCGATCATTATTCAGGATGTCATGTTATACAGATGATCCACTTTTTATCTCTATTCTCATCATTTACAGAAAACTGGAATTTTTCTCGGGGAAATTGTTTTTTTCTTGTTGTTTAAATATGTTTTAGTAAAAAAAAATATCCATTTAGGTTTTCTTATTGATTGAACGAGAGCAATTTTTGTTTTATTAATATTCTCATGCATCATAATGTAGAAGAATGATTATATAAACATGCTCTGTCTAGAAAAGAATAAGGAATAAGAAAGAAGAGTGCATTTGTTACCTAAGGAAGACTAACAGGTGTACGTGCGGTTGGAATACATTCTAATTCAGTGATACGTTTTCCTTGCTTCTAACCTGTTATTAAAATAACGACATAATAAGTATGAAATAAGTATATAATTTTCATTTAGTCTCCCTTATTTGCTACAGTTTATGATTTGTCCACGAATCACTTTAGTTTTTTTGTTTTTTTTGTTTTTATTAAATTTTGTTTTTTACATTTTAAAGGAGGTTGTGAAACTAATAAATTTTTTATTATTTGTAATTAGGTATATCAAACTATATCGCACTTTACAAATTCATCGACCTATCACACATATGAAATTTGCTCATGGCGCATGATTATTTAAAACGCCAATATTTATCGAAACATTGTTTACGACGACCACCAAAATTTTAAAAGATATTTCAATATTTTTTCTCTCCAAGCTGATTTCCCTTTGGTGAACCTCGTAATTAACTATATCAAATCATGGTTGAGATGCAAGCGGTAGCAAACTCGAGGAGACAGCTTCCGGGCAGAGACACGGTGACAAACAGGCAGCCACCCGGCACCTAAGGTTAACGTTGAATTGATAACGAATAGGCCCAATACTTAATTCTGTCCCCATGAGGCAATAAATAACAAAGCTTGTATTAATCTGTACGATTACTAATATTAAGATCAAGGGAAATGTCAGTTTTCATGAAACTAAATTTGAAATTTTACAATAAAATTATATAACTTTCTAACCCCGTGAAATGACATGGGGCTACGAGATATAACACGATGGCATTAACTGTCTGTGCCGCGGTACAACTAAAATTACATTAATCAGAAATATTCCAGCTGATAATTGAAATAGCTTCCTTCTTCAAGCTTTCTGAAAGCAGTGTGATACCTCGTTATAGGAGTCCATTAGCTATTCAAGGTTTTTCTCGTCGTTTTGGAATCTCTGTGAATATTGAATTCGGTATCAGAATTAGTCATGAAATAATCATTTACAAATTTACAAACCAAATGAATAAAGAATCTGTGGATGACTAGAAAACAGACAGACGTCCTTGTTTTTCTAGTAAAATATATTGTTATCTTTATAGATTGGAGTAATGAGTTATCTTAAAACACAAAAAAGAATATTGCGGTATTCATATTAAACATATAAACATATATTTCATTTATACTATGGTAAAAACAGAATATAATAAATCTGTATGGAAATTGCCTTCAATAGTTCTTTTATTCCTATTGTATTTATTCAACACTATCTGTCCGTTAACAAATTGGTATTGCCAATGTAGTTTACAACAATCACTGTACCTTAGCGTAGTGTCAATATTGTATTTCAAGATGTTGCAAGATAAAATATCTACAATATCAAAATACTTATAAGATTTTAACATTGTTTGTATTTATTAAATTCAGTGTAAATATGCATTTTGACATGAATGATAATCATGACTACTATCATTATCATGACGTCTAAAATTTTAATACACTTGTAAATGGCAAGGATCATAGTAAAAACCCCAGATACTTTGGACAGGTATATGAAAATAGCAAAATGTACCCATAAATTATCGTATTTAATGTTAGAACCATTAATGTTTAAGTGGAGCAAAACTGTCGCTCTCTTATTCTATATTTATAAACATTTTCAACTATTCGTAGGAGTTTTTTCCCCCGTAAAGTCGTAAAGAGTAAAAGTTATACCATTTTAACGACTTTCCAATATAACTTTAATGGGTTTTTGAACTTAATTGTACGTTATAAATTGAACATATTTCCTTAATGAATTGAGATATATTAACACCTTAAACTTGCTAAAGACTTCCTCGTATAATCATGTTTTACAAGAAAAATGCAAAGCACTTTTTCAACACAAATGCATATTAACGAATCAAACTGTACCACACAACAGCTTCGTTCTACAAGAACTCAGCCAGGATGCTCAATGCATCTACATATTTTAGGAACAAAGGAATATCATTATTTGTCGAAAGATATTGCGAAAATGCTAATCTACATTGGAAAGTGTTCTTACCATAGTAATAAATAATTAAGAAAAGGCATGGGTGTTACCTGCCCGACCAAGTGTATTTTCCCGGCTAGTCCGGTTTCTTAACACAGTAAGACTCCTCGCGCAGTTTCATCCCAGCAAAAAAGAGAGATTTATACAAGGCATTAACTGGTTTCCCAATTACTGTTAAATATATAATGTTTAGATTGTAATCAGTATAGAGTATATGAGACACTGGTTTAATGATATATTCATGCTCATGAGTTGTACTGATGATTCTACATTTTGTGATCAATAATTCTGTGGCTTTATTATTGATGGTTGTCACGGATGAATAAGTTAAAGGAGATACTTTTATTTTTTTCATTTATATCGAAAAAAAATAATCCAAAGGTAACGAAATGTGATGCTTTGGTTAAAAGATCTTTGTACATTATTAATATCACATTCATATTTAAGATGTTGATTAGTAATAATCGGACAAAGTAGTTCCAACTGAATGATAACATGTTTAAATGTATCAAGCATACACATCGCATATCAATTTTAAACTATCTACAAAATGCAGAGTGAGCATGCATAAAATATTAAAACAAAATGTTTTATCTTATGCTGAACTTATATAATCATGAATACTTCTGTTAGAGTTATATTATCATAGATACTACATTTATCTAATTATCTAAAACATCAAGCGAAATGAAAACCTGAATTATAATACTTTATACAACTTTTAATAATCTCAATTATGAAAATTTTGTTTTCAAAATTAGGAAATAGAATTCTGATAGCTCTGAACTTCTGATTTATATTTATCATTCTGTTACTTTCATGGTTTTTATTTTTTTTTATATCCACCATCGTTTTTAATTATTGTAGATAATGACGACACTATAATATTTGTATCTACAGGGACTGTTGTTTTGTATGTATCTGTCCTTAGATGAAGCATGGGTGGTCGGGTGGCCGCGTGGTCGGGTGGCCGCCTGGGTATTTGGCGAAGTGGTAACTCTCTTGCTTTTTTACTAGTCGTTCATGGTTCGATTCTTGGAACGGACTTGAAAACGTAGGGCTGGTATACCTGCCCAACCATGTTGGTTTTTTCCGGAGTACTCTCACAGGAAGACGATTCGCTCGTTTCCATCCGGGCCAACAGGAGAAGATAAATAAAGTTTATTTTAGATAAAATACAATACAGTTCAAGTGTCACATATCGATATTACAAAAAGTAAAAATAAATGCAAAAATAAATTCATGACACACAAATACCGATATCAAACTGGCTTATGAGACAACATAAAATGTACCATCTACCAGATTCCATTATGATTAGTTATAAAAGATATCATGTATTTTGTGGTTGATGCACTTCAATGCGTCTAATATATGTTTACATTACCTATGCCAATTTTACTGGTATAACACAATTACTTTGCACTGATTTTCGTTTTTCTCCTCTTTTTTCTGAATTTTCGCCGTGTTATGTTTTTAGATAATTACTTTTCTCATTTTCAAAGTGACAACTTCAACACAGAGATGGTGCAAACGACACACAAATGAATAGTTCCTTGTTGATAAAATGGTAAACAACACATACTCGCCAATGTCTACTCTTTTATATCTAATTTAAATGATGTTTCCATATGGAGATCGGGTAAAATATGACGGGCACTTTCAGTTTAAATATTTCATAGTGTATATATAGAAATGTACAATGAATAGAATAGGAAAATAAAGTCAAGCAAATGTCAAAGCGAAACAATTGAAAATATTATTTATAGTCAGAACAAGGTAGGTTTAAAGTATGACCGTAAAATCTCATAAGCAGACAAGACTTTACTATCATACCGGGGAAGATGTTAGACAGTCGCTATAATTCATAGAGACGTGACCTTATACTCAAAGTAAATATCCAAATGTAAAGAAGAAATGATACAGTTCAAAGTATTCTTCATACAAAGACATTACCACATTACAAAACCATTTTTTCTTGACAACACAATATTTTACCTCGTCTTTTACGTCTTTCTGGTCAACTGCCGAAGAGAAAGGTTAACACATCAAGATCTGCTTTCTTTACTTTTACTGATTTTTCATTACAATAAATTGATATAATGTAAAATTATGGGATAGGTTTGATTTCTTTAATGTATGTTTTAAGTAGCATGCTGAATATATCAGTAGTTTACATTATATAAAAACAATGTAAAAATTTCCGAAAAAGAAAACCAGTTTTTTGTTATAGAAATTTTCAATTTAGTTGTAAATTAGCATTGTTTCCCATAGGAAAAATGCTTTAGATAGATCTAAACGTTATGAATAAAGCATAGTCCTCGAATTATGAGAAGAATATCATATTTATTGTTCGTTCTATTAAGTCGTGTCTTCATTAAAATTAATTAGTTATAAATATTGATGTAAAAGTTTCAGGGATAGACAAAACAGCGGAAGCTTGTATTGTTGTTTATAACCTAAACTGTCGGTGACAGAAAATAATATTTAAAAAATACATAAAATATGCCTTAATATGGTTATTGATTGAAAATTGAACAAAATACGTATCTGTCAACATAGATTAAGTAAAAGAATAAGCCAAATAATTGAGAATATAGTATCACAGGTTTTTCATTTTTCAAGGATTCCATATTGATGCTAAGAGTTGTCTTTATGGACTTAGACAGAAAGTCAGTGCATGAAGAAGGAGTAGATGCATGATCTACATATATACAAAGGAGAAAGCTCGCGCTGTACATCTCCCCCCTCTCTCTCTCTGTCTCTCTCTCTGTCTCTCTGTCTCCCTGTCTCTGTCTCTCTTTCTCTCTGTCTGTCTGTCTGTCTCTATCTCTCTGTCTCTCTCTGTCTCTCTCTCTCTCTGTCTCTGTCTCTTTCTGTCTGTCTGTCTGTCTGTCTGTCTGTCTGTCTGTCTGTCTGTCTCTCTCTCTCTCTCTCTCTCTCTCTCTCTCTCTCTCTCTCTCTCTCTCTCTCTCTCTCTCTCTCTCTCTCTCTCTCTCTCTCTCTCTCTCTCTCTCTCTCTCTCTCTCTCTCTCTCTCTCTCTCTCTCTCTCTCTCTCTCTCTCTCTCTCTCTTCGTCTCTTTTTCTCTCTATTGCTACTTATGTGCATACATAGACATAAATAAATATGTTTAAATCAAGGCCAGTTCAAAAACAAATATATAGAAATAAAGATGGGGATGTATCACCAACCCCGTCATTCATTTGATTGTATTATCGGTGTTGAACACGTGTATGATAACAGTCGTGATCACCATGTTCACATTTAATCTACAGATATAAAGGAAATTTAAACCATTCGAAAAAATAATTTTATATCAATACGTTCTTAATAAAAATAGCAACGGCATGGTCAAATGAAAATAAATGTGATATATTTGATGTAAGACGCTAAATAAATGGTAATTGTGATTGGTCGGATGTTGCATGCTTTGAAAAGGCTCTCACAGTCTTCTCGATTGAACGTGAAAAAGTATAGTGTTACCGACCACACCACACGTGTTTTTCCTGAGCGCATTCCTTTTTTCATGTTGTTTAGAGATAAGACGAACAACCCAACTAATATTCTCTCATTTTTTTAAAAGTAAAGTGACTAAAACTGGTTGGCGTAATAGTTAAATAGTTGTTAATGTTACTGTAGGCAACTTCCACATCAGTCCGTACTATTCCGCGACAGATAAAATAATCAAATTATTAATTCTATTTATTTTTATAACAATTCATAAACATGCCATATTAGATTCTTCTTCTTGTAGATCCGTATGGACAACAAGTAATGGTTGAAGAAACAATACGTATATTACATTGCAAATATCAAACAAGTATGGGTAGGTATCTCACCGTAATACTCTATTTGCATTAAGGCAACAACTGAAATATTTGCCTTGGCTTTAGAACACAATTGGTAGATTACTACACCTTTTTCTTTTTATCTCAATATCTGTTCTTGATGTTCTACCAAGTTTCCAGAATTTTGATTTCTGACAAAAATAAATGTATAAAGAATTTCATGATTCAGATCCTTTGATCTTTCGCCTTTGACCTATTTATTAATTAATCATGAAATGTGTTATCTACTAGTATATTTTATAGCCTTTTATAGAATACTATTCCGTGGTCACTTGATACGAATTCTTCTAACCTACCGCGAATGTACATTATATCAAAATACAACAATTAAATAACTACAATTTTAAACCTTTTTTTTTACACTTTCTTTTAAAAATATACGTCTAATTGGGCTTGATTTTAAGAAACATTTTATTCGCTTGTTACAGAAATGTTTCAATTTAATGAAATCGGATGCTCAATACAAATTATTATCTATTATTATGAAATTCTGGTCCAAGATTTGCCGTAAATTCTGCTTTCACATCTGTTATGATTTCTGTTTCAATTAAACTATGCCAATGATCAGTACATACTTACGAGGATTGGTCCTTTATCACATGTGTTCAAATATAGAAACAGAATATCATCAAACTTTGCCTTTGTCAAAACGAAAGTTGCTTTTTTTGCATATATACGTTAAAACTCCTTAAACCGCAAAGTTATTCACAAATATAGCAATAGCATAACAAAGAATGAGAAAATATTGACAGGACAAAATAATCATAAATCAAAAATCGATTCGATACTACAGAACAGCAAATTATTAACAAATATAGGAAATATATCTGTAATTTAAGACAGATATCAAAGGTAAATATACAGCGTTTTGTTATATGAAAATTGCTGTCAATAGTTTTTCGCGAAAAATGCTATCATTCATTATCAAACATTATCACACGAAATTCTCGTCACCAAAATAATATGATTAGAAATAGATATTCCACATAAGTGGCATTTTCGCTGTCGTATCATCACTACCGATACTTAGTAATTATTTTTTATTCAGACAAATGTGTTTGACATAACATATCATTTTAACAAATTAACGAATACTCGTAATCTTAATATCTTAATTGCACCGTTTAAATTAGTGATAGTGACATTTTAAAATTGCATGACAAGGCTAGAAATAATAGCAATACTATCCCAAGCCAATGAGCTGTAATCAATAGATTGTAAAATTATTTCGAAACGGACAACTATATCCAGTGTGGTTCTACAACGTTCTATAACTGTCACAAGAACTGAATTTAAATATTCATCGTGAACTATGCAAGACTCTAATTATAAAGCTGGACGTCCACAATTGTCCGATGACATTCTACAATATGGTCCCTTATGATAATGGTACTGTCAACAGTGAAGCTTTCCTCAAATTAATTCTACGCATCAGCCGAGAAATCGGCTGTAGTTAATTCCCCGGATGTATTTTGTGTAGCCCAACATGCAATTTAATCAGGAAATGGGTGCTATCAAAAGAATATCCCGCTCAGTTAATGACGGGTTGAATGTTTAAAACTCCATCTCGTATTCAGGATGCTTTCCGCTCCGACTTGGCGTTTAGACAAGTTGAGTTTACAGGATTTCCTGAATGTCAAACAGACAATCGTACCTCGTCATTTACTCTTGTCAGTTTTAAGCCGTGGCGGATCCATTGTCCAGCTTCCCCCAATAGGCTAGATCTCTGTGGAGCTTCATTAATATACCATTCCATTAATATACTCAGTCCCTTTAATCTTCCGTCGGCGGCCAAAGAAACTGAGCACTGCTTACCTACAGTTCCTCACGTAATGTCGTGTCCTTCTCTCACACATTGTGTCTATTTCTATCAATCTCTGTTCTCAGTATATTGTTTATACAAGTCGTCAGCACAAATGGATAAGAGAGAAAAAAGAACCTTATGCTTTTATAAGATTATTTTTTCTTTAATGAAGTGTTCGTGAATGTCACGAAGGTAGGTATGAATAGAGCTGTGAATATCTGTAGAAATCGACAGATGGTTCATGAATTTGCGGTTGTCATCATTGCCATAAGAATGGACGACTTTTTACTGGAAACGCTATTAAGTTGACAGTGTGTTAAATATTACAGAAGGAATTATTTCAATTCCATAATTCTAAAGTGTATAGGGAATTAATATGCTCAGCTTAAGCAATCAAAATGAGATGAACTTCTAGATTTTATCCCCCGAAAGTCTTGGTATTCAGTTCTTATATGTAAATAACGTTTTCTACTTTACTGATTATCAAACGAGGAAGTGGAAAAAAAGAAATATAGTTTTATTATTATTACTTTGTTTTTCAGATGATGAATCTAATAACCAGCACACCAAGTATATGTGCCTAATGTCCACAATCCCCTTGTCCAAACAAATTTTGTTTTATTTAACATACATGTTCATACTTCAATTTATCTAACCTCTCTAATAGCTAATCAAACCTTTTATCCTTGTTTTTTTTTTTAAATAAACGGGTCCCGTCGACTAAGGAAAATCTAAAGTAATTCAAAGAAAAGTCAACTTCTAGATGGGAAAGCACACTAGATCAATCATTTAATGAATGTCGTAATTTCCATATATCTCATGATTTAAGAACGAAATCAGGTACGTGTGTATATTCTGAACTGTCTACTATTCGAATTAATTAAAATGTGGCATGCAGATTACAACACAACTCGGGGACTAAAAGTCCACCAGGAGTGTCTACCGCTTGCAATCTCGAAGATTCTACGAAAGACACGTATAAATAATTTTATTGATAATTGAACTGGAATGGATAATTGTGTCACCGCATTTGCATTAGTAAAAAAACAACAAGACCATACCAACATGTCAACATAGTCATAATCAGAACTCACATTCAATAACACAAGGGCAAATTCTGAACAAAAGAAAGATTTACGTGGAAACTTCTGAAAAAGTACGAGGGGAATAAGAACTGGTGTTTCGAAAGAGTAGGCGTTTTCTGCTCCATCTACGACAACTGCCATGTAATTATTTGTCAATTCAAAGTAAGTAATGTCACCTTCTAAAATGAGAACAAGGTATACTACAACGGAACCAAGAGGCACACTTACGAATATCAAACACATCCAGATTTATTTTGCACAAATCAATAGCTCTGAAATAAGATGCAAAGTGGAACAAAGGCGTATTTGGATGTTGGATGAGAACCAAAGGGAGAGGGATCAGCGTGCCATCGTTACCATTGTAATTGAAATATTCTTTCACCAGAAATAAGTCTTCAAAATGTGATTAAGCAATAGACTACTAGGTAAAGAGTGTCGCAATATTGTGTTTTATGTTTAAAAGTCTTATTCTTTGTCTTGCATATCGATACATCTCATTAAATAAGTTAGTAATAGCATTTTATATAAGTAATTTGTCATCTGGTATCATATTAAGCTATGATATAGTACTATTTAAACTATTATATTCTTTTAAGACTGAACGATAAGTAGAACAGAACCAACAGAAGTGAAATACAGAAGTGTACTGCTGAAAATTCTAATTCTGTCTAATCATTTTGTATGATATAGCAATGAGGTTGGATTAACTTCATCATGCTTTTAATTTGCCTTTTTCGAAAAGAAAAAGTGAAAAAAAAAAAAATAAATAAATAAATAAAGTATAGTATATGTGTATTGTGATCAGGTGTCACTGTTAGTATTTTGATGTTGCATGCAGTGGTACATCATTGACTACCAATGCCCACAGCACAGTTCATCCAGTCATTCTCAATACGTTTATAAAAACTTTACTTACATCACATTCAGTTTCAAAGCACAAGTACTAGTTTGATTCCAGAGTAAGACCTTTGACATAACATAATCCATTACAAACTATGACAGAAATGACTTAATTAAATGCATTAATTACGTTGTCTAGATTGGTTGTAGTATTTGACCCCCTGAGCGGGAAAGCTTAAAATAGAACATAGAAAATAGAAAGAGCAATTCTAATAAGAAACAAAGTAACGTTTTTCAATATTACACTGTATCTACATCACGAAACAAACATTATTATAATGGTGTATACCATGGATTTATCATATTTTTTCCTAAAACTTCATGACATTCATGAGAGTACATGAGGTACCTAATCGTGAAAATATCAAAAATAAAAGAATAATGAAAACTTTTTTTTTTTAAATGGCTTTCCCTTACCTGTGACTTTCATCTGAGCTAAGCTCAACTGAGTATTTTATTTCGCTTAGAATCGATCTGAATGATGGCCAAGTGTTTTCCACTTTAATAAGTGATAGCGAGCGCATTTAAGCTGTAAAAGGGGGTCTTACCTTTAATGCACATTGTGAAAGTGTATGACATATTTTCGACGGGAAGATAAACTTGAAATGAATGAGATTTTGCATCGAATTCTAATTATTGTGATGATAAATACACTCTTTGATTGGGATCAGTAAAGATGAGCTCTAGGAAATACCCCCTCTGTAAGCTTTGTCTTTCTTCTTGTCTGACATACGCATAATGAATCGGTCATTGATTTCGGCTTTAACGAAGCGGTTTGTACCTTCGCGATCTGTCAATAAAATGGGCCTACAAGAAAAGAAAATGAATCGTTTATAATCCGAATCCTTCAGAGGTGTTATTGTAGAGAATCACAAACGGCCGTTATTAATTTGTATTTCTCTAACGTGGTTCCCCACAGAAGATTTAATTAAGCTAACGAGAAAATAATAACAGTTTTGTGGTGTCTTTAGTCTTTATCTAGCAGCAGGAATTCGTCTCCAACATCAATTAAGATGGAGTGGTAACAACCTCAAGATACAGGTAAATCGACAGGTAAAAACAAAACATCACACGTGTCAAGCAAAAGATGATTAGTAACCAAGGGAACTCACTAATCTCTAACAAAAGTGAACCTTCAAAGGAGGCAAACCAATTCCGATGTGTGGCAAAACCATATTTTTCCTTAACAAAACCAGTGATTATATTCTCATCAAAACGGGGAGTTCAAGCTGTGGAAATCGCTAGTTACACATTCTGGAATGTCCTGAACATCGTCAATCAGTAGGCAGGGTCGTTCAAGTATACAGTTCTAGTTATCAACAACAAAACGATCCAGCTATTGGTTACAGTATATAGTTTGTTTTCATTATGTAGCGACGCCATCAAAGGCATCAGTTTGACGTCCCAAAACTTAAAGACTTCTCATAAAAAAATGATAATGATAGCTTATAGTCCTTGACTGTGTTTCAAAAGCGAGCATTTAAGACTGGTATTGGTCCCAATACAACTCCACAAGCTGAGAGCGTGGAGAATGCGATAACGGTGATGGGGTTATCGCGTATAGCTGTTTCATTCCATTACCTCTACATATACTTCTCATGAATAAGCAAGTCCAAAGATTTTGTTATTCATTAGTAATTTTTTCCATTTGTTGAAGAGATCAACCATTTTCTTATCAATAAAACGTACATACCGAGACGTTTATCATGTCACAAGTGCCGTATAACATCATATCAGTTCTAATCTTTAAATTTTTAAATACAAACTCGCGATTAGTGTATTTTTTCTGTTTTTCACAACTAAAGCGTGTCGTTGATGGAGCCGTACAGGCGGAAGAATGCACGGAGTAAATTTACGCTCAATTATACTTTGCACTAAGTATGAACGGCAAAGTAAATATTTTAACTCGTACATATGGAATAACACACAATACACATTTCAGTGCAAATGTACCCCTTCATTTTTCTATTTTCAATTTTGTTTCCCCTCTCAATGTTCTAAATTTGACAATTTTGACTGTCTTCATCACTTACATGTACAAGAAGGAAGAAACAGATCATAAGAAAGTTTCCTCAACTTTTCATATGTATCTTTTATCCCTTAAATAATGCTTCCTGTTAATATTCCTCTTTAGAGGTTTTTCTACATGTCCTTTTAAGTAAAAGCTTGGTTATTACGAATATATTGTATTATTACCTGAAATCTACTTCCTATGTCATCTAACTACCGAGGCCTCGATTTCTCAAAATACACAAGTGGACAGAAAAGCAACAGAAAAAATACTGATATATCAATAGAATATCCAGTCAAAGTCAAATTCAATTAGCAAGGGCAAAATGTAAGCAAATTAAAGATTTATACTGAGACTCCAGAACATAAAGAATAAAACCAGGTGTTCCGAAGGGGTAAGCGTCTTCTGCTTCTTTGACGACCCCCGCCTTGTACATCTTTGTCAATGTCTTGTTCTCAACTGAGGAATTTTTTTAAACAACATCGGAATCGCCAGGCATACAGGCATTATTTTATCGTAGATAATACACTTGTTTATATCAAAGATTATGTACATAGATACCGTCTTTATAGCGACTAATTTATCATGGATGATATAGTTGTTTATGTCACAGGAATTTAAAAGGTTGGTTGCAAATTAGGGCCTTCTGTTAGCAAGCACCGGTAAGTTTTATTTTTGTATATGAATATCTAGGAGTTAGGACGTCAAGATGTGACAAGAAATTAAGGCCCGACCGGAAAACATTCCAAATTATACAGCGGGAGGGGGAATAAAATGGGGGTCAAATTCATTTTTGGTCCTATTTTGACAAAGTGACTTGATGCTTTAATCTTTCTTTATAATTTGTATATTTCTCTAAAGCAGAAAATAAAACTGATTTTAAAAATTAGCCCATAGTCGAAAAGCAGGTAAGGATGACAGTTTTATACTGCTAAACTATGTCAAATATTTACTATACTCATAATGATAATACATTAAATATGTCTCCATTACATACATTTTTGCATTTTATTCATCAGATATTCAACTGATTATGTAGATCAAACATTTGAAACATAACTGTATTATTATTTGCGATGATGCACGGGTTAAAGGATAAAAAGTGAGGTGATCGTCAACTGTAACATACAAAAATGTAACAAAAAAAAAAAAGAGAGTAAACCGTGTAAGATTGTAAAAAAGACACACAAGTCAAAAACACATTTATGTCTATGGGACTCGTCAGTGATGAGAAGGGCCTAAGTTGGACACCTGCAAAACGAGAGAGAAAAAATATCACCAACCTGTGCATCAACAGACAATAGGAATATCACCAACAGGTACATCAACAGACAACGGAAATATCACCAACCGGTACATCAACAGACAACAGAAATATCACCAAATTGTACATCAACAGACAATAGGAATATCACCAACAGGTACAACAGCAGACAATAGAAATATCACCTACCTGTACATCAACAGACAATAGAAATATCACCAACCTGTACATCAACAGACAATAGAAATATCACCAACCTGTACATCAGACAATAG
Source organism: Ylistrum balloti (assembly GCF_031769215.1). Classification (NCBI taxonomy): domain Eukaryota; kingdom Metazoa; phylum Mollusca; class Bivalvia; order Pectinida; family Pectinidae; genus Ylistrum; species Ylistrum balloti. Next base: position 2,491,003 of record NW_026782097.1, on the reverse strand, counting down.
ACATATCACCAACCTTTACATCAACAGACAATAGAAATATTACCAACCTGTACATCAACAGACAATAGAAATATCACCAACCTGTACATCAACAGACAATAGAAATATCACCAACCTGTACATCAACAGACAATAGAAATATCACCAACCTGTACATCAACAGACAATAGAAATATCACCAACCTGTACACCAACAGACAATAGGAATATCACCAACCTGTACATCAACAGACAATAGAAATATTACCAACCTGTACATCAACAGACAATAGGAATATCACCAACCTATACACCAACAGACAATAGATATATCACCAACCTTTACGTCAACAGACAATAGAAATATTACCAACCTGTACATCAACAGACAATAGAAATATTACCAACCTGTACGTCAACAGACAATAGAAATATCACCAACCTGTACATCAACAGACAATAGAAATATCACCAACCTGTACATCAACAGACAATAGAAATATCACCAACCTGTACATCAACAGACAATAGAAATATCACCAACCTGTACATCAACAGACAATAGAAATATCACCAACCTGTACACCAACAGACAATAGGAATATCACCAACCTGTACATCAACAGACAATAGAAATATTACCAACCTGTACATCAACAGACAATAGGAATATCACCAACCTATACACCAACAGACAATAGATATATCACCAACCTTTACGTCAACAGACAATAGAAATATTACCAACCTGTACATCAACAGACAATAGAAATATTACCAACCTGTACGTCAACAGACAATAGAAATATCACCAACCTGTACATCAACAGACAATAGAAATATCACCAACCTGTACATCAGACGATAGAAATATCACCAACCTGTACATCAACAGACAATAGAAATATCACCAACCTGTACATCAACAGACAATAGAAATATCACCAACCTGTACATCAACAGACAATAGAAATATTACCAACCTGTACATCAGCAGACAATAGGAATATCACCAACCTGTACACCAACAGACAATAGAAATATTACCAACCTGTACATCAGCAGACAATAGAAATATCACCAACCTGTACATCAACAGACAATAGAAATATCACCAACCTGTACATCAACAGACAATAGAAATATTACCAACCTGTACATCAGCAGACAATAGGAATATCACCAACCTGTACACCAACAGACAATAGAAATATTACCAACCTGTACATCAGCAGACAATAGAAATATCACCAACCTGTACATCAGCAGACAATAGGAATATCACCAACCTATACACCAACAGACAATAGAAATATCACCAACCTGTACACCAACAGACAATAGAAATATTACCAACCTGTACATCAGCAGACAATAGAAATATCACCAACCTGTACATCAGCAGACAATAGGAATATCACCAACCTGTACACCAACAGACAATAGAAATATCACCAACCTGTACATCAACAGACAATAGAAATATCACCAACCTGTACATCAGACGATAGAAATATCACCAAATTGTACATCAACAGACAATAGGAATATCACCAACAGGTACAACAGCAGACAATAGAAATATCACCTACCTGTACATCAACAGACAATAGAAATATCACCAACCTGTACATCAGCAGACAATAGAAATATCACCAACCTGTACATCAGCAGACAATAGAAATATCACCAACCTGTACATCAGCAGACAATAGAAATATTACCAACCTGAACAATAAATTATTTTAATTCTTTTTTTAAAGATTGACATTCTCGAATCGCTTACAAACGTGTATACAACAAGAACATTGCCTATAGGAATTAAACTAAAGAACACAATGAGGAAAAATATTCAAAGATGTATACTGTGAAAATCGATCTGTGATGTCAATTTGGTATTTTTAGTCTTTCAAGAATCATTGAAATAAGTTATGAAACGTCTGATTAACCTATACTGACGCGAGTTTTTTTTTTTTTTTTTTTTTAACCGTTTTAACTTTAGCTGTTAAAACATCTTAATGCAGCACTTATTGACATGGTAAACTAATGAATTAATCATAAGGGAAGACATTATCTTTTAAAAGCTGAAGGATCTGAAATAAGAAGACAAATATATAACTTTACATCCATATTTACAACATTGTCACACAATTGTGACGATAACATCAAAGTTTAAATCAGAAACCGACTTTGTATTCATGACGTGGGATGTTCATAAAACAATGGGGAATGTTAAGATACACCCTTAAGTAAATAAAACGAAATATCAATTATTCCGTGTCATTTACAGCTAAAATAGTGACACATTAATGTCTGTGAACACAAACTAAGACATTATCTTTATTCCCGAGACTCATTAATAATTCCAGTGCCGGCACTTAATCCTGGTACTTTGGAGGGTTCTTGGTTATATATGGTCATGGTCCAGTGATTCTGAATAGAGCCTCGGATAAGCATCATAAATATTCGGAACATTTTTTGAAAAGAGCCTACTACTTCGATAGTATAGAAAGTATCACTCCGTAATGCCGAGTTGCTGGAACGTTGATTGTCATGTTTAAAATCTTATAATCGGTATCATCACAATATTGCCGCATTGGAAAGACATGTCTACTTCGATGTTAGCTATAATTGAACGAAAATGCAACCAAAGAGTTTGTCGGTATCATACCCAGTCAAGAAAGATAAAGTAAGTATATCAAAGAAGCAATTAAACAGAAAAAAGATATTCAACATTTTGATAAAACGTTTTTAGTGGAGAATTTTTTTTTCAAATGCGACACCAGAAAGATATACATATTAAACGATGAAAATGAATAGCAACAATTAATTACCCATAATGATTAAAAAAACAGTTTTATGGCAAATTGTTGTAGTGTTAACAAAGTGACAATTAAAATAGGAAAACAAAACACTAAATACAAAACCAAACCGAGAAATACTGTGTAAAATGCAAACGTTAACACATAACAACACTAAGGGTACTGAACACAATCACACGAAAAGGTAGAACTGAGAAACCGATATCCACAATTAACATATACATTAACAGCATACCCGAGGAAGTTACATCTAACATGTGTTTATATGTCCGTACTATCGTTATTATTTCATTGATCATCTATCTATTCCAGTTGTTAGGAGTTAGTGCAAAAAAGCAGACACTAGGATGAAATCGTGAACGTCTATGTAGATGGTATCTACAGATATCTATTAGTCATTTTGCTTGGCGAGGACATAACGATCTCTTACAACTCTTTGTAACTTCTCAGTCAACTTTCCTGAAGCAGTACAAGACTATTTTTGTTGGAGAGAAAATATCTGATGCAACTTTATTCAAATTCTTGAAATTCTCCAACCCTTGCCTGAAGCTTTTATATTTGTAAAATTCCGTTATCATTTTTAACTTAAGATCTTCAGTGCCATTTTTTTCAATTGGTGTATATTCATTATATAATAGAATTTGTTCTGTTTATGCGGTAAGTTATCTTACAAAAAGGAACGAACGAACGAAGGAAGCAGGGAGGAAGGTTGTTCTTTTAGTGATAAATACTGGTGCTGTTACGGCAAGATATGAAATCAACTTTACAAAAAGATATTACGTTGTAACCTAAAAGGAAACAACGGAAGTTGGGTATATTTACCCTGATGAAAGTGAAAAAGTCAGAAAAGGTTATTAATTTTGTATAAATCGTACCAGCTACGTACACTCCAACTGTATCAATAAATAACGTTTTCCTGTAAGACAGACATGCGATCGGCGTCAGGGGAGAGATTTTACCCATTTAATGTTAGACTTCTTACTTTTTAACCATAATCCTAGTCGTTAAGTGACGGGTAGTTTCTCATTATATATAAATAAAGTGGTATACCTGAAGGTAAATAGCCATAAACGCCATTAGCACCTTATCAAATATTCTACTGTTACTGATATGGATAAACCTTAATGTAAAGAGAATTAATCACATTATCACTAAACAAGGATAGAAATAGCTTGCCAGAACAAGTACATATCTTTATGCCTTGGACCAAATTCTCCATTTAAACACGGCACTATTTGTGATATTTAAATGAAGTCAGACCCTTAATACGCAATGTGTGGCTGAATTAAGATATAGGTAATATTACACGTGACGTTATACGCCAGTTATACAACACAAACATTTTGACCATTGCAATTGACTATAATGACTTAGGGGATTTTCCGCCCAACAACTTTAAAACCGTTTATGGAATCTCTTTGAAACTATTCATACATGTCAGACAAGTGCTCTAGTTGTACATTTTCCTGTCCGAGAAGCTTAAATCATTTTATTTCTTACAAAATTTATTGTTCTGATATATAAATAGATTTGGTGAATTTTAAATCCTTGAATTCTAAAAAACAGTTATCGGTTGGACTATGTATGAAATGCAACCGAAGATAAAATAAAAAAAACGAAATCAAGAAAATACCAACATGGCAACATAATTATTATCTAAACTCAGTTAGCAACGGAATCTATAAGTATCTCGAAATCCATATTCCAAAATCTAATTAATGGACAGGGTTTCACGATACGTAGGACCCTTCATGAAAGGCTCTGTGACTCGTAGTTCAACCTTTTCGATTTTGTTGTATAAATTCAGTTTTGCAAGATCTTTTTTACATAAAAACATATATTAGACAAGACATGAACATAAACACACTCAGGTGCATTTATGCGTCCTCATTTCATGAAATCTTTATCGTCATAATTATGAATCTTCATTTTGGATAATGCTTAAATCGCCATTTGAAATGTGCTCATTTGAATCATAGTTATAAGGAAAGGTAGAACAGGTCAGGAAAACCAATAATATATATGTTTTCATTTGTGTTAAATTTTTCGAGTACATATACATAAACTCACGTCTCTTCAATCACTTAATTATGGAGAATTATAGGTTGGAGGGTGTTTGAAAGCTTTCGTTTCATTAATTTAGATGAAATTTTAACAAAACTGTCGATACATAAATAAAATATCAATTTCAAAGAACGGAAATATTTCTGAACACGGAATTTGTGACATAGATACATCAATAACTAATGTTAACGGTAAATGGTTGGTGAAAAACCACTCAACATCAGAGTTAATGTTTTTCTTTCAATCAATCGTCATCAATAAATGCGTGGGCAACAGCTACATCTACAAGTATATGATATCGCAATGTCGAAGTGTACAACGTTTTCTGTTCTAATTTTATTGAATTGAGTTTGAATTATCTCTCTGTTTATATTTTGTTTGTGTAACATTGTCATCGAAAATCCTCGCACTCTCGTTAGTATGTCTGGTGGTTTCAGTAATAGTGCCCGTTAGTATGTCTGGTGGTTTCAGTAATAGTGCCCGTTAGTATGTCTGGTGGTTTCAGTAAAAGTGCTCATTAGTATGTCTGGTGGTTTCAGTAATAGTGCTCGTTAGTATGTCTGTTGGTTTCAGTAAAAGTGCCCGTTAGTATGTCTGGTGGTTTCAGTAATAGTGCTCATTAGTATGTCTGGTGGTTTCAATAAGAGAACTCGTTAGTATGTCTGGTGGTTTCAGTAATAGTGCCCGTTAGTATGTCTGGTGGTTTCATTAATAATACTCGTTAGTATGTCTGGTGGTTTCAGTAAAAGTGCTCGTTAGTATGTCTGGTGGTTTCAGTAATAGTGCCCGTTAGTATGTCTGGTGGTTTCAGTAAAAGTGCCCGTTAGTATGTCTGGTGGTTTCAGTAAAAGTGCTCGTTAGTATGTCTGGTGGTTTCAGTAATAGTGCCCGTTAGTATGTCTGGTGGTTTCATTAATAATACTCGTTAGTATGTCTGGTGGTTTCAATAAGAGAACTCGTTAGTATGTCTGGTGGTTTCAATAAGAGAACTCGTTAGTATGTCTGGTGGTTTCAATAAGAGAACTCGTTAGTATGTCTGGTGGTTTCAGTAATAGTGCCCGTTAGTATGTCTGGTGGTTTCAATAAGAGAACTCGTTAGTATGTCTGGTGGTTTCAATAAGAGAACTCGTTAGTATGTCTGGTGGTTTCAGTAATAGTGCCCGTTAGTATGTCTGGTGGTTTCATTAATAATACTCGTTAGTATGTCTGGTGGTTTCAGTAAAAGTGCTCGTTAGTATGTCTGGTGGTTTCAATAAGAGAACTCGTTAGTATGTCTGGTGGTTTCAGTAATAGTGCCCGTTAGTATGTCTGGTGGTTTCATTAATAATACTCGTTAGTATGTCTGGTGGTTTCAGTAAAAGTGCTCGTTAGTATGTCTGGTGGTTTCAGTAATAGTGCCCGTTAGTATGTCTGGTGGTTTCATTAATAATACTCGTTAGTATGTCTGGTGGTTTCAGTAATAGTGCCCGTTAGTATGTCTGGTGGTTTCATTAATAATACTCGTTAGTATGTCTGGTGGTTTCAGTAAAAGTGCTTGTTAGTATGTCTGGTGGTTTCAATAAGAGAACTCGTTAGTATGTCTGGTGGTTTCAATAAGAGAACTCGTTAGTATGTCTGGTGGTTTCATTAATAATACTCGTTAGTATGTCTGGTGGTTTCAGTAATAGTGCCCGTTAGTATGTCTGGTGGTTTCAGTGATAGTGCCCGTCAGTATGTCTGGTGGTTTCAGTAAAAGTGCTCGTTAGTATGTCTGGTGGTTTCAGTAAAAGTGCTCGTTAGTATGTCTGGTGGTTTCAGTGATAGTGCCCGTTAGTATGTCTGGTGGTTTCAGTAAAAGTGCTCGTTAGTATGTCTGGTGGTTTCATTAATAATACTCGTTAGTATGTCTGGTGGTTTCAGTAATAGTGCCCGTTAGTATGTCTGGTGGTTTCAGTAATAGTGCCCGTTAGTATGTCTGGTGGTTTCAGTAAAAGTGCTCATTAGTATGTCTGGTGGTTTCAGTAATAGTGCTCGTTAGTATGTCTGTTGGTTTCAGTAAAAGTGCCCGTTAGTATGTCTGGTGGTTTCAGTAATAGTGCTCATTAGTATGTCTGGTGGTTTCAATAAGAGAACTCGTTAGTATGTCTGGTGGTTTCAGTAATAGTGCCCGTTAGTATGTCTGGTGGTTTCATTAATAATACTCGTTAGTATGTCTGGTGGTTTCAGTAAAAGTGCTCGTTAGTATGTCTGGTGGTTTCAGTAATAGTGCCCGTTAGTATGTCTGGTGGTTTCAGTAATAGTGCCCGTTAGTATGTCTGGTGGTTTCAATAAGAGAACTCGTTAGTATGTCTGGTGGTTTCAGTAAAAGTGCTCGTTAGAATGTCTGGTTGTTTCATTAATAATACTCGTTAGTATGTCTGGTGGTTTCAATAAGAGAACTCGTTAGTATGTCTGGTGGTTTCAGTTAAAGTGCTCGTTAGTATGTCTGGTTGTTTCATTAATAATACTCGTTAGTACGTCTGGTGGTTTCAATAAGAGAACTCGTTAGTATGTCTGCTGGTTTCAACAATACTGCAGCTTTCGGCTGATTACGTTCTACTGACTCAACCATTCAGCTCATTACATTCTACTGACTAAACCATTCAGCTAATTACATTCCACAGACCCACCAATTCAGCTGATTATATTCCACAGACCCACCCATTCAACTGATTACATTCTACAGACCGAACCATTCAGCTAATTACATTCCACAGACCCACCAATTCAGCTGATTATATTCCACAGACCCACCCATTCAGCTGATTACATTCTACAGACCGAACCATTCAGCTGATTCCATTCCACAGACCCACCCATTCAGCTGATTATATTCTACAGACCCAAACAGTCAACTGATTCCAACAATACTGCAGCTTTCAGCTGATTACGTTCTACTAACTCAACCATTCAGCTGATTCCATTCCACAGACCCACCCATTCAGCTGATTACATTCTACAGACCCACCCATTCAGCTGATTATATTCCACAGACCCACCCATTCAGCTGATTACATTCCACAGACCCACCCATTCAGCGGATTATATTCCACAGACCCACCCATTCAACTGATTACATTCTACAGACCGAACCATTCAGCTGATTACATTCCACAGACCCACCCATTCAGCTGATTATATTCCACAGACCCACCCATTCAGCTGATTACATTCTACTGACCCAACCATTCAGCTGATTACATTCTACTGACCCACCCATTCAGCTGATTACATTCCACAGACCCACCCATTCAGCGGATTATATTCCACAGACCCACCCATTCAACTGATTACATTCTACAGACCGAACCATTCAGCTGATTACATTCCACAGACCCACCCATTCAGCTGATTATATTCCACAGACCCACCCATTCAGCTGATTACATTCTACTGACCCACCCATTCAGCTGATTACATTCTACTGACCCACCCATTCAGCTGATTACATTCTACTGACCCAACCATTCAGCTGATTACATTCTACTGACCCAACCATTCAGCTGATTACATTCTACTGACCCACCCATTCAGCTGATTACATTCTACTGACCCACCCATTCAGCTGATTACATTCTACAGACCCACCCATTCAGCTGATTACATTCTACTGACCGAACCATTCAGCTGATTACATTCTACTGACTCAACCATTCAGCTGATTACATTCTACTGACCCAATCATTCAGCTGATTACATTCTACTGACCCACCCATTCAGCTGATCAAATAATCTTCTGACCGAACATTCAGCTGATCACGTTCTACTGTCTACTTTAGCTTATATAGCTTATAAAAAAGTAATTCATGTTTTGGTTTTAGTGAAAAATATTGATTGGTCTATAAATAATTGTTTTGTTCCTCGCGTAGGACACGCCTTTTAATCTCGAAACAATACACAAAACGATAGCAACTTTCAAAAATTAGATTAAATTTGTTAATATAATAATTAGATTTACATAAATTTGGAATAAAACAAATAGGATCTGATATAAAGTCAAGAAACACGTCTTTCAAAGGTAATCAAAGTATCCACGTGAGGTTTAAACCTACTCAGAAATTAATACATACGTCATCTAAGTCTGTTGTAGTAATGATATCTAATCATACATTCATTTGACTTTATAATTTCATATTCACATGAAGCTAAAACTTACTCAGAAATTGATAGAAATTGTAACTTCAAGTCTATTGAAATAACAACATATAATTAGTAATTAATTTTACTGTTTGATTTTAATCTTTATAGTAAAACCTTACACTTTAAAAGGAGTTCCTGCATTCATTACAGAGCAAAATGATAATTTCAGTTGATTTTATAAGATTATTTGTAAAAATAATTGCCAAAAGAAAATTTTATTAATTAATTCTCCGGTGTTAGATGGTCTTACTACAGTCATTAGGTTCAAACTCACCGACTTGAACTAAATCCAAATTACACTTGTATCGCTCAGTTGCTGTTTTTATACATAATTGAAGAAATTATTGATTTCAATTTCCGTCATCATTCCTGGAATTGAAGGGCTTCAGCAGTGAACACAGGGCAAAGGATTCAAGAATCGGTGTTAAAATTTCTTTAATAAATATTCAATACAACTGATATTGTACGTTTCTAGGGGAATCAGGTTGATATGCTGATGTCTATATTTATCCAATCCGAACTTAAATGAAGAAGCCGTTATATCATTTAAAAAAAGGATTCAGAATGGCTCCATGTATTTATTTTAATACATATATATAGCACACGTTACACATATTCTCGTCTTGTGCACTAATGTACAGCCAAAGACTCGGTAGTAATATAGTTCTAGGATCATGAGATGCGTCCCTCATTTCTTCTCGACATGATTAAGGCGAGACTGCAACATGACTTATTTGTTATTTTTTCTCCAAAAAATATTTCTTGAAAGGGTTTGTATTATCGATCGTTATCGTAACAAGTCACGTGATATCCCCCCATATAAACAGGATTAGACATCACGTGACATGATAATGTACAGCTGATATAAACGTATGACGTTATAACAATAGTAAATTACAATAGAAAATAAACAAAGCTAAGTTTAAACCACTTTCAACCATTTGGAAAATAAACATCGCGTATTTGAATGAAAAGAGCACTGATGTGATTATCTGAGACGTTACCACACAATTTCTGATTAGGTATGGTTTGTGTAATTCTTTTTGTTTTGATAAACATCTTGTAATTCTTTTTTCTTTGTTATGCAATCATCGCGCTATAACATGCATGCTAGTTTGTCCTTTCCATTTTTCGTACAACATGAAATCTCACAGCCTCCGAAATCTTTCCTTGATCGGACACTGTCCAGTCTGGATCAGATATGTCTTTAAAATCTTCGTTGGAGTTTCTGGAATCACAACTTACTTTCATCAAAAACATTTAAAACGTCAGTTGTTTTCGTCGTCACGCAGTTATTTATTTACATGTGATCTCTAAGATTCCAGACAATGCTAATATAGTTAAATGTCATCGGTTATGACATCCTGTAAAACTATAACATCAGCCTATATTGAATTCAGTTAAGAAATTTGGAAAAAGTCTCATCAATACTTTAATCCCGACTCGTCGTTTACTCACTACCGAACATGATACCAATCATATACATAATAATACCAATAATAATGATAATCATATGAATTATTATAATAATAATAATATATTCGATAAAACTATCGCAAAATGTAAAAGAGATTAACATAGAAACTCCTGTGAAAGTACAAGGAGAATAAGACCAGATTTCCGGGAAGATTAAGCGTCTGTCTTCTTCATCGACGGCACTCGCCATAAAAATCTTGGTCAATTTAAGCATAGATAGGCCAGATAGACATGTATTGTATATGACAGTCTAAGGGGGGATCTAACGCTTGAATATATACTCAACAAGACGATGGCTGATCAACAGGACCCTCTTAGGCTCCCTATTCCCCTTCCTAAGGGGGTTTGGTCAGCAGTTTTTGATCAGCCCCTATTCTCTTTCCAAAAGGGTTCAGTCAGCAGTTTTCAATCAGTCCATATACCCCTTCCAAAGTATGTTTAGTTAGAAGTTTTCAGCCCCTATTCCAAGGGGGTTAAGTCGGCAGTTTCCGATCAGCCCCTATCCCTCTTCCAATGGGGGTTTAGGCAACAGTTTTCAGCCCCTATTCCAAGGGGGTAAGCAGTTTTCGATTCGAAACCTATTCCTCATCCCAAGGATGTCTAGTCAGTAGTTTTCGATCAGCCCCTATTCCCCTTCCAAAGTGGGTTTAGGCAGCAGGTTTCAACCCCTTATTCAAAGGGGTTTAGTCGACAGTTTCAAATCAGCCCCTATCCCCCTTCCGATGGGGGTTTGGTCAGCGGTTTTCGATCCGCCCCTTATTTCTCTTTCCAAGGGGGTTTAGTAAGTAGTTTTCGATCAGCCCCTTTACTCCTTCCAAAGCGTGTTTAGTCAGCAGTTTTCAGCCCCCTATTCCAGAGGGTTTAGTCGGCATTTTCAATCCGCCCCCTATTCCTCTCCCTTAGGGGGTTTAGTCAGCAGTTTTCGATCTGACCCTATTCCTCTTCCCAAGGGGGTTTAGTCAGCAGTTTTCGATCTGCCCCCTATTCCTCTCCCTAAGGGGGTTTAGTCAGCAGTTTTCGATCTGCCCCCTATTCCTCTCCCTAAGGGGGTTTAGTCAGCAGTTTTGATTGCAGCAATTTGATGTGAAAATGGACCAGTCATATAATCATGTGACCTTCAGTTATTTTCAACTTCAATTTTAAACAAATCTAGCAAAAGCCAACACATCAAAACGCAACTTTCACACAAACATTCAGTTCATCACCCCATGTACAATCATCATCATCACCCCATGTACAATCATCATCATCACCCCATGTACAACTCATGTACAATCATCATCACCCCATGTACAAACATCATCACCCCATGTACAATCATCATCACCCCATGTACAATCATCATCATCCCATGTACAAACATCATCACCCCATGTACAATCATCATCACCCCATGTACAAACATCATCACCCCATGTACAATCATCATATACGCCTGCTCATCATCATCACCCACTGTAATCATCACCCGTCTTTACAATCATCATCACCCCATGTACAATCATCATCACACCCCATGTACAATCATCATCATCACCCCATGTACAATCATTTTCACCCCATGTACAATCATTTTCATCACCCCATGTACAATCATACATCACCCCATCAAACTACAATCATTCATCACCCCATGTACAATCATCATCATCACCCCATGTACAATCATTATCATCACCCCATGTACAATCATTATCACCCCATGTACAATCCTCATTATCACCCCATGTACAATCATCATCATCACCCCATGTACAATCATCATCATCATCCCATGTACAATCATCATCATCACCCCATGTACAATCATCATCATCACCCCATGTACAATCATTATCATCACCCCATGTACAATCATTATCACCCCATGTACAATCATCATCATCACCCCATGTACAATCATTATCATCACCCCATGTACAATCTTCAACATCCCATGTACAATCATCATCATCACCCCATGTACAATCATCATCATCACCCCATGTACAATCATTATCACCCCATGTACAATCCTCATTGTACAATCATTATCACCCCATGTACAATCATTATCACCCCATGTACAATCATCATCATCACCCCATGTACAATCATCATCATCACCCCCATGTACAATCATCATCATCACCCCATGTACAATCATCATCATCACCCCATGTACAATCATCATCATCACCCCATGTACAATCATTATCACCCCATGTACAATCCTCATTATCACCCCATGTACAATCATTATCACCCCATGTACAATCCTCATTATCACCCCATGTACAATCATCATCATCACCCCATGTACAATCATCATCATCACCCCATGTACAATCATTATCATCACCCCATGTACAATCCTCATTATCACCCCATGTACAATCATTATCACCCCATGTACAATCATCATCATCACCCCATGTACAATCATTATCATCACCCCATGTACAATCATTATCATCACCCCATGTACAATCATTATCATCACCCCATGTACAATCATTATCATCACCCCATGTACAATCATTATCATCACCCCATGTACAATCATCATCATCATCCCATGTACAATCATCATCATCACCCCATGTACAATCATCATCATCACCCCATGTACAATCATCATCATCACCCCATGTACAATCATCATCACCCCATGTACAATCATCATCATCACCCCATGTACAATCATCATTATCACCCCATGTACAATAATCATCATCACCCCATGTACAATCATCATCATCACCCCATGTACAATCATTATCATCACCCCATGTACAATCATCCATGTACATCACCCCCCATGTACAATCATCATCATCACCAATCCATGTACAATCATTATCATCACCCCATGTACAATCATCATCATCACCCCATGTACAATCATCATCATCACCCCATGTACAATCATCATCATCACCCCATGTACAATCATCATCATCACCCCATGTACAATCATCATCATCACCCCATGTACAATCATCATCATCACCCCATGTACAATCATTATCATCACCCATGTACAATCATCATCATCACCCCATGTACAATCATCATCATCACCCCATGTACAATCATCATCATCATCACCCCATGTACAATCATCATCATCACCCCATGTACAATCATCATCATCACCCCATGTACAATCATTATCATCACCCCATGTACAATCATTATCATCAATCATCATCATCACCCCATGTACAATCATTATCACCCCATGTACAATCCTCATTATCACCCCATGTACAATCATCATCATCACCCCATGTACAATCATCATCATCACCCCATGTACAATCATCATCATCACCCCATGTACAATCATCATCATCACCCCATGTACAAACATCATCATCACCCCATGTACAATCATCATCATCACCCCATGTACAATCATCATGATCACCCCATGTACAATCATCATCAGCACCCCATGTACAATCATCATCATCACCCCATGTACAATCAATCATCATGTACATCACCCCATGTACAATCATCATCATCACCCCATGTACAATCATCATCCACCCCATGTACAATCATCATCAATCATGTACAATCATCCCCCCATGTATCATTATCACCCCATGTACAATCATCATCATCACCCCATGTACAATCATCATCATCACCCCATGTACAATCATTATCATCACCCCATGTACAATCATCATCATCACCCCATGTACAATCATCATCATCACCCCATGTACAATCATCATCATCACCCCATGTACAATCATCATCATCACCCCATGTACAATCATCATCATCACCCCATGTACAATCATCATCATCACCCCATGTACAATCATCATCATCACCCCATGTACAATCATCATCATCACCCCATGTACAATCATCATCATCACCCCATGTACAATCATCATCATCACCCCATGTACAATCATCATCATCACCCCATGTACAATCATCATCATCACCCCATGTACAATCATTATCATAAGCCATCACAATCATCATCATCACCCCATGTACAATCATCATCATCACCCCATGTACAATCATCATCACCCCATGTACAATCATCATCATCACCCCATGTACAATCATCATCATCACCCCATGTACAATCATCATCATCACCCCATGTACAATCATCATCATCACCCCATGTACAATCATCATCATCACCCCATGTACAATCATTATCATCACCCCATGTACAATCATCATCATCACCCCATGTACAATCATCATCATCACCCCATGTACAATCATTATCATCACCCCATGTACAATCTTCAACATCCCATGTACAATCATCATCATCACCCCATGTACAATCATCATCACCCCATGTACAATCATCATCATCACCCCATGTACAATCATCATCATCACCCCATGTACAATCATCATCATCACTCATCATCATAATCATCATCACCCTTATCATCATCTCATCATCATTACATTACCTCATGCATACTCCTCATCATCATCATCCACAGTCAACATCGTGCCATGTACAATCATCATCATACCATATACAATCAGTATCATCCATGTACAATCATTTTCACTCGCTCAGTCATCATCATTATCATCATCATCATCATCATCATCATCATCATCATCGTCATTTTCATTATTATTACTAAATATACAAGTACACAAACTTTCACATCCACACATACCATAGAATGAGAGAAGAAAAAAACCAGTACGAAAATGTATTGAAATGGAGAGAGTATTAAAGCTCTTAAAATGTACCCTGGAAGTTCACAAATATATTAACAGATGAATTAGTCTGAGATATCTAATAGTTTCCCCATTTTATCCATTCAGCCCTAAACTTCTGTTGGGAAAGTTCCCCTTCAATGTAAGCAATACTTTTTTGACACATATAATACTCTTTAATTGAACTGATTAAAACTGTCAGATTTAAGGCTTTATGTAGACATCTTGTTTTGTATATGTAAAATTTGATTGAAATCAAAATCATATTATCTGTCTTATTACCTATATCATTGCCATTATGTAATAAATTACCGATGAGAAATCTTTGTTTATTAAAAGAAAATAAGATAAGGAGTGCATCAAAAAGGGTTTCCAATTTTTGTAGTAATGTTTGTGTTTCATGGCACTCCCATAGAACATGAATATTTTTTTTTCTGTTCGTTATTACCAAGGTTACACATAGGACTATTAGTTATACCAGCTTTAAACAAAAATGAATTAGTAGTTAATATATGTTGTAATATCCTATGTTGAAACCACCGTAGTTTGGTGTTTCTTGTGACTATGAAGGGAGTTATGTAAATGTAAGACCAGTTCAATTCATCATCTTCAAAAGTCCTCTCCCATTTTGTTCTACCAGTAGAAATAATCACTTTATTTATCATCAGATTATAAAAATCCCTACAACCTCTAGCTCTATTTAAGAAAATGGCAATGTTATTTGGAATAAATGGGTAGACAATTGATTGCTTATCAAATTCAATATTGCTTTTAATGCAAATATACCTTGACGGAAGAAATTAAACCCTGATATTGAAGAAAGTTAGTATTGACACTGTGCATCTCTGTGAATTCTTGAAAAGTGTAAAACAATGATGTATTGTGATCTTTTACAAGATCATTAACAATTGTTACCCCTCTGTTGTACCAATCTTTATAGTAAACTGACAATTTCTATTATGCTACAATGGCATCCTTAAGATAAACTGTTCTTGCATTTTTTTAACTCCCACAGAATCATTAAGTCTTACCCAAGCTTTGAATACATCTTTCCAAAATTTGTTCTTACAGTTTTTCAAACATTCTTGAATATGCCCATTCCCACATTTCGAAAATTTTTGTAAATCGATAGGCGAATAAAAAACTAATTGTCACTTAGATGGCTTCTGAATTAATCGTCTAATCCAACTCAATTTCAAAGAATCTATAAATACCTTAATGTTTACTATTTTGAGTCCTCCCTCATGATAATTCTAAGTCATAATATCTCTTTTTTTTTTATCTACCTTACTATTCCATATAAAGCTATAAAAAATGGAGTTAATATTCTGCAAGAAATGTTCATCAGGGTTTGGTATAGATATAAATAAATGATTTAGTTGAGAGCAGGTGAGATTTGATTATAGTGTCAGTGTCAGACTGTTAGGGTGGTCAGTGTCAGACTGTTAGGGTGGCCAGTGTCAGACTGTTAGAGTGGTCAGTGTCAGTCTGTTAGAGTGGGTCAGTGTAAGACTGTTAGAGTGGGTCAGTGTCAGACTGTTAGAGTGGTCAGTGTCAGACTGTTAGAGTGGGTCAGTGTCAGATTGTTAGAGTGGTCAGTGTCAGACTGTTAGAGTGGTCAGTGTCAGACTGTTAGAGTGGGTCAGTGTCAGAGTGTTAGAGTGGTCAGTGTCAGACTGTTAGAGTGGTCAGTGTCAGACTGTTAGAGTGGTCAGAGTGGTCAGTGTCAGACTGTTAGAGTGGTCAGTGTCAGACTGTTAGAGTGGTCAGTATTTGAGTGTACAATTGTATTTTGTAAGGTTGGTGGTGATTTTATTGTGACCACTTGCCTATTCCTATCCTGGGATTGAGACAAGATATAGTGGACCTAATGGTACATCAGAGATATTGACAAAGTGCACAATTTTGTGGATACAAAATACGGATAAATAAACTAGAAAACCTCGTCATTGATCATTTATTTTCTCATTTTTCTGCATCATTGTGTCAGATAACACTATATTCTGTTTCATTGTGTCTGTAAATACATTCAGTTAACTAAATAGTACAACACAATTTGTAACGAGCATGCAGATTAACTCGCCACCTTTAAGTGATTGAAGAGAATTATGCATGATTCTATAAAGTCACTGTGTGATATTGCAAAAATGATTACACATGTCAACAGTTCAAGTTTAACCGATTACACCACCATGAATTTCTTTCACACTCCAAATCACATTCCATGTAAAGATGATATCTTTTCTTGTATCAGATATGAGTCTACATCATAAGGACTGTTTTTATATATCTATTTCAAATAGGTCTGAAATTTTAGATAATAAAAGGCTGTTCAAAGTCATAAATTTAAATAGGGATTTAGTTCTGAAAATGTATAAACTAATGAAAATGTACCATTTAAATACACTTGAAATAAGATAAAGAATATCGAGTATCATTTTATTAAAATTTGATAAATTTGGAGTTTTCTTGTTTGATGAAAACCTATCACTGGTATCAGTATTATATCAAATAAGTTAAACATACAACTGCAATAAATATTCAGTTGGAGACATCCTGAGGATGCAAACAAATCTTTTATTGGTGAATAAATATAAAATAAATATTGACTTTCTCGATCCCAGATACATAGAAAACCCATGATAGAAGTACATTTCAACTTACATTTGATTCTATTACAAAATTCTCATCATGTAATGTACAAATTAATAAAAGTACAGACACAGGAAACACATTTTGGTATTAATGAATCATTTATACAAATAGAAGTATAGATGTTTTCATAAATCAACATCTCGATAAAAAATGTAATCAATTTCAAATAGTAACCATTATCATGGTACAATATATTTTACTGTATATATAAAATGAATAAAAGAATATCTTGTGTGGTAATATACAAATACAGTAGTTAAATTTTGATGAAGACAGGAGCATGAAAAAGAGGAAGATGCTTGTATGTATTTCCATATCTAGTTATTACCACAGTTTCCAAGGCATAAATCTTTTGGACTGTTTTGATGCAATAGTTTCATACCTCAAAGCTTTTATATAAACAAACCAGCATCACATTTGTCAGGCTGTTTGACTTCAGTCATATAACATCATACTCTGAATAATAATTAAACTTCACATCTGAACTTTCAAGACAATGGCTTCCATTGACAAAGATTTCAGTTTTTAGTTCTCTGATACAATGAGCAACTGTACACATATAGATAAAGAAAATACCTGAATTTACATATTAAATGAATACCTGATCAAAAAATTTTGATCTGAAGCATCCCTAGGAACATTGATTTGAGTAACATTTTGTGGTTTCAGATACTATAAAGAACTTAATTGCACTGCTAATTCTTACTGCCACATCTTGTGTACATTATGTAGATGCTGTGCTGTTTTTTTACTGAGGTTCAATGCAGCATGCATTTTCTGTACTCCTGGCTCCCCTAACAAAGACATCCCACACACTCCAAAGTAAGCATGTAATGCATCTGTAAAAAACAAACAAATTAACAATTACTTTTGAAAATGACAAGTATTATGCTGTACAGTTTATATGGTTGAACAATTAAAGGGAGATAAGTCTTTTAAAACATCAGTGTGTCTGATCTGTCAACAATCAACCAAAGCTCTGTACAGCTTTTATCATCAATATGAGAGCACATGTTGTTTTAGATGTTTGAAGGAAAGAGTCCACTGGGGAAAACAAACGTGCAGGTAGTTTGGAAACAGCTAACTGAACAAACATCATTCCCGATCACAGGCATCCTGAACCCATGTTCTAGAGGGAAAAGTTTCAAGCTCATTTAATTGATTTTGATTCAATATTTCACGATATCAGGCATACATATATATTATATGTGGGATGGGAAAACAAGTTTAAAGCTCCTACTAACTCTTTTAAACTTAATTGCACACATAACAATAGTCTAACTGTACCTACAATGAATTTAAAAGACATGAAAGCTAGTTTTTTCCTCAACTAGGTGCTGATATCACTGATATAACTAATCATACATATTTTAGAATAGAATCAGGTAATAGATTTACATGAAATGTGTGTTATATCAGACAACAAGATCATACACATTGAAATGACAAACTGTAATGACTGATGGATACTGTGACAGATATTGAAACAGATGGGTACTGTGACAAATGTACTATGATAGAGAAATACTGTGACAAATGTATACTATGATAGACAGATACTGTGACAAATGGATACTATGATAGCAAGTTACTGTGACAAATGGATACTACGATCGACAGATACTATGACAAATGGATATTACGATAGACAGATACTGTGACAAATGTTTACTATGATAGACAGATACTGTGACAAATGGATACTATGATGGACAGATACTGTGACAAATGGATACTATGATGGACAGATACTGTGACAAATGTATACTATGATGGACAGATACTGTGACAAATGGATACTATGATAGCAAGTTACTGTGACAAATGGATACTATGATGGAGAGATACTATGACAAATGGATATTACGATAGACCGATACTGTGACAAATGTTTACTATGATAGACAGATACTGTGACAAATGGATACTATGATAGAAAGATACTGTGACAAATGGATATTATGATAGACAGATACTGTGACAAATGGATACTATGATAGATAGATACTGTGACAAATGTATACTACGATAGAGATACTGTGACAAATGGACACTACGATAGACAGATACTGTGACAAATGGATACTATGATAGCATGTTACTGTGACAAATGGATACTATGATGGACAGATACTGTGACAAATGTATACTATGATGGACAGATACTGTGACAAATGTATACTATGATAGACAGATACTGTGACAAATGGATACTATGATGGACAGATACTGTGACAAATGGACACTACGATAGACAGATACTGTGACAAATGGATATTACGATAGACAGATACTGTGACAAATGGATACTATGATGGACAGATACTGTGACAAATGGACACTATGATGGAGAGATACTATGACAAATGTATACTATGATAGACAGATACTGTGACAAATGGATACTATGATAGATAGATACTGTGACAAATGTATACTACAATAGAGATACTGTGACAAATGGACACTACGATAGACAGATACTGTGACAAATGGATACTATGATAGCATGTTACTGTGACAAATGGATACTATGATGGACAGATACTGTGACAAATGTATACTATGATGGACAGATACTGTGACAAATGGACACTACGATAGACAGATACTGTGACAAATGGATATTACGATAGACCGATACTGTGACAAATGTTTACTATGATAGACAGATACTGTGACAAATGGATACTATGATAGAAAGATACTGTGACAAATGGATATTATGATAGACAGATACTGTGACAAATGGATACTATGATAGATAGATACTGTGACAAATGTATACTACGATAGAGATACTGTGACAAATGGACACTACGATAGACAGATACTGTGACAAATGGATACTATGATAGCATGTTACTGTGACAAATGGATACTATGATGGACAGATACTGTGACAAATGTATACTATAATGGACAGATACTGTGACAAATGTATACTATGATAGACAGATACTGTGACAAATGGATACTATGATGGACAGATACTGTGACAAATGGACACTACGATAGACAGATACTGTGACAAATGGATATTACGATAGACAGATACTGTGACAAATGGATACTATGATGGACAGATACTGTGACAAATGGACACTATGATGGAGAGATACTATGACAAATGTATACTATGATAGACAGATACTGTGACAAATGGATACTATGATAGCAAGTTACTGTGACAAATGTATACTATGATGGACAGATACTGTGACAAATGTATACTATGATAGAGAGATACTGTGACAAATGTATACTATGATGGACAGATACTGTGACAAATGTATACTATGATAGACAGATACTGTGACAAATGGATACTATGATGGACAGATACTGTGACAACTGGACACTATGATGGACAGATACTGTGACAAATGAATATTATGATATGATGAATGGTTACTGTACGATACTTTGATGGATGGATGGATACTGTGAAAGATGGTTACTATGATGGAGAGATACTATGACAGATGGATACTATGATGGATGGGTGGATACTGTGAAAGATGGGTACTATGATGGAGAGAGACTGAGACTTAGCAACACTGTGACCTGTTGTTTTGATAATATCTTTTAATAAATTCATCCT
The DNA here is from genome assembly GCF_031769215.1 of Ylistrum balloti. Classification (NCBI taxonomy): domain Eukaryota; kingdom Metazoa; phylum Mollusca; class Bivalvia; order Pectinida; family Pectinidae; genus Ylistrum; species Ylistrum balloti. The sequence continues at coordinate 2,469,532 of NW_026782097.1, read as the reverse complement.
CATATGTAAACAAAAACAAGTCAGCCAACTGTGGAGCACAGATATTTCCCATTGGTATGCAAATAGTTTGTTGGAACAACTTACCTCCAAACTCAACACAGACCTTGTCAACCAGAAACTCATTCATCTTTATGATTTTTTCCTTCGTATTTGAATGATTTGGTTTTTACGATTTCATTCTCAAAATCAACTCTTATTTTATAACCTCTCATGGTTTCTTGCTTTGGAAAGTATCTTTTAACAGCTACAAGGGCTGACTGATAAGTGGTGAGTCTCATATTTAAGGGTTTGACTTTTGATAGACATATTGCATTATTTTTCAACAAGTTCCCCTTCAGTATCTGATGTTTGAGGGTCTCGGTGCAACTTTTAAAGACATTTTTGACAGTTCAGAAAGTCCTCTACTGTATGTATGTCTTAATCTAATTGAAAGTGGGTACCAGAAATGGCCTTTTCCAATTTTGGAAAGAGATGAAAGTCTGACGGAATGAGATAAGGCAAATAAGGTGGATGCTCAATCAATTGAAAACCACATTCGTTTGTGGCAGCCATGGCAATGACAGACTTGTGAAAATGGGTATTGTCCTTGTGAAACAATACACCTTTCATGAGTTTTCGCCAGAGCTGGAGTTTAATTTTTTCTCTTAACTGCCTCAGAATTAATGCATAATATGTGTCATTGATTGTTTGTCCCTTTTGCAGATAAACTACCATCAAAATACCATCAGCATCCCAGAAAATCGAGGCCATAACCTTTTCAGCTGATGGAACAGTCTTTGCCTTCTTCGGCAGGGGTGACCTGGGGTTCTTCCACTGTATAGACTGTTATTTTGCCCCTGGGGTGAAATGATGGACCTGGGTTTCAGCTACAGGCACAAACCTAATCTAAAATGTTCAGATTAGCATGCAACAAAGTCTGCCTGGTGTGCAACTGTCAGAAGTCTTGGTACCCATCGGACTGAGAGCTTTGTCATTGCATGATCTTGCGTAAGAATGAAATGTATTCTTTCCTCTGAAATTTCAATTGTACTGGATATATATCTTGCTGTAACTCACCTGTCAGACATAACAATATCATGGACTTTATTGACTTTTTCAGGGGTAGTGACAGGCCTGTTAGGATGGGCATCATTCCCAAGGCTCTTCCTGCCACGCTTAAATCCCGCAACTCACTTTTTCACTGTAGCATATGAAGGGACATCCATGCTAAACATCTTCAATGCAAGGCTCACAACTTATCAATCAGCTCTCATATGTCAAGATGTCTACCAACCTAGTCTATGTCTTATAACTGTGACATGAAATGTCTATCCATCAGGTGTATGATTGGTAACTCTGAAATGAAAAGTCTACCCACCAGGTGTATAATTGGTAACTGTGAAATGGAAAGTCTACCCACCTGGTGTATGGTCAGGCCACTTGGCAAATCCCCCAGTGATGGCTTGTTGAGTGGAGATTAGAAACCCTCTGTTAAAATCAGCATTACTTAATTTGAATATATCCAGCAGCTGAAAAAAAATCAATGAATACATGCTTGTATCTGTAATACATGTAAAGACACATTTGTTCAGAATGATGTTACTGAAGAATTACATGATGTCCAAGTCAACTTTTGAAAAAATCTTAATAATGAATGTGAAATGTAAATTAGTTACAGGAGAAAACCTCACAAGGGAAATAGGTAAGGGTCACAAAATTTTCAACCTCAGCTGCATATGACTTCAAATAAAACATTCCAGAATTAATATACATAGAAGGTACTCGGTAGTCTAAAGAATAAGGAGCTAGGTCAGCATACCTTTAGACTAGCACCGACCCAGAAGGAGTAACAGGTGTCCACTGGTTTATTGGGTCGGCCCTGGAAGCCAGTTTGTTGTCGAGCTATACACCACCAACGTAGTCGTTTTAACTCCTTAGCAGAAAAGGTTTCTTCTAGTCTACCCATCAATACCAGTGCAGCTAAACCACAGAATGTTGACCCTCCTGTAAATAACATGTAACAAAACCCTAAATACTGTCAAATTATTCATTTTCATGGAGTATTTATTTTCATTGATTTTGTTGGTTCTCTGGATCTCAATCTACAAACTTGTATGTCCACAAACTGTTGAAATAGAATAAGTAGCTTTATTGAGCAATATTTATCCACAAGCAAGAGTCCACAACACAGAATATTTTTGAAAAACCATGAAAATTGAACTCCACAAAAATATATGATTTTACAGTATATCAAAGATGTATTTTCATGATTTAATGAAAATTTTAATGATCTGAAACCTTTTGTTTCCATTTGATCTTTTTACTTTTAAAATTAATTAACTTGTGATAGTGGTTATACTTTTAGAATTAGTGTAATCAAGCATTAAATTAACTTTAGCAAATAAAATTTGAGAAAATACATTGTCAAGAGAAAGTGACAAACAATTTCCATTTGCAAAGAATATTTGAAACTTAAAGTGAATATTACTTATTTAACGTCATGATCAGTACTGCTCATAATGAAATGTGAGCAAGATAACATGTCAGTGTTCAACAGGTAATTTGTATCATAAAGCAAACATACATTGTTGTACCATATATCGAAAATACTTGTATAATAAATAGGATGACAAAACATAGAAAATAATACCATGAGCTTCCAATCCTGGTCCCTGAGCTATCCCACCTTCATAGGTCTGTAAAAAAAAAAAAAAAAATTTATAAAGACTAATGGCTAATTTCTAAACAGATATCAATAACAAATGTCCCTCATGCTTAAAAAACTTCAAAAGGTAAACAGAACTACAGTAACACTAAATAAGATCTAGTTTTAATACAGTAAAAAACCCACATAATATGCCCTGGTACTTTTTTGGTCTGAAAATGCTGAAAAAGAGTTTCTACTCTCGTAATGTTTGCATCCAAACACTCAGTCAAAAACTATTCCTGGGAACTAAGAAATCAATCTCAGAAAGTTCACCTTACACATCAGATCAACTATATACAAAGTCCAAAATTATGAAATCATTCTCGTCAAAATTTGTTTTTATCACGATTTTTGACTTTGAATGAACTTACTGGTTTTCTATTTTATTACTGGTTCAACACAATTGAAAAAATAAAATAGGTTAAATTTGTGCACTTCTTATCAGTAATATTGTTATTTTGTTAAACCTTTTTACTGAATCTACTTTTGTGGTAGGTAAATGTATCTAATTACCAATATTGGTTTTCATTTGATTCCTGGTCACGAAAATTCTTGTAAGAGAAAAAACACTTGTATGACTAATTCTAAAGAGAAATTTTAGTGTTTGATAGCAAAAGTCGAAAGTAAAGGGACAACTGAACTCCTGACTGTTAAAAAGTTCACTGTTGAAGTACTGTTACTTGGGATTTATAGGTAAAATAGGGAAAAAAATAGAAAATGAACTTAGTAAAATATTGAAGGAAGGGAGACAACTCACTTGGCTATTTTTGATAAAGTTAACAGCTTTTTCTGTGTCTATGCTACTCCAATCTCTGATCATGTAACAAGTACAGGCAGCACAGTAAACAAACCGCATGTCATTCTCACTGCCCTCTGGTACACAACAGAAGCTGAAAAACAAAAAACAAAGTAAACCAATGGCTAAACAAACACAACCTGAATCTCAAAAACCCATGTAAATCTATGGCTAAACTAACTCACCTTGAATCTCAAAAATCATGTAAATCTATGGCTAAACTAACTCACCCTGAATCTCAAAAATCATGTAAATTTATGGCTAAACTAACTCACCCTGAATCTCAAAAATCATGTAAATATATGGCTAAACTAACTCACCCTAAATCTCAAAAATCATGTAAATATATGGCTAAACTAACTCACCCTGAATCTCAAAAATCATGTAAATATATGGCTAAACTAACTCACCCTGAATCTCAAAAATCATGTAAATATATGGCTAAACTAACTCACCCTGAATCTCAAAAATCATGTAAATATATGGCTAAACTAACTCACCCTGAATCTCAAAAACCCATGTAAATCTATGGCTAAACTAACTCACCCTGAATCTCAAAAATCATGTAAATTTATGGCTAAACTAACTCACCCTGAATCTCAAAAATCATGTAAATATATGGCTAAACTAACTCACCCTGAATCTCAAAAATCATGTAAATATATGGCTAAACTAACTCACCCTGAATCTCAAAAATCATGTAAATATATGGCTAAACTAACTCACCCTGAATCTCAAAAATCATGTAAATCTATGGCCTTACTAACATAACCTGAATCACTAACACCTTAACAGTAATTTGACAGATAACATCCATCATGTTTATTTGTTTTCCTATGATATAACCTTCTCAAATCATCAAAATCATCTTCTTTTTCTGAGAAATCTTACTCATTAAAGATGACTTAGTTTACATCTAAAAAAATATATAACATTGAAGTAAGAAAATGGAACAGCTGATCAAGATCTTTGGGAAAAATATATTCTGGTAAACACCTACAGAACAACAAACTTTGGACATTACCTGCCATCTTCCTGTTGCAATGATCTTAAGCCTGCGGCTAAAGCTCTCTTGTTGACCTTTGAAAGGTCATCTCCAAGGATGAGTAGGGATGCCAAGGCGGTGTAGGTCATAGCAATGTGACCACTGTCAAGCTGTATTGGCTGTAGTCTTGCCTGTAGTACATAAAGTAAATGTCATATACATGTACATCTTGTATTTTGATTTATTTCACATTCACCAGAGCAGATAACATTTTATAAGCCTTTGTTACTAATTTTCATTTCACATTATGATCAAGATATCAATATACATGTAAGAAAACAACAATGACTATATATATATATATCTGTGTTTACTTTTTCTGTGTCAAATGCATTCCCATTTGTTGTGGAACCTCTGAATCCACACTGGCCCAGGTTAGAATCTGTAAGAAAAGGAAAATAACCTTTCTTTTTCATTTGAACACATCTGTAGGAAAGTTAAGTAAATAAAATGTGCTAACATTGGAATTCATTGATCATCACAAGAAGTTTCATCCAGACAAAATCAAATTAATCCACATTTTGATCAACAGTTTCCCCAAATGATAAATCATATGTAGAGTGATCCCAATGGTGTCAATCAGCTAAACTCCTTACATGAATAGTTATTGCTTTGGTTTTGTTATTACTTTCAGGTGTACACCTTACAATACTATTTTAAGATACTTGGTAGGGTATAACTTCCAATAACTTACATAACTCTTGTAACAATAATCATTAAAAAATTTATTGCAGAAATATTTACCATCATCTGTAGGGAGAAGTTGTAATGAATAGATCCAATCTATTATCTCCTTTTTATGCTTCTCTATAACATGCAATGAATTCAACATATCAAGTCCTGATAAGGCAAAAAAGGCTACTGTCATTCTGAAATACAAAGGAAAAATAATCAGAAAATTTCAACTGGCACATGAAAAACAACAAGAAAATACAAACAAGTCACCATAATCATTACAAACTTAAATTCAATTAACTAGGGCAAAATAGGAACAAAAGAATGATTTACAAGGAGACTTAAAAAAAGTTGGCAATACACAAAGGCAAGACTTTGCAGGAAATAGAAATAGCAAACTATAGTTATCAAAATCTGAGATAAATACATGTTGAAGATCTCTGTTTCTCCAATCAGTCTAGAACAATTCAGTACTACTTGAAATTCAAGACTGATCCAGAAATTCTTGTGAAAACAAACATTAAATGTTAAAATCCAAGAAAGTCATCCATCAGCCATTCTTTTTATCAGTTTCAAAGTTGAAATGGCAATATCTATAAAATTTAAGAAAGATTCATTGGGTACTAAAGAAATAGTGATAATAAATTTCAATCATTAAAATTCAAGATGGCTGCTTGTTCGCCGTCTTGTTTCTCCAATCAAGTCTTCAACAATGCACAACAAGGAACATATACGGTACAAATGAAATTTGAGACTGGTTCAGTACTTACTGAGAAAAAGTTGAAAACAAACATTAACTGTTAAAACAAAGATGGTCATCTGTCAGCCATTTTCTTAATCAGTTAAAAAATGTTAAAATTTGCACTACCAGAAACCGAAGGAAACTTTGATGTGAAATCTGAAAATTAAACATCCACATGTTCTTAAGAAGAAGTTAGTTTTGGAACAACTAAACTTAGATATGAAAATATATGAATCTTATAGACTCACTAAAATATTGATTCCTCAACATAAAACTCTGATAATTGTTCCACTAGGTAACAAATACTTGCTAGTACCCAGTATGATGATTTTGTAGAAACTGACTGATATAATATCCTCTATTCTTCATACATTTAATTCTAATTGATATGACCTCAATAGGAGATCTTAAATAGGTTTAAAAAAATTTAATAAAAACTCTTCAATTGACAATGTCATAAGGACATGTTTGATATAAGACATCATGATAGTGATGTTACACCTATCTTATGATATTTATGATATAGCATTTTGACATGACACAACAAACCAATTGTGTATAATGTCTAGAGAAATACACTGTAGACCTTTAAATAACATAATCGTATAATCGTAGCATACAACAGATACGACAACACTAGCTGCAACCACAAGTCATAATGTTCAATAGAGTCAGGGTAAAATAATAAGAGCGATACTTGGTAACATGCGTAATGTTTCGATAACATCAAAGATGAAAAGTCCCAAGAATTGATCCATCCTGGAATTCTACTGTAAGAGAAAAGAGTGGAGCAAAGATGCTCTGCACTTTACCCATAGCTAATGTTAATCAAAAATACAATGACAACAATTTTGCTTTCCAGATTTTGTCTTCCTTTAAATTTTATCTAAATAAAAAGAAAATTTTACACAATGAAACTGGCATGAATTATAATTATTTAGTACATTTATACAGTATAATGCCAATCACTATCATGACATCACAACATGTACACAAGCACACAAAACGTCAATGTCACAATAACTGCATGATCAATCACGCGCTGTAGCATACTAAATTTTCTACATTTCTTGAAACAGTAACCACGTAAAGAAAATTTATTGGAGCTTTATTTTCTTGATACTTATTTTAACAAATACATTTTAGATCTCACAAATATAAAGCAATACAAAATTAAAGTCATTCGGCGGAAACAAAGTAGACCTATTTAAGTCCTTAACTCAGCAAATCTTCACAGAATTGATCTTATAGATATAAAACCATGAAATCACATCTTGTTCAAATCTTGATGTAAAAAAATACATATGTAGCAGAAATGAAGAAAATTTGGTTAAAATCCGACGAAAAATACTATAGTTATTCAACAGAAATCCTAAAACTGACCAACAGACCAAAAGCAATATGCTTCTCTATTTTCGATCTCGGGGATATAACAACACGGTTACCTATATAAATATACTGTGTAGTTAATATCACCAAGGACTTAGATATACTAGGACCTGTAAATCACATGTTACCGTTGTCACCAGACGAAATCATGGGGCTTGGTCAGTCAGCTGATTCTGCTTACTTTGAGATTGTCCATTTCAAACAATTTTCTTTCCTGAAACTCATCTCTATTTGAAAAGCACACTATACCTGTTACTATCTAACGAAGAATATCTCTCAGGTAATATCTGAAGACATCTTTCGAAGAATTTTATATGCCTAGACTTCAAAAATGCATTCGGATCCATTTGGTACTTTATTATCTCTCGACACATAAGAGTTCTGATGCATTGTCGTAGATGAGCGATTTCAATCCGATAAGTTCTACGCTCATAAGGGACAGGTACTATTTTTCTTTTCTTTTTTTTTCCCCATTTTTTTTCATCAAGTACTGATTTTCAAACTAACTTATCTAATAAATACCTTATTTCAGCATAGCTTTTTAGTTATACTGCTTAGAAAGACAGTTGTTTCAGTCTGTGAAATATTCTAGTTATTATAGGAATAAAATAGCAGGAATCAAATATACATGTGATATAACAGCTAAATTTCACCCACAGAACGTGTTCTGGCCACTGTTAAAGCACTGGAAAATGGTTTAAACTGCCAGAAGAGGCACTTATATCTGGAAACAAATAACTTAATTTGATTACTTCCTGATACAAAAAGTGCCAGTGCCTGTTTCAAATGAAAACAGCAATCCATATCATGTTAATCGTGTTTGGTCTTATTATTCAATATATCTTATCAGGTTATATGCATAGCCAAAGTTAATTTAATATTTATTTGGATGATTAATACAAGTTTTTCGTCTGCATTCTTCCACTCCATCAATGCCAAAGAAAACCAGTAATTCAGGTAATGTATTTAAATCAATATTTACATTCATTAAGAAATGCAATGTTCTTTTTATGTAAATATTTCACTTATAATTGAATATACTGTTAAGTTATACTGTTAAGCCATTTTTTCAGTAATCAAATAAACTTTTAGTCCTGCTCAGTTCTCTACAGTGAAATGTTTATTGAACATTAATCTATGGGAGATAACTCTTTACAGCCTATAACACAAGCTCTCTCTCTCTCTTTACCTTCCAAGAGCTAAAAAATCTTCAAGTCTGTTAATCCTTTAACGACAATGTGAAATCAATATCTCTCCACTGTAGTAATGAATACAGTCAGTCTACAAATATCATAAACATAGAGAGGTATCTAGTTTCTTTTATTCAGAAGAATTTTTTTAAAAATACAACTGTAGTTATTGACTTTGAAATATCGATATCTCTAATATCCTTTCACAAAATAGAAAGTTAAGTGATAAAATCTTTCAGAATAAATTGTAACAAATGAAAATATGTCCAACACAAGAAACACAATTTATATATTTAAGTTTATTTGTAAACATATTCTAATACATCTGTAAACAACAATGTTGTTATCACATTAAATTTGCATAGTAATATTGCAACTTCTTACTGTTTGTCATTTTGAATTGCTGTATTGTAAGGGGTAACTAGTATTATCTGTGTCTGCTCCTTGACCTGCTCCTTGACCTGCTCCTTTTGTGTCTTGCTCTATACTCCCTATCACGTTCTCTGTCTCGAGAACCTGGTGACCTATTACTGTCCCTAGTGTCACTATAATCCCTATCAATGCGTCGGTACCCATCTTTACCCTCTCTAGACCTTTCAGTCACTAATCTGTCTTTTCTCTCCCTGTAATCACTATAGCTTTGCTTATTCTCACTTAGCCTCACAGACTGAGAAAAATCACTACTATCCCTGTCCCTATGTTTTTGTCTTTCCCTTTCCTGGTATTTTCCAGTGGAGGACCTGTCAGGAGAATCTTTCCCAAATCTATCTTGTCGTCTTCCATCATGTCTATATTCTGATCTTGCACGGAAATCATTATGGAATCTTGTTCTATCTCGTGCAGAATATTCAGATCTTAATCTATTTTCAATATCCAGGGGTTTTCTGAAGGGTCTGTCCTTGCCACCAAACCTCAGCTGACCAGACTCCTTTTTACCTCCTAGTCCACCACCCAGACGTCTTGGTATCCATCCTTTCACTTTTCTCTCACATTCAAAGTCTACAAAAATTTCACAGCCTTCAAGTTCAGTTTTATCAGCATCTTTACTGGCTCTGTATGCAGACTTTTCACTCTGATACTCTACAAAAGCATAACATCGTGAATATCCAGTTACTAAGTCTCTCACCAATCTTAATCTTTCAATATCCCCATACTTTGAAAACTTTGACTCAATCGTATCCTCTGTAGTCTTTGGATTAAGTCTAGCAATGAACACAGTCTTTTCTGGATTTCCTATAACATCTTTGTTAGGTTTATATTTAGCATTCATTGCTCTGACAATGCCTCGATCATGAGGGTCCTTGTCGGTCGTATCAATGCTGCCTGCTCTCAGCGGATCATATGTTGTAGCAATAGGTGACCACGTGTCACACGCCATCTTTGCTGTGAAAAAAGAAAATGAAATTTCTTACATGGCAATTTAGATTACACTCAAGTCTTTTTAACTTGTAATTATATAATTGACAGTGCAATATTTTAATTGCTGAAAACTTCTGAAAGCTATTTCAGTTGAGATTATTTTTCCCTCCAAGAACTTTACAACCTGATTAAGGCATCTGGAGTATAATGGTTTTACTTGAACATCTATGAACTCACAGGCATATCTCTGAACAAATTTACTAATTTATATGAAAACAAATACTTACATAAACACTGAAAAGATATTATTTCAGCATGCAATACTTTATGTTTTTGAAATACACACTATCTACTTCACTGAAATAGACATATTTCACTGGCCAACACACCTAGGGCCCATATGCACTTCAGCTTGGATCCATAAGAAATTTACTGATTTTTATGCATTTGTTATATTATTCCTTTATTTTTACAAATAAGAACGAAGCAGTCCCAAATGCTGATTTATATCTTATCTATTTCTTGAGTCTGACAGTACCTAGAAAACTTTATGTTGATGAAAGTCTATAGAAAAAAAAACATACATAAAGTTTAGTTAACTGGTTAGTACTTCAAAATGAAGAGAATTTGGCAAGCTACAGGAGTAATCAATCACTCAATAATTGTGATGTTGATATTTTGTGGGCTTGTATTTGTTGTGACATCATGATATTGGTTGCCATTTCTTACCAGTGCCAATTTCATTTGTGCATGTAAAATTAAAAATTAAAAACAATGTAAACTGAATTTGGGAAATCAAAAATGCTGTCAGTATTTTTCATTTGTAAAATTAAAAATAAATTACTTCATTTCTTTCGACTTTAAGGAGAATTTTACTCCGTTACATCAAGTATTTGTAGACAAAATGTTTCGCACATGGTACAGAGCTTCATTCCGGTGCTTTCAGCATCTGATTGCTCTTAGAAATGATCATAGAATGTCAGTCTCAGACAGCTTGTCAGTGTTACCAGAGACGTATATATCACATATATACGTCTCTGGTGTTACAAATAAGCACTTTGCTGGGCATTCTGTGCCATGTTCTCAATCATCTGGTTTCAAACTGGAATAGAGAGTAAGTACTGGTAGACCGTGCTTATGCTTTACTGTAGAAGTGTTTGTAAGCTTTATAGATGTCTGGATGTGGAATTTTACCCCCTAAGCGATTGATTGACTTTGTAAAAACATATCGAATGTCCGTCGAAAACGTACGGAATTACCTGTATATTGAATACTATAATAGTGAATCTTTTAATCCCTTCTGGGAGTCCTCCTTTGGACTCACTTATATCGGACGTTTGACGATGTCCCTCGTCCGAGAAAGGATTAGTGGACTTTTGTGACTCAGTTATTTGAGTGCTGGACTCGTGGTTTTCCTGTGGGACTCACTAAAATTTTTGAGGACCCACTATAACTCTTAGCACTTGGACTCATCAAAATTTTGGAAATGGTGTTCTAGACTCACTCGTAAAAATCTTACAAAAATTACCGTTGTTGAGTTGAGTCGTCTGCTCCGGAGTTACTACTTCATTACCTAAACGGAAGTTCTTTATCAGAAACGCAGGGCCGCTTTCCTTTATCCGGTCGTAACGGTAAGCAGGTGGTACGGTTTCGTTCCAAATAAAGAACAGGCTCGAACCGCGTTTTCGTTCCAATATGGCGACGAATGACAAACTTTACCAGACACTTCAGTTTGAACATTTGTATTTTGAAAGATTTCTAGTTTCTGATACATTGTTTTCGGACATCGACAATAACAATGACTTGGTTACAGCATCGTTTTGATTAGAACAAAAAGACTCTTAAATCTAATGCCGATTTTACATATTTTCAACAAATAATAATATTCATTGACAGACTATTCAAGTTCTACATTGTAAGCTCTCCTGCAAAGTCAATACAAGGTGAGGAAATCTAATAAGATCAATTTTAGATAAGACTAAAACATAAGTATTTATATTCTGATTCAGCTACATATCATTTTGCTTTTTTTATTATTATTATTATCTAAATATCCACTAATTATCTAAATATCAAGACAAATCAACGCATATTGTACACATATTTTGAGGAATTTTTTCGTCATGTTATTGTTAAATTATTTGTTAATCGAATGAGTATAGAATTCAGTTACCATAAATATTTCACTTGGATATCAGAAACTTGTGTATTACAGTGGGTTTTTTTATCCATGTTTGAAACAGAGACGTATATATCACATATGATATATACGTCTCTGTTTTTTAAATAATTTAATATGCAAGATGAACGTAGTAGATTTTATCATCAAAATATTGACTTGAAACTCGGACTTCGGTATGTAATGCATGCTGAACATATGAAGATAAATACTTATTTTGCCTGAAATGTGTTTTGTTGCTATTCAAACTCGCGAAATAATGTCATGATATTAATTAAAAGGCGCCAGACTTGGCTGTTTTCCATCATATACACCAATATACACCTGGAATCTATTCTTTCTTTGTACGGATGTTAGCATATATGTAGAAATTATTATTGTCAATTTCTGCGAAGTTCCAGCTGCATTTGTTTACTTTCCAACCAGAGCCGTCATCTTGGTTCCGCCTGGAGCCTTCAGTTGAAGTGTGCCAGAAATTAGCCTCTGATAACGTTCCGGAACGAAAACGAACCGGAAAAATCCGTTTATTGGTTTACCGGTTGGTCCGTTACAACTGCATAAACGAAAGGGTCCACTACTATATATTTTGCGACATAGATATTTAACAGTAATCAAAATCAAAGCAGTTATGTTCCTTTTTTTCAAAGTCTAATATATTAGATATCTATTCTGTATACTATTGATAAAATCACAATTAAAATTATACGTAACTATGTCGTTATCAAGTGACAATTATCTTGCTCAATCCTACGCTTTAAGTCTGCACACGGCACGTGTTGATCAAGCGGCTGATTGACCGAGACAGAGGATAATTGTTGCCCGGTTTACGACACTCATGCTCCAAGGAGATCGATCGCTCTGACATAGAAAGTCAAACCGAGAAAATTTTCTGGAAAACCAGCGTTTTTGCGAAAAGAAAGTAAGTCGAATAAGCCATTATTTCATTTATTGATTAATTTTCGCTTTTATTTCAGCTCTATAGGTTGTAAATGACTTTATATATGTTCTAAAATTTACAGCAAACGTCCTGTGATGGACGAATCGTGATGGAAGCTTAGACCAAATTCAGCATCAGAAACAATTCCAATATTCATGATGATATTCAACGCTATATTCCTAAGTGTTGTTGCTTACGATGTTTTTTTATTGTTATGGCATATATTAATGGTATTATATTTCAAAGTACATAGACCAGACCATTTTCTTAGGGGGAGAGTGTTGCATCATAATTTGTCTTCATCAAAGGAGAGCTGGATTATTTGCTCTAACTTGCGGCTTTTTAATTACCGAATATTAACACATCGTAGAAGTTGTAAACGCATGTTACATGTAGTAATGAGTTGTTAAATTGTAATTTCAACAATTTTATTTTATAAATATATTGTATAGAATGTGATTAGATAGCAGGCAAATCTTACATTAAGGTTCTCAATTTCTGGTTGTAAATATACATGATTACAAACCAAATATGACTTATTAAATAATGAACTAAGATTATAATAGATCTCAAACTTTTTAACTATATTACCATTTGATCTATTATGCATAGAACACATATATCATAGCATTATTATTCAGTTATTGTTAGATTTGACATATGAGAAATGGTAATACATTTTTGCAGACAAACATCCTACATGAACTAATACATCCAATCAATATTCACTTTTGCACACATAAAACATAAGACATACTGAATTGATATACATGCACACTGTACTACAATTCCAACTATACAACATTCAATATACATACATGAAAGAAGGCATAGTAAATTTGATAACAACATCCAAGACCACTTCTATTTGTTTGACAATCTAAGGAATTATTTTGATGAAAGCTTGTAAAATACATAATCATATGTAAACTTAGGGTTAAAAAGGTAATTTCAATTGTTTTGCAAGAGGAGATATTTTGTTATGGATGCTTGGAATTTGGAGTTTTTTCATTACTTTTAACTTATATAGATATTTTCATGCTGTCAGAGTGCCTCAATAAAGTGAAGTATCAAGTTGAAAAAAAAATCTAAACTTAACTAAAAGAACAAATATATATATATATATATATATATATATATATGTCACTTTGTTGTTATGATTTTAATTAATATTTAATGACTAAGGATGATCGTCATAATCCCATTCAAGGTAACTTAAATATACTTATCCAACCGACGCCAGTATGTTTAATGAAGAGATCATTGAACATTAACAACTATTTTTTATGTTTTCTTGTTTTCAGAGTTGTCCCAATGATATGTCTTAAAATGCTTTTATTTATTATGTATATAGATCTTTATTTATATCCTTATTACATCTTTAGCTAGATGTTTGTTACATTGGTAATTATATAACTTGAAGGTCATCTGGCAAGTGTTCTGGAGTTTTAACTATTTAATTTTTGCACTAACTTCAAATAAAATTTATTCAACATGATTTATCAAAGTGCATTCTGACACCACTCTATGTGGCATATCTTAGGAAACTGTCCTGTGCACTAGCACCACAATCAGAAGATCACCAATTTTCCTTTAAAATTCAGAAAATGCCAAGTTAGCTTAAATTCCACATAATTCCATGGGTTTTGGTTGTTGACGTCCTTGATTCTGTATTCTGACAAAGTACCTCTCATAAAACAAATGATATTTTGCCATGCAGCATCTGTTGTTCATACCAAGGACATTCCGACATGTGGGTATAGTGAGTGGCATGGTCTAAACCATTATAACAACCCTCTAATTATCAGTCACATCACATGAAGGAAACTGTGACAATGAAAATATTATCATTTACAGCAGGGGGCATTCTAATCAATACAGGTGCTAACTAACAAATTTGAAGAATTGTGATGGCTGAATGTTACAAAGAAACAGTTTCTGTCAGAAATCATTCCTTGGTATAATCCTCTTTTTTCAAAAATGAATACGATTGCTTGCATCAAAATGACAAATTTTGCAGATAAATTTGTTTTTCATTTCAATAGTAAAACAGCAGAATGTGAATTAATTTTTGTAACTCTTTAAAATGGTCCTTTAGGTGCATTGCACATATATATATATCTAGAGGTACCTCAAAATCAGAGTGGGTACATGTGTGATAATGTTGACAATAAATGTCAAAATGATCAAGTATATTATGTATTATTTTTAAAGGGAAATTTTGCATCTTTTAAATAATTTTATTTGCAATTATGCTTTCATGAAAATAGACCACCTAAATTTTATCTTCTCAAGTATATGCAAACATTTTCCAAGCTCAAATATGAAACTTATACATGTACCTGGTCTGTGCTATTGCTATTACCAATGAGTTTTCCAATCAGTTATTGCATTATTTTGCTTGTGCTAAGCTAGATATATTTTAATTTGCAACATACTGTTTTTATGAAGAGAAATGTTAGAAAAATTGAAAACAAATGTATTTATTTAATGTGATTTGATAAAGTGTACATGCTTACATTCAATTATACTTACAGTATGTATCAGGTGTTGTGGTGTTCACCCAGGTGTAGGGTGTAAGTATTGCCTGTGTTTCAACCAGGCAACACCCAACACCTGCGAGATGAGTGTAGGGGATTATGATTATACAACAAGTGTGAATGTTCACAGTTGGAATTTGTAGTGATGACCAGATTTTACAGCAGAACAGTACATGTTGAATTAGCAACCAGTTTCGTTTCTGATGAAAGCTTGTTTATTAGTGCTGTAGCTGATCAAAAATCAATATTTACAAGCTCATTGTTGTTTTTAATTTTTCATGCAGAACCATTTAAAAACACAACACATTTACACTTAGAATTTACGGTGTAGTAAATATTTGTATTGAAAATATTGCCTTTAGAAAATTTTAAAAATTCATTTAAAAGTACATGTATTACCTATTATGCACAGCATAAATTATAAGGTCTGTTAAAATCATTGATAATCTAGGATTCATATTCAGATGTATTGCTATTACATATACAATATTTTATGCTAACTGCTGTCTCTAACCGAAAGGTTTTATTAAGTATAATTTTTTTTTCTATTTAAATTAGTATAATAAGTATATCCTTCCATGGGTATAATTTTATTTGTGCTCATACACCTTAACTTGAGGAACTTCTTGATAAGCTTCAATAAACGATCAACAATAATATTTTACCTGTTAGCTTCAGTCTGTATTATAAACCAGAGGAGTCATCTGCTCTTGTAACAATGGTCTCATTTCCCTTGCTACATTAATGGTATTGTCAGTCATACACCTGTACATTATTATTCTCTGATTTTATATGAAACTGCACTTACTGAAAATACGAAAGGTCGAGGAAAAGTGTGATTTGAACCTAGATAATGAGATACTTCTTGACATATTTTGCTGTGATATTGCTTTGCAGATTTTGAAAATACAGTGTACTTGAACTAAACTGATATCCTTATTTGTGGTAGATCTAGTTCATTAAGGTTATGTTTAATTACTTTAAAATGTTATTTGTGCAAACAAAAATCAAACTATGATTAAAACAAAACAGCAGTTTTTCCTTTTGACCTGCCCCTTTGTTCTGACATTATCTTCATAGACTATATTAGGGCAGACCTCATGTACATTACATCCATGCTGGTGAGAAAAAATATATAACAATGGTATCTTTATCAAGAGCTACAATTTTAAAAGCCAGGTAGTACAGTGTTTACATACGTGCCAACATTTGTTATTGCTGGATCTATGGGATATAACTGTTTTATCGGTAAATTCTAACAACCCTGTCTGCTGTTTGCTGAATCTCCAATATATCAACCAGAAATACTCAACATTGCTACATGGAATTCTAAGGACAGCATTTTGTACTTGTCTTGTACAAGAATTCAGTGAAATAAATGTTTTTCTTTTTTTTTTTTTTACAGTGTCCAAGTCTGAAACGGAAGCAGTTTCAGTGCCACAGGAGGTTCATAGAACCCCTGAACCTACGCCTGCAGAAGGCCAGGCTCAAAACGTGGAGCTGCAGGCAACAGCTCTTAGCAATGGCTTTCACATGAACACTTCTGGTGATGGTGAAGTGAAATGCCAGGCATCTGATGAATATGCGAAGTCTAAATGTGATACAGACAGTGAGTTAACACAGAAAGAATTAGGTGCTACCAAAGACAATACTTCCTTTGAACCAGATAGTGCCCAGAGGGCACCTACCTCTGCAGAGGCTCCATCTGCTCATGTTGCTAAGGCAACTGAAACACATCAACCAGGAGAGGCTACTGCAGCAGCAACAGCACAGGCAGCAAGTGCTGCAGACACACAGCATCCTGAGGAAGCATCAGCAGGCACATCTGACACACATGGCTCTGAGGAAGCATCAGCAAGCCCTTCTGTAACACAAGGTTCTGAGGAAGCATCAGCAAGCCCATCTCAAACACAAAGCTCTGAGGAAGCATCAGCAAGCAGATCAAACAAGGCTGAGGAACAGAATGATGCAGCCTCTGTGAGGGCAGAATTAGAAAAGGAGAAGGAAATTGACATCTTCGGAAATGGACTCCTTGTAAAGAAGGTGGGTAATCATGTTTTATATTTTATATGGTAATGTGTCATATTCCATAATTTATGAGAGTTTATATAATAAACTAGGTTCAAAATCGATATAACCTGTCGGCTACAAAGAAATACTGTAATGTCAGTGTAGACAAGAGAGACTGTCATATTTGGAGGCAATCCATTCCTTTGTCAAGACACTATAATATTTCATTATAAAGAAAACAGGGAAATGATGGACTAAATGTCTTCTGCTCAGATCACATGTATACTTAACCAGGTACAAGGTAAATTTACCTGGACCTTCAGGGAATATACAAGTATGTATTACTAAAATGAAGACTTGACTATAGTACAATTATGTAAATCTCAGTCAATGCCTTACTCTCATCAGCTCACTGACAGTAATACACCAGTTATCAGCCCACTAGCTAACTTACTCTAATTATCAAGCCACTGGCTCACTTTTAATATTTGCTTCCTTTTCAGGTGATCCGTAAAGGTAGCTCTGATGAACGTCCCAATGATGGCGATACATGCACCATCAACATTGAAGTCAAATTGGCTGATGGCACACTTGTAGATCAAATGGAGAAATTCAGCTTCTTCCTCGGAGAACACGAAGTGATGCTTGGTAAGTAATCACATGGATTGTTTGTTTAATTTTTTTGTTGCCGTTTTAACATCCAGGGTAATGTTTTAGGTGGTGGAGAGCCATTTTGAAGTGGAACCTATGTAGTAACTGTTAGCTAATCTCACTGAACATGTAAGCAGATGGCCTGTCACATGCAATCCAGGGCACTCTGATATGGAAAACTTTTCTTCTGAGGACATATATTTATGTCATCAGACATATATATAATATTACCATTAACCTTTCCTCTATTTTTTTTAATTCTGTCACACCATATTGCTCGAACTTATGCTCATGAGGAATTGATCCTTAATTACAAAGGATAAAAACAACTATAAGTATCAAATTGTATTTGTTGAGTCTTATGCTATTTTTCTTGCAGCCCTTGATGTTGGAATCAAATTCATGTACATTGGAGAGATCAGTGTCTTTCGCACAGATGCCAAATATGCCTATGGAGAAAGAGGAAGGTAAGTCAGGTGTAGCTGACATACAGTTATGTTGAAATTCAGAGTAAAAAGGATTTCTTAAATCATACAACCCACTTATATAAGAGGGGGATATATAGTAATTACTTTTACAGCCATCCATGCACAAATTTAGTTCATATTCATACCATAGTAACATTCTACCAAAGTCTACACTTGATTTAAACAGATTTTGGTGATCAACAGTCAAGGAAGTAAGGTGTTTGAATTTGAAAGAAAATGTTTTTTTAATATCTAAAGCCATCTACTTTTCTTATGTAGCTTATAATTTGCCATATTCATAGTTTATAAATGATAAATACTCAATGGTCGCAAGTGTCATGTTCTTATTCCATTTGGTTTCCAGGGACCCAGATATTCCAGCCAATTCCTCCTTGGTTTTGACTGTGGAACTCGCTCAAGTTTTCCCAGGTGTTGACAGACAGAAGCTCTCAGTAGACCAGCGTCTGGCCTTGGGGTTTGTTTATTTTTGTCATTCACCTGAAAATTTTCTGAATTAATTGTATGACTCGTTTTTTGTATGAAATATAGTAGCCACAGCCTTATGTCCCTGTCTGAAGTTTCAGTAAAGATTACATCTATCCACGATCAAATTACACCTAATAGATTTATAGAAAACATTGTGATGTTAGCCATAATGGCAGGCTTATGAAAAATTATGTATAATGCTATGCTAAACTAAGTAAGTATTTGTCTTGTATTTTATGTTTGATAGAGAAAAGAAACGAGTGAGAGGAAATCAGCTGTATTCATGGAAAGATTATCCAACAGCTATTGAGGTCTACAGTCGGTATGTACACAGACATTAATTGATATATAATATTGTATGGAGAATGTTAAGATACGATGACATGTGTTTTTTATGTGTCACCAAAAACAATTCATCCTAAATTAGAATATGGCTTTGGCATAAAACAAAAATTGGAAACTGTAAAATTAGAAGATAAAAATCCATAGTAATACACTGTAACAATGAAAGCACAAAATTGAATTGTTAGTCTGAAGATGCTTCAGAATTAAACAATAAGGTTTTAATTAAAATGTGCAGGGCTCTAGATCTTGAGATACATCTTGTTCTTTCTTTTCATTTTTAGGGCTCTTCACATCTTGGACCCCCAATCTGGATCCTTCACAGAAGCACCAGAGAAACTACAAGAGTTTCTGGACTGTCGCGTCAAATGCTACAACAACATGTGTATATGCCAGATGATGGTAAGAGGTTTTTTAATTCAGATTGTTTTGTAGCTGCAGATCAAATGAGAAAGTTCAACATCTGATACAACAAGATAGTGTATCCCCAGATAGTGTAAAACATCTGATATGAGGAGGTGTAAAATATCTCTAGAGAATCTAACACATCTGATACAGAGTGATAATGCAAAGTGTCTTGAAAAAATCTTAACACATCGGAAACAATAATATACAATAAAATATTTTGAGAGAATCTTCTGCTAATAACACATCTGATATAACAAGATAGTGTAAAATATATCATAATATAGTGTGGAACATCTCCAGAGTTCTGTATCAACAACAATTATTTATGAAATGTTGAAATCCTCTTTGACAGCTTGGCCATCATGAAGCTGCAATTAAATCAGCTAACGAAGTCTTGAATGTACAGCCAGACAACTGGAAAGCTCTCAGCCGTCTTGGCAAGGTAAATCTAACATCTCCTAGTAAAATTAGCCTGACAAAGCTTTGTTGTTTATTGAATGCTTTCATACTACATTGTCCAATATCAATATATGGTAGAAAATCAACTCTTAATGTTGATAACATAATGTGTGCAGAATTTTTATCACTTTCTTATATTTTTAGGCTCTTGGTGAATCTGGAGACACAAAGAAAGCCATAGAAATTCTGAGGAGATGTGAAAAACTTAATAAGAAGGATAAGGTAAAGTTGTGTTCAACTTTCAACACGTCATCAAGTGAAATAGAAAATGAAGAAAATAAAGGTTTTTTTTTATGATTATTTGGTTGTCGACTGTCCAAGATTGTGTTGAAGTCCTGTGTTTTTTGAGGCCACATTCTATGTTTTAGTTATATTTGATGAGATGGCATTGTTAAAGAAGTGGTATGTAGATCAGTGCTAATAATTTTACAGACATTACCGCTACATATACCTGTACTTGTTTTTACTCCCTCAGCTTTATCAGACAAATGACTAGGAAAATGTTTGCTCTATGTATTTCTGTAGGAGAACTTTGCATTTCCCAATGTAGTCTCCCATTCAATGTTTATGCTGTACATGATTTTATTTTGGCACTATGTTGACCTATATTACATTATATTGCATTCATTTAGTGAGTGTTTTGTCTATTATTGTTGCCTTTGACAATTTGTATGTCAACTCGGGTAATCCATCTTAGCAATGCATCATATCCATTAAATGAGGATATTGAAAACAATGAAGTCAGAGATAATCTGAAAGGTAAACATAACTACTGATAGATTACATTTATTGTCAATATGAATGCAACCTGTGTGATGAATCCTTACATCACAATGGCCAGCACTCGGTTTATGTGTCAGCCAAGAATATGAAAGCACTTTATCTGTAGCTCTTATTGGATTCATATTATCAAATAAACACACTCGGATGATTATTCAATGACTATAGAACTTAATATTTTGCTGTTTATATTTCAGAAATTCCAATCTCAGAACCAAGCACTGATGCAGACCTACATAAAGAAATCTGTGAAGGAAACAGAGAAAGAGAAGAAGATGTATAAGAAAATGTTTGGACTACAAAAACCTGCCACTCCTAAAGTAGAAAAGAAACCCACCTCTGTAAGTTTTGTATGTTACACATCAAGTGATCTGGGAAAAGGAAACGAGTAGTACATTCAGTATAAAAACGAAAACAAATGATACAAATTGATGTCTTGATTATTGCAGAAACTGAAATTTCAGATCACTGTCAAAACGGAAAGTGGTCATCTCTTTACTTTTTAATTCAAATATATACATCAGGAAAGAAATTGCTTTTTAATTGTCTCTTTTTTTTTTAAAAAAATTGTACGACAAACTTACATATTGTGAGACTGATTAATTACATAGTAACACCACATCATTGCCAGTGACCTTACATAACGCTTAAAACTTTAAAAGATAAAATATGGTGACTGGTAACAGCCTAATTGATTGTTTTTTGTTGTAGTATTTGTTTCTGACTGACTGTCAAATAATTCAAAAGAAAACAAAAATGAAGAAAATGGTTATCAGTATTTTGACTTCTAGATGTAGACACCTAAAAATTGTCTAGGCTTCCCAAAATAATCCATATGTGATGATGAACATACTGAATATTTACTAAAAAGTAATCATGTTCTGGTAAAACCAGTAGATTCAAATAAAGTGGAGGAAGTAATTTCATACAAGAAAATAACAATTATAGAAGTAAGAAGTATAACAAATTTCATCATTGACCTTAATTGGGTTTGTTTTGATTTTTCAGGTTTTTGCTCCATCATGGAAATGGGCCTTAGGAGGTGTTGGTATGGCCTTAGTGGCAGTGGGAGTTACTGCAGCTTTCAAATACTTCCAGCACTAAATACACAAACTGTGATATCAGGAGAGGGTAGGGGGTGGGGATGGTACATAATTCTTGATTCTTTAACTTTTTCTTCAGTTATTGCTTTATATCACAGTTTTAAGATAATTTAGATCAGTGTGTTTTTAAGTTCAATATCATTATACATTTAAGATAGTTTGATTTAGGGTCACATTGAAGGTACTGTGTTATTACAAGATTCCAAATTATCCCTGTTTTGAGACCTTTCTGAGTTTGTTTCAGTTGTGTTGATTTGGTTGATTGTTGTTCATGTCATAACAAAAATTTATAAGCGTATCAAGATCAAAACTATAAAGGAGTAAAGATTTAATTTGTGCCAAGTTTTCTACCATCAGAGACATGAACACGCTTTATTAATTGATATTTTCCATTTTTCTACAATGATATAAAACTACCCCTTTTGATTTTAAGAAAAGTTAATATTATATTACATAAGCTCCAGGGAAAATAATTTATTTTTCAAAAATTGATAAAATGGTTGGAGGAAATGCAAACTGGTTGCAGAGGGAGACAGTATTTGCAGGAGGGCGTAGAGTCGTACTATATTCATTTCTACCTGTATTGGCATTTTCATATCAGCCAGGGAGAGAAGGAAAGACTGTGGACAAGACAATTCACTAGGGAATTTCCAACCAAGGAAATTGTTGGGAGAGCTCTGGATGGCTGTTACATATATTGATGAGTACCTAATAATTGTGTGTGTGTTTTTGCAGCTGATCTGATGGACATGATCTGGAAAAAAACTGCTTTTGGTGAAGCAATATGTTGATGATATGATATGAGATGGGTTGGCATGCCTGTTACGGAAATTAGTTATCGGTTTAATTTAATCTCCTTTAAAGACCTAATTGACTGTGCCTTTGTTGCCATTTTGAAGGTCATGTTTCTGCTATAGTCATAAAGACCTCACAGTTGGTACGCCTATGTGGATGTTTTATGATACACAATGCCCCACATCAAACGTGTCGAGGAATATTAGGGTGTGGCGGGAATCTCTTATTTATCACAGACAGATGTGTTTACTTGGATGTTACCAGATCATTCTGCCTTGACTTGACGCTAGTTGGTGTGTTGTTGTGTACTGTACTGTGTCTGCATTAATTGTACTGGCACCGAGGTTTTATTGACAAAAGGCGGATCCCACTTTCAAAATATTACGAGGGTTGTCAGTATGGATATTAGAGGATGATGAATTGCCAGTTTGATAACATATTTTTACGGCAGGAGACTAGCTTATTTCAATATTATGTTATCGGTATGTGATTTCACTGGTTGTTGGTAATTTTTCGGGGATTCATTGGGTTGTGCGCAAAACATATACTCTCCAATTATACATGAGAAATTCATAATGTGTAATTATTCCAGAGCACATCAAAACAAATACCTTGAAGTTTTGTGTAAATGACCTGCCGAGTTTGATTGGACGCAGATATTTCCACGCTCATACCAGGTTCATTATCGAACAGCTACCTGTTTGTTTGGTGACTTCACTGTCTGGGGAAAAGAATCACAAGAGTATTCTTTTTCTTAGATAGCAAGTCTGTCAAATGAAATATGGAATGAATATTGCAGTACATTGGAGATCCAATTTACCCCTACTGCCAGTATTTTATCCCATCCAAAAACCATTAATGGCACACTTATAAACCCCTGGAGTATTTAGACCATCAAAAGGGTTTCTATACACTCACATTGTAAACCTAATCAAAAAGGTACTCATTTTTCGAGCTGAAAATAACATTTTAAAATAATTTGTGAAACAGTAGGTCAGATATAATTTTCTTTGAAATTAATCCTATGGTTATTAAGATTTAAGTAACTACCTTCAATGTGTCCTAAATTGATGAAATCCATTTTGCCAGCAGAAGATTATTTGCATTCCACTATGGTCATGCTTCAAATTTTAAATAGTAGAAAAAAACTAGTTAATGTGGGTTTTTTAAATAAAGATAAGACTTGTAGTTCATTTAAATAATTGGTGTACTTCTAGTCAAGTAAAGCTATCTTCCATGTATCTTTTAGGGACAGCATAATTTGATTATCAAGGGATAGTGCCATACATATTGAAAAAAGGCAACATTAGATTTTTCTGTAAGTTTGGAGGTGAATCATGATTAAAGGAGGGAACATAACCTCAAACTTCATTGCATTGATGTTTTTATGTGTATTTAACTTGTGCCAAAGTGGTTGAAGAAGAACATATGAATAGATGTAACAAGGAAAAATGCCTTGGCCTGATTCTCTCGCACGAAGGCTGCTTTGATTTTTTGAGACTTTTTAAAGTCATGTATGTGTATCGTATGTACAGATCATGTACTTGTTTGTGTTACTTGTAATAGATTCATCACTTTATCATAAATGAATCTCTTCATTCACTTTCTGTGAAAAGTCCAAGATTTACTGCTACTGTTGTAAAACTGAACATCACACAGTGTCAAAATATATACCCATAGTATAAAAGGCTTCATGTGTTCTTAAATGTGTAGAAGATTTTTATACAAAATTCAATGTGGTCTTGGTGTGAATTTTCTTGCACCTTAAACAGTAAACAGTTTAACAGAATGGTTTCTATCTCTGTTTACAGAGCTAGAGGCACATTACTGTAGGTGAAACCTTCGTATTGAGTTCAGAATTGTTTTATATTTCATAAATGTGTTAATCAAACTGTTATAAGGTTACAAAAACAACATTTAATCAGTTTCAAAATAATATTCCCATCGCATTCCAAACAAATTTATCATTTATATACCATTTATCAGAGT
Organism: Ylistrum balloti; assembly: GCF_031769215.1. Taxonomy (NCBI): domain Eukaryota; kingdom Metazoa; phylum Mollusca; class Bivalvia; order Pectinida; family Pectinidae; genus Ylistrum; species Ylistrum balloti. Next base: position 2,444,504 of record NW_026782097.1, on the reverse strand, counting down.
GATTGTGTAGAATTGACTTGGGTTTAAATGTCAGCGAGATACGAACAACACCGAGAGGAAAAATTGCACTTTGTTATGTGATAGTGAATATCTGTGATGTGCTGTTTAAAGATGAACTAAATATATATCATGTCTATGAACAGTTGTTGTTTTGTTTTACTTGGATGAAGTGCCCAGTAATAAGTGGCAAATAAGGTATTTATATATATAAATATCTCTTGTTGGCCAAGTCAAAACTGAAGACAGTTTAAGACTTAAGATTAATATCTCTTGTTGGCCAAGTCAAAACTGAAGACAGTTTAAGACTTAAGATTAATATCTCTTGTTGGCTAAGTCAAAACTGAAGACAGTTTAAGACTTAAGATTAATATCTCTTGTTGGCTAAGTCAAAACTGAAGACAGTTTAAGACTTAATATTAATATCTCTTGTTGGCTAAGTCAAATTGAAGACAGTTTAAGACTTAAGATTAATATCTCTTGTTGGCTAAGTCAAATTGAAGACAGTTTATGACTCAAGATTAATATCTCTTGTTGGCTAAGTCAAATTGAAGACAGTTTAAGACTTAAGATTAATATCTCTTGTTGGCTAAGTCAAATTGAAAACAGTTTAAGACTCAAGATTGTTTCAAAATTATATGGTGAGATCAATATCTTACTGGAAAAGACTTTAACATCAGAAATGTGACATGGGCAAATGCAATCAGGGACTGAAAGAGAAAGAAATGCTATCCATAATTATTATCGAATATCAAGTCTGTGCATGTTAAATCAGGTGTAGTTGGCTGCTAATGCTTAAGAATCGCTGTCTCAATTACCAACTGGGGTGTTCTTGCACTACAGCTTAAATGACCATTGAGAGACAATAGGATTGCCAGTCTGACCGAATATGTATGTTAATGCAAAATGCACATGCTTTCATTAATATAAATATTAAGTCAGGTAAGAGAAGATATCCTTGTGGCTGTATATCAATTTAAACAATATTTTAAAATGTACATCAATGCAGTCACTTTGCAGTGTCATCAATTAAACAAGTGGCTATGTCTGGCAGAAGTTCAGAGGAGAAAGATGCCATGTATGAAAAGTACTTAGAGAAAGGCTGAAAGAATTACAAGATGAGTACTAATGAATGACCAAATGCTGTTTAATGACACACTATTAATATGTGACTAACTGATGCTAGTGACAAACTAATGCTTATGTGAAAGATACCAGTGCTGTGTAACCAACCTGATGTTTTGGTACAAGACTGTTAGTATGTGAATTATTAATGCTAACGTGTGATCTACAAATGATAAGAGACAAACAGATGCTACCGTGTGACTCACAGATGTTAGTATATGACAAGTTGATGCCGGCATATGATAAACTGATCCTAATGTATGACAAGCCAATGCTAGCATGTAACAAAACTAGCATTTTACAAAGTTATGCTAGTGTGACAAACTGAAACTATTGTGCGACAAACATGATGCTAGTGTGTAACAGACGTTACTATGGTATGTGACAAATGCTGGTGAGCAATGTTCTGATGCTAGTTTGTGACCAACTGATACAAGTGAGGCTAGTGTGTGACTTATTCAAGGTATTGTGTGACTAATATGTGATTAGCTGTAGCTAATATTTGACTAACTTAAATGATGATATGTAACGAACAGTTAATGTTTGACAAATGAGATCTTTGTGTGATAGATGCCACGCATTGTGATTTAATCTTCACCAAACGTTCTTCTAGTGAACATGCCAATAAAACATCACAAAAATGACACTTATGATATTTCATATCTATTATTAATGGTAAGTGGTGGATTTAGATGTGTTTCAATTTTGATGACAGCGCAGGATTTCCAGTTTTGTGGGCAACACCAGATTTCAGAAGCAGACGAACTGGTGTGCAAAGTAGGCCTATGTGCGTGACTCATAAAGGTAGTAACACTTCAGGTCAGTGACGGCACGTAAATTGAATAAAGATAGTGAAAGAGCACGTGTAGATTGTCTCAACCTAAGGGTGAGACTAAAAGGATCTTCCATCCTCTTTAGGGTCAGTTAGGGTATCTCAACCCGGAAAAGTGAGGGGGATTGTCAAACACGAACTTGCCAATAACATGATACGTCGTGGAGACAATCGATCAGGTCTGCTTTATCTGTACTTTACACTTGACAACTAAGATAGAACTCTATTAGACACAATATAAAAATAATTCCAATAACGTCTACCAATAGTGTACTAACTAGATAAACGGAATTGTTCACAACATAATAATTAGATATTTGAAAATTATAGGTGTCTACAACAAAATATAACATCAGACATGCCACTAGATTGCAAAGGCGATGGTGTCAGGATTTAGAGACTCGGAGACCATACCTACGGCGCTGTAAGGGACGCAGTAGGGTTCCTATTCGGATTACCATAGCATTGTGCAATATTCTTCAGGTAACAGGTATGATTTCAAGGATACCTTGGGAGACTACCAGGGAGGAACACCCCCGATCCTCTCATTAATTTGCGCATACTGATACCCCAAGAGTATGAGGTTTCCTCATTTGTGAACAATCGTCATATTTACACCTGTTTAAAATAGTTTACACACACAGCAAAGGCGGCTGTTGTCCCCCGGGGGTTCCGAGCAGAATGCCCCCTGCCGATAATGTACACTTTAACCTGTATACTACAAAACCTCACGTATACAAACATTGCACGGGTAGCAGATGGAGACTCATACCTAAGGACACAGTAGGGCACTGAAGACTTGCAGCAAGGTCCTTTTGCTGAGAACCAAACAACCGACACACTCAATTCGGTCCAACATGGTATTGTGTGTATTTCATCTCACCAAGTTCTCGTATTCAATAAATACCATCTGAAGTGACTGTTTGTATTATCACATAAGACACATGTAACAATGGTCATTATTTAATTCAATGGCACGGCCAGGATTCGAAGCCGGGACCTCTAGTCTACTAGTCTTGGCGCTCTACAGATCGAGCTAAAGAGAAGTGTGTTTTAGCACAGCGGTATATCGTGGGTAGTATTTTACCAGGGTTACATTAAAAAAAGAGCAAGCGTGAAAAAGGATGCCGAGAGGATAGGGTTAGATTAGCAATAGTGACTAGGATCCACTGCCTCTCTATCCTTAACCGGTCCGCATGCTGCGAGGTGCTTAGTTACTGTAAGGTGAGATATACAATTAAGGGTTCGTCTTCAAAGTTATAGTTTAAGAAAAAGTCTGGTAGTATATACAACGGCCCTCTCTACCTCATCTCTGTACCTACTCTCTTCCACCGCTTCATACCATTTCCCCTCTACTCATTTTCCTTTCTTTTCTCGTCCGCTGAAAGGCCGCGTTTTGGGTTTAGACTCAGATAGGACAATTTTAACTTATATATATATATGTATGTATACGTTTATTTACCTGCCAATACTGCCAAAAGAAATGAATCGATTCAAAATCACACTTGTACATATTTCCGTCCCAATGTGGTTGAGCAGTTTTATAATCTATTTGAGATTTTGCGTGATGTCATGATATTGAGTTTTCTAGCAGACAAATTATTTCATTAGGTTTGCGAAAATAACAACAGAATAACATTTTTGTTTCATAATTCTACTATCTCCAAAATATCACGTAAATCTGTAATCACGGAGTGATGTATAAATTTCTCAATAGTTAAACTATGATATAAGGTATATTATTATCAATAACTTTATAAACGAACAATACTGTGCTGCGTATGATGATGTGGTACTCTTTGGGATCCATTAAGTTATACTGTAAGTACCTATTTGAGGAGAACCAAGTAGAAATCTTACGAAAATCGAACATGCTGTGGAACATCGAACATGGAAATGTATTACGACGTCCGTTCAGGCATACATTCCTTGGCGGGAAATGACGTCATGCAAAAGGAATGTGACGTCACTTAACCCATTCTCAGCTGCCTTCATCAGCAAGCACTGTTCAGCGTTCTGTATAAAGTGAAAGCTTACCCAATGATATTTGAAGATGTCATACATAATAGGTTTGTTTAACTTCTAAATACTACAAAGTACGCATAAACTTCTGTTTTTCATTTTCAAATCTCACAGAGATAGTGTCAATGATGTAACATGATAGGAACGATATACTGAACTCTGTCACCAATACAGTATTTATTCACTATGCCGAAGTTTTCAGCTATGCGTAACGGCTTATCACATCAGTGAAACTTGCTTGTCTAGAACTTTCAAAACGAATTTTGAAATAAATTTATAAATGACGCAATACAAACTTAGTGAAACAACACAGAACTCTACCACACTTTATTTTCTATAGAGCAACTATCGCAATGGAAGTTAATTTGTCACCGGTACACACGTACCTGTGACAAGAACATGTCAAGTTCTCATTCGCAGTATTTATTTAGCCATTATAATCCTTTTTTTTTATTCCTAACGACTGACACGAGATCACACAGATCACTTTGTTTCCTTTGTTTGAATACAGCTAGTGAGACTGAGGATCTGTCGCCTACCATTGAAGATATCCTTTCGCATCCAGATTACTATGAAGACACTCAACAGCAAGCTGTCGATAGAGGAAAGGTCTGTACCAGAACAGCTATAACAAATGTGAAATAAGGAACAGGAGAAAGGTGTTCCGATGAACCTGCTGGGTTTTGAATTTGGATGGGCGAGTGCCTTTTCGTGCGTCATTTCAGAAATATAGGTTACCATACTCGGGAATCGTAGCCACGACCGCACATTCAAAGTCAAACGAAATTTCATGAACAATTCCGTTTATCCAGTGAAGCTAGTATATTATTGGTAGACGTTATTTGAATTATTTTTATATTATGTCTGATCGAGTTCTACCTTAGCTGTCAAGTGTTAAGTACAGATAAAACAGACATGATCGATTGTCTCCACGACGTATTAATATGCTATTGGCAAGCTCGTGTTTGACAAACTTCTCCCCCTCTCCCTTTTCGGGTTAAGATACCCCTAACTGACACTAAAGAAGGCAGAAGATTCTATTAGTCTCACCCGAGGGTTGAGACAAACCATACGTGCTCTTTCACGTTCTGAAATCAATTTTCGTGCCGTCACTGACCTGAAGTGTTACTACTTTTATGAGTCACACTCACAATCAATGTATTCATCTACGTCATCTGGGCTTAATACTAGTTTGCAAATAAGAAATTTAAGGTTTACATAACTAGGTTTTACTGCCGCGAATCAGTTCCCTTTGCTATTCAAACGTGATGGCGTACATATGGAATGAGTTAGGCTATTTCTGATTATATTGAAACTGTCATTGGACTGTTCTGTAAAAGGTTTAGTCCTGTTTGCCCAAAAACTGAAAATCCAGGTACAGGGAGAAACAGGATTTGTTTCACGATATATGAAAGTAATTACAACGAAATCACAGGTCATTATAAGTCATTTATTAGAAATCCAGGTGAATACAGGTAATACAGGCGAATATGTCAATGCACTACCAATATAAAAGTTAAATTAGATAATATTGAATTTAAAATTCTCAATACCAATATCTTACCTACTTTGCATACAACTCTTCTGGATTTGTCAAGCGTATGATACATAGATATAGGTGTTTAAGAAATAGCACTACATTTATAAGGCTTAATTTAAATATATTAAATATATTAAGTTTGAAAAAGGTTCAATCATACTTTCAACATATTTTTGATACATTTTCTGACCTTCACCACATTTTCATTACATAGAAAATATTTCAAACCTATCATCCATAAGCACTATTAGCATAGATCTAGTACAATGATTCCAATAATAAATCGAACGACAAGAAACTTACATACAATGTACAAAATTAAACTACAAACTGCAGAGTACATGCAAATGTTGTACCTAAATACTTTGTATTTCAAACGTAGGGCTTCCGGCAATACAAATCTTAACATGTCGACAAGTTAAGGAATACTCTACTGTATGTTTATTTTATTTGATTTTAATGTCTTTTTAAAATCGCACTTATACATTCCATGTGGGGAAATATGTTGCCCTAGTTGATGTAATCGATCTCATTGTTTAGGAGCTAAGTCATTCAGTAGTCGGTATCTCCTTCTCTTAGGCACAGGAAGTCCTCCTGCAGCAAGCTGAATCCGTGTGATGTCATTCACAGTCTAGATTTCCTTCAGTACTCGAATGAAGATGAAGATGTGAGCGTTTGGGATTTTTTTGAGTTCGTTGTGCCACCTTTCTAAGCTGTTGGTCGTTCTAGGTCAGTCATTGTCATAGTGGCTCCAAACCTGTCTGTCGCCTTCCATCCACTGGGTGGTACAAAGTCGGTAAACGCAGCGGTGTCCACGGCTAAGTCGACGTCCTCCAGGTCATGATGTGGAGGAAGGAGAGGGAGTACAGCAACACCGTGAATTAGTCTATAGAAGTCTTCGTTCTCTCTGTAGTAGGTATGGAGTCTTAGTTGTTGGGTCTTTCTCCAAATGTACTGTGTGAAGAGGAAGAAGCAACCTCTGATGGCAATACCGAAGAAGGCGGCATTCTGGGCAGCAGACTCGAAGTCCAGGAAAACTGTAGACGGGTCAGTGCGTAGTAGTTGTTGCTCCTCCATCACAGACGCAGACATTTGGTTGATCGCCGTGGCATGAATCATGTACAATTGCTTGAAAAGTTTAGGGCATGTGTAGAACATCCTGTCACAGTTTAGTGTGTCGTCTGCTGCGAATTCTCTGAGGTTCCTGGTGGTGGCGAAGGCTATGATGCAGAGGTTGTCTCTATTGTTATCAAATTGGAGAAACTGGTCGCCGTTGTTGGTGTGGGTCCGTTTCTCTTCCTAGACGAGATCTGTTAGGGATATTGGGTAGTCATGGAGGATGTGTAGGTTGGAAGCTGTTCCACCAGTTGTCTCTCAGCTACCTGGACATGTGTCTGTAATTTGACGATCTCTCCATCGTAGATGGCGGTTATGGACTTCAGTTCCTCTCTGCACTTCTTCTTAATGCTGATCATAAACCTCTAAACTTCTCCCTGGAAACGATCGGGTAGATGATTGTGTTGGTGACCAACTTTCACAGGAACGCCGTCGGTAGTGTTGATGGTTGCAGGACATTCTCGAACAGAGCATCTCCAATAAGTATTATCTCGGTAGTTGTTCTTACCATCTTCAGGTAACCAGTTTGGAACAGAGTCCTACCTTCATGTCTGTTAGCAGTAAACTGGACTTGCATTGGATAGTTCGCCATTATGAGAATGATGTTACTTCGAAATTGACGGCATACATACCTATTTCATAGCTTGGGTAATAACCTCACTCAGTTAGTAGATTTCACCCCTGCAGCAACTAGATTAGCTTGGATATTTACTTCACACACTTCTGATTACCTCAAATAACAGTACACTCGAAGTTATTTTAAAGGAAATTAATTGCATCATTTTTTTTTTTTTTTTTTTTGTAAATTTTATTTCATATTACTTACATATAATTACCGTAATGAGAAGTTATTTATTCATAAACTAATGCATAAGTTAATTGTATAATACACCAAATTTGTTCAACTATTTATTCCATTCTATTTACCGTGAATAGGAAGTATTCCACTTGAAAATAATCATTTAATTATATCAGATGACTTTTCTAAGTATCAATCAAATGTGGTAAAATGTATTGAATGTTAAAAGTAAGCGGAGTGAGGGGGTCACTTCTTTCTTACAGCTTTCGTTTTTGCTTTAAAAAATTACAGTCGAATTTCGCTTATTGACGTTGCGTTATGTATGTGTTCTTTTCTCAAATGCAGATGTGTCAAAACGAGGCTTTGGGACCCCGTCCTCTGACATGTTTCCTGTACAATGGACTAACAACTAAACAGTTGCGATCTTTTCTACTAGATCGCCGAGCGTCCGCAGCATGTGTACTTTACCACCTTACACGACTGGAGGACACCAAGTCAAACCATACGACAGTGCAATCGCCATCCAGTATCCACAGTGCAGGGAATTGTCATGGGCTGTCATCTACCAATGGGTTTACATCCAAACCAGTTGCAAAGGATACCTCTCATACGTCACATGCGTTTGATTACACCATCCTTACCCCGCAGAAAAAACAACATCGACAGAATCTGAATAACCAAGTCATCTCATTGAATGATCGACAATAATTGATTTTTTTTTTCGCTCAAATTCTGTCAATGATAGAACTTAATGTCCAGGATATGTTGACGGAAGCAACGACTGTAATTGGCAATGCCATTTCTGTTTCATTATTGATAATTAAAAGGAATTTGTAAGGAGAAGTTTGTGTCTTTAATAATAATAATAAATAGTCAATAAACAGCGGCATTTCTCTCTGCAAATATATTGAAGCATATATCACAACAGTTTTATGCAGAAATCCTCGTGTAGTATCTTGCCATTGTTGAAGGTTCTGCAAATGTGTGATATATGTTGTATTTTTTCTTATGTTATGGTCAAAACAGAATAATTATATCATGGTATTCAATATGATCCTTAGGTTAACTGACCCGAAGAGCCAGAGTGGTCAAGAATATACATGCATTGTCACTGTCCGTCCGCCGTGCTCAGTGCGTTAACTTAATATATCTGCCACAACTCCTGGCCGATTTTAACCATTCCGAATTTATCTTTGGGTCAAGACATTTCAAATGGTAAAATATTCAAACTCCTGCAAATTTTCAAAACGAGAAATTAACCAAACAGTGAAATTCGCGGAAGGGCAAAATAGCCAAACTTTGAAAATACATGTATATTCTCAACAACTAAAAAGGAAGGCTGTCGGCTTCCTTTTGTTATTCTAATCGTTATATGAAGACTGTCTACAATCATTTGTCGTGTTTATTATCTGTCGTTGTGTGAAGACTGTCTGCAATTTTTCGTCATGTTTATGTCCTGTTATTCTTATTTTTTTTCTATTAAAATTCATTTAAACATAGGTATTCATAGAACAAAAATCAAATATTCGCCCGATCAGTAGAATCTACCATATGCACCATTTATTACCATCTGACAGTTCAATTGTCCATTTTTACGGCGCCATCGTATCTATTATACATGTACACGCATCGATTATTTCTTGAATACTGAATATACACGAATAGCTAGTGCCAATTAAGTATTATCAACCAATAAATGTACTACATCGTACTTCTTTTTACCACAACTTGCAATTTTATGTGAAGATGTACATTATGTTTCAAACAATTGACTGTCCACACTGTTTAATAAGTAACTGTGTTAGATATCTCTTCCGCATAACGATACCACAGTATTTCAGTCGTATTCGCTGGTGATATGTTGGTGTATGACGATCGGGATTAATACAGGGATCTGGTAATATTAAAGACGAATTTTACTACGTAAGTAAAGACAAAAAGTTCGTTTTAATTCTTAGCAACTCTTACTTGGTGATATCCGCTGTGCCAAAACCAGTTATAATATTCCTTAAGGTCGCCGTAACGTGCTGTATAATTGAGTACTAAGATGTGTATTTATGAGAAAATATGGTTTTATGACCGAAAGAGATCATGTGTATCCATGCAATCAGTATATTACTTTTTGTGTAAAATGTATACATCTAGGCACAAATTTTACATGTTTTGAAATTATTGTACTAAAATCAATAGTATTATAAGTATTTAATAAGGTATCTTTTTTATTTATGTCTTCGTTGATATTTACTATTGTCATGTTGACAGGAAAGAGAAAGCGTCTCGTAAGTCTTATAGTACACAGAATAAAGCTGATGTATTATTGAATGGAACAAGTTTAATCAATTTTCTTGTACAAGCTAATGGTTAAAGTGATATTTGAATGTGTGACTTTGTCCAGCTGAATACACGACAAACACTTCTATATACACAGCTTATCTCGACCTTATGGAACCAACTATTCTTACCGGTCTTGCTCCTCTGAAGATTCTATATTTATATCGCCTATGAAGGAGAGATCATTGAGTAATCAATATATATATGTATTGTGAGGATGATTATAACTACTCTCGGAATGACCACCCTTTGTATGACTGTGTATTGTAAGGATGATTATAACTACTCTCGGAATTATCGCCCTTGGAATGAGTACTTCCAGATGAACCTTTCTTTGGATGTGTGCTGTGAGAGTAACCATGACAACTCGCGATTGAACCATTATTTGTATTAATGTCACGTCGTTAAATCGGTCTGATATGAGTGAATTGACTGATGTTTCTCTCTTTTTATTGTAAATATTTTCAGTTTAGTTGATTACATCTCGATAATTATCCGACCTATACTATAATTATAGCAATTACTTTGATAATCAGTTAAATTGAAATTGAACTATATGTATGTGGACACAGTGTCCAATAACGCACAACTTAAAAATGTCTACTACCACAGTATACAGAGGTTACGGCATTAACCTACATTTGCACATATGTATTACAAGGTGTAGATGTAAACAATTGTTCCATTTCATAAATTGAAGAATTTCGGGTGTAAACCAACTGGTTGTGACATACCTTTTAGATTACCTTGTACCTTGCACACATGTAAATGAGGACACATATACTTCCTAAACTTAGCGTTAATGAACCACGCTTTGCTGCTTAGTTGACAGCTATACACTAGCAAATCTCTCATACACATCTGAATATGTACCGACACTATAAATAGACTGTTTAGGTAACGTCATGGGCACGGTCAGCGAACATACAGAACAGGAGTCATTATTTAGTATCAGGAATTATGAAATGCGTACAACATTCGCTTGGATCGAAGCTTCTTTTAAGTGATTACTAACGTAAACGTTGCATCTTTGAACTTATTTCACTGAAAGGCCAAGAAACGGGAACAACCGGTGTATGGAGAGGGATTGACATTTGCTGTCCGAAAGAACCTGTATTGTTGACATGGGAATAAAAACTCTAGACATCCGTGTGAATGGGGGACAGTCCGTGTTCTACCCAGGTCAGATCGTCCAAGGAAATGTATATGTGGAGGTGGAAAGTGACACCAAAGTCAGAGGTAAGCTCTGGTAGACATGTCGAGGATTAAAGTGCTCTAACGTTTTATGTTATACTTTGCTATTATGAAAACGCTTAAGATTAAATGAGGTAATTCATGAATAAACAACGTATAGAAAGACGATAGAAAGGGTATTGATCAAAGGAGATCTGTACTGGCACCTTTTACTGATGTGTACAACATGCCACCTTGTATGGAATGTAGTACGCCTGCAATGATTGACTTGTGGAAAGATAAGTCAGTGCATGGTAATGATGTTTGAGATTTGAGACGATAAAATACAGAATGAAATGGATGAAGTACAGCGTAAGGGGGGCTCCCCCAGACCCTGAACACTCTTGAAAGTATACACTCCTAAACAAATTACAACGCCACGGCCAGTCTATTAATTTATTTCCAAGCTATATTTACTTAACACGCGATTCACCAACTCTGGTACACTTTCCTTCGACAATATCCAAATGTATGATCAAAACGTGTGTAATTTGATCTTATTTAAAATTAAGGAAATGTGGTGTGAAAGAAACTGTTTAAGGAAGGCAACGAAAGAAAAAAGATAAAAATTGTCATGATTTCATTTTCAAACGATTAAATTATATATATATATATATATAAAGTGTTGCTATCTGGACGTGAAAGGACATGTTATGCATTTTTGCAATCACTATAATGTACTGAAAAATAGCGAATATATCTTTCGCGCGAAAATATCTATGTTTTCAGAGATACGATTGCGCTTTCGAGGCTATGCAGATGTGCACTGGACTGAACAAAAATCATCTGGCAGTGGAAAAAATCGAAGAACATACACGAAGCATTACCGAAACCATGAAACCTACTTCGACACTATTACAAAAGTCCTGATGCCAGGTAAGTGGGGCGTTAGCCTATAATAAGCAAATCACAATCATTTAGTTAAATTACTTTGTTTTAATTGTAGCTGAAATGTTTTGATTTACGTCGAAATTGGGTTCATACACGACAGAGAAACTATTATATTATTTAATAAGAAAGAGTTGATATGATAGCGCTAATGCATTGTGAAAAAAGTTAGATATCACAATGTCAAACAGGGCAACACATAAAGTATAGCACTCCCAGGTACTATGGTTGTCTTTGAATCCTATTTGAGGTTTAGAGGCGGAATTGCCATGAAAAATAGATATTTAACAAATTAATTTTCTGTTATGCAAACATGCATATTCTTTCTCATTGGCCTAACACATCATGTAAGTTATGAATAGATCACGGATGTTTGATGTAACTATTGTATAATTACTCAATAACTAATGTAACATGGACGAAATTTTTGTTTATTCATTTTTTTTATTGACCAAAATAAAAACTGAAATATCTCGGCAGGAAAAAAATCACAAACTCGGAATTAAATATTCACCGGAAAATTCGAACATTCAGGAAAACAGAACTATGCGACTGCATCAGTTCCACTCAGATCTGTAAAAACTTCGCCTTTATCGTCCTTAACTGGATATGACGTTACAACCGAGTGATCCATTTTTTTATAATAGGTTATTGGTGTAAAATCAATAATTAAATAATTGTTAAGTATGTAAGTATTTTCCTTGTTTTCCCGTAGTCAGTATATCACTCGTTAAGTGGAACTAGATAACTTTTCATTCTCTTATTTTGAGCAGGTTTGCTATCTTTGCTCATTTTAAACTATACATGTAATACGTACCTTAACTGGCAGTCGTTCCTCGTTACAATGTAACCGTAGATAAAAACCAATTTCCTATGTGCTGTATTTGATATCGGGGACAATCACAAAATCACAGATGCTATCATTTTTTTCTATTTCTATTTCTTTCTCGCTGTAACTGGAAAATAAAGAATAAATCGACAGAACATCAGAACTTGTATCATAATTTGTATCTCAGCTCAAGTTTCATGCGGTTTTCTTCTTTCTTCGTCATTGATATTTACACAACATTCAGAAGAGGTGATAAACGTCCTCTTTATCCGCGATATCAATTTTATACCAAACCCAACGTGGTTGTATTGTGTCTTCGTTGATTACCGGAAGGCATTTGATAGTATATCTCATAAAAAGTTGTGGTTTAAGTTATGGAGAGCTGGAGTAAGAGGTCGATTATTGGATATTGTTAGATCTATATATGATAATGTTAAGTCTTGTGTCAGGTTGAATGGTAAACTATCTGTTATGTACGACCTCCATGTCGGCTTGTTACAAGGGGAATCTTTGTCCCCGATTTTATTTTCTTTGTTCATTAATGGCATAGAGTCTGAATTAATCAATTCCAATTGTCAAAGCTACAAGTTGCAGCTGATTAACCTGTTCATACTGATGTATGCTGACGATACTGTCCTGTTTTCGGAAGATATAGACAACCTTCAAAAGATGTTAGATTTTCTACATTCTTATTCTGCAAGGTGGAATTTAGATGTTAATTTGGACAAAACGAAAATTGTGGTAATCAGGAAAAGTAAAAATATTTACCCTAATGAACGTTGGAATTACAATGGTTCGCCCATTGAGTTGGTTGATCAATTTTGTTACCTTGGTTTATTTTTTAACTTCAATGGTAAATTTAGTATTGCTTTGGATAACTTTGCTGCGCAAGGTAGAAAAGCTTATTTCCTGTTAAACAGAAGAATGAAAAGATTCATGTTAAATTGTGAAACGAAATTGTCATTAATTGATACCTATATTTCCTGTTTACTTAATTATGCATGTGAAATTTGGGGTTTTAGTCCGGCACCCCAGTTAGAGAAAATACATCTATTGTTCTTAAAAAATGTGTTGGGTGTTAAAAAGAACATGAATTCTTCTATGGTCTACCATGAGCTGGGTCGTTTCCCTTTGTTAATAAATCGTAAAATAGCTGTTATGAAATATTGGCTTAAATTACTGCATACCGATAATTGTGTTTTAAAGTCATGTTATAATGAACTTGTAGAGCTAAATCTAAGAAAACCTGGATTTAAGATGAATTTTATGTACCATGTAAAGCAAGAGCTTAGTAGTTTAGGGTTTCATGATGTTTGGTTGACTCAGTGTATTTCAAATGAAAAGCATTTTTGATGCTATATACTCAACGGTTACATGATGTTTTCATTCAAGAGACAAGAAACAGTTTTGAAAATTCATCCAAGTGTATATTATATAAACATATTGTTGACCGGTTTGAACTGCAGTTTTATCTTCGTAAGTCTTTGACTTTTAAATCTAAAAATATCCTCTCTAAGTTTAGGATTCAGGCACACAGTCTAAACGTTGAGACCGGTAGATACCATGGTATACCCAGAGCTCTAAGGTATTGTATATTATGTGACAAAAGAGAAATGGAGGACGAGATTAATTTTATTTTATTATGTCCAACATACTCAGATTTAAGAGCATTATATAGTAAACCGTATTATTATCGACGTCCATCTGTACATAAATTAACTGAATTGTTGGCAGTTAAAAATGTTAAAACGCTGAGAAACCTCAGTAAATACTTAAGTTGTGCTTTGACAAGAAGAACTTTACTTCTTAATGCTAGAACAAGTTAGTAAATTTGTGTGTTTATAAATGAATGTAGAGGTTTATGTTTTAACTGTGTCTGTTGTGTTCTACGCCATCTTAAATACATGTTTATGATATTGGTTTTAATTTTTTCGACTGATTTGAATTTGAACTGATTTGAATTAAAGTTGCTGCTGCTGCTGCTGATGATGTTGATGATGAAATGACGTCGATGATGATGATAATTGATGTTGTTGTTGATGATAAGTAAGATGATGATGATGATGATGAATTGACATCGATGATGATGATGATGAAATGACGTCGATGATGGTGATAATTGACGCTGTTGTTGATGATGATAATTAAGATGATGATGCATTGACATCGATGATGATGATGATGATGATGATGATGATTAATTGACATCGATGATGATGATGATGATGATGATGATGATGATGATGATGATGATGAATTGACATCGATGATGATGATGATGATGATGATGATGATGTAAGGCATGACTAGTTTTGTAATTTAACTACAAATTATATAACTGTATTATAAATCCGTAAAATTGTCTGTATCCAATAAGTTGATTACAATTTTTTGTATCTCATAAGTTAGAAAACTTGTGAGATCAAATCGAAATTAATTGGGTACAATTGCTACTGTCAGAATACCTGATGAAATTATTTACGTTTTAATTGTGTGTAGTGTTCTCCACCGTCATGTTGCATAAACTGTATTGATATTGTTGTGTACCCTGATTTGTAAATCCTATATGCTGTACTGCATTTGGAAATAAACTGAATTGAATTATGTATTAAACCGTGGCAGTCTGATGAAAATATATTGACGCCAGTCATTCTGGCGTCTACATAAACCACACAAACCATTCAAAAAGGTACATGGATGTCAGCCCCTAGTCTGGTGAGATGAGGACACCTCGGTGCCAACCTGTACAGGAAAATGGGGTTGATGCCATGGGACATCCCTATAGTTCAAGTTAAAAGTACACTATATGTTTTGCAGGCCCTGGAGAGGATCAGCTTATCATGAAGCCTGGACCATATACATATCCCTTCAGCATGCAGCTCCCTGCCCAGTGTGCTACATCATTTGAGGGCCAATACGGACGCGTGCGGTATTATCTTCAAGCTGTCGTGGATAGACCCTGGGCCTTTGATAATGAGCACTTTCATCCTTTTACTGTTATACAGCTTCTAGATCTGAATACACGTCCAGAGTCTACAGTAAGTACAGTTGATATATACTTAGTAAATGGGTTACTTGTATAAATAAAATAATACATCTTAAACTTAAAGTTTAATATCGAAAGAAAAAAACAGTACTGAAAGTTGACCTCGCCATATCATCAATGTCATTGAATGGGATTTCGGCAACTAGTCACCATTTGGTGTATTTCATTATTATTTTATTTCCGAAATTGAATAATTATAATTGCTTAGTTTTCTTCCTGAAAAAAAAACAAATACTATAATAAACTCGAACATTTCATTAAAAAGGATTTTTTTATCTTTCAATTTTACGAAGAAAAAGTTAGGCGATTCTTTTCAAAGTTATGTGTGCCTTTAATTTATAACATGTATAAGGGCATTACAATTCATAGTTTGGTGCGTCCTTGTTTGATATTATACACTGGTACATTTAAACCTACAGTTCAATGTAAAGAGTGGCTGAATTTGTATCATGCACTTGGACATTTAAACTTAGTATTCAATGTTTAGTATGTCATTCTTTGGTAACAAGTAATGTGTGAATTAAAATTGGTATCAATGGAAAGAGATTATCTCTGCTGTGGATATCTTCTTATTGAATGTAGATGTCTTATATTTGCTCGAAATGATGTATCTGTAGGTCCGCTGTATACTGCATGCCTTCAGTGGCGATATTTGCATTGATTCACACATCAATCAACATTTGGATAATATTATACGATCCTAGTTCTCGACAGTATTGGGTTTTAGTGGTTTTTGGAATACATTTTATCTATTGAATAAAAAACAATTACAGTACTTCTAATCAGCATACCTGTAGCGATTCCGTTCTTGTTTTAGTTTCTAACTTCTACGAAAAAAACATCCCCCATCCGAGGATAAATACATCAAATCAAAATGTATAATAATGAAACACATATATGTATAAATCATCGTTTATGATCGCGAAAATTCAAAAACTTCATAATACATTTTGAAATTTACCTTTTGACCATCGAGATCATTATTCAATTATTAATTAAACTTACATCTGCGTTGTCTACAGACTTTGATTCTATCTAAATTTCATTCAGAACACGGTAACAAATCAGGGGTCAAAGACACTATGTTGTTTGTGCTGCGAGTCAGGGCCAATTACAGCAAACTTATACCTGAATCGGATAGGATTTGTCCCCGGCGAAAAGATTATTGTTCAAGGAGAAGTCACTAATCACAGTCGCAGGGCGATGAAAAATCACCAGATCAATCTTCTCATGGTAGGTACCCAGATAATTATCTTCACATAAATCTCCTCGACCTGGGTAACCAGGTCAATATCATCAGGACACAAGCGGAGATCAATCTCCTCTTGGAAGCTCAACGGATCAACATCCTCATGTTAGGCAACAATATCAATCTCATGGTAGATACCAGAACTTCGTGACAGGTCACAAGATAAACATCCTTCTGGTAGATGACCAGATGAATCTCCTCGTACTAGATCTCCAGATCAGTCTCCTCAAGGTAGGTCACCAGATCAGTCTCCTCAAGGTAGGTCACCAGATCTGTCTCCTCAAGGTAGGTCACCAGATCAGTCTCCCTCAAGGTAGGTCACCAGATCAGTCTCCTCAAGGTAGGTCACCAGATCAGTCTCCTCAAGGTAGGTCACCAGATCAGTCTCCTCAAGGTAGGTCATCAGATCAGTCTCCTCAAGGTAGGTCACCAGATCAGTCTCCTCAAGGTAGGTCACCAGATCAGTCTCCTCAATGTCGGTCACCAGATCAGTCTCCTCAAGGTAGGTCACCAGATCAGTCTCCTCAAGGTAGGTCACCAGATCTGTCTCCTCAAGGTAGGTCACCAGATCAGTCTCCTCAAGGTAGGTCACCAGATCAGTCTCCTCAAGGTAGGTCATCAGATCAGTCTCCTCAAGGTAGGTCACCAGATCTGTCTCCTCAAGGTAGGTCACCAGATCAGTCTCCTCAAGGTAGGTCACCAGATCAGTCTCCTCAAGGTCGGTCACCAGATCTGTCTCCTCAAGGTAGGTCACCAGATCAGTCTCCTCAAGGTAGGTCACCAGATCTGTCTCCTCAAGGTAGGTCACCAGATCTGTCTCCTCAAGGTAGGTCACCAGATCTGTCTCCTCAAGGTAGGTCACCAGATCAGTCTCCTCAAGGTAGGTCACCAGATCTGTCTCCTCAAGGTAGGTCACCAGACCAGTCTCCTCAAGGTAGGTCACCAGACCAGTCTCCGCCCAATGGATCATAAAATCAATCTTTTAATGGTATATCCCGAGATCAATCCTGATGTTTAGTTACCAGATCAATTTCTTAGTGGTAGATCCCAAATCAATCCCCCTATAGCATGTCCCGAAACTAGCCTCCTTATGGTAGGTTCCCACATCAGTCTCCATACGGTAGGCCACCAGACCACTCTCCACTTCATGGTAGGCCACCAGATCACTCTCCACTTCATTGTAGGTAGGTCACCAGATCTGTCTCCTCTCCACTTCATGGTAGGATCAATCTCCACTTCATGGTAGGCCATCAGATCAGTCTCCACTTCATGGTAGGTCAATCTCCACTTCATGGTAGCCAACAGTCTCTCCACTTCATGGTAGGCCATCAATGGATCATAAAATCAATCTTTTAATGGTATATCCATCAGATCAGTCCTTCATGGTAGGCCAACAGATGTTCATGGTAGGCCAACAGATAGTTACCAGATCAATCTCCACTTCATGGTAGTGGTAGGCCATCAATCTCCACTTCATGGTAGGCCAACAGATCAATCTCCACTTCATAGCATGTCTCCACTTCATGGTAGGCCAACTAGATCAATCTCCACTTCATGGTAGGTTCCCACTTCATGGTAGGCCAACAGATCAGTCTCCACTTCATGGTAGGCCACCAGACCACTCTCCACTTCATGGTAGGCCACCAGATCACTCTCCACTTCATTGTAGGCCATCAGATTAGTCTCCACTGCATCGTAGTCCAACAGATCACTCTCCACTTCATGGTAGCCCAACAGATCAATCTCCACTTCATGGTAGGCCATCAGATCAGTCTCCACTTCATGGTAGGCCAACAGATCAATCTCCACTTCATGGTAGCCCAACAGATCAATCTCCACTTCATGGTAGGCCATCAGATCAGTCTCCACTTCATGGTAGGCCAACAGATCAATCTCCACTTCATGGTAGGCCAACAGATCTGTCTCCACTTCATGGTAGGCCAACAGATCAATCTCCACTTCATGGTAGGCCAACAGATCAATCTCCACTTCATGGTAGGCCATCAGATCAGTCTCCACTTCATGGTAGGCCAACAGATCAATCTCCACTTCATGGTAGGCCAACAGATCAATCTCCACTTCATGGTAGGCCAACAGATCAATCTCCACTTCATGGTAGGCCAACAGATCAATCTCCACTTCATGGTAGGCCAACAGATCAATCTCCACTTCATGGTAGGCCAACAGATCAATCTCCACTTCATGGTAGGCCAACAGATCTATCTCCACTTCATGGTAGGCCAACAGATCAATCTCCACTTCATGGTAGGCCAACAGATCAATCTCCACTTCATGGTAGGCCAACAGATCAATCTCCACTTCATGGTAGGCCAACAGATCAGTCTCCACTTCATGGTAGGCCAACAGATCAGTCTCCACTTCATGGTAGGCCATCAGATCAGTCTCCACTTCATGGTAGGCCAACAGATCAATCTCCACTTCATGGTAGGCCAACAGATCAATCTCCACTTCATGGTAGGCCAACAGATCAATCTCCACTTCATGGTAGGCCAACAGATCTATCTCCACTTCATGGTAGGCCATCAGATCAGTCTCCACTTCATGGTAGCCCAACAGATCAGTCTCCACTTCATGGTAGGCCATCAGATCAGTCTCCACTTCATGGTAGGCCAACAGATCAATCTCCACTTCATGGTAGGCCATCAGATCTATCTCCACTTCATGGTAGCCCAACAGATCAATCTCCGCTTCATGGTAGGCCAACAGATCTATCTCCACTTCATGGTAGGCCAACAGATCAATCTCCACTTGATAGTAGCTCAGTATCCTTGTTACCTTACTTTTAATGTTGACTGCATATATTATATTAAATAAGTGTATTGCCATACTTTCTTTATCATTAACTTTTGCAGAACGTGAATTATCATGCAAGGTCAAAATCACGAACCGTTCAAACTGAGGTAGCAGAGCTACGAAAGCTTGAGATTCCAGCAGGCGAATCAGACCACTGGAATGGAGAAGGATTAGTGGTGCCCCCACTACCTGCTTCTGGTCTTCCTGGATGTAGAATTATAAGCATTGATTATACAGTTGAGGTTTGTATGAAATGTTGAATCTTTACATATTTATTGTTTTTATGGTTTAATAGTATACAACATTCTCCTAACACCAACATTGTTACGGGTTCAAACCGAAGTCACCATAATGTTTTATTGGCCTAGATTTTAACATAGGAGTGTGCATATGATTTCTTTGGATTTTAGTAACATTGAACATTGTCAAAAAATATAGATGAATGGACTAGTATAACATCAACAAGGAAGTTTATAAGCAGTTTACAACACCTATGTTTGGTTGGAACCTGCTACATGGAAATATAGCCTCAGAGAAAAGAAGTTGCAGATTCGCTAATGGAATCAGGCAGACTAGGACACCTTATACGTATAGGAATCAATTCGTTTATGAGCAATATAACATCATTCATTCTATTTATATACTGAAGCTTTATTCTCAAATTTGATAAATTGTACGCATGTCGACTATGAGTTATTTATCTAAATCTTTATAATACTATTACAGCTGCAGGTTGTACCTACCGGCATCGCATTTGATTTGAGTGTTCCTGTTGGTGTTCTGATCGGCAGCATTCCCTTACGGTCAGTTGTCCAACAGTATGGCGTGCCGATGAATAAACCTCCGCCTCCTGCACCACCCTCAGTCAACCCTTTGGCTCCTCCTCCGTCCTACGGTGATATCTATAACAACGACCCAGCCTACCCGCCGCCCCCACAAGCTCTTATGCCAGATGACATACGTAAGTACATTTAGAAGTGAAGTTATTGGAGGTACTGGATTTATATTTCTCAAGTGTTTTCACAAAAACCAATCTGATATTTGAGGATACACGAAATTCATCAAAAATAATTATCCTTCCTCGGCTGTCTTTTACAGGCAGAACCATTTATACCAAGTATTCATGCAAACAATGAAATGTAACAAAACACTAAATACATATCGGCGTGGCGTCATTGATAAACTCAAGTCAACAAAAATGTTCCGGCAATGTTTAATATTTATATCTTAGATATAAAAGCAAACCAGTATAATATAATGCTTCACTTCTCTTTTTCTCTACAAAAGGTAAAATCTTTTATTGTAGAAAAACTGATTCTTACTTTTCCGGTTAATGGTTAATGACATTTATTCTTTATTTTAGGAGCGATCTTTATGCCATCAAATGCCTTGTTTCATTAAAATGTTTAAGAACAATACTGGAATGACAAGGGAAAATTAGAAAATGCTAAAATTCCATTGTACTTTATACTTAAGAACCAAACTTCATTATTTTTCATCGGATCCTGAAAATGTGATCCAGCCTATTTTGTTGAAATTTAGCATCGAAGAATTACCTCAGCAACGGATATACATTGAAATTGTTGCTGCTATTAAGCAATAATGACATCCATTTTAACTCATGAGTTCAATATAGATAACAAAATATATGGAAATACAGAGATCTCGGATATCGCGTTGGAATTCGTTTTATATCAAATTATGACTATTTCAATTCTGACTATAAATGTGCCTGGTCCTCTTCTTAGACAAAACACGAGAAATAATTTTTACAAAGCTCATTTTCAGTTAAAATTTTATGCGGCCAAAAGTGTGAGAACTGTTAAAGGAATTAAATGTGTCATTTTCAGCCCCACCCTCTTACGGCCGGAGTGCGCTTGGTGCTATGTCAGGAGGATATAGTGAGGGAAAAGAAGGCGATGACGGTGGAAATGTTGCCTCTAATGCTGTGGAACCTTCAAATCAGCCATCCAACCAATCCTGGGCTCCAGTGTACCCTTACTATGATTGGAATCGCCCCGATACTAATTTCGCCGTCCGAGAAAAAGAGCAAAAGGCAAAATGACCTCATTGTATGAGGAATTCACTGTTCACTGTCTGTATACACGAGTGTTATTTTCATACTGTTTACAATCGTGTTTCCGCCAAATGTGCTTCAATCAACTTACTTTTTAAACATTTCCATGCATCGAAGGCACTTTTGCAAACTTTAGTAATGAAATAACACACATTATCTCGGATTCACCCGTCATGCTCATATCAAACCACATAATACCAATATTAATTTGTTTTTCATTCTTTTAAAATAATAGTTAAGGTAGGATAACTAACATATTATTGCAAACATATATTTTAGAAGCATAAAGTGTATTTGAATAAAAATATGTTTTACTAACCAATGCTAGATAACATCTTATCGAGAGCATAATATATATATGTTCGTTGACAGAACCGTGTACCTTAGGGATAACAATTTCTGTAAAGAGTTATAAACATGTCTTCCAGAATGATGTTGTGTAAAAGGTTCCAATATACCACAAGGACTTGACACGAATTTCCATCCTTAGATATCTGACATATACTGATACTACCAAACATGTAATGTTAAATGGACCGAGGGTTTGGAGTGTGAAGTTCCTGTGCAATATTCACAAATGTATAGATTTTATTCTGACACGGTATGACTTTACAATCCCTAAACAATCAGTTCTTCAATATAAAAATTACTTTAAAATCCTTTTTTCTTTAAAATAATATTTCGTGGTTAATATATCCATTATATCTGTTTGTGATATAGGCCCAAAATATTGTCATTGATAATCGTTATATCATTATTTATTTTCTTAATATTGTGCTTCATATTTAATATCAGCTGTTTTAAATTTCAAAATCAGTTATTTATATTCGACACATCATATCACAATATTTAAATAAAAAAAGTTTTACAATATAAGATTTATTAATATAAAACATAACATCCTGAACATAAATCAGGAGATGTTCGAATATAGCAACGTTTTGAATACCTGACAGAACTGATTTGTGTGTTTTATCTATATAGGAATCAACAGATATAAATGCAAGCCATTAAATTTGTAACAGAATCGTGTATGCTTGCTCTATCCATTATTTATATTTTGCAATCCCACATTTTTGCCTCATCCACGTGTTGCTATATTCCACTGAAATGGAAAAGGGTTTTTTTTATCAGTTTTAGTAAGTCTTAACCTTACAACCCCTTACAAAAACCTTGATAATAGACTTCCCGATTGCTTAACCATTAGGTAAAGAAAGGTTCGAAAAAAGTGTGTATATATATCATTTCTGTTCTATTTTGTGCCAAGTACGATATAATGATGTTTGATTTTAGTTTATAAGATATTGTTTATACTAACAAGTGCAAACATGGTTCTATATCATAATACTTTTTTCAGTTTTGCAATAAAGATACGTTTACTTATATATGTTTATTTTCTATCGTTAAATATCCATCTCAATCTATGTCCATATCGTTCTAATTTGTCTGAACTACGATAATCCTCGTATTTTTATAATAAATTCATTGTTTATTAAGAAATATCTGTATGGTTTGTATTCTTTGTGTTAACTCGTAAAAAATCTATCGTGGTATTTTTTATGGTAAAAAGGCTGTACATGGCTATTTTTATCACCAAGAAATATATAGATGATATTTGATAGTGTCTTCAGTAACAACAAATATATTGCAAAAGTATATCTAATAGTTTAGTATCTTTAACGAGTACGTATCACGAGTGATAGATACAAAAAAATATTGGAGACTCTGGAGACGCTATTAACAATTCTATTTATTACATTTTCACAAGCACAAGCAGAATTACTGTCATATTTAGAACAGATAGAGAAGAGAAAACTGACTCATTATTACTTCGTAGTATGCGACAAAATACAGTCAGTTTTTAAAAAAACCGTCAAAACATGTTAACAAAAATACATTTTAACGTAAATTTCCTTTTTTATTAGGATAGAAATTTTTACTTATTCATGTCACTATCAGACAAAACGTTCAGAAAGTTAAACTTTTTGAGAAGTTACTACGCAGTTGTCGCTGTTGATGACACGAATACTTTGCACTGGGATTTTTCAATTTTATAGGATGATTTGAGTTCTTTCTTTTCATCGGTGTAAGTCCGCAAAAATGTTGGTTTTCACTAGTGAAAAATAGCACTTGTCAGTGAGATATTTCTCAATATTTCACTGGCAAAAATGAAATAAATATGATATACGTGTATCTCCGGCTATTCTTTAGTTCTCCAAAGTTATCACTCCTCGAACCTCTACCTTTAGTAATTATCTTATATCAGGATTTCCACTCTAATCAAGACAACACGCGTTGCCATTGAACATTGACAATCGTTGGTGAAACAAAGCCTCGCAACGGAGGCGAAAACCGTGTAACCAACCAATCAGGTGTCGTTTCACGACGCCGCCAGACCAAAGACGTTCTTTGGCGCGACAACGCCTAGCGATAGGACGAGTCACAGAAATGAAAAACGTGTAACTAAGAAATAAAGATCAAAAGTCAATCATTAGTTGGTCATTAACGAAATACAATTTGGGCCAGTTTTATATTCAAGAAGGCCGCCTTTGTGTCAGTTGGTTATTGCTACTTCTTCACTGAAAGTGTTATGTTACGTGTAAGATGCACTACCTCTGCTGAATTTAGGAGTTTCATCACAGTTTGTTACGCCCGAGAGCACATCTTGTCGCTAATACTATCATTTGGACCACTGTGCATTCAAGATGGCAGAGTGGCCTTAGTTTTGCAAATCTTTATGTTTGAATTGGAAGTAAGCATTATAACTAAAGGAATATTTCCGTCACTTGTGGGATGACATGCTCAATAAAATGTATATCAAAACTTTGCTGAAATCAAGATGAGCGCCATTTCTACTATCACCATATCCAATCGTCACATCAGGGTCTACAAAATGTATATACAGGGGTGTACAAATCGGAACGTGTAAAAACGAAGCCAGGTAAGAAACGGACGTCATATCGTTCCAAATATGGTCATTTTGTACTTTTCTGATAATGCTTGGTCCGCAGTGATATTTCGGGTATCTTTTCAGTCCATGATTGAGGTTGAAGTCTGTATGGTTAAACCAAAATGCTCAATAAAAATTGGAAATCGGAACAAAATTTCCTATTTGACTTGAAAACTCGCTTTCCTCTCATTTCTAAGAAATGCATCACTACAATCCAAAGTTGAATAGGACGACTTTTGCATATATAACACACCTGAATATGAATTTTGATTTCTTCGGCTGTAGAATTTCAGAACAATGATTATTTATCCTCGATATTTCATGTGGACACAGAGGTTTCCAAAAGTGTGTCTATACACAACCGACATTTTACATTTTCTGTCCAACATTGTCAGTTAGAGCTATTTTTGTATTGTAAATAACTTTGCTTAAGCCAGTAATATTCGAAATATATGTATAGGAATGAAGATAACATTATCCAAATTTATCTATACTGATCCAATTAGGAGACCTCGGACAGAACATTAGTATAAATTAACTTGGATAAGGTCATCTTCCTGCTTATACATACATTCCGAATTTTATATGCTAAAACGAAGTTATTTGCATATTTATTATTGTTTTCAAAAACCATCGCGTGACGTTAAATCCAAGTTCGTTAGGGTTTACGGAACTAAAGAAGTGGTCAAGCTGGACATCGGAAGTTGACTGTGAATATCTGGATAGCATATAAACGTTACTGGAAGAGTATAAAACAGGCATATTGAGTAACTAAATTACAATATAACAATGTATATTAAATCGTGATACCCCTGTAAGTCGTCTATGAAGAAAAGCACGGTGATTTAGAAACGATCAGTGTAAAAATACAATAGCAAAAGTATTTATATAGAGAGTTTTATCATCCTCGGGCGTTGTTGCTAATTCGCTGGATGGTTTTAAGATCATGTACAGCTGACAGTTTGCGTTGGTATCCTTTTCGAAATTATATTTTCAGTGTCTCATGGCATGACTTGTCTGATTTAATACAATCTTGGAATTGGTGTTGTTAGCGTTTTTATGTCGGTACCTGACTGATAAACTCACAACACATGATTTCGTATATGAGGAAGTTTTACGGTCGTCATAATGATTTTAATAGGAAATATTGTAATTCCTTGTGTTTTTAACAAGGTGCACCTCATCGTTATTGTTGTATACCTTGTTCTCATTTGAGGACGTAAATTGCATCGGATTTACTTTAACCAAACAAGAAACAATTAAGACGGCCTTCCGGAAACTTTTCCCTGAAATATAAAATAATGAAAGCCATAGAGCGTACTAACTGGTATTACCCAAGGATCTGGAATCGAACCCCGTATCACCCTCACCACCGGCACATTTCTTGTACAATATTTTATAATTTTTATGCTAGGAAAACAATTTCAATCCATTTAAAAATATTGAAAAAAAAATTTATATGACCCTATCAAATCTTCGACGGTGATAATTTAAACCAGGGACGTATAATACAGAATCTGTATTATACGTCCCTGTTTAAACCGAGTCGCACGTGCATCTATATAATGACATAACTGTTAGGTATAACCATGCAGTTTGTCTGCGTTGTGATTTTATCTCTCTTATTTAAATCGTTTGTTTTCATCACTAAACAGAGACCGCTGCAATTTACATATACTATATTAGTATTAGCTCTAGTTTCTAAACCTACCATAAAGTCGCGATATTGGTATACTTAAAATGTTTGTAATACTAAAGTCCTTGATCACCATGCATCCTCTGAGTTCAGATTACGTGTACCCAAATATAAGTTCGTGTTAATATCGACGACACGTTTGGTACAAGCACAGTAACACGTAGCCTACCGCTATTTATAGAATTCAGGAAATCCCTACAAGTGGGAGACCTTGGAGATGATATTTGAATAGTACTATCATATGAGTATGTGTTTATTAATACCTATCTAGTTCTGTAATTAGACATATCTAATCATACCCTATTCCTGTGTACACTCAATATCGCTCACGGTTCGTTCATGTGTACGTATCTATCCACACCCCAGGGGTCAAGGTCAACCTGACGTAACAATTCATTCACCGAATGGTCGAGATACACGTGATTATTGCACATTGGACTTCAGACTCATAGGTGCCAACGCAGTTTGTAAAACAGGTAAGGGGTAGGATATAAAAGCAGATTTCACCTTACGAAGAGCAATATTCCTATTGGGAGGCAGGAAACAGCGAGGTAAGGTTTCATATAACTAGTGTATTCATGTAAATTGTAATGTACATTGTTTCACTCACCAGCTGACAGACGTTTTGTTGTCGACCAGGAAAATGTTTGCGGAAGTAATAGAAAAGGCAGGCTCAGACAGGGACACATTCTGGTTACAGACAAAATGCGATTATTCTTTAGAAATCAACATGTTACCCCATTATTGCTTGAAGGCTAAAATAAGGACATATTTATATACGTTGTACAGCAGAGATGTGCTTATTCATATATCCATAGGGGGAATCTAACATGGTAAAGGTGGTTAAATTGGGCAGGTTAGATCGACATTGATTTTGATAATGTCTCCACTAAATGACTAAATGCCTCATTTTCGTCAATAATAGTCTGAAGGGTTTTGACTACCTTTCCGAGATATAACTTATATATTGGTTGATATTGACAGCGAGCGAGACAAAGATAAAATGACAGATAGATAGTCAATTCTTACAAAGTGAAGCGTCTGATAATAAATAGTTAAAGTCTAATAACATATTAACTCAGAATTTTCAGTTCAAAGGGAAATTTCAAGTAAACATATATATATATATATAAAGTTTTGTGAACTTCTGTGTTGATTTTTATTACTAATTATATGTAAAATGTATGTATAAAACCAGAAAGCCCTGGGTTGGTATGTATGTCTGTCTAGTTTCCCATCGTTTGACTGCTATATTTTAGTTTAATACAGCCGTATGTACTTGTATGACAATAATTGCCTGCATAATCAGAGACTCAAAAGTTCCGTCCAGTTAGTTGATAGGAACTTTAGAGCTTCTGGTCATGTTCTGTATCAGCAGACTAGGGATGTTAATTCTGTCTTTTTTGAAATGCTGAGTTATCTGCTCTTGTTAGGTGTCAATTGTTACATATTCATCTTGAGAAAACAACATAATTTTCTGACACAAACAAAAGACAGAACTATCAATATCTTCTCAAAGAGAAAATAACTATATTACGAAATGATGGATTACTGAAGCCAGCCATTATGGGATAATGGTTAGCTTAAGTGTCCATGATCATGAGCCAGTTCAGGAGATTTATAGAGAAACAGTTTATGTATCCATGGATCTCTGTCTGTTGTTGGGAACATAATGTACATTGCATTGTATACAACTGAAGTAAATCTCCAAATATACCATAATCTGTACCAATTCATTCATTTTCTTATATGAATGACTGCTGTAGAGTGTAAACTAAGTTCATGGGATTTAGACTATATACAGGTACACTAAACCATGCAGATACAGGTGATGGAGTTATTTCCATATATTTTAGGTAATGGACAGTTTCCATGGCTACCTGTTATTTTTGTAGTATACTGTATTTATCAATGATCAGATCTATGAAGAATGAAGTAGTAATTAAAGCAGCTAATTAGTTGTGTATGGTTCCTATTCCATTTTTATGGTAACACAGTATCAGACAACCAATTTTAGAGTTCTACATAATTATATTGTTCTTCAATAATGTTTTTAGTTCCTGTCAGTCTCATGAATCTTGATTTATAATATTGCAGATCAATAGAGGAGTTTATGTATAGAAAAAGCATGATGCAAGACCAAGAGAAGATGTCACAAGAGGATTTCTTTACCCGCTTAGGAAACATTCCTGTCGTGGGAACTACCTGGACGCAGGCCTGGGGTCTGTACCAGAAAACTAAGGAGAGCAACACCATTATCCGCTCCACACTCAATATGGCTGAGTCTGGCATCAAAACTGTCACAGAAACCACTAAACCCATGGTGGAGAAATACCAGCCTCAGAGTAAGTATAGAAAATGGTTTAATGTAAGGTCTCTACCAACTGATAAATGGACAAAATTGATTCATTTTGTCAGACTATGATTAATAGTCACTACATTTTGTCCCAAAGTACCCAGATAGGTGTAATGTAATGTACATGTACTACATTGTCCAGATATGTACTATTGTAATGTATTAAATATGCTGTATGTCTCCAAAAAACTAATAAAAGTATGTTGATAATAGGTCCCTATTTGTTTCTGTGGTACAACTTGACTAGTTATTTATAAATTGCTTGTTGAATTTTCAGTTGAGATTGTAAACAAATATGCCTGCCAGCAGCTTGATAATCTGGAGAATAAATACCCTGTCATCAAAA
The DNA here is from genome assembly GCF_031769215.1 of Ylistrum balloti. Taxonomy (NCBI): domain Eukaryota; kingdom Metazoa; phylum Mollusca; class Bivalvia; order Pectinida; family Pectinidae; genus Ylistrum; species Ylistrum balloti. Next base: position 2,415,258 of record NW_026782097.1, on the reverse strand, counting down.
AACCTACTGAAGAGGTAAGCTTTCTTCTAGAGCTCTACATCAGCGGTTCCCCTTACCTCTCACTTTAAGCTAGTTATAATGAATCAAGACATGTATTAGGAAATGAGTTCTAACCTACTATGTACTGTGCTATAAATAGAGAAAATGCAAATTTTTTTTACCTGCATTTATTTTTGGTATTTATTCATTTTTTAGCAATTCACTTATGACCACTGATATTGACAAGTTTCAAAACACGGAGGAAAAAACAGGAATAAAAAAATACAACTATCAATAGTAGCCCTCTGATTTTGTGTGATGTTTTTCAGTGTGCTTGTATGCAGATCATTATCTGCCAAATGCGCCTGATGGTGATGTTTTCTTAGTTTGACCTCTAGATGTCAGAGCAGAGGTCAGGGTGTTAGCATGTGTCTATAATCACAAAGGATGATCATTACATCCTCATGATTTATAGCACGGTACGTACAAGTAGAGACATACGTGATGCACACTGAAGGTCACAACACTTCACAACTGATAAACAGTCTAGTTTTTTAATATAGGCATGTTATACACATTTCATAAGAAAATTGTCTGTAGCAGATATATGGTGTAAAGCTTTGATTTTGTCTTATCAGACTTGTCAAGGTTGTCTGGTTGGACTGAATTTCAATGTAATCATAAACATATTTGGGTCCTATAGTAAGGTTACAAATGTGTCAAGATATTCTTAGCACTAAATCATGAATCCTGGCAATTCTTGTATCAGTGATCAGGGAGCTAATGTAACATAACTTTTGTTTAACTTAACAATCCATAATTTTCATGTAAATCAATATTCTTTATTTAATAAGACATACAATTCATGTTAACCAGTTTCCTAAATCTAGATTTTAATTACATATTTCAATAAGGTATATAGATCAAAGTTCTGATTGAAATTGGCATTGATACATGCTTTGCAGATGATCTTGAACATGTACATGGTCCAATGTTAGTTTGTCAGCACGTCAGAAACATAAATTTTAAACGGATTTTGATTACAAACTTCACATGAAGATTAAGAATTGAAGCAAAATAAAAGAAAATTACATTTTCAGATTGTTAGGATCAAGGTCACTGTTTAAACATTTAAGTATAAGCATTGAAATAATTTTAACAGGTAACTGAAGCCAACATTACACAGAAGTGCCTCTGTCTTTGTAGTTTGTAGCCTCATTTTGTAATTATTATTGTTATCTACCTGTAATTTACATTTACGTAAAGATAAGGTTGAATTGTAAGTTGCTAGCTAGGGTCATGGTCTCTGTTACTTTGAAACAATATCTGGACTCCTTTTTGTCTTCTAATTAGGATAGGTAGAGTGGATATCATAAATGTTCGTAGATCGAAACAGAAGAGGAAGAAAGTAATTAGATATTGTTATTATTAAAAGAGAAAAGTCTTATATTTTGGCAAGGGATACAACCATAGTTTAAATAACATAGGGAGAACTTCTCTGAAATTTCCTGAACTAATTTTCTGCTTTTCTTTACAGTTGGTGGCTGATGGTAAAGAGCTAATTCAACCGACCCTTGACCGTGTCAATGCTGTGCGCCAGTATGGCACAGACACCATCAACAAGGCAAGTCTTGCTGGTGCAGCCAGTCAGTCATTATTTTAATGCCCAATACATCTGACTTGACAGTTTTTATAAAATAAAAATCACTACTTCACATTATTTATAGAAACTACATGTCATCGTGTAGCATACCATTTAAGACATGTATCATTTAAAACATGATTAAAAGAGATGTATTACCGCTGACAAAGTTCAGATAAGACTTTTTTCCCCCAAATTAGGTTATGTAGATCTATTAGTTTTAAAACTCAGTTCAACAATTTTGAGACATAAAATATACAATCTGTCTATTATTTTGTAATAGAATTATTATATTTACCTTATATACATGATTTACAGGTGGGAGATGTGAAACAGATGGGAGTTGATACAGTGTCTAATGTGAAGGACTATGGTCTGATGCAAGTGTCCAAAGCAATGGACACTTCTTACGGTTGCTTCGTGGCTGACAAGGTCAATACCGCTTTGACCTTGTCTGAGGAATACCTTGAAAAGTATCTTCCAGAGGATGACGACGAAAAAGATGAGAATGGTAAGGCGTTTAATTTTGGTTAACATGTCTGGTTTGAAGTCAGTGCAGACTTACAGAGAAAGGTGTTAAGATTCCCATTTCTCACTCATATCACTTGAAAGATAAAATTGATATAATGTAGTATCAGATGACCCTCCAAGGTGTGTCGGTCCATCTCTTTCTGGGACATTTTGTGGAGAGTCAGTTACATCATGGAGTGTCTGGTGCTGTGATGGTTGTGTCCATTTGCACGACATTTTACCCAAGTCAGTCAGATTTTTGTATCTGATAATATACTTTAGGTATTTTTAATTCTGAACTCATTCTATAGGAATCCATACATTGCATGCTTCCAAATACTTTGAAAACTAAGGAAAATGGACATTAGACCTTGCAGTCTTTTTAATTGAATTTTGTTGTTTTCACTTCAGATCCTGATGAGGCAAAGGAAATGGATGAGTACCCCCCAAGTACTGTTGGACGTGCTAAAGATTTGACAACTAAATTGAGACGCAGGATGTACAAACGAGCTCTGAAGGATCTGAGGAATGTTCAGGTTCGAAGCCAGGAAAATCTAGCCAAGCTTAGCTTCACAGTCGACCTTGTAAGTAATATTAAAAACTTCAGTCAATATGGTGTGTTAGGATCAGTATTTAGATGAAATGCATGTTTTGTTAGAATAGAATGGAGTCCAGTACAAGTAATTCCTGTTGCAAATTAATACATTTTGAATTATACTTTAAGTGGTACTGGAAAAATAGGTAATATCTTGTTTTTATTGTTTTCAGATTGATTATGCTAAAACTAATATGCAGTCTGCAAAAGGTGTAGCAGAGGAGAAGGTTGGTGAACTACAGACCAAGATGACTACATTGTGGACAGAGATCAACAAAGAGGACTCCGAGTTAGAGGAGGGAGAACTTGTACCCAATGTATGTACAGGACTGTATGCTCTGTTGGTCAATCTTTACAGTAAAAATTACTGATGTTCTGTTTTCAACAAAATGCAAGGAAACATATCTTCTTGTTTGGTGTGAAGTAACAAGTAGGAAAGAGACATCAAGAAATTATGTTCTACTATGTTTTGATATCTTAGGTATTAAAATGATTTGTTTACAATTTTTCATTCTTGTTTGTAGACAATGGAGACCAAATCCATTATCATGGCTCGCCATCTCACTAAACAACTCCGCTCCGGCCTTTCCACATTCAATACCTATGTTCCTGAATCCCTTCAACCTGCCGCTCTCCGTGAACGCCTCCAACAGACCTACAAGTACACTGAAGAGCTCTACTCATACTTTCGAGATGTAAGTTGATAACTTTGCATTCTGACAATTAATGAAAGAAAATTCAATGGCACTGCTTTCATACTAGTTGGTGTTCATTTTAAGATATTAAAACTGTTTAAGTAGTGATTGTTGGCAGTATTTTCCTATGATAAACACATTTTATAACAAAGTGTTTGGTAAAATTTAAACAAAGTAACATCAATTATAAACATTAACACTCTAAATGATGGTAATGATTTGAAAATGATACAAATTAATTTTTCATTTAATTGTCACAAAGGTTCATATTTCGACAAGGTGGATATTTATACAATGTGGACATTTATAAAAGGTTTATATATTTATACAAAGTTTATATTTATACAAAGTTTATATTTATACAAAGTTTATATTTATACAAAGTTTATATTTATACAAAGTTTATATTTAGACAAGGTTGATATTTATACAAGGTTTCACCTAAGATATCATCTAAGAGATAAAGTAATGCAACAAGTCATTCTGAGGCCAAATATTTGTACTGATATCCAAATTATCCACAGGTTGCAAAATATGAAGATATGCCCAGTCTAGCACTAGCCCAGGCCAAGGACAAGCTGGGCTATCTGCAGTCAACCCTTGGCTACCTGACTGAAACCTTTGTCACCGTCCCACTGACTTGGCTGGTGAGTATATAAACCTATCTTAATGAAGTACAAATCTTCACTAGTATTCAGTGTAAAGTGAAGATCTGTATGTTTATCAGATTACATATAGACAGCATGTTTGATGTTGTTTCTGCTTGTGTGGTGCATGTCCATTTAGTTTACCTCCTTAAACTTTCATTTAGCTCCTTAAACTTCCAACAGTTATAAAATTACATGAGTCACTTTATTGTCAGTGAGAGTATGGAGTAATAATCACTTGTTCTTCTACTATCCTTCCTTGGAGAGAAATTTCATCATGAGAAAAGAGTAAAAACTTCCAGCACTACATGTAGAAACTAATGATGATAATTGTATTCACTTGACCGAGCAAACATAGAATTTTCCCCTGACAAAATAAAGTCTTCCATGCAGCCCTTCACTTACACTGATAGCTAATGCCAATGGTTAACCAAAGTACATTTAATGAACATTCATTACACTAACACATTATCTTCATATATCAATGAATAACATCTTATATACTGTTAAATTATCCTCATGAATAATGCTGAAGAGTTAACCATGTTTAATGAAAAAAAAAACCAAAAAACACACTAACAAATGATCTCCAACCATGTGTGTCATGATCCTTAAGTATTAGTATATTTCAAATCCAGTATGCTAGAATTTGCTTGAAAATAATGATCCGGTGAAACAAAAGTACGTTATTTGTCCAATATGGAAAATAAATGTTTCCATGCAATGAGATTTGTATGATTTTTTCTTGATATAAAGAATGAGAAAATTGCCAATTTCCTTCAAGTAATTTAATTGAAATGTTTTGTTCAACTATGAACACAGATTAGATATTACTGTCCAAAAAGTTATATGAGATAAAAGAAAATGACAATTCAAACATTGATATCAATAAATTATGATAGAAATGCTATATTTAGACCTTGTTTCTTTTTATCAGGTGTTACGACCAAAAGATGAGAAAGCCAAGAAAATACAATGATGCATTACACAAACAAAATGTGAAATAAGTCTTCCATAGTGTATTATAAGTACCTCAAAGGAAGTTAGAACAAAAACTGATGGAAATTGATCTGATAAGAGTTGGAGTAATTACACAAAAGAACAAAATAAATCTTGTCTGATAACGGGACAGAAAACCCATAATCAGAAAAATTGGACTGACTCAAAATTTCAATTTTGCTTTCATTTGGTGAGATACAGAAAAACCCATTGCAAACAGAGGACAAAAAATAGTCATCTACTGCATGAGTAGAAGCATGTTTAAAAATGACCCTAGTGGATAAAGACATTTCTCTCATTTTGTAAGAAAAGACAATCATGTGAATAGCAGTGCTTTACCATATTATAATACAGATGTGTATTTTCAATAAGTTGTTTAAATCCGGGCGTGTAGTCATTACAACCCCAAATTCCTTTTTTCACTTTGATCTGTGATACATGTAGATTTCATTCCTTTGTTGGTTTATTTCAATAAAGTTATTCGTTCCTGCATGGCATTTGTAGTGTGTATTTTGTAGTAACACGTCAGCTATATGACATTGAATTTGAAATGCACTTCCTGACTGAACACAGTATATGAAGTTACTATTTGAGATAATTTATTGAATATAATTTTGTCACTTAAATATACCTGGCCCCACTTGTATAAAACATCTCAACTTGAGATTTCCTCAAGCCAAGATTTTCCTCAGCTAATATCTCCTTGAAATATCTTGTATGAAAATTCCTCAAGTAATTTCAGGACATCCTAGCCGATGCCTTCCTACTGTTCCTTGAGGAAATTTTATACAAGCCGTTTTTGAGGAAATATCAGCTGAGGAAAATCTCGACTTGAGGAAATCTCAAGTTGAGATGTTTTATACAAGTGGGGCCTGATAGCATTTTCCTGTTATCCAAATTATTTCAATGGGAAACCATTCTGTCACAAAATGCAGCGGATTTTAAAATTCAACTCTCCCATTTTGAGAGTAACATTAATATGTTTCCTTTACACTTTACATGTCTTAATACAGAAGAGGTTTAATTTCTATTCTGTGTGATGCCATCTTTAGAAGTAGCAGAGTTTGCATGTTTTCGGGATGTTGAATCATCACCATTAAATTATTCAAATCAAAATCGTGGGTTTATAAATCAAACTTTTCCCAGGCAGGAGAAGGCAGGATGAACTTATGATGAGTGTTGAGATGAAAATATTGCAATACGAAATGCTACTAGTGTTCTTTAAATTAATTTTGAAATGAAGACAAGGTGGACTGATAAAAGTCATATATTATAATAGACCATAATGAGCAAGTTATAAAAACTTGAATACTGCATGTATAACAGCTTAGATATTTCAATTGAAGAATAACGTAAATATGTTAAATATGTTATTCAAATAAAACCATTGGTTTGTCAAATGAGGCCACAACCAGAACTCATTGGTGACCAAATAAACCATGACAAAGTGAATATCACCATCCTAATCAATCATGCCAGTAATGCTTAACATGCAGAGAACAAAATCATGCTATAAAGAATTTTAGACATAGGGTCAATGGGTCAAAGGTGGATGCAGTTCAAATCTAATGACTGTAATAAGGCTTAATCATATACCATACTGATGGACAAAAAGAAAAGTTACGTTGGGATAAGCTATGAAAAATCATGCCTTTTCTGGGCACTTGATTAATTGAATTTAGGCTTGTCCTCCAAAGGTCACTGATTCCTGTCGTATGGCAACAGTAACTTAAAAATTTGATTAAAATGAAAAATGCACACCTGATACTTACAAGGTTGCCCTTAGGACTATAAGTACTTGAATTATAGAAGACAATTTTGTCAACACATGACTTTGAAATTGCCCAGGTAATCAATGAGATAACTTGTAGGTGATGCAGATAGTGGTCAGTTACGTCCTTTGACTATTGTAGTTGGAAGTCCAACAGTAACTCGCACGTTTAACATGATGTGGGAGATATTTGGAAGTTAAGATAAAGAAGTTCTAATTTATATAAATAGGTAACTATCCTGCAATAAAAAAGACCATTAGATAACCTGTGTATGAATTAAAAATCCATCTGAACGGAATATATTTAGAGTTAAATTAACATGCTATTAGAATCATTCCGAATTAGCATAGTTACCATAGTCATAAATCAAGAAAACATGGACAATGTTATATGAATATAATATAGAATTCAATATCTCTTTGAAATTTGAAAAAAAAAAAAAAATGATATTCACAAAATTGTTGGAGAACTGTCACAAACTACCTTCAGGGACCAGACTTTATGGTAGATGCAGAACATGGTTAATTCAATAAATAGATGTTAATCATAGCTTTACTTACACTACAGGGCCCTGACCTAAATATAGATGTAGACGTGCACGATATTGCTGAAGACGACCATAATTAAACACTATTTTGCCATCACTGCAGGATCCAGACATGGCAGTTGAAGTAGACCTAGAGGACCTTGGTGTTGACCAACCAGAACCAGTTGATGCCACAGACTGTAATGGCCACATTCCTGGGGTAGACAACGACCCAGCTGATCAACAATAACAATGACACAGACACTAATTTATTTCACATAAAATGGAATTTGTGCAATTGACATTTCATGGAACTGTAAAAATGAAACATAAAGGCCAACATCAAGAAATTATTGGCGTCTTTGTGAATGCAAGCAAATTGAAGGTATCAGGTCCTGGCCATGAACATTTGGTAATACTTTTAAAGTCATCCGTCAGATACACCAGGAAGTATTAAATCTTTTGGCCTCTTTTGTATGAAAGACAAATAATCTGATTATACCACATGAATTAATGAACACCACCTTGCACATCAGCATTCTTGAAATACTTTGACTTACAATGTACAAAATCTGCCTAAATTTGCTTCTCTACAACACCTTTAATCTTTTGGGGTAGAAGAAATTTTCATATATAGACGTTGGTGACAATTTAAATGTGAAATTAATGGTTTATAAATGATAACTTGTGACGTTTAGAACACTGGGAACTAATTCTTGTATTGAATCTATATAAAAACAGAACATTGATATCAAAATGTAAAACCTTGTTCATGGCATCATGGTATTTTTAAGATTTATTTCTTTTACATTTTTGTTGTATAATATTGTTGATGCATAAAGTTGTTAGCCATATACCTTTTAATCAAAGAACATGAAAAAAACAAAAAATCACTTTCATCCAAATGAAGGTGAGACTGTTTATCTAACCAATATGTGTTTTGAGTTCCTCGTGACATATTTAAATATTTCAATACATATTTTATAATCGTATTCATTGTACAATAAATCTGTCTGGTATGCTTGGGTTCTGGTGGTTTTTATGTCCACATTTAATTATTATATTCATGGATGGTCGGGTGGCACAGTGGTACCGCAGTTGTCTTTCACCTAGCTGTCTAGGGTTTGATTCCAGGAAGGGACGTGAAAGGTATGGGGGTCACATGCCGACCCTGTGGGCTTTCCCCGGGTACTCCATCCTCCTACATTAAGACCACCTACATGCTTGTAATCCTGCCAATACAAAGATTTTATATACTGGTATTCTATTCATTGGTCAGCCATTTTCCTGGGCTTCTTCAACCTGTAAAAGTATGTGCCCTTTGTCTACAGTAAGGTAAACTTCAATGCAAATTACCTCGTCAATGTCTACTTAAATTCTGGAAATCCAAGTTCAGGTTTTGACTTTGATTCTTAAAATCTCTGATCATAAAGTCTAACGTGTAAAAAAAAAATTATAAGTTTCTTTTCAATACACTTAGCTTTAAATCAAGTGGAATCATTATGATCTTAACTTTCACATTTGTTTGATACACAAGCCATTGTAGGATTGCGAGAGGAAAGAAAAAAATCCTTTCTCTTGGTACTGCTGCACCAAAAGATTTAAAGCATGAATTGAAAGTCTTTTCTATGTTTAGTCATTATATCACCAGGTCAAAAATGATTTGGAAATTGGGTCACAACATATCTAAATCTTGTTTATAAAAAAACAGATATTGAATTTTGCAACACTAAGTGCAGCAATACATCTTTATTTTTGATGATTCAATATGGCGTTGACCTTTGATCGAAGATTCTAACAATATTCTCCTTGGGGGGAAAGAACAAATATTTATAACTTCATGTGTTTCTCCAATATCCTACATGGCAATTTCCTGAAGTTCATGCTGAAATCTAATCCTAAACAATCTTAGCAGGACACTAAACTCTGAAAATCAGTAGGTTTTACCTTCTTATGAAAAGGAGACTAAAAATCAAGATAACATTTGTTTGATAATTATCTTTGGCATGATTTTCTCTTAATTTTGATGACATTATGTATAAAGCCTGACACACACACTCATATGTAGCCCAACAAAAGAACACACAATCGTGTAGTCCAATAAACGGACACACACACATGGATGATCCACAGATGTATAGTCAAACAAACAGATGTACAGATCCAGTTAAACAGATACAAGAAGTACACATTTCAAACTCGCACAGTCCAGCATACAGGCACACAGAAAATAGTGTGATGGCAGAACCACTTGTAAACCATCATAAACAAGAGATTACACAAACAAAAATTTCATTTTTTTGAAGTTTTATTTTTGTAGAATCAGCTGACAGCCTTCAACTCAACCTCAAACACCAGTGTACTATTAGGAGGTATTGGACCTGTTCTTTGGTTTCCATATCTGTAACAAGTAAATTAAAGACATTGCTGCAATAACAATTTTATTGTAAGGATACCTTCATATAGCATGACTTAAGGTAAACAATTGTTATCAAGTTGAAAAACAATTTCCACAGCCTAACATAGAACTAGATGTAGTGTTAAACCAGGTCAACCTGATGATTGAATGTGATTACAATATCCCCTTCTGATGTATGATTGTGAGGCTTAATTTGAAATGTGTAAGGTAGGTGAACCTAATTTAATCATGACTTTTTAAACAACTAACTGTAACATTAAACATTAAAATGTGTATACCCTTCTTGTGGAGGCACTGTCAGCTTTCTCGTCCCTCCAACTTTCATACCTGTGGAAAAATTGAAGATATCAAATTTTTTAGCAATACAGTAGGTGTTAAGATATTTTCTTTGAACAAATGTCAGGTTTTTAGGGTTTAGATTTACTTTTGAGTTAAGTTTTCTGTTTTCCTGGAAAGAAATGTAAAATGTGAAATCTAAGACTTGATCTTTAACTCTATGTTAACAGACACTTGAGGTTCATTATATTTTTGGCACTGTGACCTTGAAAACCTTTATCTATAGTGCTATGACTATATTATTGACCTTTCCATATAAGTAATGTAGCATCAATTCTAACTGTTAAGATTTTAGTAATGTTTTTGATTTTATGGGATTTCAAATTGACAAAACAGCCAAGGTCATATGTAGACCAATGTCAAGGGGGATGCCAAGATTGAAAAACAAAGCACAGCCTGGGATGAAATTCCCAATGATTATAAATCATTTTCAATCTATATGTATCTTAAGTGCATTGTACTTAAGGACACATAGGTCCTAACAGTGTCATATAATATTTAGTAATATGATTTTAACCTTTCTTTGGGTGTTACCTTTACATTCTCCTGTAAAGCACATGAAATATATCGATCAATGTAGTTGCATAAACATTAAAACTGCAATTTTATAATATAAGCTGACCATTGTCCCGTTAATGACTGACCCTCACCTTGAGCTACTGACTGACTACATCTCCAGGTACTGACTGACCCCACCTCCAGGTACTGACTGACCATACCTTCATATACTGATTGACCATACCTTCAGATACTGACTGACCCCACCTTCAATTAATGACAGACCAAACCTTCAGATACTGACTAACCACACGTTCACCTTGTAACTAAATATCTGTTTATTAACTGACCACCCCTCTATTAACTTACTAAATCTCTGTTTACTAACTGACCACACCTCTAGTAACTTACTAAATCTCTGTCTAATAACTGACCACACCTCAAGTAACTTACTAAATCTCTGTCTAATAACTGACCACACCTCTAGTAACATACCGGTACTAAATCTCTGTTTACTAACTGACAACACCTCTAGTAACATACCGGTACTAAATCTCTGTCTAATAACTGACAACACCTCTAGTAACATACCGGTACTAAATCTCTGTCTAATAACTGACAACACCTCTAGTAACATACCGGTACTAAATCTCTGTCTAATAACTGACCACACCTCTAGTAACATACCGGTACTAAATCTCTGTTTACTAACTGACAACACCTCTAGTAACATACCGGTACTAAATCTCTGTCTAATAACTGACAACACCTCTAGTAACATACCGGTACTAAATCTGACTGACCACACCTCTAGTAACATACCGGTACTAAATCTCTGTCTAATAACTGACCACACCTCTAGTAACATACCGGTACTAAATCTCTGTCTAATAACTGACAACACCTCTAGTAACATACCGGTACTAAATCTCTGTCTAATAACTGACCACACCTCTAGTAACATACCGGTACTAAATCTCTGTCTAATAACTGACAACACCTCTAGTAACATACCGGTACTAAATCTCTGTCTAATAACTGACAACACCTCTAGTAACATACCGGTACTAAATCTCTGTCTAATAACTGACCACACCTCTAGTAACATACCGGTACTAAATCTCTGTCTAATAACTGACAACACCTCTAGTAACATACCGGTACTAAATCTCTGTTTACTAACTGACAACACCTCTAGTAACATACCGGTACTAAATCTCTGTCTAATAACTGACCACACCTCTAGTAACATACCGGTACTAAATCTCTGTCTAATAACTGACCACACCTCTAGTAACATACCGGTACTAAATCTCTGTCTAATAACTGACAACACCTCTAGTAACATACCGGTACTAAATCTCTGTTTACTAACTGACAACACCTCTACTAACATACCGGTACTAAATCTCTGTCTAATAACTGACAACACCTCTAGTAACATACCGGTACTAAATCTCTGTCTAATAACTGACCACACCTCTAGTAACATACCGGTACTAAATCTCTGTTTACTAACTGACCACACCTTTAGTAACTCATTAGATCTCTGTTTACTAACTGACCACACCTTTAGTAACTTACTAAATCTCTGTCTAATAACTGACCACACCTTTAGTAACTCATTAGATCTCTGTTTACTAACTGACCACACCTTTAGTAACTTACTAAATCTCTGTTTACTAACTGACCACACCTTTAGTAACTTACTAAATCTCTGTCTAATAACTGACCACACCTTTAGTAACTCATTAGATCTCTGTTTACTAACTGACCACACCTTTAGTAACTTACTAAATCTCTGTTTACTAACTGACCACACCTCCAGTAACTAACTAAATCTCTGTCTAATAACTGACCAGACCTCTAGTAACTAACTAAATCTCTGTTTATTAACTGACCAGACCTCTAGTAACTAACTAAATCTCTGTTTACTAACTGACCACACCTTTAGTAACTTACTAAATCTCTGTTTATTAACTGACCAGACCTCTAGTAACTTACTAAATCTCTGTTTACTAACTGACCACACCTCCAGTAACTAACTAAATCTCTGTCTAATAACTGACCATACCTTTAGTAACTAACTAAATCTCTGTTTACTAACTGACCACACCTCTAGTAACTAACTAAATCTCTGTCTAATAACTGACCACACCTCCAGTAACTAACTAAATCTCTGTCTAATAACTGACCAGACCTCTAGTAACTAACTAAATCTCTGTTTACTAACTGACCACACCTTTAGTAACTAACTAAATATCTGTTTACTAACTGACCACACCTTTAGTAACTTACTAAATCTCTGTCTAATAACTGACCACACCTCTAGTAACTTACTAAATATCTGTTTACTAAATTACAACATCTCTACTTACTTATCAAATCTTTATGAACTGCCTGTCACGTTTCTAGTAACTTGAAAAATATGTTTACTGACTTCATCTCCAGTTACTTGATAAATCTTTGTTTACTAACTGACAACACTTCTTTTTACTTTCATACTAGATATCTATTATCTAACTGACAACACCTCTAATTCTTACCAAATATGTGTTAAATAACTGATGCAATGTTCAGTTTCAGAAAAATTATTCTTTTCTGGATGAGAATAGATAACCTGGTGACTATTGCTTGCTGACTTACCAACAACACCAGTGTCCCAGCCACTGATAACCTCCTTTTTACCAAGTCGGAACCTGAAGGGTTTACCACCAGTACAGGAATCAAACTGTTTACCAGTCTTGCCTAGTGTCCCTTTGTAGTATACATGTACCTGAGAGACAAAAAAAAAGACAGTATTATGCTTGCCTTGGGGACCACAATATTATGTGTGTGACAGACTTCAAATACTTTTATGATCCATGTAAAGGAAATCATATTAGTGTTATTTCGGTTGTGAGGAATAGATAAACAGGTCAAATCTAAAACCAGCTACTGAGTATTACCCGTTGACTTTGTTTTAACATAATCCTTGGTCTAACTAATGACTCAATGAAAAGGCATCACAACATAAAGTGGAACATGAGGCCCATAGGGCCTGTATCGCTCCCCTGCTTTAGTTTGCTGAAACAGATTTATTTCAACTACAGGAAAAGCATTTAAAACACTTGTATCTATATTCCCATAATACGCTTACCCCTCCACCAAAAGGGGGTTTAATGCACTGTTTGTAAAAAACTAAGGTCTCTTCACCAAGGATGTTTTCAGTTTTAACATAACAACCATTTTTATTTTCCATTTTTGGCCCACCCCTCCAAGCCTCGAGAGGCAGTAACTCACTGTTGATACAAAACTGATCCCCTTCACCCAAGCATGTCTCCGACTAAATTTGGACAGAATCCGGGCATTCCCACATATAAAGAAGGATTTTTATAGAATTTGCCCTATTTCCCCAATTAGGCTCCACCCCTCCCACCCTTTGGAACTATGACACTTGTGACCTTGTCACAAATTTAAATAAAACACATTTTTTCCATCTTGCAGGGACATAGATGTGTTTCTGCAAGATGGAAAAAATGTGGGACATAGATGTGTTTCTTTTTTTTTTTTTTTTTGTGAAGAAATAACTAGTTTCCATGTTTTAAATGTGGTAATGACTATAGATGTGCAGCATCTAAAAACTGAGGGCAGATTCCTATATTAATATATAAAAATAATGAGGACAATCAGATATATGTACTAAGTGTAACCCAAGTGAATAGTTAGTGATAATAAGATTTTTACCATTTTTCCTTTCCTGGCCTCTGGTCCATGACCAACTTTTATTTCCTCGCTAATGGTGCCGCCAGCTAAAACCGCCTTCTTCGGAGTCTTGTCCTATTCAAAAAGTTTTTTAGTCAATTTATATGTACTTTTATTATGTATAATAACTTAAAACAAGAACCAATATCCCTTCAGAGTAGATAGGGAAAAGTTAATCTTCTAGATCCCAGAAGGATACCAAATAATATGCAGGGCGCTTTTAAAAAGTAGATTGAAAACAAAAGCTTTGTTGCTCCTTAACGTTTTCTGTGGTAACATAATGATGTCATCATATTGTCTAATGTGTTAGTCACATGACCTCTTCTGTTATTCAGCTTCAAAATGTAAGTCGCACCAATAAATTAGGCCCTGATGATGGCCTGTCTAGCAGGCTGAAACATGTCTGCAGTCCCAACCTGAACCTGGCCTCAGGAGATCTTTTATTATGGATGTCAATTTGAAAGGAAAGATACTTAGAAGTGTTCTCTCTAAAAACAAAAGATATTTTCCTTAACTTTATCACAGTAGCATCCAAAAGAAAAATGAAGTATGAATACACAATCAATATCATAGTAAGGTGTCATTAACATAGACCAATAAAATGATTCAAACCAACAAGAGACCCGAGAGGAATCTGGTCACCCACCATTGTTTAATCATCTTTGTTTTGTAAAGTTTGAATTTTTTCTCTTTTTCCATGTAACAATTAATTGATTTGATATATACTGGTATCATAGTCATCACATCTGATGAAACAACACTGCTTGACCATAAAATTTAGAAGATATTTTGAAAAGGATGTGTGTGTTGAGGTGTCAGATATGTGATCTATCTATACATCAAGTTTGGTTAAAGTTGGAGGTATAATCTTTTTAGTAATAGATCTAAACCTACGA